>NC_081295.1:1257500-1882500 GCF_030435805.1 Mustela lutreola | reverse complement strand
TCATGATCCCGGGGTCCTGGGATCCAGCCCCCCGTCGGACTCCCTGCTCAGAAGGAAGCCTGCTTCCCCCTCTCCCACTCCCCCTGCCTGTGTTCCCTCTCTTGCTGTGTCTCCCCCAAATAAATAAATAAATAAAATCTTAAAAACAAAACAACAACAAAAACAGTGGATGCTTAACTAAGGAGCCACCCAGGCGCCCCTAGAGCATAGGATTTGGAGCCAGAGCAACCAGAGGTCAAATCCTGGTTCTGAAACCATCAAATTCGCTCTTTGACAGTCACTGCTTGAACTTTGATGTCCTCAGCTGTGAAACGTAAGTCACAAGAGCACCTCGCATGGACGTGTATTTGGGATCGGATGAGAAGGCCGTTACCATGTCCTACCTGCTCCGTGGTGGTTGCTAGGACTTCCTTTTTTTCTATTTTGGAAATAGAGACATGCATGCTTCTGGAAAAAGCATTTTTTTAAAAATCCACATCACTTAAGGCTGGCGTTTCTTGTCCTTTTCTCTTAAAGACAGTGTAATCTAACACAGTATTTGGGACACTGTCGGTCAAGCAGAGTGACACGGTTCCCGGAGCCTCGCACCACGGATGTCATCCGTGTCGTCAGCCCCAGAACGCAGGAAGCAGAGCGGATCGATCTCTCCCGCGCTGGCTCCCGCCGTCCCTCTCCTGCCCTCTGCGTTCACCCAGACGCTGCTCGGAGCTGCCCCGACGGAGGAGCCGAGGGGGCGTGGGCTTCGGGAGATGCCCCCGCCTCGCAGAAAGCACTGCAGTGTCCACCCTGAGCGAGGCGCGCTGGCTCCGTGGGACGTGGGTGACCCCATGACAAATGAAGAAGGTAAGATGCCAAGTGGCGGCCGGTTTGCCAGGTGACAAGGGGGCCCGTCCCCCGTCGGCCTCCGTGTCCGCACGCCCATCCCTCTAGCCTGCGGGGTGGGACGCTCTCCGACTCTTCCCCAAACACAGAAGCTTCCCCGGGGCTGAGAGCAGGGCTCGAAGCCACCACGGCGCCCGTCACGTCACTAAGAGCATTTCACTGACAGTCTCCTGTGCTGGCTCACAACGTCACAGCAACGACTGAAAATCTCGGCACCTGTGCTGAGCCATGAGTCTTACCTCCTGCTGTGAGTTTCCCCCTAAAATAACGGGATGCCCAAGGGCGTCTGCACCGCAGCCCAGACTCGGGACGGGAGCCTGACCGCCCCCTCGGCGCAGGATGACCCCTCCTCGCCTCTCTAGGAAACGCGGGGACTTGGATGGGATTCACCTCCCCTTATCGACCTTGCGGCTATGCGTGAGCTCCCGGGACAAGGCCCTTGCTGGGAATCAAAACTGACACGCTTCAGCCGTGGCCTCAGCCGTGGTCTCAGCCATGGTCTCAGCCATAGCCGCTGTGGGATCCTCTTCAGCAACTTTAGCCAGAAAATAAGAATCAGGCCTGTTCGTGGGGTGCACGGCTCGCTCCAAGGGCCAGCGATTGCATCACCTACATGGACGCGTGCAGACAAGAACCACAGATGTGGTTGAACACATAGCACGTGTGTATACTAAAATACCATTGGTGTATATTATTTTAAAATACGTAACAGCCACCTAGTATAGCATATTATATACAGCTACACTGTAGATGTTAGCTACACACATTTTAAAATCCGTGTTGGAATACTAGCGGCCTGGGGGTTATTTGCTGTCTAGACTTTAGGGGCCAGGAGGGGTGGACTGGGGACTCTCCTGGGCTAGGGGAATGGGTCACTTTGGTTGACTATCATAGCTCCCATAGTGGCTCCTGACTTCCGTTACAAAGCAGAGGCGTCCCCCAGAGAGCGGGTAGGGGTGCATGTACCGTAGCAGAGAGGAACTGGGGTGGGAGCTTCTCTGGTCCCCACTAAGACCCGGGATGTGAGCAGGGCACAGTCAGGACGGAGGGTCAAACCCAAGAAGGCTTCTGTCTCTAGAAGGAAGAGAGGAAAGGGGCTTGGGGTGGACATGTATGGGGGCGTTCCGTGGGCCTGCTGCATGGGCCGCGAACCCCTGCAGGCCAGGGCGTTCCATTCCGCACCGGCCGTGTCCCGCCCAGGTTGTCCCCGTGGGTCACGTCACAGCTGGCAGCGTCCTGGCCGCCGTCCCAGGGAGCAGGACCCGCGACTCAGGCTCCCCTCAGCCAGCCCACTTTTCCTGCCCCTGTTTTACACCCCAAAACGTGTCCTTAGCGTCACCTGTGCTGGGACTGGGCACCAACATGGCTTGCAGACCTCACACTTCAAGTTATTTATAGGTTTTCATCACAGCCCTAAATAACACAGAAAATTATCACACATCACAGTTATTTGAAGCCACGAAAACGTTCTTTCAGCACTTTTTATTTGCAGCGAAGCCTTCAGGCTCCAAAGCCCAGCTCCTGTGTGGGGGTGTCCCTCTGCGGAGGCCCTGGCTTCTTCAGTGTGTTGGTTCTCTCTCCCCCTTGTCTCTGAGGACCCCGGCTCCCCTGGGCCCCTCTCCTGAGGCAGCCTCATGGGTCCCCGAACGGAGAGGATCTCAGCTGCTCCAATCAGAATCACCTCCAGGTCAGGGAATCTGCTTCTCCCCGGATCAGCTGCAGAATTGCTCTTCTTGTCGCTTCTTTTGTTGTTTTTTTTTTTAAAGATTTTATTTATTTGACAGAGATCACAAGTAGCAGAGAGGCAGGCAGAGAGTGGGGTGGGAAGCATGCTCCCCGCTGAGCAGAGAGCCCAATGCGGGGCTCGATCCCAGGACCCTCGATCCCAGGACCCTGAGATCATGACCTGAGCCAAAGGCAGAGGCTTAACCCACTGAGCCACCCAGGCGCCCCTGCTTTCCTGATTATAAAGTTACCTGATGCTAATGGGGCCTAAAGCATGAGTCATGTGCATGTGCTGACAATTTTGTTACATTAATTGTTTTTCTTTAAGGGGTATCAGTACATAGTTCAAGACGTTGAGCTACAACAGGTACCGGGGCAGTCTGCCTCCCACCGCCGTCCCCAGCCACTCACATTCCTTCCCTGGATGCGACCTGTGGAGCCGGCTTCTCCTGCATCTTTCAAGAAGTATTTTGGCATCAACAGATACACTCACACAATTTCAGGATCTGCAAACTGCGCACAGCCTCGTGGTCTGAGGAGGACGACATGCATGTGGCGAGCCCACCCCCGCGTTTCCGGCTCCTAGCGCCGCAGCACGCAGACAGGCCGCCCGCGCCGACCCCCTCTGCCTTTCTGTCGCATCTGGAGCCCAGGGCCAGTCCCCAGCCCAGACCCGGGCCAACCCAACTCACCCGAGTCTCTGCTGACTTCACTCAAGGACAAGAGCACGTGAAGTTTCATTTTTCCTCTCGTTCTGAGATGCCCTGATGAACATTATTAACCGTCTGTTCCGCCCACAGAACCCCCACGCGGACTAGGAAGCGCCATGTTTTCTTTTCCTTCCTTTGTTCGGCCCCAGTTCAGGCTTCCTGGCGTTTGTTCCCACGTGTGCAGGTCCCCACGACCGTCTAAAGGCAGCGTCATTTAGCTCCAATTAGCTAAACCCAAAAGGGAATTTGAACTTTACTCAAAAGGATGCTAATGGACACATACCCCATGGGGAAAAGATACACACGCCCCAGTGCCCTTGAACCACTCGCTTCCATGCGCAGAAAACAGACGAATCCCAGAAGCGGAGCTCGGAGCGGAGGACACACGCCCCCGGGGCGCACGCGGCGGTCTCCCTCACAGACGGGACCAGATGGGGTGAGACGCACAGCCCAGGCGGGACGCTCTAAATTAAAGCAAGAAATAACTCTCCCGGGGATGAGGTCAGCGCTTCCCTGGGGGCGGCTGGAGCGCCGGCCTCTCCCCAACACCCTGGGCGACAACCCTGGGTGATCACAGCACAGCTGTCCACATGTCCTGGAACATGTTCTACTTGTTATTTGTTGATTTTTTATTATTGTGTCTAGTTGGCCACTGCGGAGGACAACATTAGGGTTTGGTGCAGTGTTCGGTGGTCCGTGAGTTGTGTGCGACACCCAGCGCCCACCGTCACATGTGCCCTCGCCATGCCCGTCCCCGGGTCACCCCATCCCCCACCCCGGCTCCCCTCCCCTCAGTGTGTTCCCCGGGGTCCAGAGTCTCATGGCTTGTCTCCCTCTCTGATTTCTTCCCACTCGGTTTTCTGTCCCTTCCCCTGGGGTCTGCTGCGCTACTCCTTATGTTCCACAGATTTCAAAAGAAAAATACGGACACAGACAGAACCCCCAGCACCGGAGAGAGGATCCATGTAATCCCAAAGACACGTTGGCAAACGGGCAAGACGGATAAACGTAAGAATTTGTTAATATTGTTCTCAAGTTTTCCAGCATTTCACTTCCTAGCGGTTTGAATCGCTGTTCTGTTTTTGTTATCACAGAACACTCTAATGTTGCGCCACACTCTCTTCAGGGCTGTTAGATCAGTAAGTCTCAAGGCCGTGGCATTGCCTTCGGGCCTCCCCGCACGCCGTGTAAAGAGGTTCCAGAATTCCACCGACTAAATAGTAAAAATCATCCGTGTGGGTATTTAAATCAGTCCCCTGGATTTCAAATCGAATGTTTCTTTGGGTCATAAAATGTCCACAACCTGGTTCAGGTGCCAGGAGACCTCGCGAAGGCGCCCACACGGCGGGGCCACCAGCCGGGTCACGGGGGTGCCACGACACGCCGTCCCCTGCAGCGACTCGAAGGCACTTCCGGTCCACGCTCAGAAGCCGACGTGTCCTCATGAAACCAACACTGCTCGTTCGGGAAACACGCCGTGGGAAAATGGAGAAGCAAATGCTCACGTCGATGGAGTTTGTTGCGGGAAACCATGACCACGACCGACGCTGCCATCCAGGATCATGTCACAGCGAGGGTGGAGGAAACCGTCACTTTCCTTGGGGCGACGTGGGGACCGAGGGAAACCCCCACAGCAGGATGTGGTTTTGCCAAGACTGGAACAGGCTCATCGACCGTCGCTCTCCATCGGCCCGAGCCGGCACTAGCGGCGCCCGTGGACTTGCCCACCTCCCCGGCCCGTGGCTCCGCAGGGTCACTGTCTCACTGAAGCCACGCAGTTTCCGTTTGGCTACTGAATCCGTGCGGGAGAAGAGCCGCCGCAGGTGATGACCTCCACGAAGGTCGCTTGTTGTCCTGGCAAGGACACGATGCCACAGCCACCAGCACCCTGAGCACCGTCCCTTCCGCCCCGAGGCCGCCTCGCCCTCCCCGTCTCTGCTTCCTCCCCAATAACCATGACCGCAGAGTTCAGCCCATTCTTGGGGGCGGAGGGAGGAAGGCTGGCAGCACAGGGACCCGCCTACCTTGGAGACATGTCGGGACATTTGAAGACCTTCTTAGGACACGGAGCTATGCCCTAGGTGACCATCTCCTGACGAACAGCCGGGGCACCTGGGCCCAAGCAAACCCTCGGCTCCTATAAAGCTTGGGGGGACGCCACGACCGCTCCCGCTCCGTCAGCCAGAACACATCCCAGGGCCTGACGCCAGCCTGCAGGGGCTTGCACGTTGGCCCAAGGACGGCGGGTATGTGCAGAACGCCCCATGTCTCCCGGGTGCTGTCACAGGAGCTCGCCACCCACCGCCGAACGCGGAACACCTCAACACAAGGCGAAATGACGCACGACAAAACCACAGACTTTGCAGGAGCCGCTCTCCCGTGGAGCAGTGCAGACAACGCTTCTCTCACGCACACGCTGAGTCCATGGGGACCATCTCCAGTTGGCCACTGGAAGGGAAGGCGCAGGAGCTCCTGGGGGGGTCAGTGGGTTAAGCCTCTGCCTGCAGCTCAGGTCGTGGTCTCAGGGTCCTGGGATCGAGCCCCGCGTCGGGCTGTCTGCTCAGCGGGGAGCCTGCTTCCCTCTCTCTGCCCCTCCCCCTCAACTTTTTCAGGTTTTCTCTCTTTCTCTCTCTCAAATAAATAAATAAATAAATAATCTTTCTTAAAAAGAGACGCGCATAGATCACGGAACGCACAGATGCCAAAGGAAATTCTTGAGTGTCAGAGTGGCCTTCGGGAACCCGATCTACCATTTGCAAAGCCGACCTTCCCTGTGACCCTCCTGGGCGCAGGGGGAGGGGTGGTGCCGCGTCACGTTCTGCTGAGAAATTAGCCCCGGAGCCCCACGTGACACTTGATTCTTTCCTTCGTTTTAATAAGGATTAGTCAAAAGAAATGAAATCTTGCCATTTGCAACAACGTGGATGGAACTAGAGCATATCATGCTTAGCGAAATAAGTCAAGCAGAGAAAGACAACTATCATATGATCTCCCTGATATGAGGAAGTGGTGATGCAACATGGAGGCTTAAGTGGGTAGAAGAATAAATGAAACAAGATGGGATTGGGAGGGAGACAAACCATAAGTGACTCTTAATCTCACAAAACAAACTGAGGGTTGCCGGGGGGAGGGGGTTGGGGAGAAGGGGGTGGGATTATGGACATTGGGGAGGGTATGTGATTTGGTGAGTGCTGTGAAGTGTGTAAACCTGGTGATTCACAGACCTGGGGATAAAAATATATGTTTATAAAAAAATATATGTTTATAAAAAATAAAAAATTAAAAAAAAAATAAGATTTTAAAATAATTTTTTAAAATACTGTTTAAAGTTACTCATCATCTAATAAAAATGTACACTCCAAGAAGAACAAAAAAAAAAAAAATAAGGATTAGTCACTAATGCAGTGAGAACCTACATTTTATTCTATGTGTGAGGAAATAGATGTATTAGTCACTCTCCTGGTTTCATCTTTGAAGATAATGTCCTCAACCAAAACGCTTTACACCATTTATTTTGAAAGTTTGGTGCCCCCATGTTAAGCAAATTCACTTTAAATGGATCACGAGGACCTTCTGAATAGGGCTCGGGGCTTAGGCTCAGAGACCAGGAGATTCAGGCTCGAAGGTCAGGGTCTGTGGCAGCTCGGTGGCTTCTGCGACTTTGGGCGTGTTGTCCGGCCTGGCTCTGGCAGAGCCCCTTGCCCACCTCTCCCTGACGGCAGCAAACACAAGACCCAGCGTGGAGAAGTCTCAGAAATGATAGGTTTCGCTATCAAGATTTCCAGGCCACCGAAGTCTGTGTTTAAAATCCTACTTCGTCTCTTTATAATTTTATGTATTATTTTAGGTTTTCTAATTATAGTAAAGTTCACATAAGTAAATTAAGCAAGTGTGCTGAACTAAGGCAGCCTACACGTTTTGGATGATCGCTCCACCTGTTCTGGCTGGAATCCAGGGTGGGTTACATAAGAGAAGGAGGAACAAACGCAGAAGAATGTCATATTTGTGCAGGAAAATTAACCCGCGCGGAAGGGATGTAATTAACTCTCCTCAAGGAGTTGCTGCGCAGCGGGGCGGAAGCCCGCGCACGCGTGGTCCTTACGAAGCATCAGGTGCTGTAGAGACCAAGGAGAGGCAGGAACCCCCATCTGCACACACGCGGCGAAGGGTCACAGCCGGCCCTGCTCTCAGCCACTGAACGGGGTTGTTGCAAAAGAAAGAAAGAAAGAAAGAAGGGGGGGGGGGAGGGGGAGGGGGAGAGGGGGGAGGGGCGGGGGGAGGGAGGGGGAGGGGAGAGGGAGGTGGCGGCTGCTTCACACTTATCTGCAGGAAGTTCGAGGTACTTGGTGCTTTTCATTGTTTGAAATCCAATCCGTCAGTCCAGGCGTGAAGTCTAGTGACGACCGCAGGTGACGGTCACTTCTCAGGGAGAGAAAACGTGTTTCCCCCCGAGTTCCGCTGGCCGGTACGGCCGGGAGGCCCCGAGAAGGCGTTCTGTGTCTGGACGGGGGAGTCAGCAGGGCTATAAACCGCGCGGGAAGCCCTGTGTCAGGAGAGACCCGTTCTGGGTGGAGGAAGCCACGAACACGAGGGGAGCCCAGTGCGAGCGTGCGTGCGTCTGTGTAGGTGGGTTTGCAAGGCTCGGTGTGGACAGCGTGTGTCGTGCTAGACGGACAGGAGTCGGACAGGAAGGGCAGAAGAGGGCAAAGGTCACGCGCGGGAAATCTGCGCATCATTCCTGAACTGCGACGACACCCTCAGGTCAGTGTTAAAATGTGGGGTAAGGCCTGGCCCTCTCCGAGCGGATGAGAGTTACGCACCCTCCCCGGAAAGTGCCCACATGCTCACACAGACACACGACGCCCAGCACACCCGTGTAGAGACTCACATACCCACAAGCTGTCGAGCAGCTTAAGAGCTTTACTAGCTGGAGGGCCGTGGGGGCGGCAGCTCGCCGAGCCTCTCCCTCCAGTGGGAGAGCAGAGTGCAACCGGGAAGGGAAAATTGGGAGAAGGACCTCATGATGGCCAAGAAACACCCCCTCCGCACCACCACTAGCACAGAGGAATCCACCCTTCGTCCCCCACCACCAGCCCTCCAGGACTCAGACTACACAAAAGAGGAAAAACAGGAAACCCCGGTGCTTCAGCTATAGCTCAGAGGAAACCTGAACCATCATAAAGAGAATGGAAGCGGAAAAAATGCCATCTGCAGCACGTCCGAACAACCAGAGGGCTGGACAGAACAGATCAGAAATACCGTGGAAACGGGGAACACCAGAGCCTCACATGGAGACCAGGAAGCGCCGTGTGGAGAGCCGGTCAAGACCCAGTCTGGGCAGAAACACGTCTCCAGGACCAGAGGGAAACCCCCACCGGGCTTTCTAACGTAAGAGGATCGGTGGCCCTAACCAGGAGAGAGCCGTGGGGCAGGGCTGTGGCCGGCGGCCGGAAGGGAGGGGTAGTAAGAGAGACGAGCCGTCCTGCGCAGAAGGCAATGGTGTTGCCGTGGCAGGAGACCGGGTAAGCAGTGACGGGCTCTGGTCGTGCGGAAAGGCAGCCTGGCCTGCTGGTGACTCTGAGCGAAGACGCATTCATGAAGTCTGGTGTGGTACATTTCACACAGGGACAGACACGGTCGCGCCTCCTCCCTCTATCCCTTTGACCTCAGGGACAATCTGGCCACCTGCTGTCTGCTTCCTTTCCGACTCATCCTCTAGCACTCGTCTCGTCAGAGCTAGACTCGCTAGACCTCATTCCCCCTGCTCCTTCTGCGACCACACCTCCAGCCCGCCTTCCAAGGACGAACTCTCGAATCCCTCTCCCTCGCCAGCAGGACCTATGCACACGACTGCTGCTCAGCATCTCCTCGCGGACGTCATGACTCGGATTCAGTGCACTCAAGATAGACATGATAGACCTCACCCCCACGTGGTCATCTTCTGGGTTCTCCGTGCTGGCCCAGGGTCCCACCATCAGGGCAGTGCTGCTAACCAAACCGGGCCGACTCCAGCAGCCTCACCGCCAATCTGTGCTCAGCACGTGGTAGTTATGCCCAGTGCCACTGGGATTCACCCACCTTCCTCCATCTGCCCTGCTGCCCCTCTGGTCCAAGCTCCCTGTGCCCATCAGTCCTCCTCAAGGATACCGACCACCCCTGACTCCACATGGCTCTGCTTCCTTCGGACCCGCGCCGGGGTTCCAGCAAGAGTGACCATGGGGACTCCCTTCCTAACTTCAAGCTAGATGCTCAGCCACGCTCTTGGGTGTGATGGCCCCAGAGCCTAACTGGCGTAGCCCACAGGGATTCTTTCAAGGTAGGGACACATTCCAAGACAATCCAATCAAGATTATTTAAACTAAATCCTGAGACTTTTAAAAACGTCTCAAGGAAGCAGACTTTTCTTCCCCACTGGCCAAGAAAACAGAGCTTGTACGCAGATGGCCATTTTGGAACAAACCTCCCCACCTCCTGTCTCCGTCGGGAAGGGAGAGACGGCCTGGTAACAGAAACCGTTCCAAGAACCAGAGCCCAAAGTTAGAGACACAAACCAGGTCACACTATTTTAGCCTGGATCCAGTATCCCTGAAATGTATTTAGTGACTTTGGCTAATAATCTCACCCACTTTGTTTTCTCAAAACAATTCGATTCAGGTTTTCTGTAAAATAGAGCAAAAGCATCCTAACTGTTACAGTTAACATATGGGTGATCGGAGATCATTACCCTATTGGCAAAAATTCGTCAAGTGTCCTGTTACTCATTGTTCTTATGGTAAAACCCAGACATTTTTAGTAGAGTCTCCGCGGCCCTGATCTCCTCCATTTGCCTTTCCAGTCACATCCACACATCGCTCTCGGCACTCCAACCGCACAGAATTCATCTCAGCTCCCCTACCACGTTCCTTCATACTGTAACATCTGTGGGCTTAATTATTGGTCTTGAATGCTGTCACTTACCCATCACCACCCAGGTGACTCATCTTTTCCTCCAGGGAGCTCGGCAACGTTAGATTCCTATGACATGCTTTATAGAGTCGTGGCTCTTCCCTCCAAAATGCCTTCCATGGCTGATAATTAAGTACTGCTTAGTTTGACCGTTTCATTGTCTGCCCCAGATGGCAAGCTGTGTGAGTCCCAGGGAAGCTGTGTGAGTCCCAGGGAGGTCTCCTGCTCACAGTTGCGTCCGTGACACCTACCACAGCAGCACATAGTAGGTGCTGAAAAGCGCCTGTTTGTGGATAGGTGGACGGATGGATGGATGAATGAGCAGATAGACAATTAGCTGGATAAAGGGACGGATGGGTGGACGGATGGACAGATGGACAGGTGGACGGATGGACGGACAGGTGGATGGACAGGTGGATGGATGGATGGACAGGTGGATGGATGATGGATGGATGGATGGATGGACGGACAGACAGACAGGTGGATGGACAGGTGGATGGATGATGGATGGATGGATGGATGGATGGACGGACAGACAGACAGGTGGATGGACAGGTGGATGGATGATGGATGATGGATGGATGGATGGTTGGACGGACAGACAGACAGGTGGATGGATGATGGATGGATAAATTGTCAATTAACTCTTGAGCTAGGAGTCAGGAACAGAGTGAGAGGTTTCTGGCTTGAATTCCTGGGTGGAGACGGAATCTTCCACGGAGCTACAGAGGAAGAGACCCTGGGCAAGGACGCGCGTGCGCACGTTGCGATTGAAATAGTGGGAGGGAGAAACAAGTGAAATCAAGTTTGCGGACGCGGCCCACGTTCCCCACGACCCCCGAGTGACGTGGGTCGTGTCAGCCACAGTCGATAAGATCCATTCCGACAGTTGCAACCAGCCACGGCTTTCATTCCACAGACTGTAGATGCCCTCAAAATGCGTATCTTAATCCGTTTCCTAAACCTGCTTTGTCCCGCGCGCACGGCCCGGCTCCTGTCACGGGGTCTTCCTTTCTGAACACGCACTCGGCTTCAAACCCTGCGTCCCGACCGTCACGGGTGACCCTTTCCTGCCCTCGGAACATAATTCTGCGTAATGCAGTGTGGACGTCGAGCACGTTTGCCAGTGAGTCGCTAAGAAGAGTGTTTTCGCTCAAGACTGAGAAGGACAAATTGTAAAGCTCTGGCACTCGTGAGGCTGCGTGGGGCCCACGGCACGGAGACGGCGCGCGTTGGAGAGCGAAGGTGTAACTCGGAAATGAAACACCAGGGCCAGCGCGTCAGCGGTGTTTACCCCACAGCCTGCATTCAGACGGCTGGAGTTCCCTTAGCCTTGGCACTGACCACTGTTTTCTGATTATTTTGAAATAAGTGATTACAAGGACGGATTATTTCAAATATTTTATACAATGAGAAAAATATTTATTTTATGTGAATTTTTCCATTTTTGAGATTTTGTTTTTCCTGGTAGGATATTCATCTTCCTGATGGTTGTTTTTTCTTCTTTTTCATTATTTTAAGATTTATTTATCTATTTTGAGAGTGTGCACGCACGCAGGTGGGGGAGGGGCTGAGGGAGAGACAGAACCTCCAGCAGACCCCCCCACCGAGCACGCAGCTCCGCGCCGGGCTCAGTCACACAACCCTGAGATCATGACCTGAGCCGAAACCAAGTGCCGGATGCTTCGCCGACTCGGCCACCCAGGCGCCCTGGCTATGGTTGTTTTTGAATGTGAAACACAAAATATTATGTGACGCGCGGTTACTCTTAAGTACAGTTCACGCTTATGTTTGTTAAACACAGACACAGAAAGCAGGAGTCTTTGACACATTAAAAAAATGGATACGGGAAAATAGAAAAATAATTCTTCCAAAGAATTCCACAGCTGCATCAGGGCCCAATCACTGCCCCCGCGACCCGGCCCCGTCAGCTCGCCGAAGAAGCCCACACGGAAACCGACGGGGAAAGCCCCCCGGAGTGAAAACACGTATGGAAAAGTGCGTCGCACACTTCCTTCTGGTTGCCGCACCGGGACCGAGAAGGGCCCGAAGAAGGGAGGGACCAAGCAAGCTGCTGCGTTCGGCCCCGCAAGGGCAGGGAAATGGGGCCGGTGTGCAGAGGTCGTGGTGGGGGAGGCTGAGAAGCGCACACAGCGGTGGCGGAGGAGCCGGGCCGACGGCCGGCCGGACTGTAGGACTGCGTGGGGACCCAGGAGCCCCCACACTCCCCTCTTGCTCAGGAACAGGACCCCGTGACGGTACTTGTGCGGAGCACCCGGCATGCTGGAGGGCAGGACGGCTTCCCCAGCCTCCCTTGCAGCACAGGGCGCTGGTGCAGAACCCAGACCAGCGGGGAGCAACCACAGGGGCCTCCTTGCAAGAAGGAGACCCCCTCCCACCTCTGTCCCTCCATCCGAAGCTGGAACGCCGGCTCCAGCATGAGTGGTCCTGAGATGTCGGAGACATCTGAGCAGCTGGCGCGGCAGCCCCGGGTGGTTCAAGGACACGGGTGTGTGCATGCGCATCCGTTGTAGCCGTGCCCAGCCCTAACTAGCTCATGACCTAAGCCCTGGAGCGCAGCTGGTTCCTGACGAGCTCGGCCCTCCAGGGTGCATCTGGGAAAGGGGCCTAGGGCTCCGTGCCGGGGAGCCCTCTCCTCGCTCGCTGACTTGACAAATGGGCTGAGACGTACACATGCCTGTGAACACAGACACGTGAACACACAATACACAGGTGAGCGTATGTGCACATGTGTGGACACAGGCAAGCACATGCATACGTGTGAACACATGTGGGTGTGTGCGAGTGCACATACGTGTGCATGTGCACACTGTTCCTTACACCACGTCACTGTGAGCCTTAAGCACAAAGGGGACAGACATCTGCTGGTTCCAAGGGACCAGATTTCCTACCTAACCAATGAATTCTCACTGAGGGTCAGAAGCAAGCTGCGGTACCCGGAGGCTTCCTGACTATAGCCAGGACGGCGCTCACAGAGCAAGAGAAAGCAGAAGCTTAAAATAACTGTAGGCGCTCCGTGAGCCGTCTACACTCGGGGAGCAGTCTGCCAGGCCGAGGGATTTGGGTTGTACGGCGGGGGAGAGATATTTAAATTCTTTTCTTACTCTGAGTGCTGTAGAATCTCCCTTAGTACAGAAAGATTACAGCAAATGGGAGAGGCGCTGGTTCTAACAGGAATATTTATTAAGCTGGACAGCTTGCGCTGGTTCCCGGGCCCCGGAGAGATCTCTCATTTCTGTAAATGGCAAGAACGCTGCTCTGTCGGCAAGTGGTGGAGAGGTAAAGCAGGCAGAGAGTGAGGTAAATCTCTTCCCGATGGTCCCAAATCTGTCCCTGCATTTTGTAGGGCCGCCCCCCCCCCCATGCACCACCGCCCTAAACCAGGGGCAGGGACCTGCTGAACGACCTTGACGCCGTTCTGTTTACATCAGCCCCGACAAGTCTGACGTCAGCCGTGCCGCAGCGGAGAGCGGCTTTGTTTGAACCAACATCGGTTGTGCAAGGCAACGGTGAGAGACGATGCAAGGGTAGGTCGCGTGTCAAATGTAAGAGTGACGCATTCATTGAGGGGAGGGGGCGCGCCGAGGCAGCTCCCTCTGTCCCATCTGCGGGGAGCTGTGCCTCAGGCTCCCTGCGGACATGGGAGCCGGCGGGAATCACGGGGCATCCCGGGGATCGGGGACACACAGGAAGGATTGTTGGGCATTGACCAGTATTCGCGACTGTAAGCCTCAGATCCCTTCTGCCAGGAAGATGTATTTTATACACAGACACACACACAGGCACACACGGGCACACACAGCCACACAGACACACACGGGCACACAGGCACAGAGGCACACATAGGCACATATGGGCACACGCAGGCCCACAGACACACATGGGCACGCGCAGGCATGTCTCTGAAGCCGGCTGTTCATCATCTGCCAGCTCTGCCCGCCAGCCCCGCCTCCCTCCACTTCTCCCACACACACTCTTCCCTGATCTAAAAATAAATGTCCTGTATCAGAGCCGGGAGAAATCCTATCCAAGTTTCGAGGATCTGGGGTAAAGGGGCCATTGTCTTCCCTGGAAATCTTCCAGAGGCAGAAACACACCTACTCAGTCCTTGCGGAGCCTGCCCCGGGCACCAGGCTGGCCGGCCGCGGGCCGCGGGGCTTCAGGAAGATTCGGGCAGGAGGACGCAGACGCCCAGAACCTGCTCTCAGAACTTCACGTCCAAGCCCTCGCCGGCCTCTCAGAGAGTTGGTCCGGAGCGCCTCGTGGATGCCACCGAAGCCAGAAACGTTGCTGGAGCACCCCCCTTCCCCCACCCCGCCCGTTGGGCCCTGCTCTGGGGCAGCTTGGGAGGCACCCGACGGAGCCGGTCTTCTGTCTGGACTCCCCCCAGACGGTATTATCCAGCAGCTGCACTCACTCAGTTTACCCAAAACCTCCCACAGTCTGCCTGTCTGTAGAAGGAAAACCCACCTTCAGAGATAAACCGCGGCCCGCAGACGAGGGCGGCCTGGACGGCAACGGACGCCTGGTCTCGGCCGGCCTCACCCTGGCCACACGGCCGAAATTAAACACGTTCTGGGGAAATTTCAGAAGAACTTGGCAATGTTGTTGAGCCGAGCCCTTGTCACGGGGTGTGACCTCCCCCGCCAAGAGATGGCCGCAGTGGGACGCCAAACCCGGGGCCCCTTTACTCCACCAGGGCTTACAGCCTGGGCCTGCTGCGTGCGGGCCCCTGGGGCTCCCTCCGCCTCCACCCTGCACACCAGGCCCAGGCTGGGGCCCGATGGGACTGGGGTGTCGCAGGCAGTAGGGAGCCCAGCGGGGGAGGGTGGCACCCCTTGCTGAGCGCCAGTGGGTGGGGTCAGGTGCCAGGAGCACCGGCAGGCACGGACAGGAAAGGTTGACCTTGGCCGGCGGTGCCCTTCCTCTTTCTCTCCGCAGGGCCCACCCCGGGGCGCTTGGCTGCCGTCCCACAGGTGCTGAAGCAATCGGCAAAGTGCTCCCTTCCCAGACGCCGGCCCCTGTCTCAGCGGCGCCTTGAGGGGGCGGGTGTGGCGACCCTCGGGGCCTAGAGGTCCGCGCTGGCATCGTGCAAGTCCCCCTCTCCTCCTGATCCTGGAGTCCATCCCCGGAACCTTGCTCCCAGAGAAAATGCAGGATGCGCCGGCGGGGTGGCAGATGTTGGCTCGCCGAGGTGGGGGGTGGCGGGTGTTGGCTTGACGGGGTGGGGGGTGGGGGGTTTGGCTCGCCCACACACAGCCACAGGTCCCCACTGCGTCGCCAGGCATGACCTCGCGTGTTCCCGTCACCTTCATGCTGCTCCACGATGTCACCTGTGGGGACCACGTGTCAGGGCTCCGTCGTGAGGTTTCCTTGCACGGACTTCCTCTCCCCTGCTCGGCAAAGGTGTTCTGACCACATCCTTCCGGGCTCGTCCAGGCAGGGGTGAACGGGGCACCAAGCCCTCCCAGTCCGGCAGAGGCAGAGGGCAGAGCATCGGCCGTGTCCTCCCTGCACCCCCCACCCCTGCACCCCCTGCCCCCACCCCTGAGCCCCCCCTCCACGGCAGGCAAGGGAGAGCCCCAAACTCACCATTGCGCTGGGTGTCTGCTCAGTGCAGGGGAAGGAATGGAAATTCAATGATGCCAAACACAAAAGTCATTCTGAATTCAAAAGGAGGTCACAGCGGCTCCTCCCAGGCTGTTTTCTCCGTCTGCCCCGACCAGGCTCCGGGCAGATGGAAGCTGTCCTCTGATGCTGCCCCACCAGCCCTTCGCGCTCTGACATTCAGGGAGGGCATTTCAGGGTTTGGTCTTTCCCCATCCCGCTTCCTTCCTTTAATGGGTCCCAGGAGGGAGCATAAGGCTTGGGACGGCTGCTGTGTGGGGGACAGGCCAGGTCCCCCGACACCCACAGCCAGGGAAAGGTTTGCAGGTGCGCCCTGGAACACGCGAGCCGACCGACTGCTCTCGCTCAGCCCGAGCTCCCAGAAACTCTGAGCAACCTTGCCCAGAAGGGGAGAGAGACTTCAAAGCGCCATCCTAAAAAAATACCCAAATGAAAGGCAGAGCTGGGATGAAGTTCAGAGAAACCTGTGCTCGCGGAAGGTTCAGAAAACGAACGAGGTGCTTCGAATCACCATCGGGTTGTTGGATGGTCTGACGGGAATTTGTAATTTAATCCAGCGATGCCGGCCTCGAGGACAGGGTGAGGAGCAGCTGCGGTTTCTGAAGAAAATCGCGTCAGAAGCAGTTCCCCAAATGCAGCAAGGACCCAGAGGTCAGCGTCTCGGCGCCCCCATGGCGCATCAGGCGCGTGAGATCCTACGGAGTCGAGACGACGCGACGCAGCTGATGCCCCGAGGGGAGAAGAGCCTGGCCGGAAACCGGCTGCAGCGGTCGCAGGAACACGGCCTGCGTGCTCTCAGGGACACCACTGGAGTGACGGTGACTGCCCTTAGCCTGTGCGTGTGGCTCTGTGCTGGCTTCGTGGCCCAGGACAGGGTGGACTGATAGGCCGTGCCCTGACTCACTTGGTCGCTGGGGGTTCGTCCGTGGTCCTCCATCCCTGCCGAAAGGCCTCACGTAGACCCGGCTTTCCAAACTGGGGCTTTCCTTTTCTCTCTGTGATTTATTGTTTATTAAATGCTTGTTGTATCCTTCAGCTTGGGCCACCAGATGCTGCCGGCCGGGCACGGAGACAGCAGCAGAGACTCACGCAGGTCCCCTATCGAGAGGCCGGCTGCGCGGCTCAGGCAGATGGCCACCCCCTGCCTTCCTTACCCAGGCGAGGTCTGGACGGAGCCACCCTTGGGCTCTCCAAGGAAGCAACACAGCTGCGCCCGGGCCCACCCTGGGGCCACATGTGACCTTCATTTCTTCCCCCACCTCCAAACCCAGCCACCATGCGGCAGAGGGAGCCGGAGGTTAGGGCTTCAGCGCAGGAATCTGGGGGGACTGGACGTAGCGCACGCTCCAGTAACAGCTTCGGTGGTACCACGGCTCCCGGCGAAGGGAGATGTTTGTGTGTTCGGACTTGTTTAAAGCTCGGCACAATCCTGCCTTCTTCCTTCCTGCCTTTTCCCGAGGGGGAAACTGAGGTGGGAAGCGCATTTCCACGGAAGGACCGTCTTCGGCAGTGGGGCCGGCTCCAGAATCCAGGGCCCCCAAGCAGGTTTGCTCCCCAGCGAGGCTTGGCCACGGTTATCTGACGTCTTGGCCGGGTCGCAGGGGTGGAGGCTGAGATCTGTGTGAGGGTGTGTCCTGCTCTTGCTCGGTCTCAGGAACAGAACGACCTTGTGCTCCGGGAGTGGCTCGTGAGCCCTGATCTGGGAGCCACCTGGAGTCAGGGCGGCATCCACACTTCACCCCTACCTGCTCCTTCTTCTCCCACCTGCAGGGCCGGGTGCCGCCTGCTGGCCGCCTCACCAGGGGCTGGACATGCGCCAGCTTTCCGATTAACAAAGGGCCTTTGACGCTGGCTCCAAGACTGCAAATTCCAGCCACATTCCCGAAGGATGAGACAACCCGCTCCAGGGACAGCCTTGGCACCCGCCGGACCACAGGTCCTGGGACCAGGAGCCGAGCCACGGGTCCACGAGGCTGCTTGGGGTCCTCTGCTGCGTCCGTGTCCCTACCGCTTCTTTGAGGCCCCTGGTCACACACTCAGTCGTCCCATGTCCCCCACGCCCCACCTCTGTGGTCTCCCTGGGGCCCCTCCATGCCGTGGCGTCCATACCATCTCCAAGGCTGATTTTCAAGCCACACCTGCCGTCCACACCATTCTCATACCTTCCTGCACTGCCTCCCGGTGCATCTGCCCAAGTTGGAGTCCTATCCCGTCAGCAGTCATGCCACACCGGACGCCCCCCCGGCTTGCCCACTTTCTCAGCTCAAGAGCCTGGAGGCCCCTGAGCTCCACTCCCGGTGCCCACTGCCCACCGCCCTCTCCACAGCCCACACCACGGCTGCACCCTGAACCCCAGCACCTGGCGCTGGACGGCCACACGGGTCTGCCACAGCTCTCTGCGCAGAATATCTGCCCCAGGGTGGCCCAAGATAGGAACCAGAGATCAGACGCCGCCACTTCCCTGTTCGTCAGCGAGGGCTCCCTACCTCCCTGGGGCTAAGACCCCTCGCTGCCGGCTCCCCCGGCCCGGCCCAGCGCACGGACCTGTCCCAGGCAGCACGTCCACACCGGGTGTCCGTGGTTGAGCCCGACAAGCTTTCCCTGCCTCTTGCTGCTGTACCACGCTTCCCTCCCGAGGGTCTCGTCCCCCATGGACATCGTGTCACCACGCAGGTTCCTCCACTCTCCACCACCCTGTCCCCATCATGCTCCGCTCCTGATGTCCCCGGACCGTGAGAAAGCAGAGCCAGAGAGAGAGGAGGACCCAGGCGGGGATCAGGAGACCATCCCATCGGCCCGTCCACACCCGCAGGATTGTTCAGCCTTAACGGGGGAAGATCCTGTCTCCAGCTGCAGCACCGGTGAACCTTGAGGACACCGTGTCAAGAGCACTAGCCAGACCCAGAAGACACACGCTGAATGACTCCAGTCCCATGAAGCACCTCGAGGAGTCAGGTCCTGAGACACAGCAAGAGAACGGCGCAGGCCTGGGGCTGGCGACTGGCAGGAAGGGGAGGTGGTGGCTGGTCACAGCTGCCATCGGGCCACGAGGGTTCTGGAGATGAGCAGCGCAGACGCTCGCACGGCTGTGCGCTTGAAAACGGTTCCATGCCAGACACGCTGTATGCACACGCGCATGCACGTGCACACTCTGGGTGGCCCCCGGGTGGGCCCACGCCCTCTGGGCCGGCCGGCACAGTCCCGGCCTGTTGGGGTCCCCATGCAGCAGGATCCCGTGGCCCCCACCCTGCGGTCCGCCCCCCGCGACCAGAGTGAAGGTGGTGCTCGGCTGGTTTGCCTTCAGCGGGGCTCCGTGTCCAGGTCACCGACAGCGTCTCCCGATCGGGCTCCTTCCTCTGCGTGTCCCAGAGCAGACTTGGGGCCCCAGCGCTCACGCCCCTGTCACCATGGCATCCCGGCTCTGGCACATTTACATACGCTGGCCACGGCACCGGAGACGCGCCATTGTCCCCTCGCGGCCCCTTCTGAGCCCTCCCGGGTCCAAAGGCGAGGCCGGGGTCGGCGCTCAAGACCTCGATGGACCCACAAATGTCTGCTCCGGCTGCGAAGACGCCGGTGGGGCCTGTTTCCAGAAGGAGACTGAACCGCCTCTGCTTGTCGGGTTTGGAAACAATCGTTCATCTCGCCCGCGGAGGGAGAAACTGCTATTTTTGCCTCCGCAGATGCCGTCAGAGAGCAGCACTGGGAGCGGCGAAGCCGCGCGGGACGGCCAGCTCTCCCACGGAGGCTGGGCATAGGGCTCTGCGGCTTCTGTGCAACGAGCCGGGCGCCAGATGCTGCAGCCCCAGGCATAGGCTCCCTCTGGTCACCGTCACTCGTACCTGGGCTTTCTTGCTGCTCCCAGAGACGCAGCTGTCCCCAGAAGACTGTCCTTCCGTGTGCGGCTTCTCGCCTGGCCCTTCTCCACCCCTGCCTCTTGTCCTCCAGGAAGTGGGAACGGGAGAAACCCCGGGCAGGCGAGTCCGTGCTTCTGCGGTCTGCTGTTGCTGTGCTCCCCACCGCGGCCCCGCATGGCCGCCGGGTCTGGAGGAAGGCGGGGTTCTGGCCGCAGGGTTCCCGGGAGGCAGGGCTGGCGGGGAACAGGGAGACCCAGGAGCGACCGCAAGACAAGGCACCAGGGACGGCGATCTGGGGCCCCAGAGGACGCGCGGTCCCCGGGGAAACGCTCCGTCCATCACGGAGAAGCTGACCGCCTGAGGGGACGCACGTGTCAAGTCAAATTTCCAAACACAAGTGGACGACTGTCCGGCCGGCCGGAGCCCCAACAGGCCCGTGTGTCCCTGCTGTCCCCAGGCCGCAGCTCCCCGTCCCGGGCCCCCTCACAGGGCCCGAGTGGAAGCCGGGTCACATGAGAGGTCCCTCTCCTGGGCACGTTTTTCAAACACAACATGTTCTCCAGAAAACATGTCCATGGGAATGTGTTGTCAGGACGACTGTGAAGCCGAGAGAGCGGGGGCTGGGGGAGGCTGAGCAAGGACCACAGTCGGGTCGTGGACACTACAGAGGCTCCCCTGCATCCCGCTGGACAGTGCACAGGTAGCCTCCCTGCAGCGGGTCCTCCAGGGCCCCGGGGCCCGTGGGAAGGGGTCTGCTTCCTCCTGTCCTCCCCTGGGGGCTGGACTGGACTCCCCCATCCACAGAGCAAAGACAGGCAGGGGCTGGCAGAACCCAGGGTGCACCTGCCTTGAGCTTAGGCCTGATGGTTAAGTAAAGCCCAGGAGGCCAGGAGCCCCCACCCGCCTCTCAAGGAACCAGGACCAGGACCACTGTGGGAGCGTGCTGAGGCCCCTTGCAGGTGTTGGTGGGGAAGCTAGAACCTTCTTGACCCCACAGGGTCCAGTGAGTGGTCTGGGTCCCTCCATCTAGGACGTGTGCACACCAGACACTGACCCGTGAGGGCTGCCTGCCTGGGAAGTCCCAAGCGTTCTCCTCTCTGTCTCATCTGCTCATGGACGTGGCCCTCGCCCATGGACGTGGCAAGAAGGGGACACAGTGACCACAGCCCAAGGTGAGGGAACGGACCTTCTCCCTCTCCCAAGGGCTGGGGTGAGACTCCCCGGCCTCAGACACCTTGGGTGCTTCAGGTCCGCAGGTCCTGGGCCTGCCCATGGGATGCTCACACCCCCAGACACTGCACGGTTCGTGGCCACGCTCGTCTTAGTCCTGTGCCCCAGGAGGGGCAGCCAGTGCCCCTGCACTGATAAAACTCCGATCACACAAGTGGAGGCACGGACGAGGAGCCTGTTCTCGCGGCCGCGGCGCTTGTGGTGTCCATTCTTCTGCCCCAGCGGAAGACAGACGGGACCGGAGGCTCAGCCTAACCTCGCAGCTGTGGCTCCTTCTCCAGAATGCACGGGGCTGTGTGTAGAGGTAGGGGGCTCTGGCCTTCCCTCCGCTAAAACACAGCTCCCCTGCCCTGGGTCCTCCAGCCCTGTGGGGTGTCTTGTCCCCCTGCTCACTCCCCCTAGGGCAGAAATCCAGGAGCACAAGTGACCCAGAGCCATGACCTTCTACTCCAGCCCTGGGCTGGCTGTAGCCTGACCTCAGATGTGACCCCAGGCTCTGAAGAGGCTGGGAAGGATCCCAGGAGGCCTCGGGGTGAGCTGCTCTCTACTGCAAACAAAACAAAACAAAAAAACAGAAGAAAAACCAAGCTTCAGCAGATACGGGGTACTGACTCACGTCTGAGAGGCTCAGCGCACTCGAGGTCTGAACAGAAGCCCATCTAACAGCTGATATTAAACATGGACCGTTTTTCTGACATGGCCCTCTCTCTGGGGGCTCCCGTGGAACCAGAGCAGCTAACACAAAACCGGTCAGGAAGGGAACAACCCATTCTTGGAAACGGACCATGACGTTGAGATCAGGTCTGTTTGTACGTTTCTCGGAGTCCGTGACACCACGGCGTGTTCCGACACTGCAGATCCCGGGGCAGAGTCCCAGCGCGGTCATGTTCCGTCCAGCCTGCTCTACGGGGAAGAGAATAAAATTAACAGTGAAAATAGTGACTCTGTCTCCGATCTTCAGGGAGAAGAAAATGGAAGAATCCCCGACACTGAGGTCCCGTCTGGGTTGGAGAACTTGGAAAACAGCAAGGCCGTTCCTCTTCTTTCCAGCTGTCCGTCTGTCCTGCCGGCGTGCGCAGCAACACCTCCGCGCGCCAGACTCTTGAAGAGGATAGGGCGGAGGGCTTGCACTCCGAGGGGGTCATCCGAGTGCCGGGGAGCGAGGGAGGCACGCAGACACTTGCGATAGGAAACAAACCGCGCACGCTCTGAGCCGTGGCGTTTGCTCCCAGCTCTGACCCAAGGACTTTCCTAGAGTCGCTCATTTGATCCTCAGAAGGTAGGAAGAATCGCGAGACCCCGCAGTGCAGTGGGGCACGGGGCCCAGCGAGATGCAGCCACGGGACCTGCCCCGTGTCTCCAGGAGTCCGAGGGGCTGAATTCAATCCTAGATTGCCTGACCCAGCACCACGTCCCTCCCCTAAACCTCCCCGTCGACACCACAGGTGCTTCTCCGTTGGATCATCCCCCCGTGATTTACTGAGCTCTGGGGCTGCAGGAGGCATCAAAGGGCCGAGGTCCCTTCCTCAATCTGCTTACGACGGTGATCTATGAAGAGGACCCAGAAGAGGACCCAGGCCCGCTGCCCTCGCTGGAGTCCCCCAACGCCCCCGGGTCTCGCACCACACCTCGGCTTGATGCTGTTCGGAGTTAGAAGACCTGGGGTTGGGGAGGCTCCTGTCACTCATCGTTAGACTTACCATTTGGAGGCAAATGTGATTGGGGAAGAATTTGTCTTTTTGGTGAAAGTGAAATTCCCCTCTAATTTCTCCACAGAGACTCTGTTCCTTCTTTCACGGGGTAACTTGGAACATTTTGGAAAAAGTCCTGACTTTACCACCCTCCCTCCCTTTCTCTTCTTCTCCCTGATACACAGCAGTGACGCACTCCTCCCTCCTTCCAGGAAGTGGCGTCAGGACCCAGCCCTGAGGATGAGCCCGAGGTCAGCGACGTCCCCGTGAAATGCAGTGATGACCTTGTCCTCGGCTGCTGCGGGGAGGGACTGAATGGCAGGTCAAGCATTGGGTACATTTGCTGGAGGACATTTTCCGGGGGAGCCGTACTTAACGGGGCCCACGGACGTCGAGGTGGGAGGTGAGGACTCCATGCAGTCCTGCGGTGCTGCTGATCACAGCAGGTCGGACCCTGCGCTTCCCTTGAAGAAGGTGACACGTTCGTGTTCAGCCTCATTTTAGGACTCCAGGGTGGGCTGTGGAAGCAGATGGCCCAAGTTCAAAGCCCGTGTGTGATTTTCAGCAGATGACGTCCTCTCTCAAGCCTGGGCTTCCTCCCTCGGAAGAATTAAATGAACTGTGTGTGTGATTGATGCATATATTTTTTGATTGCAGGTACACACACACACACTCACACACACACACACACACTCCTAACACCTGCAAACGTGCCTTATTCACAGCAAAAGCTGCCCACGAACTGGCTGTCACTGGTGAGCACAAAGGTGTCCCGAGTGCCGGTCCGTTAAGCCCCCGGGTCTTGCCCCTTCACTGGGCTGCATTTCATGCATTTTCTTTCCAGGACGGTGCTGCCGTGTCTGCGTTGAATTTCATCTCGTTGTGTCATCGTGGTTTCGGTCTCTCCCGTTACGGTCCATCTCGATTTGCTGCCCTGACTCTCCCTCGAAGACACGCTGACCTTGACAAGCAGGCATCCTTCCTCTTTACTTGAACACCCGACTTCCCTGATCGCACGTATTTCTCAGACTGCAGCGTCTCGGGCAAGGGCGCATCTCGTGCACAACCCGGGTAGTGTCTTCTCCTGCACACGGCGTATGAAGTCCGCGCTGATGACACGTTATCGATGAGGAAACACGGCGAGCGAGAGCGTCCAGCAGGACGGCCGAGGCTTTACCCGAGGACACGCCTCCAGAGCCGTGGTTCTCCACCTTGGCCCCACGTTGGATCCCCCGGAGACGATCGGTGCAAGAATTCAGATTCCTGGCCCGGACGCGCGCCGAGCTCCCCGGCCGTGTGGACCAGTGGCCAGGGCTGAGTGTCACCACGGCAGACTGAGCCCGCGCCTCCCCGGCCCCATCACTTGCTCCAGCATCTGCCGCGCCTCGGGTACCTGCCGCCGGGAGCCGTGGTGAGCCCACGTCCCTTGTGCATCGAGGACAGGGACGCGTTGCCAGCACCACACTTCCTCGGTCCGTAGGAAGCCCCTGGTGTGCGCTGCCTGATGGGCCCATGTTGGTTCCGCCCACGGACCAGCATTCTCCGTTTGCTCTCAGAGACCCATGTCCCGGCCTTCCAGGCGTCTTGGGCTGCGGGACTGCGCGCTCTGCTCCGGCTTTCACTGTGTTTCCACAGAAGTGAGCCTAGGCGGCCCTGGAGGGAAACCAGGAGGGGACTCAGGGCTCAGGGTCTCCTCACCCTGCAGCTGCAGCTGAAGACCTTTAGGATGACCCCTGCCCTGGGGACCTCATCTGCAAGTGGGCGCAGTTCCATCACCCAGACGAGAGTTAAGGACCCACTAGTCCCCGATCTCGGTACACGAACTCCGCGCCATGGGCTTTTCCTCCCTTCACAGCTTTACCGTGTGCTCAAGTCCCGCTGCTCTTGGTAACATCTAGACAAAGGAAGTCATTTAAAATGTGGCACCGTGCCCTCGATGGGGCCCAGGGTCATTTCCCTCAAACCAGTCAAGGCCCAGGAAAGCTCCCGACCACGTCATCCACGCAGGAAGGGAGTCTGGCGTGGAACAAAAGGCAGGCTCTCTTGATCTGAGCCCGCGTGGCTGAGCGAGGCCCCCCCGTCCCCGCGGACCCCTGCTCGCACCCCCCTGCGGCTGACACTCAGCCCCAAAAGCCTCTGGCTTCAGAGCGGGAGTGAGGTGACCGAGAGCCGTCTGCTCCCCGAGGCGGAGACACAAAGGCCGCCCGGATGTCCCCACAGAAGCCCGGGCGTGGCCCGGAATGGCGTACACAGGAGCTCACGGCATCCACGGGCTGCACGGGGTCCTGCTGGGCCGCACCCGCTGTCTCCGTTCACCTGTGCGCAGACACACGGACACACGCACCTGTAAGGTCGTGGGCTACCCTCCCGCCGACTCCGTGTCCTGGGACCTGCTCCAGTCCGGCCCCGGCTTCTGTGGGGCACAAGCATCCCACGTGTCCGACTCTGGGACGAGGAGGAAGGGGGCAGGCAGGTGGCCACAGAGCCTCACGGGACCAGGTGTGACCCGAAGGTCAAGTCACTTTCCACACTCTCTGCTGACAGGACTGATGAGGTCGCGCTGCCGTGGGGACGTTGCGTGTCACGTTGGCAGGCCCGGGGCTCGGCAGCAACGGGGTTTTTCCGAGTATTTCCCCTGCGTGACCCGGCCGACGGCAGAGCGCAGCAAGGGCCAGGGCTGGCGAGGAAGCCGTGCACCGGCTCCGGCCCCTCCGGCTCGGCCCCTCCGGCCCCTCTCAGAGCGGCCTCGCTAGCTCCCCGTTCCTGCATTCCTACCGAGTGCGGCTTTTTTGCTACAATATTCACAGACTTTTCTTCAGAGCAAAGATGGCAGAGAAATGCTAGTCTGAGTCAGAAAAGCTGCTTACTCCAGGTTTGACAGACCCCGTCACGTTGTGTGGATGTCCCTAATCTCTGCTCCTGAGGGGAAGCACAGCTGTCGCTGCCGGCAGTCTGTCCGGCCTCCAGCACCCATGGCCCCCCCAATTGCCCCCGATAAGGAGACAGTGACCCTCCCCCAGCGTGGCCACGCCCGAGGACGGCTCGAGCTGGAAGCCGTTGACGGGGCCTCCCACTCCCTCCGTCAGTCGCTCTAGGAGGAAAGGGCCAGCTACCCGAAGGCCCGCGTCTTCCTCCTCCCCCTGCGCGTCCGGGTTCGGTTCCCTGTGGGCAGCCCCAGCCCCAGAGAGTCTGCCAGAGCCGAGGGGTGAGCCAGGAGGGAGCAGCGTCCCACCTGCCCGACCTTCCGCATCCCGCCCGAGTCCCAGATGGGCTTTCCTCCGCCTGCTTCTCCCCGGCAGGAGCCCGCGCGGTGGGGCCAGGGGCCAGCGGTGAAGGCCCAGCAGCAAGCGCGGGCGGGGCCGTCACACGTGTCCACTCACGCGCGCGCAGCAGGGTGAGCGCCGTCTCGTCCCCGGAGCGCAGAGCAGGACGCGGAGGCTCTCCTGGGTGGCACGTTAGGAGTCAGGATTCTGCCAGGGCCAGCGAACTCCCTATCTCTGTGTTCACCCCGTGACCCCGCAACGCCTCGCCCCTGCAGCTCTCCACCGGCCTCTGCGCCCCTGCGGGCTGCTGCCCCCCGGTTCCTAGGACAGAGGCGGGAGCAGGGCGTTCTCCCCACCCGGACTTGCCCAGGTGTTTGGGCTCGGCTCTCCTGCAGTGCCCAGACCCCGCCTCGGCCTGGCCCACAGCAGAGTCCACGGCCTAACCACATGCACCGCGGCTCCCACAGAAGCCATTTCTCACAGGCTCCCGCAGCGCCCTTCTGTGTGCCCTGGGACTCGCTTCATCCCTGCCGGCCTGAGGCCCGGGCATCAGGGACGGCCCCTTGCCTGCCGGCCTGGGGATGACGCCCTCTGTCCAGCCTCCTGGGTCCCAGGAGCTGGGCCTGTGGCCAGGAGGCTACGCAGGCCCCACCTTCCCGTGGGTCAGGGTCCACACCAACTCAGAGAAAGACGCTTTCGATGTCATATCCAGAAAATGGGAGGCCTCGCCCACCCCCGGCATCCTCAGACTCTAAAGCAAAGAGGATTTGGGAGCGGATCTGCAGATTCACGCGGGTGGCAGGGCTGGAGAAGCTGTCCTGTGGAACGCCGCGGCCCTGAGTTTCCTTTCCTGCTAAAAACCCCATCGCCGAGGCTTCCTCCTGTCACTACTCGGGGAGAATAAGAAGCGTCTTTTCCGTTGCCGCGGGAATACAGACGCTGCGGATTATTTTTAATAACACGGCTGGATGTGTCCTGAGTGAGGCAAGGAGGTGTCCACAGTGTGAGGAAGCCTCACTCTCCTCGGCGCGGAGCCGGGGCCTTCCTGGCGGTCAGCGTGAAGAATGCACATTAGAACTGCCCTTGCGAAGGCCCCTGAGTGTCCCACGAGACGATGTTGCCGTAAACCAGCCCTTCACGCCAGCCCTTCATGCCCCCGCTCTGAAGAAGCAGAGACTGGAGAGGACGGAGGGTCCTTGTGGCCGGAGGTCTGGCGACCACAGGGACCAGCTCCACTCCATCCCCATGGCCCAGTCTGGGCGCCTGGGACGTGACGGCCCCCGCCTGCCGGGGCCTGAGGCAGCGAGCCGCAGCTTCTGCTGGGAAGTCCTCATCCGGCCATTAAGTGGGGATTAGAGAGCCCATTGCGGGAACGGGGAAGGGCCCAGTTCCCCCGCCGGTGTGCCGCCGGCTCAGCAGATAACCGGGCGGCGTGGGAGCCGCCCACAGTGCGGGCCGGAGGGCACAGCAGTCCGCTCTGCTGACCCCCACACCCGTCTGTCCGAGGAGAGTAAACACCACGTGAGGGGCGCTTCTGCGGATGTCTGGCCCCTTCTGCAGGAGAGTGAGGTCGGCCATCGTGGCCCGCCGGCCGGGGCCCCCTCCTCGGCTTTTTCCGAGGGACATCTTCTCCGAGCGGGGGGACCACTCTGCTCCAGGCTGCTCGCCGTCCCTGCCCCCACCGTGTCCCAAGCTGACCCACAGCGCACTTCCAACACCAGAGTCGGCGTTTCCGGACGTGTCCGTGGAATCCAGAAAACCCCGGTAGGTCAGCGAGGCCACCGCAGTGAGCCCTGCGCCGTGTCTGCTGTAGGAGCACAAAGGCCCCAGCAGCAGGAGAGACATCAGAACCACGGACCGGGGGCCCCGTCTGAACGATTCAGGCAAGAGAAGCCGTGCAGGGAAGGCTCAGCTGGTGTCCCACCAGCGAGGCCCGGAGGAGTCAACGCCGGCAGACGCACTGTGATGACCCCCGTTCTCCACCCCCTCACACGATGGCACCAGTTCCTAGCTTGAAGGGACGGACAGGCTTCCTGGACCTCAGGGGAAAAGTCTAGTGTGACGGGGGCACCTGGGGGCTTGGGCGGTTAAGCGTCCAACTCTTGATTTCGGCTCAGGTCATGATCCCGGGTGGTTAGGTGCAGCCCTGTGAGGGGCTCTGGGCTCAGTGTGGGGTCTGCTTGAGCTTCTCTGTCCCTGTCTCTCCCCCCACACCCCCCCACCACCATAAATAAATAAATCTTTTTTAAAAGGACCCAGTGCAATACAGCAGTTGGGAATGTGACCGCCAAGCTTGGCGGCCAGGCCGGGCCGTACAGGAGAGTAACTGCGCAGGTGCCTCGGGGGCCCGGGGGCGTGAGCTCTCACGGGCAAAGTCGGGGTCACGGTGTTGGCAGAACAGAGGGTGCTGGGGACCCGCCTGTTGGTTTGAGGTGGCAGCCGCTGAAGTCTGCAGAACGGGAACTGCAGGAGAGAGAGACCGTCGTCCACTGAGGGCACGATCCGGAGCCCCGACAGGGGAGCCTCAGGAGGAGAGTGTTGGAAGGAGAGCCGGCCTCCAGCCGTCCTTAGGCTCCTGGTGGTGCCGCTCACGGAACGTGACTCCTTCCCTGCGGTGGAGTCCTGGCCTCGCAAGCCGGCGGGCGGGCCAGTCTGGGGAGAGCGTCCTTGAGAGACACAAACGGACCCGCTCCAGGCACGAATGCGGAGCGAGCGACCTGCAGCCACCGAGTCAGCAGCCCGTGCTGCGCACTGGGAGGAGGGCAAAGGCGTGGAGGGAGCGGACCCCGGGGCAGAAATGCGGGGAGCAGGGAAGGATGCAGAGCGTAACGCTGAGCACACGACGCGGTCCTGGCATCCTCATGGCCTCCCTGAGCACCTGCTGCGTCCAGCCCGGCGTTCGGGGTGCTCGGGGCAGAGAAGGGAACAGAGCGCTGTCCGCTCGCGACACAGACGAGCCTGCAGGCTCCGATTGTCAGAACCAAGAAGCCACCGAAGCTGGAGGCTGGACCCAGAAGCATCTAGAAGGACACAAGCCTACTGCTGCCCCCACCACCCCGAAAACACGCAAACCCTCAGAGCCATCTGGAAGGGCACTGGTCCCCACAGTACAGAAGACACGCTGGGGCCCAAGGAGGGCTTCCCCGGGACGGACTGAGGCAGCAGTCTGGGGAGCCAAGGTCGCCTCTGTGGCCGGAGCTGTCAGACCGAGTCAGCTGGACGCCCTCAGAGGGGCTCCGCCACCCCGTGCCCTCATGGTGCGGGATGTTTTCCTGCAGGTGCTCCCAGGAGCCTGGGGAGGGAGCTCCATGCCACAGGGCGCTTCCCGTTCAGTCCGAGGGGAACCCACAGGCCAGGGGTCAGCCGAAGGGTGCATCCACCGCCCCCGCTCAGAGAGAACAGACTGGCTTCCTGTGTGCACGGCTCAGCCAGGGGAAGGACGGAACAGCCCACCGTTTCCCCGTCCTGTGTCCCGGGTGATGACGCGGTCCACACTCTGAGACGCGCCGTGATCATCGTGATCAATGACAAACCTGGCCCACATCTGCCTCCAGAGTTGTTTGGGACAAAGAACATTCTTAACAATTTCATTTTATTAGACACATGGGAAATATGGACTCGATTCCCAAAATACTCCGTGATCGTTCAAAGAAGTGCTTCTGATGGGTACCGAGCTCCGCGCCCTGGGGAGCTGCTGTTCGGGAGTTGCGCCAGCCCGGAGGGACTCAGGGGTGCGGTCGGTGCACTGGGGGGTCCCAGCTGGGGTCCTGCCGTCTGTGGCTGTGGACTGCAGCCCGCGTTGCCTGGGTCAGCAGCAAACACAATCGCGCTGTGTTTGCCCGGCCGTGTCCCGGAGAGTGAGGACAAGAGAGCCTTGTTTCTTGTGGGGCTGGAGGTCAAGGTCCACCACCGCGGCGTGTGGGTTTTCCCTTCTAGGACAACTCTCCCATGCAAGTTTCTTCAGCCGCCCCCTCTCTGGGCAGCGCCGTGGGCAGGGACCGCGCACGCGCCGCGCGTCCCCCACGGGAGAAGGAGCCCTGGCGCTCCACCGGCTCCCCGGGCTCCGGGAGCCACTCCCGGGTGGCCCCGCTCTCAGCCCCGCCCCCGAGTGTCCACTGCTCCAGGACGCTTCTGAGCACGGGAAACCGGATGGCACATCACTGTGCTGAGGAGACGCCCCTGGCCGCTCCTGCCCGAAACGGAACCCGGCAAGTGTGCATATGTCCGTCGGCCCCGAGGGGCGTCCGCTCCTGCCTCCTGGAGTCGGATGCGCCAGCTTGGCCCCCCGTCCTCGCCGCAGTTTGAAGCGCTCCCTGTCAGCAAGAGGGAGTCCATAGGAGAAGTGAGACAGTCACCTCTCCGCTGAACGTGTGGGAAAACCAGGAGCCCGAGAGAGCCAGGGACCCTGACTAAGTCCCAGCACCCCCGGGCGCTGGCCTTTCTGAGAAGAGACCTGTTCTCACATCAGGTAAAGCCCAGCCCTGGGCTCTGAAGGGTGTTGAGGCAAATCCGGCTATAAACTCAGACTGGAATATCCGCTCCTGCTCTGGCTAGCCGGGACAGTTGGCAAAACTCACGCTTGTGCCTTTGAAATAAGTGAGTCTCGCTTGGGCACCCAGAATGCACCTGCTCACCTTCAGAAAGTTCTGATGGACATTAACCCCACATCCCAAACAGTAGAAACACCTGAAAAATAGTGGCTGGAAAATCTGAGGGCACCTGGGTGGGTGGCTCAGTGGGTTGGGCGACTGCCTTCGGCTCAGATCGCTGGTCCCGGTGTCCTGGGATCACGTCCCGCGTCTGGCTCCCTGCTCGGCGGGGCGTCTGCTCCTCCCCCGACCTTTCCTCTCCTGCTCTCTCTCACTCTCTCTCTCTCTCTGTGCCAAATAAATAAAATCTTTAAAAAGAAAGTGAAAAGAAAAAAGAAATTCTTACAAAGAAACACGAACCCTCAGCGCGCCATGACGGGATAAGCGTGAGCATGTGGCGACGTCTCACGGGGGTGAGCCCGCTGCACGGAAGGGGCAGCTGTGATGACTGCGGACGGTGCGCTGCTTGCCTCCGTCAGGCCTCAAGGGGCCACGCGGAACCCGTCAGCCCACCGTGACTGGGCCCCACCAGCCCGGGGCCTCCCGGGTCTTCTCTCCGCTGCCCCGTCCAAATCCGCGCTTAATGCGCCGCACAGGCGCTGGGTCCAGGAGGAGGGAAGGGCATCACTGGGGGCGAGCGCCAGGGCTCCCGGAGCATCACTGTCCCACCGACTGTCTGCCCATCTGTCCCTCGCAGCCTGAGGGCCACTGCGCTCACGCCACGGCTCCAACAAACTGTGTCTTTCAGGGCTGGACCTTGCTTCGTGCTTCCGTGTGCCTCCCCCAGCTCCAGGCTATGCCCAGCCACGTGCCACGCTGGTGCTCCGGCTTCCCCCGTCCCCCCTGTATTCCTGAAGACCACACGTCCCTGCACTCCTGCTCCCTGTCCCAGGCTCCTGGCCGGCCGCGGCCCTTCCTTCCTTCCTCTGCAACAGGACAAGGTAGAAAGCAGGAGCCGTGGGCTTCGTGGGTGCCGTGGGGACACCTTGCCCTGGAGGTCCGCTCAGCAGCAGAAGCAGCCCTCTCCCGTCCGACCCCGAGAGAGGCTCCAGAAGCTCCCCCCCGTATGCCCGTCTGGTCCCTCTGGAAAAATCTGCCTTCTTGGGGGCAGAACTGTGTCTAGCAGGGAACAGCCAGCGCTGGGTTTGGGAGGCAACGTGTCCTGTTTCAGCTGACCTGATCCCAGTGCCCACACCCTGCCCCAGAGTCGGGCACCAGAGAAGGACGGGTCTCCTCTGTGGCCTCCACCACCGCTGGGTGGAGGGACCCATCCCACGCCTGGATCCTGCTGCCGTGAAACCTCCCCGTCCTATGGAAGAGGAGGACTGTGTTGGGCCAGGGCTTCACGCCCCCAGAACCATCTGTGAGGGGCGCCCAGTGCCCTCTGCCCAGTGCTGCTCACAGTGGTGGCTGAGCCTGGGAAACTGCACCCCCGGGTGCCATCAAGCGTGGACGCTCAGCCTGCATCACCGCTGCTGGGGACGGAACCTCCCAAAGAACAGAGCGGCTTTGGGTCGGGGGCTGCTGCGATCAGGAAGCACTGAGGCCCCGGTGAGTGGGCTGTGGGCGTCCCGGAGGGGCATTCGGGACGGTGGGGCTCTGCGAGGACGAGGAGCGAGGCGGGTCCCTCTGCACCTCCCCGCCCCCTGCACCTCCTCCCCCCACATCCCTGTGCCGCGGAGGACGCCGTGAGGTGGGTCCCGAGGCCGCCCTAACGGAGTGGTGGAGGGCAAACGGGGTTCATGAGAAAAAGTTCGACTGTCACCCTCCCGTTGGGTACGACTGTCTAGTGACGCGTCTCTGGCCAGTCCGTGGGCACCACTGCAAGCCACTGGCCCGCATCGGAGTGTCCTGACATTGGGCTGCGCTTCCTTGAAAGCTTCGTTGTCCCTTCATTCAGGCTCTGACCCGGAGGCCCTCTCCTCATTAGAAATAAGATTCTCAGAGAATTCTCCTGCCCTGGAAGGACACTCCCTTGCTGGCTCCAGCCCTAGGAACCTGACGGTGGGCAGCCGAGGTGGCCGTCCTCGCCGCGGGCGCCCGCGTGTCCACGGGAACGGGCTCCGTGTGGCAGGGCTACACAGGATGATGGCAGCCCCTGCTCTGGCTCGTAGATGGGACGTCGTTTCGGGGAACGAGGCTTCTGCATCCTGCTGCCAGAGGGCCCCAGGGACGCGGGGCTGTGGGCGAGCCCCAGCCGACCAGCCCCAACGCGGGCTACAAGGGCAAGTCAATGCAAACCCCCAGGCTCAGACCAGCACCTGGGGGCCAGGACACACCACCCCCACGATGGCTATTCGCAGAGTCCCATCAGTCAGGTAAGGCAGGGGCGATGCCCTCTGAGAGTCTGGGCAAGGTGCGTAGGAATGAGGCCAGTTCTCCTGGCCTCGCTCCCCACGGAAGATGCCCAGGATGGCAGAGGCCCCGAGGGTGCAGGCAGAGCCCTGTACCCCGACCACGTCTCAGCTGCCTGCTCCCCTGGGCGGCCGCAGCGCCTGATGTCGGAAAACAGGAGAAGACACTGTGAGGCACCGGCAGGTTTCTCCATCAGTGGGATCTCTCCGCATGAGCCTCTCTAGGGCATAGTGGCAGACTGTTGGGGTGACCTGCAGGTGTCACAGCTGCTGTCCCCGGTTGTGGACGTTTCTGCAAACCTGACTTTTCTGTAACTAAATGTTAGCCTGCCACCAAGTTTCTTGGGCAACTACTGAGCTGCACTACGGCTGCACACGAGGGGAGAAAGAGCGCGGACAGAGCGCGGACCCCTCGGAACCCTACCGATGCCCGGACACTCTCACCCGTGAGCAGAGAATTAGAACCAGCCGGAAGTCGGACTTTGCTAGGAGCGACGAGCCATGAGATCTGTACAAACAGGGGTGCGCGTAATAACCGTCGGGGCTGGAAATCGAGAGCCGCAGGGCAATGTGGAACGCGGGAGGAGGGCCGTGGGGGCGAGCGCCAGCCCTCCCCGGGTTCGCGGGGTCCCAGCGGGCTGGGTACGGTTTCAGTCTGGGGCGGAACAGACTCGCTGGGCATAAAGGCTACGAGACAGACGCTGTAACGTGTCATCTCAGAGGGACAGGGGGACAAAGAGAAACGGACCGTTTCGATAAAAGAACGTTAAATCCGGAGGAGGCAAGGAACACCACGGCAGAGAGAAGCCCCGGAGTGGGACGGCCACAGTGAGCACACAGAGGCGGAGCCCCGAGATCGTCGGAGAGAGTCGGAGGACCCCGCAGCGTCACAACCCGTGCTCCCGGCGCAGGCCCGGAGGATCCTCTGGAAACGGACTTCCAGAGTCTCGGCCCAGATCACCAGCGGTGGGTCAGACAGGCAGCCTGGAAATCGGTGCCCCTGAGAGTCTGATTTGGGTGGTCCCGACACTGCGCCTTGAGAAGCCCTCCAGAACCCCGGAGAGGAGGGACGTCTAAGGGCTGCATGTGCAGGGTCTCCTCGCGCAGACGAGCCGGTGCTCCGGGTTCCCTGCAGAAGGACGCTGCTTTCACGGGGTGCTTCTCCCCTGCCCTGGGAGCGGGCCCGTGGGAGCGGGAGGCCCCCAAACACTGTCTGCCCTGCATCCTCCCGTGGGGGCGGGGCTCACGGGGCACCGTGTCCTGGACACGAGGATCAGCAGAGAAGGTCCACACAGTCACATGCATAACAGAATCCGATTTGGCTTTTGAAGATTTTATTTATTTGTGAGACAGCGAGAGAGCGCGAGCAGGGGGAGGGGCAGGGGGAGAAGCAGGCTCCCCGCTGAGCAGGGAACCCACGTGGGGCTGATCCCAGGACCCCGGGATGGTGACCCCAGCTGAAGGCCGACGCTCCACCGGCAGAGCCCCCCAGGCGTCCTTAACATGATTCAACTTCCGAGAGAATTCATTCGTGGGCTTTGCGTCCAGTGAGGCACGGAGAAGGAGAAGCAAAACAAGACTGCGTGCGCGCAGCGCCCAGCGTGGCTCGTGGACCGGACGGGGGCGGGGCCGTGGATCTTACGGAGATTTGTATTTTCCCGTAGTTTCCTTCCATTGCTTCTCTTCTTTCTTCTTTACTAGCCGTTTCCTCGCAGGTTTCTCCAAGCAGGGGCTTCCCGGACAGCTCCGGCGACGGCCCGCGAGTCTCTGCCCTGGAACCTTCCGATCCACCCCGCTGTTACCCAGCAAAACGGGACCGGTTTTCGCTTCCTTCTTATTCTATTTTTTTGGTCTTCTCGGGGGAAGCAAGAGTGTGGGCTGCGAAACCCCCACTTGGCAAAGATTTCTCTTTGTGTCGGGAAAGAATCAGTTTTGAAGAAACGCTGCCGGGTGTTCGCTCATAGAACACTCAGAAATCCAGCACTGACGGCACTTTTCACAGCATTTATGGACAAGCTGTTTTTACTGCGATCCGGAAGACTAACGAGACTGTGCACTCCTCCTCCGGGACATCCTCCGCGGCCCCTGGGGATGTGTGTGCGTCGAGTGGACAGCAAGGACACCCATGTGGTCGCCCAGCACCGGTCCAGGGCTCGCGCCGTTGGGCGGCCGTCTCGCAGCGTCACACTACCGTCTGTCTTTCTTACAGTGTCCTCCAGCTGACGGACCAGCCCCCGCTCTAGGCCGCCGTTCCAAGGGTGAGTGGCCTTATTCCTACCCTAGAGACGCTGTCTTCTTTTCTCTCTTTCTTTTTTTAGGGTTTAGGATTACTAGCCATTCCTTTCCAGCAGGCCCGGCAGTGGCACCAAGGGGCGTCTGGTCCCCACGGCCCTCCCTGCAGGGTTCCCGAGGTCGGCTCTCCGTCTGGAAAAGGGCGACTTGCCCTGCGCGTGGGGCCTGGAGGGGCTCGGGCACATCACAGTCAAGATCGAGATGGGCGCCCGCTGGGCTGCCTTTAGATGAGGACTAGTTTCTCCCCTTTTCCAGGTCACAGAGCGGAGACTCTGAAGCTTCCCGAGGCCCCAGGGCCAGTCTGCGCTGGGCTGAGGTGGGAACGGAGCCCGGCTGCGTGCAGGCCAGGGTTGAGTGGGGAGCCGTCTGCAAGGGACTAGCTCACACAGCTGCGGGTCCGTCTCTAACTGCCCGGCCACATCCCCGCGGGCGTCTGGGGGAAGGCGCGCCGGGACGTGCCGGGAGGAGGCCAAGGAAGCCGTGATTGGCCGGAGCCGCAGCCGGGACAAAGGGAACGAGGCCAAGAGAGCCGGGGAGGCAGAGCAGGAAGCTGGGGACGGTGAGGAAGACGCTGGACTCCGGGACCTGCCGGGGCCATCCTGGGGAAGTGCCACGCAGCAGGGTCTGGCGGTGTGGAGGGAGATGTCCCCTTCCCGGCCCCACCGCCAGAAGCAGCCCTTACACAGGATGCTCCGCGTCCCCTATGAAGGCCCCCAGCAGGTGCGAGAGAACCCCTTGGTTACCGACCACCACACCACCTGGCCCCCTTCCCTGCCAGGGCCATGTCCGCTCATGCACAGGAGCCTGTGCTGCCCGTGTCCGCCCTTCCCTTTCCCCGTCCCCACCCCCACCCGGTGTGCAGAGGGCTGCACCCAGGAAGCCTCCTGAGCGCTGGGCAGACCCACTTAGACCCTGCTTTGCGGGACGCAGGCTTTGACAAGTGGCCCTGAGGTGGGCAGGGGCAGCAGGAGACGGCAGGAGACCCCCAACCCGGACCGTCTGGATTCCCAGAGCCTACTTTCCGGAGCACATACCCCCTGCTCTCTGGGTTCCAGGACGGAACACAGGGGCTGTGCCAACCCTCCGCTCACTCTCCATAGGCCTGTCTCTCCCCTGCCTGTCGCACTGTGATTCTGTTCCCCTTCTGTCCCTCCCTGCCCTGCTAACCTCGCTTTGCTGGGCTCCCTTCCCCGGGGGGGGGCAGTACGCTGGGCAGCCGGGGCTGGCGTCCCCGCCCTGGTGTGCAACACACCCAGCGGGGGCCTTGGTAGGCGGGGCCACGGGGCCTTGGGCTGGGCTTGGGACTCAGGACGTCCTCCGAGCCCCTGGGCGTGGCAGGCGCCTCCTCTGGGGACAGCCCGGCTGACCACCAGGACCAGCTGCCCTCAGCCTCGGACAAGGCAGCCCAGCCCCGGAGGAAGAGTGGAGCCTCGTTAAACCACTGATTCATGGCATCCACGTCCACGCCCGCCCCACACTTCCCGTTTCCTGGTGTGTGAGCGAATACATTTCCTTTTTTCTTTTAAAGCCTTTGAGTCAGAGTTTCTGTTTCTTGTAGCTGAAAGTACCACCTATTTCCTTTCATGGTCAGAATCCATTCACCCGTCGTCCTGGAACCATAAACTCGAGCCCGACGCGGCTTCAGCCCAGCCGCCCCACCCACCCTGACCTTCCCTGGCGAGAACCCAGCCCCGGGCACCTCTCCCGCTCTGCGTCACCGGGTGGACAGAACACCCCATGGCCAGACCCCTCAGTGTCTGTCCTTTAAAATGTCTTACTTGGGAACGGTTAGCACATTGGAGTTTAAGTTCTCGGGCCTCTTATGGATCCTGCCGCGATCCGTCTCCGTGGAGGTGGGGACGGGTACAGACAGCCTCCCCGTCCCGAATCCCCGGGCTGCGGGGGGGCGACAGCCAACGCGCCGTAAGCTCTTAGGAAGAGAAAAAAATGATGCGCCAAGAAAGCCAAGTCGAGATGGTCTTGGTCTCTGCGGCACCACGTGCCCGAAGAGAGCGCGGCGTCCGGAGTCGCTTTTCAGGGAGGAAAACCGGGATCCGCAAACCCCAAAGGGACGAATCTTCACTCCTGTATAAAGACAGGCTGTGTATCTCAATCTCAGCCTTGTGCTTGGAGTTCCTTTAAAAATTACATTCGGTACTTAGAGTTCTTTTTTAAAAAAAGGAATTCAGCTGGGCCTCCGGGGTGTGGGTCACGCATGTGAGCGTGGGCGAGCTAGTGCGTGTGAACGTGCGTGCCGCAGCCTGCGTGACTCTGAGCGCATGAGTGTGCGTTTGTGTGTGTGTCGAGTGTGTACAAGTGTGTGTGTCGACACGACAGCCTGTGAGCACAGTGTGGGGGCCGAGAGTGCAGCAGCCCCCTGGGCCCGGCCAGCGGGGTGTGGTGGCGGAGCTGTGCGTGGCCTGTCGGTCGGTGCTGCCTGCCCCCTCGGGTGCCCCAGGCTCCCGCACACCCACACGCTCGGGAAGCTCAGCCCCACACAGGGGCCCCCCCAGCCCCTCCCTGGCCACAAGTTCCAGGGGCTCTGGGCCTGTTGTGGCCATAGACACACGAGGTACTATGTGCAGGACGTGCAGGGCTTCTCCCCAGGTGTCTGGAAGCAGCTGGGGACAGTCTGCTAGTCTTTCCCCGGACACTGCTGGGCACAGGACGAGGCCTGGAGCTGCTGAGAGCACCTGCGGCAGCCAGAGTTGAAGGGGACCTGGTGGCCCAGGAGACTCCGGCACAGAGCAGGGCCTCCCGGCCAGTCTGGCCAGAGGGTGGGACCCACGAACGGCCCCCGACCCCCCGCCGAGTCGGGGTTCCCGCTGGGGCCGCTGACCCTCCCGCTGAGATAGCCTCGTTCTCTTCCTGCGCTTGAAGACAGACCTCGGGAAACTTCCAGAAACTCCTCCGAGAGCAAGAAACTTCCTGGTCACTTTGTGGATCCGAGGTCCCTCCTCAGGGCCCTCTCTGAGCCCCCTCATCGCGGAGTCTGTAGGACGACCGCGGCACCCCGCAGGCCAGGCCCGCGTCGCCCCAGGCCGGGGGACGCACAGGGAGCGCTGACGCGGAAGCGGAAAGGGACTGGGCTGGGAGTCGGGCCTGGGCGCCGCATCGTGCCGGCCGGCCCAAACTGCGGTGTCTTCCGTGTAGCTGGTGAACTTCACAGAAAAGGCAGGTTATAAAATGCGATAAAAGCCAAGTAGAGAAATCAGAGAAACGGGAAGGAAGGAAGTGCGCCGCTTGTACAGCAGGAGAACGCAGAGCGGCAGACGGACACGGTCAGAACAAACGTCCTCCCGGTGCCCAACGTCGGGCCCGGAGGGGCCCCGGAGCTCCCATGCAGCCAGAGCACAAGGGGTCGTGGCCTCGCCCACAGCAGCCGCCTGATAGGAGACGTTTGCTTTCCGTCTGGCTGTAAACACGCGGACAAAACCTGCCGCGCACGGAGCTGTTCACGGCCGTTTTCTCCGCGCAGCGGGCTTTAGGGCGACTTCCCCACTTTGCACATTTCATCCTTTCCAAATGCTCTACCAGCGAGCGGTGCGTCCCTCGCCACAGCGACCACCGCAGGAGACAACCAGAAAACCTCAGTGACCAGGCCCAAGACGAGCCCTGGCTCCGCTCACAAACCTGGGAGCCCTCTGGGCAGTTCTGGGTGGGGTCTGGGGGAGCATCCGAGCTTCGGGGTCAGCTGGAACTAGTGCCGGGCATGGCTTGGCTCCCTGGGGGCTCGGGCTCCAGCCGCTGAACCCCCCGTGCAGGTGCAGGGCTCCACGGGGAGGGGGAGCACACAGTTGGTCAGGCCCGGGCAGCCCACTGCCCATGGCCACAGCAAGTCAGAAGCCTCTCAGATCCCAGTCCCAGGTAAGGAGATCCCTCTCGATGGGTCTACAGAGAGTTGGCATTGGGCTGGCCCCCGGCCCCCAGACACCCTCAGCACACCGACAGGGTCATGGCAGGGCTCAGCACCAGAACGCCCCAACTCAAAAATGACCAAAAGCTTAAAACATCTGGACAGTCACCAGCAATGCATTTGGGGAATGCAGGCTCTGGGAGTCCCCTGGAAAGCCGCCCACGCTCCAGAGACGGCACCTGAATGGCTGTAGTGATACCCCAGAGCCGACCCAGAGGCCGTGCCCCACCCCACCCCAACCCCCAGCTGCTGGCCTGGAGCCCCGGGGAGCACAGCACGCAGCCGGCCGACGCCCAGAGCACCAGCATTAGTCCAGACAGCACCTTCCCGGCTAACAGCCTGGAGAACACCTGCCAGGCTTCACCGTGATATTTCTTTCCTTCCTGTCCGCACCTTCTCCTGGACAGTCCTTGTGTGGCCTCACCCTGGGAACAGGCCAAGCGAGAGAGCCCGTGGCATCTGTGCAAGGGCCGTGAACAGCGTCTACTTTTCCCGCTGCCCCCCAGGGCCAGGCAGGGCAGTGCAGGGCCTTCGCCCAATGCCCCAACTACTCGGGTCAGTCCTGACTTTCGTGGAAAGACTTGGGGAGGAAAACAGGTCTCAGAAGAGGCCAAAAGTATGGGAGCTGACACTCAAAGCAGGTCATCCTGACCCCAAAGCCAGGACTTTCCCATTGGTGGGAGAAATCCTGGAGAGTTTGGGGCGATTTGCATTGGCCACTCTGAGTTTCCGGACTCAGACCCGAGAAAGCTGTGCGAATGCCGTGGGAACCTTCAGAACTCCCCCGTCGCATTCAGAGAGCATCGCTCCGCACTCGGCGCAGTGGGGTGTGGTCGGGCACTCGGGTCCCCGTGGCCCCGGATTTACAAGCTGGAGCTCATCGAGAACCGGAAACGGGCATCTAGGGAAACCCCAGTCCCACAAAAGCAGAACAGACAGGAGGGACCCAAGCCAGCTACAGACAGGGCGACAATACTGGCGCATTACGGACTGGGACACGGGCCTCACCCAGAGTCCTTCGCCTGCTGCAAGAGTTTGTTCACACGAAGCTGCTTTCAAAGACATGTGCCCTCGAGGACCGGCCTCCGTGCATAAGGATGAGGTACAAGGTGGGGGCCGAGGGCGCAGGAGGTGATTGGGAACCCACCGGAGCAGAGTGGAGCATGGCGGGGAGGGAGACATCCAGGCTCACGGGTTCTGGGAGGGAGGCACCAGGAGACAGGCCCGTGTCCCATTCTGCCCCGTGTTCAAGTGGCACGTAGGGCCTCAGGCCCCCGGAGGCTGCCTATGTGTTTCTTAGGGAAGCACACCGCCGTGTTGGGGGAGGCAGAGCCCGGCACAGTCTCGGGACCCAGAAACACAAGGACTCTCTGGGTTCATGTGGCAGGACCATCCCTGGGTCCACCTGTCCTAAAGGCACCCTCTGGAAACCAAGTCTGGAAATATCCCAATAGGCTCAGAACCAGTGTATAACTGCTTTTTCACATATAACAAGATTTCTTTTCTTTTTTTTTAGAAAAAGATTTTATGTATTTAGTGAGCGTGCGCGCCAGCTGGGGGAGGGGCGGGGGAGGCAGAGAGAATGTCACGCAGACCACACCAAGTGCAGGGCCCGGCGCGGGTCTCGATCCCACGACCCGGAGACCATGACCTGAGCCTGAATCAAGAGTAGGATGCTTCACTGACTGAGCCGCCCAGGGGCCCCATCACAAGTTTTATTTTCAAAAAGGGTGTGTCCTTTGGACTAAAGGGGAGAGAAGCCTTGAACCAGTCCATGGGTTATGCTGTAACAGTTGGGAGCCATGGGAACCGAGCTGGGCGGTCTCTTCCCCAGCACTTGGGGAGGCCACTCCCAGGTAAACAGTGGGTCAGGAATCCATTCCCAGGGTTGGAAGCCTGTTCCACAAGGAACAGGTGAATTGGAAGGCCCTTCCCAGGGAACAGGTGACCCACAGCAAACCCGCCCGCCGGCTGTTCCGGCAGTGCCAGGTGAGGGCTGAGGTGACCCTGCCGGCTTCCCGCCGGAGGGACGGATGCTCAGGGGCATCTGCCTCCCTGTGGCTCCGGTCCCCGTCTCTGTCCGGCTAGAACGACGGGAACATTCATTGCAGATGCCCCCCAACGGAAGCTCTTCACAAACCGACAAGCTCGAACCACCAAGAGGGACTGTACTCCAGAGCCAACACCCTAGCGCCCTCCACCTGCCCCCTGCAGGGCCGCTGCCCCAGGGCCTTTGCACCACATGCCGCTGAGCTGGAGCTTTCCTCACACACTGGCAGCTCTTTGCACCACAGCCGAGGCGCACAGCCAGCTGGCGTGGAGGACAAGGAGTCTCCTGCTCCGCATCCCGAGGGAAAGCTATCGAGGGTGCACGTCAGGCTCACAAAGGAGTCGCCATTAGGAACTCGCAGAAAACCAGGCAAGCAAGACGAGATTCCAGAGTCGGTTGTAGATTGAAGTAGGATGACAGGTTTCAGGGGATGTGGGTGTTGTCTGACCTTCTGTGACTGTCGGTGATGGAGAGGGTTCACCTGACATGACGGAAATTAAAGAGAAAGTCAGTTTCAATGAGCAAACGGCGCGCTGCACACGGCGTCCTGACCCTTGACATTCCCAGCGAGCATGCCATGTTGACTCCGTCCATACCCTACGGAATTCGGTCTTTCCAGGGGCGTCTGTGAGGAGCGGCACCCCCGGCTGTCCAGTGCCATAGACGCACACGGGCTCAGAGGAGGCAAGGAGGAAGCGCAGCTCATGTCACGGGACGGCCGGTAGTGCAGTCGGTCGCGGTCACTCTTCGCACGTGAGGGGACGTGCGGTACCCCGCGGTACGGGGCCGACGGGCCTTCGTGGACTGGGCAGGCCACCGGCTTGGGGCCACCAGGGACTGGGCGCCTTGGGCTCCCTGCTGTTGGGAGGCCCAGCCGACGGTGTGGGCGGGTGGTCCTCCTCCTTGGGTCAAGGGTGCGAACGCTTCTCCTGGACCTCGCCAGGCACGGCCCCCCTCCTCCTGCTTAGCTTCCCAGCCCGGGCGGCCCCTTCCTTACTGCCCGTAGGGGCTCTGGGAGCACATGTGACCTCAGCCGCAAAGTATCATCCCTGCGGAATGGCAGCAGCCACCACGGTCAGGAGAGGCCAGAGGCCCAGGTCACAGAGCTGTCCCATAAACAGGAGACTTTGGGTCAGGATGCAGGCTTCCTCTCTAACTCCGGAGATGACGTCCATCATGACTCACCCCCTGTGCTCATTCGGAGCCTGCGTACTGTCTTTCGTGCGCCAGGCACAACGCCGCGCACACTAGAACAACCGCTCCCCACGGGGTCTACACCCGCGAGAGAGACAGGCATGGATCGTGACAGAGCACAAGGTCTCGGGTGCAGATAGGACCGTCGGTAAAGCTGGGGGAGGGGCTGGGGAGGGCTGCCATCCGTCACTGGGGGGCAGAAGACATGGGCTGGAATGAGCCAGAAATCTTTACAGACATCTGCGAGCCGTCCCAGGAAAGACACGGAGGAGTGGGAGCCCCCAGGATAGACTGCGGGGACATCAGAGTCTGGGGGTTTGAAGCCCCCAGAAGGAGGGAGAGCGTCCAGGTGGGTGACCACGTGGGGAGGGACCCAGGGAGGGGGCCATCCTGTGTGCCAGGTGTCCCAAAGAGGAGGCCTAGACGTTGACCATTACAGAAATTACCTTAGATTTTAAATTATTTAAAGATATTAACCGCCCAATAACCCCAGGCCCCAGAACTGTCTGCTACAAAACCTCGGCAATAAGGGAAAACCAGTGCAGACTCACAACAGTAACATCGGAAGAGGGTAGGGCTCAAGTATCGGCCACTGTCTTGTTCTTTTTTAAAGATTTTATTTATTTATTTGACAGACAGAGAGATCACAAGCAGGCAGAGAGGCAGGCAGAGGAGGAAGCAGGCTTCCCGCTGAGCAGAGAGCCCGGCACAGGACTCGATCCCAGGACCCTGAGATCATGACCTGAGCCAAAGGCAGAGGCTTAACCCACTGAGCCCCCCAGGCGACCACCCCCCCCCCCGCTTTTTTAAAGATTTATTTGGGGCCGGGGGCTCACCCAGGAGGGGCCGAGGGAGAAGGAGAGAGGATCCCAAGCGGACCCTGCACTGAGTGCAGAACCAGATGCGGGGCTTGATCCTATGGCCCTGAGACCATGACCTGAGCCCAAACTAAGAGTCAGATGCTCCACCAACGGCCCCCAGATGCCCCTCAGGCCATCATCTTTTAAAAACGAAGCACCGTGGCGGGAAAGAAAGTCTAGAAGTTGACAAACAGCTCTGACCCCTGAGAAACAAAATCTCAGAGAAGAAAGTCAGTGGACACATTTCTGAGATTTTTCACTAATAAACCTCAATTCGAAAAGAAACACCTAATGGTTAGTTTAGGGAAAATATATGAAAAGTGCCCCACGCTGCGAAGTCGCGTCCCACCCCTTCACTGAGCAGAGAGCGGCCCCAGACGGAGCTGACGGGGACGCGGACAGAGAGACGGCTCGGAACGCGGGGACCAACAGAATGGGCCTGGGGACGAGGGGAGGTGGTGCCTGGGGAAAGCCCGAGGGACTCCCTGGGCGAAGACACTGGGCTGGGAACTTGCTAGAATCTGCCCTGACCCCCAACTCTTGACACAACTGCACCCACAAGGGCCAAGTTTCAGCTCCACACGCCCCCTTCACCCCCTTCGCCCCCAGGTGTGCCTTCAAGACGCCCCTGAGCCGGGAGGAACGGAGCCCAAGGCTCCAGGTGAAGCTTCCTGCTGGATGAAGCCCAGAGGGGACTGAGGGCTGCCCTCAAGGAGGGGGGGGGAGAGCCGGGGGGGGGGGCACGTCAGGGAGGAGAGGGCATGGGGAGCCCGCACACGCTCCAGCTTCAAAGGAGACAGAGAAGCAAGGGGAGGGAGTCACAAGAGAAAGGCCGAGGTCGAGCCTACCCTTAAACATATGCCAGAAATAGGAAGAAAAGTTTTAATAATCAGTCATTGGAGACTCAGCTAAACACAGGGTAAGAAATCACGGCGAAGAGAAGTCGAGGACGGAAGGAGACAGCGGGAAGTGCAACGTCGCAGAGACGCGGAAACTGCCCGCGGTGACTGGTCAGGAGAGAAGCGATGCCGCCCGGAGGCTCGGGGCACCGGCCACGCGGACAGCAGGCTCCCGGCCACGCTGCGACACTCACAAAGTGGGAACCAGCACGAGAGCGACACCGAGAGAGAGAATGTTCGGTTGAACACACAAAAACCTAGTGTGGTTCAGGTTAAAAATGGTCCAAGACGGCAATTTCACGTGGTGCCACTTGCTGCGGAGAGAAGCCAGGCGGAAGCGAGATTCGTGCATCAGAAACAAGAACTAATAGACAAGAACTACGTACAGAACTGGATGATGCTCCTGAAGCGAAGGAGAAACCGTGTCTGCAGACTAAAGGACAGTCTCTCCTGCTCCAGGAACGCTTGGTCACGAGCGTCGGTCAATGAGCCCCATCCCAGCGACGGACCGATTCCCGGGGCTAACAGTGCCTCGTCTGGGTGCCCGACAGGAGGCTGGATGTCTGCACCGACCACGCAGGGGCACGGTCTGGCCTCAGGCTCTCCCAGCGGCACTGGGCACCAGAAGGTTCTGGAATAGTCCCTTTGGGTCAGGCTACCCGAGAATCACGAGGCCCCTCAACAGCGGAAGGACTCAGAAGGCCGGGCACCGCGCCTTCCCGGAGAAACACTGGACGTCGAAATCTCTACCATCCAGCAACTGAGTCAGAAGCGTTTTAAAGCTTAGGAGTGAGGGGCGCCTAGGGGGCTCTGTGGGTTAGGCCTCTGCCTTCGGCTCAGGTCATGACCTTGGGGTCTTGGGATCAAGCCCCACATCGGGCTCTGTGCTTGGCAGGGAGCCTGCTTTCCCCTCTCCGCCTGCCTCTCTGCCTGCTTGTGATCTCCGTCAAATAAATAAATAAAATCTTTATAAATTAAAAAAAACCTTAAAAGAGAAAAGCAGGAATGAAAAGTTGCGGACCCTCCTCGAACCACGTGCTGGGGCCACGGCAGGTGCAGAACACACGAGCCTGCGAACGTGCATCACCCGCGGAAGCTGGGGTGGCCGGGAGAGGTGCCCGTCCCAAGGGACACCAGCAGACCTTCTTCAAGTTACGATGCGCGAGTTTTCAAAAAAGAAACTTGACCTTCACCCCCATTTCTTAGCTTCCTTCTTTTGATCCTTTAGGTTTCTCAGAACAAATACCACTTATTTAATAAAAACTTGCATCAACCTGTCCTTCCTTTTTTTTCCTCTTTCTTTCTTTTCCTTACTTTTCTCTGGCTAAGTTCAAGTAATGTGAAATCCACTAAGGGGCAGACTTTGAAAATCACTGATCTGATTTCTGTAAAATGACCTCTGGCTACTCTCCGACCAGAAGAGCTGCCTCGAGGAGTCTCGGAAGCGTTGACCAAACACGACCAGGGGTCAGCACGAGGCGACCTTTGTCATTCTCAGCAGCAACCTCACAAATGCACCGGTTATTCTGGAAAGAGAAGGCCAGGGTGCACTGATGCCGGGCCGGGCCGCCTGGCCCCCCCTGTAGCTCCCGGAGCCACCATCCTGCGCACCACCCTGCCGGCCGGCGAGGGCCAGAGTCCCGCTGCACGTGTGTGCGAACACACAGCCCTGCCATCTCTGTCCGGTTAAAGCCATCTCAGAAGATGCCTCGTCGTCAAAAATACCCTCCTGTTAAGGAGAAGATGGTCATTAGCCCAGTGGGGTAGGCATCTGTAGAGCGGTAGCTCAGCTAAATCATAGCGTTCGGAACAAAACAAAGCAAAACCAAAAAAGGACTCTGGTAAAGTCGTCCGGGTCCGCCCCCAGCAGCCTGTCCTGGGGCTTCCCCGTCCTCCCCTCCGGCTTCACCGAGCGACCGGCGCAGATCGGCCTTCTCACGGGCTTGCGTGGGAGGGCTCAGGGCAGAACAGGAGATATAGGGGCGCGTACAGTGAGCGCGGCCCCGGGGGCCTGCAGAGCCCTGGTTCTGCAGAGCCCACGAGCCCGGGCGGCCCGGCGGGCGCCACACAGCACAGATCAACAGGCCACAGCGCACGACGACTGAGCACAGCCTCGGCCGCCAGCTTCCCCTGTGGAAGCGGCCATGAGGAGTCCAGGAGGGCAGGGAAGTGGGGCGAAGTGCAGAGAAAGGGGTGACCCGGCCGGGAACAAGTCGGGGAGAGGCTTCAAACCTTCGTCCGCGAGTCAGCAGCTCCCTCACGCCACTACCACAGTTGAGTGGCCTTTCTTGTCTTCCTTGGAGTCACGGGAAGCAGAGCTGCCTCGTGTGAAACCGTAACTTCCTGCCCCAGCAGGAAGGATCTGAGCGGCTGTCGGGTGGGGCTTCCGGGAAAGCGGCTGCCGGAGGCCTGATCCAGCTGCACAGAATAGAGACGTGATGGCCCCGGCTGCAGCCGCCATCTTGCAACCATGAGGAAATTGGCATCAGACGGGAAAGCCTGGGTACCTAATAGCAGGGAAACCAACTCCAGACGGCGTCCCTCCAGAGTCTATGGAACGGGGAAAGTGTTCGCAAGCCACGCATCTGGAAAGGGATTAGTATCCAAGATAGGAAGAGTGCCTACAACCCAATAGCGAAAATAATAATAATAATAACAATAGTAATAATACCTCATCCAATCACAGCATGGCCAAAGGACCTAAATCCATCTCTCCAAAGAAGACATCCAGATGGCGGACGGGTACATGAAAGATGCCCGATGTCCCTCTGCACCAGGGAAACACACGTCAAAACCACAGTGAAAACCCTCCTACGGTCGGGGCAGCTGGAATCGACAACGCAGGAAACAGCAGGTGTTGGCGAGGACGGAGATCGGGGAGCCTCGTGCACCGCGGCGGGAACGCAGACGGCGCAGCCGCTGTGGAGAGCAGTAAGGATGCTCCTGAGAAAGTTAAGAATAGAGCGAACCCTAGACCCAGTGACGGAGATTCTGGGTATTTGTCCGAAGGAAACACTCGTTCAAAAGACGACCTGCCCCCATGTTCCCTGCAGCATTACTCACGGTCGCCGAGACGTGGGAACCACCCGTGTCCGTGGCTGCATGACGGACGGAGGTGGGGTACGCGCACAGCGGAGTGTTACTCGGCTACAAAAGATGAGGAAATCTTCCCGTCCGGGACAGCCTCACGGGCCTGCAGGGCACGGCGCGGGGAAGAAGGTCAGGCTGGGGAAGACAGATGCTGTGCGGGATCCGGAGCCCAACTCTGGTGGCCGACAGGTGGCCGCCAGGGACCACGCGCAGCCCGGTGAGCGCGCGGGCAGTGCTGCTCTAGTTCATAAGGGAGACGTGGGGAGACAGTAAAGCCTGAGTTCTCACGACAAGTGCATTTTTTTCCTTTTTCTTTTCTTCGTCTTGGGTCTGTAGGAGGAGACGGGCATTCGCTGAGCCTGTGGTTGTGACCGGGAGGACACGGAGGAGGCCCAGTCCCACAGAGGCCTGCGGACGACCGCGCTGCCCGGTCAGGAGGTGGGACAGGTGCCGAGGGAGCATCGTGGGTCAGAAGCCCACGGGGAAGGCATCCGAGCCCTGTCAAGGGGAAGAGATGGGAAGTGTCGCAGGTCCCGGAGGGAGCCGCACTCTGCAGACCAGCGGGCAGGGCCCAGGCAGGCCGCGAGCCCTGGCCCCGCTCGGCCGCGGCGGAGGGTGTTCCTGCTGCGCTGTCCACAGCACAGCTCCTCAAGACGTCGGCCTAGAAGCAAGCGAGCGTCCGCCTTCCTCCCTGCACCGGGCTCTGCTGGGCAGGGCTTGGCGGAGCCGAGAAAGGCCAGAAGGTGCCCCCAGGGCAGGCGCTCCCTCCACCTTCCTCCCCACGATGGGGCTTTCTCTCGGGCTGCTGAGGAGCGAGTGCCCTCCACCCGCCCGGCCCGGACAGCAGGTGCACCTGGGACCTTGTGCTGCCCCTGCGGCAGGAGTCATCCCCAGAGCTGAGCTCGCTGCTCCTGTGTTTGACACTCGGTGGCAAGGCTAGTGGAAATGACTGAAGCCACGATTTTTTTAAAAGATTATTTATTTGTTTGATGTGGAGAGAGAGTGCACAAGCCAGGAGATACAGGGAGAGAGAGAAGCAGGCTCCCTGCTCAGCGGGGACTCACTCCCAGGACCCTGGGATCATGGTGCACCGAAGGCAGAGGCTTCACGCCCGAGCCCCCCTGGCGCCCCACAAACTCGTTGTGGTCATTTATCATCTCTCATTTCCTTGTCTTTACAGGTTTTGCTTAAGAGGGACTTTCTACTGGGGCGCCTGGGTGGCTCAGTAGGTTAAGCCGCTGCCTTCGGCTCAGGTCATGATCTCAGGGTCCTGGGATCGAGCCCTGCATCGGGCTCTCTGCTCAGCGGGGAGCCTGCTTCCTCCTCTCTCTGCCTACTTGTGATCTCTCTCTCTCTGTCAAATAAATTTAAAATAAAAATCTTAAAAAAATAAATAAAGAAAGAAAGAAATAAAAAAGAGGGACTTTCTACTAAAATAGCCCTATGTTAAGTGTACTGGAATAAAATAAACGGAGTAAAACGAAAGTCATGTAACCTCCTCCAGCCGTGGTGTCCCCACCGCTAAAGCACAGACAATCGTACACCGAGAGAGAGGCAGGGAGGCCTTTCCACCCCTGACAACTAGAGCCACCTTATTTTTTTCATTGTTTTCATTATTTTTTTCATTATGAATTATTTTCATTCATTATTTTTGGAATGGTTTTTACAACCTTCAGTTTCTTACCTGAAAATTCACAAATACTGAGAATTGGGATCTTTGTCCCCCAAATAAATAAACGAGTGTCCCAATACCATTTATTGAATCATCGACAATTTCCCTCACCAACGGGTCTGAAGTCTCTATTCTTCGCTGCTAAAACGTGCTGTGACCCTGACTCGCGTAACCTCCGGCTGAGTCTGGATGTCACGCAGGGTGACTTTCCCCAGCCCGTCTACGAAGGACAAGACACGCAGAGCGGCTGCGCGCATTGCCTGAAGCCAGACGAGTAGGACTGGCCACCGGCTCAGGAAAACAAAGACGAGGGTCTAGGGGCTTCAGGTCAGCTCGCGGCCGAGCTGCCCCGTCCGCCCTACCGTTGTCCCGTGCGGGGCCGCTCGCTGAGCTCTGCTCCGAGAACCCATCGTTTGAGAAAACCGTGGTTCACGGAGGGTTCGGCTGTTCCCCGGTGGGGTGGCCTCGCACACATGCAGGCCCCAAGCCCTCTGTGCATCTGTGCGGCTCCACGGCCGCAACCGTGGAACCTCTGCCGCCTTCTCCCAGGGCCCCGTGGAGCAGAGATGCCGAGGCGGGGCAGGGGGCTTCCCCGGCTGCCAGGGCCCCTCTGTTTAAGCGCCGCTGCTTGAGCCAAAACATGCTCGTCCAGTGAAAATCAGCCTTTCTCGGTAGCAAATGTGAAGGCTGACTGGCTGAGCGAACCAGGGCCTGCTTGCCGAGTCTTCTCGTCTGCAGGTACATGCGTGAGACGCCCGAGGGGCTGGGCCAGTTTCCTCGCTCCTCTAAGATGAGGGTCTCTCTTCCAGCAGAAATGGGGGAGGCCAGATTTCACAACGGTTTGGCCAGAATTTACAGTGAGGTCAAAGAAGCGTCACTCCTGGCTCAGGAACGGCCATTTAACAGGAGACACATGCCCAGCAAGGGCGAGACACGGCGGCGTTCTTCTCCGGATTGTGTCAAACGCCCAGATGTGATTGGAGGGACGTGAAGTGTGACCTCGGGCAGGTCCCAGGTAGGGCGGACGGGAGTAAAAACTAGCTTCTGGTTTTTGCAAGTCGTGGCGTTTAGATCTTTCAGGGACGCGTGTTTAAAAGGGGCTGGTGACAAATCCGCGCGTCGGCGGTGCTGCGGGGCGGCCGTCAGCACTTCCTGCGGGCTGGGACCTGGAGCTGGCGGTGGCATGTGGGGAGGCCCGGAGAGGCCAGCAGGGACCAGCAAGGAGACCCCTTCCTACCGCCCCTCGCTGTCCCCTTGAAGGAAGCAATGACGCGGGAAACCTTCAGAGACATCGTCGCACAGCTCACGTACGTAGTGCAGAGCAGCGGCTCCGAGTGCCCGTGGACGCGGCCATGGCCGTGGACACACAAGGTTTCCACCGAGGGAGCTGATGATCACCAGGACGGCAGGTGGGGCAGGAGACCCGTCCTCGGCCCCATGGCCTCCCACAGGCCCCCACGGATTCCCCCAGCCCACTCCCCATCCTTACCCAGCCCTCAGGAGGCTCAGAGCCCCGGGCCTCCGGGTCCGCTCTTGGGCCACCTGTGGGTGGCCTCCACGGCCCGTCCTTGCGTCGCCCGCTCTTCCTCTGGAGCTGGACCCGCAGCCGCGACCCGCACGGGGCACTGAGCAGAGCCTCCCTGCGCACACGAGGCAGGGACGGACCGCGTCATTCCACGCCGCACCCCTGCTGCACCGGCTCAGCCAGGACCAGAACGCGCTCGGCGGGGCACGCTAGCGCGCCTGCACTGTGCGGATGGGGAAGCGGAGACTCGGACGTTGAGAATGTGCACACGCGTGTACCTGCGCTGTTTGTCCGGGGCCCTCGTTTGGGGAAACCCCTCCCCTCCCGTGCTGACCTACGTCTCCCGCAGCCGGGTACCCCCCTTCCCCAGGCAGGACCCAGAAGACCCTGTGGGGAGAGTCCTGTCCTCTCTCTGGCGCCCTGGGGGACCGTCGCCCCCAGACAAGCCTGCCTGGAAGCAAAGTCAACACAGGGGCAGCGTGGAGGGGAGACACCCTGTCTCCCTGCCCCAAACCAGCAACCACATGAGCCAGAACTGGGGGTTGGGGGGTTGACTCGTGTGACCGATATTCCAACGGTTCTGGCTGGTGCAGCGGGCAGACAGGGAGCCCACACGGAACGTGGGTCCCGGCTCCAGGATCCAGGCTCCAGCCTGAGTGCCACAGCCCCAAAGGCCTGCTTGCTTCCAGGGACACCGGCCACCCGCTCCCCAGGCTGCATTCCCGGCCAGCCACACCTGAGCCGAGCTGCCGGTCGCCGTTGTCTCCAGCAGACCTTCTGAAAGACTGCAGCCAGGGCTCCGCGGGGCACGGGGGGAGCGAGGAGACAGGGGCCGCCTGGCCCTCCCCTCCAGCTGCAGGAGCTGGGCTGCTGGCTTGACCAGCTCGTCCGGTGGCTGAGGGCGGGCTGCCGTGTGGACAGCCCGTGGCCATTCCCACCCTTGTGGGGACGGACCCTCGCCAACCACAGGCATCCCTCTGTCTGCCCCTCCTCAGCCCCTGGAGAGCCCCAGCCCTGCCGTCCCTGCCCCGTGGGCACCGTGCCCTCACTGCCAGCCTCAGGGCTCTGCTTTGAGGCACAGCTCTCTGAGGGCTGTGGGGTCTCGGGTGGGTCGCTAGCCCGGTGTCTTCACGCCATCGCCCCACAGACACGCTCCTAGCTGACCATCCTCACCAGCCCTGGGTCATCTCCGATCCCCAGCACAGGGTCACACAACACCCTCCCTGACCCCCCGGTGCCCCCCCCCCCCGTGCCGACAGCTGGAACCAGAAGCCTGGGACGCGCTCTTCCCTCTCTCCGACCCGAGGAGCATCAGTTCTCATTCCACGTCCCAGCACGAGCCCCTCCCCCTCCCTTCCTCCCAGAGCCGCCTGCCTGGAGACAGTCCCTTGTCAACCTTGCGCTGTCTGGGCCGCCTGTCCCCTGTGAGTCCGGCCTCCCGAAAGTGGCCCCCAGCGTGGAACCCGTGTGCCCGCAGCCGGTCCGCAGGGGCGGCGGCTCAGTAGATGAGCTGGCTGGGCCGGAGGGCGGCGTGCGCTCACCACAGCCCCTCGGCCTTCGACCCCAGTGTAGCCTTCTCGAAGCTGACGTTGATTAAGGAAGGTTCTTCCCTCTCTTGCTGGTTCCCTCTGTGGACCCCCACTCCTCTCCCAGTGTTCAGACAGTGTGGGGTTGCTGGCCAGAAATTCATTCCTGGGAGACAGTGTTCTGCCTCTCTGAGTGCGGCTGTGCACCGGGTCCAGTTTGGACACCGCAGGAACAAGCCTGGAGGGAGAGGTCCAGGCCGGCAGGACCGTCGGCCACCGCAGACCCGGCCTCTCGGTGCCCGGCCGTGTGGGTTTAATGACAGCCTTTTCAAAGACTGCTTCCCAGCCACCTGTGTCTGCAGAGGCTGCCCTGCCCTCCTCCAGCCCAGCTGCACTCGGATCCCGGGAACATAAACAAGTGGGTGCCCAGGGCGTGCCCCAGAGCCCTGGCAGCCGTCGGGGGGTGGGGGGGCCGGCGCTCTGCATGCAGCTGGCACAGGATGAAGGCCGCCCTCCCGGGCTTGAGCTGCACTGAGTCCAGCACACGTCCCTGGACGGGCGTCCACGCAGGGATCCTGCCCACCTGCCTTCTGAGGGAGGCTGGGCATCCCCCACAAAGCAGCACTGGCCTGAATCCCCAGTGAGAGGCAGGACCAGACCCCTCCCAGCGGCAGCGGCTCAGTGTGCACGCCAGCAATCCCGAAGTCGGTCCTGTGGTCATTTACTCCTGAGCCTCGAGAAAGTGCCTGTTGTGAACTGGTCACTGTGCTCACCACCTGGCACACACCGATGGGGAAGAGAAATTTCTCCCTTAGCTGGAGCTAAGAGCAAGTTTCAGGTCGTGGGGAGGCATGCATCCTTGGGCACAGGAGGGCCTGGTCCCCGGTCAGTGACACCCGCTGTCCTCCAGGCCCCTCCAGCCTTCTCCACGGGGGGCAAGTGCGGGCGAGGCCGGCCGACATCATGTGTCCCATGTTACGGACGAGGAAACGCAGCCTGGAGCGCTCCCATGATCCCAGGGCGGGGCTCAGAGCCTTGCCGCAGGGACGTGCCCCAGACCCTGGTACACGCCAGGGGTTCCCAGAGGCCAGCTGGGATGGGAGCCTGAGCCCTGCCTCCGCTCGGGCCTTCCCGGGGGTTCCCGAGGACCAGCCCTGAGTCTGACGCTCAAGCGCGCGTGGAGAGCTGCCAGTGCACCGAGTGACGGCCAGGAAGAGACAAACAACCAGGCGGCCGTCCCCGTCCAGCATGTGCGTGCTCCCTGGAATGGTCAGGGGACTGTCTGGAGAGAGGGAGGCACAGGGTGCGGGGAGCTGCCCTGCCCGGCAGGGCCCGCCATCTTCCCAGCAGCCCCGCGACTGACCCCGGCCTGCAGCCCCAGCCCGATGGGATCCTGCCGCCCGACCCTGTCCCCACGGTCTCGCGCGCTGTGTGCCGCCCAGCCGGGCCCCCACGATCCCGCCCACGGCTACCGCGGCCTCCTGTGCCCCTGCTGTCCCAAGAATTGTGTGCTCAAAGGGGCACTTCCCGTCCTGGGTGGGGCACCGGGCTCCACTCACAATGGAAACAGGGAGAGGCCGGCTGGGCCTCCCGCCAGGCCTCCTACAGGACGGGACCCTGAGCAGCGAGACTGGCAGGGCGGAAACGGTCGGTGGGGGCCGTCTCCCCCCCCCAGCTGGAGAACCTCTGTGGGGACCTCCTGTCCTGTTTGCGGCCTGTGGCCGGTCACCTGCCCCGCGGCTGTCCTCACACACTGACCGACCCCTGAGGAAGGCGCCAACACGCACAGCCTCCGAGCGGGACAGAAGGGGAGCCGGCTTCTGCTTCCTTGGCCCCTGGCAGGGCTCTAGCAGGCCTGGAGCCCACCCAGCGTCGCCGTGTCTCAGCAGGCCCCTGCTTTGAGCCCCCACCCTGCTCGCTTCCGTATCCCACGGCCTTCAGCAGGGCACAGTGTCCCGCGGGCGAGCGCTGGAAGCCATCGCTGTGGGGGCACCCGGGCTCCCTCCCCCTGCCTTTCTATGAACCAAGCCACAGTTAAATTCTTTGTTGCAAAATCGTAATCCATCGCATGAGATATTTTTGCTGTTTGCTAAATGGAAGAGCGCCGACGCGGTGTGTACAATATAGTCAGAATTTTTAGGGGAAAATATATGCCTCGCGAAGGGGCTTGAAGCTCCCGCAGCAGCAGCTGGGACCGTCTCAGAGCTCGGGGACCCTCCGGGGCTCCCTTTTGTCGGGCATTTCCTTCGACGAGGATTTTGTGCCCCTCGAAGCCTGGAAGCTGTCTGAGACAAGAGGGAGACTTCACTGTCCGTCTGGCCTTCCGTCAGGATGTGCTTCGGAATGTGGACCGCATCTCCATACCTTGGGGTCCGCGGGCGCCCTGTGTGTGCCCCAGGACAGCTTCTAAACGTGCCCGTGGAATGTGAAGGGGGGGGGGGTCTCACTCCAATTAACACTGGAGGGAAGTCTGGTTCCAAAGTCCTTGCCCAAAGTCACGGAGAGCAGAACCCGCAGGTTCCCGAGGCTGAGCCCAGGGTCTCTCCTGGGCAGGACGGGTGAGCCCCTCGCCGGGGAGGGATCAGCACCAGGAGCGGCCGGAGCTCATACACGAATGCATGTTCTCTCTTTTCACATAAGTGAAGCACTGAACTCACGTGTCCGGTGTGTGTTCACGCCTGCGTGCCCCCCGCAGTGCCACCCCACACAGCACCGGGAGCACACTCCCCGCCCTCCTAGAAAGTTCCCGTCTGTGCCTGTCCCGCCGAAGCCCCAACCCTGTCCCTGTAGACTGCTGCTGCCCGTCCCAGACTTGGTGGACGTGCAATCAGCAGGGCGCAGTCCACACGTGGCTTCCCTGCCGCCGTGTTCGAGAAGCGCTGGTGCTGTGACCTGTGTCGTCACCGCGGGTAGCGTCGGTATGCGAACAGTTACGGGACCCTCGGTTCCAGTTTGAGAGGTTGTGCCCTCCCAGCAAAGTCTTCCGATAGACCCATATTCTCATTCACCAGGGTAAATACCCAGATCCCAGGAGTAATGGGTTCAACTCCTGTGGAAACTGCACAGGGATTTCAACGTGGCTCTCCCAACTCACGGCCACGCTTCACCACTCTGACCGCTGGCGGGAAACGCGTTCCATCGTGTTAGATTTGACTCTCGGTGAGGATTCAGAATGTTGGGCACTTTCCCTGCTCACTGCTGACGTGCATTGTTCAAGCCTGTGCTCCTCTTACATTGGTTTATTCATCTATTATTATTGATTCATGGGGAGAACTTTATATATTCTGGACACAAGCTCTTTGTCGGCTATATGTGTTCCAAGTATTTCTCCTAGTTTATGACTTGCGCATTCTTGTTCTTAAAGGTATATTTTGATTAACAGAAAATTTTAATTTTCATGAAGTTCAGTTTGCCATGTTTTTCTTTCCAGTTAGTGCTTTTAGCATCTTGTGCAAGAAATCTTAGCTTTCCTCAGAATCATGTGGATTTTCTCCTGGATTTCCCTCTAGAAGAAGCCTTATGGTTCCAAAACTTATATTTAGATCTGTGCTCCATTTAAACTAATTTATTTGTAGACAGAAAGAAAGAGTTCAAGGTTCTTTTTTATTTCCATACAGATAGGTAGTTGTTCCAACAACTACATTTGTTTAAAGGGATTTTGCCGTCTCTGTTTGATTAACTTGGCCCTAGTTGAAAATCAATCCACCTTATAGTGTATGGATTTATTTCTGGACTTTATTTTGCCACATGATCTACCTGTCCACCTTTTTGCCAATACCAAACTGTCCTGATAACCATTACTTTACAGTGACCACGATTCAGGCAGTGTAAATCTCCAGCTGCATTCTTTGTCAAAAATGTTGGGACTATTCTAGGTCCTAGAGTCTTCAAATAACATTTAGAAACGTGTTGCTAAGTTCTACATTTCAAAAAACTCTGCTGACGTATTGATAAAGATTGCATTGAATCTATATCAATCTGGGGAAATTAACATCCTAACAATATTGAGTATCCCGACCCATGAACGTGGCACATCTCTCCTTTAGACGTCTTTCATGTCTACCAGCAATGTGTCCTATTCTTCAGTGGGAAGGTCTTACATATATCCCACTAGATTTATCCCTAGACATTTACTGGTTTTGACGCTATTTTCATTAGTAGGATTTTTTGTCTTATTTTTCCGATCGTTCACTGTAAATTTAAGGAAATTCAACTGATTCTCACTATTCACCTGATATCCTGTGACTTTCTAACTGCATCTATTCTTGAAATGTTTTTTGTATACTTGGTAGGTTTTTCCCTTTGTGCCGTCAGTGTCATTTGCGAACAAGTTTCCTTTCCTTCTCTCTTCATGTCATTTTGCTGTTTGTTGCCTTCTTGATCTATCTGAAACCTTTAACAAAATGTTGAAAGGAAGTGGTAAGGACATCCTTGCTCCTGATCTCAAGAGAATAATTATTATTGTACAATACATAGGATGTTTGTTATAGATCTTTCATCCATTCTCTTTATCAACTTGAGGACATTCCCTCCTATTCCAAGACGGCCAAACATTTTTATCATGAAGTTTGTCAAGTGCTTTTCCACATCTGTGAGATCATATGGTTTCTCTCTCTTCTTTGTTAACGTATTTTCTTTATTCCCAGTAAAAATGTGTCATTCTGGTTCTCAAGGATCCAAGAGAAGTTTTGGGAAACTTCAAATCTAAAGCTCTTGTCACGTTCCTTAAGGAGAAAGGCTGATGCGCATCTCCAGAGAAATCCTGCCATCACCAGGCCCTGGCGCACCCTCCGCTGGTGACCGCATTGTCTGCCGCACAGAAGGGAATCGAGGCGCCGCTAAGTGAAGGTGGACATCGAAGTGTCTAGTCCTTTCCCTGTACAGCCTAAGGGTCAGGAGCTCACTTTCTTGAGATGCACTTGCTTGTAAACGCCCTGAGGGCAAAAAGATTTACATCATCCTCAGAGGAGCGTGCCCTGCACCGAACCAAGCTGGGCACATTGTTTGATTTTAAATATTTATTGAGTAAGTGAATGAGTAAGAATGCACGGGTGAATGAGTAAGTGAATAAGTGAATGAACAATTAAGTGAGTGAAATGTAAATTACCCCGTTAGGACCCAGGCACGCCGCTGCGTGGATCTGAGCACTGTGTGTGTGAGGCTGGAAACAGGAGGGGAGCCGCTCTCACTGCTCAGTGCAGGAGGAGGAAAGCAGGCATCCAAAGGACTCTGGGGACTTGATTTGGCTTTGGAATGCCTACATATTTCCTTTTTTTAGTAAACCCCATCTGCTTCTTGCCTTCAAAAGAAAAGTTCAAACGTGTTTATCTTCATCAACAGCCAGAAAAAGAGGCAATTGCCCTATTTCACACCCTAGCGACCCACTGCAAAATGTTTGTTTCCCGTCCCCACCATGTGAAGGCTTACTAGTCTAGAGGTCTTTGCACCAGAGGGAGAAACGCTTCCCCAGGAGATGTGGCTTTCACCAAGCTCAAGTTCAGGCCTCCAGCCGGCCGCTGTGAGCCCCTCCCGCCTTGACTCCACCAGCACAGATGGGCTTCCTGTGCTGGAGGGGGTGAGTGACCCCGACCGCCAAGGGGACGTTGAGCCGCTACTCCACAATGGCGGGGAGGAGGGATGTGTCTGGATCCGGGAGATCCCTAAGGGTGTCTCTTGGGACTACCAAGCCCTGAACTGATCCCTTCAGATGGGCGGAAAGCCACAGCAACTCAGTTCAAGGAGGACCAGGAATGGCCAAGCCCCTTCAGGAATGACCCCAGCTGAGGGCTCGCTGGGAGTGAAGGGACCGGGCGTGGCTAGCGGGAGACGGCAGCTGCCCACGCCAGCCCCGGCTTGAGACCGGCTGCAGGAGAGGACTGTCATCATCGTGAGTACTGTTCTCGTTGTTATGAATGTGTGTGTGTGTATATTGACCAGATCGTGAGTACTGTTCTCATTGTTATGAATGTGTGTGTGTGTGTATTGACCCGATATTTCTGTTTCTTCCTTGCCTCCTCTTTCATCGTGGGACACAGACGAGCGGATCGTAGCTCACTGCCTGTCACAGTGTAAACACGGGGTGTCAGCAGAAGAGTAAACATCACGCCAGGACTTACCATCCGCTCCTGGAGGAGGGGGGAGCACCTGCGACAGCTGCGTCAGGTCTGACACTTGGAGAGTAACTGTGGGTGAAGGAGACGCGGAGGGTCCAAGTGGGGGAGGGGCAGGCTGGGCTGGTCCCTTCGGTCGTCAGGCAGGCTGCGCTCCTGTCGTCAGCGACTCGAGCGTCCTTCTGGGTGCTGCTGTGAACGTGAATGGGATCCAGGTCCCTGAGCCTGTGTGACTGTGGAAGGAATGTGACTTGAGTCAGGACGATGGTCCTCATCTGGGTGGGCCTGATCTTACCCAGTGAAAACCCTGAAGGGAAGAGCCAAGGCCTCCCAGACCAGGGAGAAACTCCCCGGAGACCAGGCCTCGAGCTGTCCCGACGGTCCTGCCCCCTCACCACCAGTGACCTGCCCCAGATTCAGACTCGCCTCCACACACAAACACACGGGCTGACTCCCTGCGCTGAATCGCACCATCTGTGTTTCCTACTGACCTGTCCCTGGCCGCACTGACGGGCACAGACTGGGGAGCCGGAAGTGTGGAGAGAAGCGCACTGACCAGAAGCTGAGAACCAGGACGACGACTCCAGCCCCACACACAGCTGAGGAACATCCTGGAAACCCGGAGCAGAGAGGCAGTGCGGTTCTCCCACAGCAGAACGACTTTATAGTAACTGTACACACGCTCGTGACTGGGGGGTGCCGGCTCCGCAGCTTCGGCGTCAGACGGCTCGGGGGACCGAGGACACCAATAATGGTGGTTGTCACGGTCAGTGCCATCGGTTGCTTCTGTACTTCTGCTGTTCCCTGGGATCCCCCGACCAGGATTTCAGAACGCTGGCGAGTCCCAGGACAGCAGCAGAAGATCTTCTTCCCGCCCTCAAACTGGCGATAACCACGCTCACGTCTCCAGGACGAGCACAGCTTCACGGTACCCTCCCCCCCGCCCGGCACCCCAGGCAGCCGCCCACTGCTTCCTCCTTAGAAAGACGTTCCAAACCACCAATACCAAGGGACGGGTTTCCCCAAGTCCAGGAAACCTCCAGATTTGAATGCAGAATTAGTGTGTGTGTGGGGGGATGTGCCTTGCTCTGGGACAGGCTCGACGGCTTCCATCAGACCGGGCTATCGAGGTGCTCCCGCCCTCGGACCGGAAAATAAAGGTTCGGAACCATGTTGTTTGTTCTTACAGGAAACATGATTCACGCCACATCTCCGTCAGGCTCTGAGCGCTCCACGCTAGGACGTGGTTGCCACGTTAGGACACCAAAGCTTCCACGCAGGTTCAGAATCTTGTGGAGGCCGGAAAATGCCAGCTTCTCCGCATCCTGACTCCATGTCAGACGGCAGACTTAGCACGCAAGCAGCTCTTATTTGAGGCAAGCACTGTGTTCAACAAAGATATCCTTGGGGGTGTGGGGAGCCCATGGGAGGCATGGCCACGTCAGCTCAATGAATCACGACAGCCGAGGCTCACAGATAAGAAAATCAACAGTCACAGAATCCACACAAGGTCACCAGGCAGGCTGCAGGTCGGACCCCAGAAACTGGAGAGAGCACACGCAGCCTTCTTATTTTAGAAATGAGAAAAGCTAAGGATCACAGATGCCCTAGCCACGGGGAGCCATGCAGAAGGACAGCCCCCAGGCTAGGGCACCCCTTCCCCCACAGGCTGCCTCGCCCCTCCCCCACAGGCTGCCTCGCCCCCAGGCAGGTCTGAGCCCTGCGAGAGGACGAGAGGACGGGCCCCACAGACAGCAAATTCCTGGCATTCCGCAGGATTCCGCTCCTTATCAGACCAGACGGTCTGCTGAGCTCACCGTATCTCTGTGAGGTCTCAGGGAGAGAGGCTTCCGTCACCCGGTCCCTATAACATTTGGAAGGAATTCCACGAATGTCTGCTGACACCTCCAGGGAGGGGGAGGGGACCAGAACCTCTAGGCACTCCTGTGCCTCCCACAGCCCGCGGGAAGGTGATAGTGTGTGTGTGTGTGTGTGTGTGTGTGTGTGTGTGTGAATATATATTTTTTCACATATACAAAAATCCCTCCTTAAATACCCCTTACATTTAAGCCTTCAGGCAGTGAGTGCGAGGGGTGAGCAGCCGGCCCCTGCCAGGGAGCGAGAGTCCCCAGCCAGTCACCAGAACATTGGAGCTCGGACCCCGAACCCGCCACTAACAGCCTGCGCGACCCAGAACACGTCATTCCTCCGTCAGCGGCCCTGGGCCGGCATCCGGGAGATGCGTGCTGGGCTCTGGGGACGAGCTAGAGATTCCTTCCCACAGGCCCACTGGCTCGACAGTACTTTAAAACTAAGATATTTCATTGTAAAACTGAAATATCTGGCTTCTCTTAAAAGAAGGAGGAGGAGACGGAGACGGGGAGGAGGAAGGTGGTGACGGGGCGCACGCGTGCTTCCCTCCTGCTCTGCGGGCTGGGCCCGGCCCCCGACCCACTTCCCGGGCCCCACATTTGTACCCACCCCCTGGGGTGAGGGGCTCCTGCAAGCAGCACAGTCCTGGACGCGTGCCCTGGCGATCTCCGTGACGCCGGCCAGAGATGCCGTCTGGCGACTCTGATTCTGAACCAGACGGCCGCAGGCCCACAGCACAGTGACCATCTGGGGGAGACAACATGCCCTTGACTCTGGGGAAGCAGCGTCACTCGGACTGTCAGAGAAAACGTGTGTCCCGTCTCTTCCTCGAGGAACCCCACCGTAGCAGCGTCTGACTGTGCGGCTACCACCACGGGAGCGAAACCAGGACTCCTTGCACACCCATGGCAGACGGGCTCTGCACGCCCCGGCCTTTCTGCTGCCAGACCCCAGTCCCATTATGTCCTCGTGGGGCTCCAGCGTGTCCCCTGGCTGTGCTCTCCGCTGCACGAGACCTGGAGGGGCCGGAGCTCGGTGGACCGTGCTCTGCGCGCCAGGCCTCCCGCCCACGCGGGCCCCGGCGGCCGGGGTCGGAAAGATGACACGGCTGTTCCAACCAGACACCGCAAAGGACTTGTGGTTGTTCAGAACATTCACATCACTGAGTTTTACGGGACTTGTGCTCGCGTCTTCTTGGCGAAGAACAGTGATTAGAAGGTGAACCTTCAAAGCCGCTTACGTGGGAAAAAAAGAAACAGCTCCATGAGGACGTTACTCTTCCGTCCGCTTGCGGCCCAGTTGGGCTGGACACTTTCTCCTCCGGCAGAAATCCCCAGAGCATGGGAAAATCTGCTCATCCGGGAAAAGATCTTAATCCCTTTCGAGACAGCTCTGCAGGCTCTCTGATGTGTGGCGCTCACCGCGCACGGGCCCTCTGGGACACGTGGGACCTCGGCCGCCACGGCCGCTCCCGGGCAGGCGTGAGGTCGCGGAGACGTGCTGTGTGGACCTGCCCTCCCGTCTGGGGGGGTTCCGGGAGCTCACGGATTGCCCAGCCTGGTGCAGAGGAAGGTGAGTCGAAGCCGGGTTTGGAGCCCGGCGGAAGTGAAACAGCCGTGTGGGCCCTTGCATTATTAAGGGCGTGTGCTGAATTTTTAAACAAAATAAATAATGTATCTACAGCACGGTCATCTGATGACTGTTTGCCAATTGGATGGTTTAAAGGTACCAGAACAATGTGAAAATACTTTTTTTTAGACATTGGTATACTGCAGAGACAGCAAATTTTGACTTTCAAACCTCTCTCGCCGTGTTGTCTGTTGTTGTGGGGACTCGTGTCCCAGCTCTGGAGGAAGGGGGCAGGGAGGGGCGCGACGTCCTGCGCTTCCTGCCTACGTCTGACTCGGTGCATGTGTGCGTGCGTGTGTGCACTCGTCGGGAGGAACGGCCCTGGGGGTGTGGAGAGCAGGCACGTGACCTGTCCCCAGGAAGGCTCCCCTCTGCGCAGGTGCCCAGCAGCCCCACACCCACGCCGGCTCGTGGAGACCCTGACGCCGGCAGCGCTGATCTTCTCAACCTGGCTCTAGTCCTCGGCGTCCGGAGCCCCGCCAACGGAGCCGGACCCACAGCACACATTTCGTAAGGTCTCAGAACCACGTCCGGACTTCATGTCGTGTGATTGGATTCGGCTCACTGACTATCGACTGTGTAGGCAGCAGGGCGCTGGGCTCTGGGGACACAGAGTGCCAGCCAGAAGGTCCCGTGCTCGGGGGTAGAGTGTCGGGCTGGGGGAAAGACGGCTGTGTGCCTCCAGCCACATTGGCCCCGGGGTCCCTGTGAAGCCCCCAGTCTGGGCTTGAGGCTGGGGTTGCAGTGAGAAGGGTGCCAGGCTTTTCTGACAGAGTCCCCCCTCCCCCCGCCATGCAGAGCCCTTACACCTGGCAGATGGCCCCGGCGAGAGGACACAGCCAGATCTCCATGTTCCAGAGGCAGAACGGTGCCCTGAGCCACCACATCGCCCATGACCGTGCCCAACTGCAGTCGATTTCTGTGTCCTGCGGCAAAGGCCCTCACTCTGTCCCCGTTTCAGAATATCAACCACCCAGAAAACGCGGACACAGAGCAAGGCACTGCCGGAGCTTCAGCTGGTGGGACAGACGCAGCCCTGCTGGGCCCCCAGGGAGTGGCCGCTGCAGTCAGCTGTGACCGATCACCCCCAGGACAGTCCTTCCTCACCGTGAGAGACCAGCCCCTTCTGGGGCAGCAGAGGAGGAAGCGCTAGAGGAGGCCGGGCTCCAGCCCCAGGAAGGGCAGACCCTGCGGAAGGCCAAATAGGACGCAGCCCCATGTTAAGGGACCGGGACCGGGGGTCTTGGACGGCTTTCAAAGGCGACTATACAGCTCCCGAAATATTATGCAAAACTCTATGTGTGTGTGTGTGTTTCGGGGAAAGGATCTGTGGCTTTTCCTATCCTCAAAGCGTTTTGCTATCCCACAGTTATGGAATGTTTTCTTATATTTTATGCAACAGAAACCATGTTAAATACGCACAAGATTTCTACTCCTCATCCTAAAACCACTTCCATGGGCCCTTCCGACCCCCGCCAGGAGCGAGACTGAGCCCAGCAAACAGCATCTGGGGAGCAGAGGGTTATTTTTAAAAATCGGTCCCATCTTCTAAGATTTAAAGGAAAAAAACCTCACATTTTAATTGTCTTCAAAGAAACAAAAAGGAATCAGTGGTTCCCATGGCCAGGAGGCTTAATTTTTATCACCTTGAGATACCAAATTCATTAAAAGTTTCTACTTAGAGCTTAGATCTCATCCACCTTACAAGGCCCAGCAGCCCCCGTTCCCGGCCTCCCACAGAGCCCCTCCCTTGTAGATAATTTGTACATTTCAGTACGTTTAGATGAAATACCATTTTTATTAGTGACGACACGTGGTCCCTGACACACACCTCCCACTGCCTGGGGACCCACGGCGTCACTTCACCGGGAACGGGGCTGCTCTCTGCCCCAGGGCTGGTTTGAGACTGGGCTGCGGGAGGCCAGCGCAGGGGCTCCCCAGGGCCAGGACGTCGAGTCCGGTCGTATGCAGCTGCCCGCTGGGATCCGAGACGGCCAGCTGCTGTCCGGCCTCACGTTTCCACCCCACATGGGCTGGAACCGCAAACCCGCATGGGAGCAGCCTCCTAGGAAGGACCAGGCCCCCGTGGGCTCTTGCTCTCGGTTCCCGGCTGGCAGGACGCTCGAGGTGGAACCAGTCCTTCTGCCCTGCACGGGGGGAGGGGGCCCAGGTGCTCCCCAACCGGTCCTTCCGGAAGCTCTTGGACGAAAGGGCACACCTCCTTGCATGAGCGTTGAGCTCACTGGTATCCGGAGGTGGAAAGGCAGCCTAACCAGTGTGACCGGCCCCGGGGCGTGGTGGGGAGGCAGTGACGTGTCAGTCCAGGGCCGGCCAGAGCTCGGAGGCCGCTCCAGCACTGCGGCTGTATTTGGGACCTCAGCCCCAACCTCAGGAGGATCTGTGAATCCTGCATGGTGAGTGAGGGCACTAAGACTCGCTCCAATAAGCGCAGACGGCTGCTGCGTGAGCGAGGTCCTCCCCGCAGGGCACAACCCATGACGTGTCACCTGCATCCTCGGTGCCCAGCGTCCCCTGCCACACTCTTGTCCCCACCTCCTCAAGCATCCCGTCCTGACCACCACTGCCGGCCACTCGGCCCTCTCAACTTCCAGGGCACCTCCATGAAGAGCCTCACCGCCGGCTCGAGCCTGGGTGGTGGAAATCAGCTCGAGGGGCGAGATCCAGGGTCCCTCGTGGACCCTCCAGGGGACCACCTGGGGACCACCCCTGGGAAGGACAGCTCCTCGCCCTGGGAAGGAAGCTTGGAGAGTCAGTTCCAAAGTTGCTCAGAATCCTGTATTTTCATGGTTTCTGCACGTTCGTGGCTTCCCAGGGTTCTCCTCTGCAGTTTGGGTAAAAGCTAGACCTGTTCTCACCAGGGAGAGGAGCCACAGATGCCCAGGCCCAGTCCTTCCTCGTGCTCACGGACCCCATCGAGGCGTGTGGGCCCCTGGGGACGGCACAGGCACTGGAAGGTGTGAGCCCCTAGCAGGGTCCTGGCATCTCTCTGTCATCAGCCAGCCCAGTGGCCTGGGGCCTGGCCCTGCTCCCGGAACCTATGCCTCATCTGTAAACAGGGAAAGGGTCCCAACCGTCTCCAGCCGCGTATGAAAGTGTTACCCATGTGAGAAGGGGTTACGGTTAGACCCTGTGGAACGGCAGACCCCGCCACGCCATGCCCAGGCTCAGGGATGTGTGGGCTGAAGGCATGACCTCGCCTCGCCCTCCTCAACCCGGTGAGTTTTCCTCTGGCGTAAAGTAAACAGAGATTTTCACATTCCAGACCATCCTTACAAAACTCTCCAAACTTTCCAGGTGACGTTAAGACAGTTGTAGGTAAACACAACGAGCACAGTCAACCAACAGCACTGAAGGCACCAGCTGTTTCCCCAGCACAGGAGGTCCCAGATGCAGACACAGAGCTGTCCCCTCGGGGCTGAGACACGTGCCAACAAACGCAGCCGGGGTCCTCCACCTTGCTGGTCAGCGTGAGGCCATCCTGCCCGTGTCCTAGTGGCCGGGTCGCTGGCCCCACTGGAGCTTATGCTGACCCACCCCACCACCACCCTATGTCCTATCCCAGGGAGCTCGGTGCTGAATGTCCAGCCCTGGGCCCCCCAGCGCTCACATCGGGCACCGCCCACCCTTGGCCCGGCCCAGGACTGTGGGGTAAAGCACCTGGGTTTAGACTGAGGAAAAGTATGAATAAGATCCAAACCCATCTCGAGAATTAACCAACAAAAGGAGAAAACCGAGTGTCCCAGGCCAGTGCTGCTGCCTGGGCGTCGGCCGCGCTCGGAGGAGAACCTGCCCCAATTAGGTCGCACATAAACTTCGACCTCGCTGCACCGGCCCCAGGATTTCAAAGAGAGCATGAATCATAGAACTCGGAGGCTTGGGAAGAGACCTCAGAAACTGAGACCGTATCTCAGAACAGGACCTCTCAATGACAGAGCGCCCAGGCCTGGGGGACCAGGATGTCGCCGAGCCCCAGCCGGCGGGTGGGGACCTGGGATCACGCGTTCCCAAGGGTAGCCGCGCCCACGCTCCGGAGAACAGCTGCTCATTCGGGAAGAGCGTGGCTGAGTGTGGGCCGGCGGGTCACACCCAGGACGGAGGGTGTGGGAACCCATGGAGCTGGGTCTTCGGGTCTGGGGCCCCTGGGGACCAGGACATGCAGCAGGCGGCTTGAGCTGTCAGGGAGAGCTTCCCTCCTGGCGCCGGACACGAGCTGACGAAATCTCCCACTCACAGGCCAACACGTTGAACTTTTGAAAACAACTTTAGGGTTTTTATTCAGTATTATTATCATTTCACAACTGTTAAGTTTAAAGCAAAATGCAAGGATGTGATCAGAAGTGTTTTTCGCCCTTTGAAAAATGTTAATAAAATGCTTCACATGAATGAAACATTTCTCTGGGGTCCGCCCACGGCGGGGGGAGCCCTGCAGTCTGTGCCATGGACGCGCTGGGTGGCCGGGGGCCAAGGGGCGCCTTTCTGTGTGTCCGCGCTCCCCTGCGAGAGGCCCATGAAATTGGGCCTTCTGGAAGGATGTGGTGACCATACACACTGTCACACGCTCGGCGTGTGTGACGCCCAGAAAGCCTCATCCAGCGTAAAATCGCTGTAATACTTCGGCGTCACAGGTAATACTCCTGTTACCATTCCCTCCTCCGTCAGTGCCCGGGTTACGGACTACACAACCACGCTGAAATCCTCCGTGCAGACCAGAGGCTTGTGAGGTCTGAAACTGAGTTGTTCTCTTAACTGGAATGGTGGCAAGTTCAGCTGCGTGGCAGACGGGAAGAAACGGAGCTTACACGACACCTGAGGGCCAGAAGGAAAAGGCTGATCGGCTCAAGCCTGCATGACGGCTCGGCTCTGTGGGCCCTGACCACGGTCCCCAAGCACGAAGGGTGCCAGGCTGTGACCCCAAAAACCCCTTCCTGCTTTGGAAGATCAGGATTTCATGACTCACTGGGGCAAAGGTGTTGCCACCAAAGCTGCCTTCAATCTCACCTACAACTGCCTGGTTTTATGGGGCCACACCTCACCCCTTATGGGGCCCAGGAGACAGGAAGGTGACCTCAAGCTTGGGATCTCAGGATGAAAAGCAGCGTCGGATCACTGAGTAAACTGCTGGAAGGTCACGGCATCTTCTAGAAGTAGCACTGAGCACAAACCACCCTTGGGGTTAACCCTTCCATTCCCAGCAGGCCTGGACTGCCTCCACCGGAGAACTTGCCGCCTCTGCCCCCCCGCATCTCTCCTAAGAAGGCCTCAGTGTCCCGGGTGCAAGAGACATCCATCAAGTTAACCAAGTTTCGATCGAGTCCAATACTGCATTAATTATTATTATCATTGCCCATTTTCATTGGTGGAACATGACTTTTTTTTAATTGGTGAAGTCGTGCCACTGTTTGGCATCGTGTAGACACACTATGAGGACTGACCAAGGACGGGTCTTTGCCTGCATATGGACATCCCAAGTTCAGACTCAGCCGATGCCCGGGGCCCAGCCTGTCCACACCTCCCCACGCCGGGGCGGCACGTGGCTGGGCACGGCCTGGGCTTTTCTGTGGCCTTCCACGGTCCCCCAGACGCTGGCATTGGGTCCCGCAGTCCCCACACCCCAGTTCACCCAAGGGAGACCCCGCCACCGACCCCATCTCCGAACCACACCACGGAGGCACGAGCCTTCCTGGGGTCCCCGAAGTACCCTCCCGCTGCTGGCGTCTGTCCGATCCCCGAGTCTGTGCGAGGCGCCGCGACGAGGGCCACAGGCTCCTCCTGTCCGGAGGGCTGTCATTTAGGGGAGACAGGCAGGCTAATTACTAACTCACACACGGCTGAGGGAAGTAAACGCTCTAATAACCGTGTGGACCGCGCGCTCCAGAGATGCCGGACGCAGCCCTCAAACCCGGGTGGCGGCGTCGGGGCGAGGGGGGGTATGAGCCGCCTCAAAGGGCACCGTGGGTGCCCATGGGCAACAGGAAGGGCCGGACCTGGAGCTGCGCTGAGTCTCCCACTTGCTGTCCGGCCGCTGGCCACGGACAGACTCCAACATCCAGTGGGGTGTGAGGGCGCAGGCTGGCCCGGCCTCCTCCGCCCCATCCCCTCGCCGTGCGACACGTGTGCAGCTGGCGCACCCGTGCGTGGGAGCAGGCATGTTTTCTGGCCCCTCTTCCCACCCAGCTGGCATGGTGTCGTGTTCGGAAGACCTTCCTGTCCCTGCTCCTGGAGCTCTTCCTCCTCCCGTGGGCTACACCGGGGCCCTCGCCACCTTCCATGCTCACAGACCGCGGGGCCGGGAGGCACGTGCGGGAGTCGCATCGCGGTACGAGTGTGCACTAGGCGGACGGAGCTGCTCCTGGCGAGATCCGTGTGGCCTTCACTTTGGCCAACGGCTTGGCTTCCCAGGCACAGGTGCCCTGCCACGGGAGGCCCATGGCGCCTGACAGCGCCCGTGTCCACAGCCTGCCACCGGGTGGGAGGCCGGGCGTCGCCAGTCCCGTTCTGCGGCACTAGCTCACGGCCTCTCTGACACCAGTTAGACCAGTGAGTGAGGAGCCCCATGCACGGCTGTCCACGGCGTACTGGCTGCTGAGCCCAGGGAAGCAGGAGGGCCTCACTGGCACTGCCACTGGCTGCTGGCAAAGACTGTCAGGGGAGGCGGCCCAGGCCCCAGGGTTAGTCCCAAGGGTGGTTTGTGCCCAGTGCTACTCCCAGAAGCCAAAAAGCAAAACCCTGAGGACAGTGTGAGGAGGGAGTGGGAGCCCAGCCTAGCAGAGTGGGGCCCTAGGATCGCTCCTCTGCGGCCGGGGTCCTCACGGGCCTCAGGGGCTCTAGTGCCCACGCAGGGAGCCCCGCTGGCCCCATGCATGGACCTAGAAGCCTCAGCCCTCCGTGCTCAGGACCTGCCTGCCCTGCAGACACAGGCACAGGCCCCCAAGCCCCCCAGGACGACCAGCAGCGCGGGAAGGAGGTGCCGGGTCTGTCCCTCACGCAGGAGTCCGTGGCCGGGCTGGAAGTCCGAGCTTGTTTGATTCAGTTAAAAAAAAGCGTAACTTGGGCACCTGGGTGGTTCAGTTGGTTGAGCGACGGCCTTCAGCTCAGGTCATGATCCCGGACTTCCCGGATCGAGTCCCGCATCGGGCTCCCAGCTCCACGGGGAGTCTGCTTCTCCCTCTGACCTTCTCCTCGCTCATGCTCTCTCTCACTGCCTCTCTCTCAAATAAATAAATAAAATCTTTAAAAAAACAAAAACAAAAAAAGCAAAACAAAACAAACAAAAAACAAGCGTAACTTACACAGGCTGCCACTCCAGAGCGTTCCGTCCAGCCTGGGACAAAACCCTCTCCAGAAAAGTAATGTTTGGCTTGAACAAGCAGACAAGCAGTATCCATCTGAGCTGCTGTCCTGATCTGGAACCAGGCCACGGAAGCAGGGGAGCGATTCTGTCCACGATGGGGCTCCCCACGGCCTCCACTCGCCCAGACACTGGGCTTGGGACACGTCACCGTGAAACAGCCCCTCTTCCCCAGCTGCCTGCGAGCCATCAGGAGGCAGGACACAGTGTCGCTCAAGCTGGCCCCTGACCTCGGCCCCAGATAGGCCTCCCAGACCTCTTACTTCATCTGTAAAATGGGGGGAGTGTGCCTAAGATGTCGTCGAGACTGAATGCAGATCGTAGAGATCGTCCCTGCAGAGAGCCGGCAGTGACCAGCCTCCGGAGGGACGGTCCGGTGAGCCGAGCCATCCGATGCTGCGTGGGGTGGGAGCCGAGTGCCGCTGAGCGCCCCTCACCGCCCGCAGAGGCAGGTTCGGGGCAGGGTTCTCAGCCCCGGTCTAAGTGGAGAGGCCCGGAGGCAGCTGAGAGCTGGGCTTCGGCAGAGGGGGCCACACGGAGCCGGGCACAAAGCTGAGGGTGCTGGGGGGGCTAGTGCAGGGAGCAGAAGCAAGGACGGGCTCAGGCCTGAGACACTGAGAGGCCCGGGAAGGAGCCGGGGGGGAGGCCGAAGGGAGCAGCCCAGGGGGTGGGAGGGAAGCAGGAGCGGGCTCTGGGGGAAGGGCAGGGAGCCGGGCCGGGCCGAGGTTTGAAGAGAGACAGCGGCGGGAGTGCGGGCCTGGCCGAGCAGTGGGGGGCTGAGGGCCAGGGCTAAGGGGGGGCCAGCCAGAGGCAGCTCGTCAAGCTTGCAGCGGCGGCGAAGGAAAGCAGGGTTCCCGCAGGGCCAGCTCCCTGATTGTCCAGCGCGGGGATGTCTGCCGAGCAGGTGGGCGTGTGCGCGGAAAGCTCTCTGCAGAGCTACGAGCCCTCCCCTGCCGGCCGGCCCTGCGGCAAGACAGCGGCCACCGGACCGTGGGCGGCCGGGAGCTGCGCTCTGAGGGCGGCGGGCACACAGACGCCGGTCCAGGCTTCGGCAGCAAAGGGGCCGACGTGGGGCCTGGGCCGTGCCGAAGCCGTCGTCCCGCTCGTCCCATGCGGGCTCTGCTCTGCTCGCTAAGGACGATTTTATGGTTTTTCCATTTTAACCTGCGGTTCACCTTTCCTAGGTCCGAGCCTGTGGGAGTATCTCCGGGTCGTCCCCGTGGGCCCGTCTACCTTCACCGCTGCTCGTCGGCTCTGGGGACAGAAATCACATCGGGCGCCATGGAGAGACGGAGATCTCCAGGTCAAGAAGAGCGTTCCCGCTGAGACGGCCTGCCGCCCCCCGCAGAGAGACCCAGCGGTGCCAGCAAGCTCTCCCTGTCCCCTCCTGCGCCCCACAGCCCTGATGAACGACCAGCAGGACAGCCCCTCACAGACCCTCACCCCTACTCACTGGGCCTCAGCGGGAGGTCAAGTCTCCCTCTGGTACCTTCTCTGTCCCACGTCTGTCCTTCCGTCTGGCTGAGGAAAGTTCTCCCAGATCTGGAAGCTGAGCGGGAGCCAAGTGAGCAGACGTGGACGGTGCTGACCTCGAGCCTCAGGGCAGGGGGCGTGAGGGCACCGCCAGGGGAAGGGCTGCTGGAGCCTCGCTCAGAGACTCACTCGGGCTCTGCACAGCCCCCCGGCTTCCTGTCGGCCTTGAAGGGCCGAGGTCAGAGGCGAGGAAGGATTGTGACACTGTGGGGAGCCGGGGCCCCGTCCTCAATTCCGCTTCCCTCTGTCCGGAGTCCGTGTGATTTGTGTCCCGAACGAAGCTCGCGCCATCTGTCTCCTGCCCAGTAAGCCTCGGCGGCCGAGAAGTGGGGACACTCTGTCCCTTGGTTCAAAATGGGGACATGAGGACCATAATCGCGCAGCAGACACTGTTCCGAGCACTTTTCATGATGAATTCATTCACGCTCCCAACCGCCTTGTTTCCATCAGCATCTCACCGCCGAGAAGACAGGGCTATCCCAGAGTCCCCAAGGCCCCGTGGTGAGGGTTTGGGGCCCTGGGTTGGTGGAACCGGGAGCGAGGCCCCACAGCCTAGCTCTCAGCCAGCACGCCGCACCGCCTCCATCCGCCCAGGGTGCGAGGTCGTGGCCACCCGCCCGCAGGCTGCCCGTCCCTCCGTCTCTCCTCCGTGGCTCTGTCCTTCCGCATGACTGCAGCTCTGGCCCTGACAAGCCTCGGGCCACCGTCCGGACGAGGGAGCAGGGAAGGAAGACGTGAAGACGCGTTGCCGCGGGCGTGATCACGCGCACCGGGCTGCTCGCACGGGTCGGACGCGCTCGCGTCTGGCTGACAGCCCTCTCCTGCCTGTCGCGGGGTCGAGCTCCCTGCCGACCCCTCCTCTGGGCCCTCGTCGTCCTCACCCTGCCGTCCGTCCCCACACCTCCCACCACCCTCACGCCCCCCAGGAGAACCTTTCTGCTCTTCCCCGAACGATCCCCGAGTTCCAACAATGCTGCCTCTTGCCAAGGCGTCAACTTCACCTATGGAAGGAAACTCGTGGGATTTTCTGTGATGAACCACCCAAAAGGGAGGGACATAGGAGTGGGTTGTATGGATTAGTCAAATGATAACCAGGCCGGTCCAGTCACCCACGGCCCGGGCAGCCGACCCTGTGACCAGGGACACGCTCCTGGCTCCGGTGTGAAGACAGGATGGCCCGAGAGCTCGTTCTTGCGTGTGTCACACCGCGTGCATTCAAACGCCAGCCCGCAGGCTACCGCTCGGGGACAGCCGGGGACAGCGTGAGCCCAGGACACAATGGAGTCTTTGTGTTTCCATCTGCAGCGAAGAGAGGAAAACAGCCTTGATCAACAGCTGACGCACATGGCCGCTGGGTTTTCAAACAGACACAGCCTTCCAGTGGCTCCGTGGAGCCACGCCCCAGCTCCCTTGTCGTTGCGCTCCGTCCGCGTTACGCTCCTGGGGAGCTGCCCCCTCGGGACAGGGCTGCAGACCAACGACAGGATGAAGACAAGAAAGAGTGATCCTGATACCCACTCGGTTTTGAAATAATGACACCATTGATGGCACCCGTGGGACGTTCGACGCCTGACCGTCTTCCTCCTCCTTCCCGGCGGAGGCCGGCTCAGCCGCCGTCTGGCTGAAGAGCGGCAGCTGGTGTGTACGGAGTGTGTGGCGGCAGAGAGTGCGACTTGCCTCGTCCGAGGGCCTCCCTTGGGACCAGGCTTCTTGAGCCCTCGGGGCAGCGGCGGCCACACGCGGCCGGACTGGGGCCGTGGGTGTGCGTACAGTCCAGATGGGCCACCAGGTGGCCGGTGTGGGTCCTGCCAGCCTCGTCACTCTCCCCTGGCCCCTGGATTTGCCAGTCCTGGACCAGAGGAGGACCAAAGGCTGGTGCCCAGTGGACACGCGGCGCCGTCATAGAGCGTCTGCTACGAGTCGGACCCCGTCCCAACACCTGCGGCTGAGGCCGCCCTTTCGCAGCTCCATGTGCCGCGGCCGCTCCGGGCAAAGCCAGGGGAGTGCGCTCCTGACCCAGGTTTCCAGTGCGACATGCGTTCCACCGGGCATGACTCCTGCTTGGTTTCTCTGCATCCCGATGGATTTCGAATCCCATATTTGTTACCTCCGATGCAGTCATCTTCAAAGAACCCACTGGCCTCAGATATCTGCATTAATCATAAACTCAGTCTCTCAGAGAAAAGCTCGTGCCCAGGGCTCCCCTCCACGCTCCACACCACGGCAGAAGCTCCCAGGACCGCAAGCAAGACCTAAAAATACTCCGTGGCCTCAATTAGGAAGAGCAGTTGGTGCAAGGAGACTGAGCCAGATGGGGTCGGGAGCTTCTCCTGGCCTTCTCACGGGGGCAGCGGGGTCCCCAGCGGACAGGGCCTGGGGACAAACAGGCTTCCAAGTGTAACGTGCTGCTCGGGACAGAGCTTGGAGCCTTCCAGAACTCAGCCCAGGCTCCACCCCTCAGGCAGGCCAGCTAGACAGGCTCATTTCTCACAAAGCAGAAGGTCAGCATCCAGGGCAGCAAGAATCCTAAGACTGACAGCGAGGGCTTCAGTCCCCTTCGGCCTCCCCCAGCAGCGGCGTGCTCCTGTGTCCCAGCACGCAAAGGCAGAGTCGGTCGGAAAGAGGACAAGCGGCTCCAGGAAGCACCCTGAACCTCCTGCCCAAATCTGACCCAGACCAGCATCGCTCATTCCTCCGGAGATGCGTGCCCGGCCCCCAGGGGCGAGCTCCCAGAGCCCATCCTGGAATGGACTGGCGGGACTCAACTTTTCCCTGACGTAGCTGACTCGTTCCTGGGGACGTGGGCCCGTTTCTGCAGGACAGCATGCCCCTGAGAGCCCACAAACCAAGATGGGCCCGTCACTCAACGCCCCTGTCACTTTTCTGTGGCCACCTGACCTCTACTGGCCACGATCCCCGTGTTCAGACCTGAACACCTCCCCACCCCCGCCCCGGCTTGCTTTCCCACAAGGCCAGGATGGAGGTCATTCTGTCCCTGGCCTGAGAGCCAGGCTCATGTTCTTCGAAGGCGCGCAGACCCACTGGGACCAGCCTCGCGAGCCCCCCGGGACCTCCGGCCTGCGCCCACGACTGGAAAGAGCGCTGCCCGCCCACCATGCTGGGGCCGTGTTTCCACGGGAAGCCGCACGTGCTACCCAGAGCCATTTTGCTGACTATTACTATTTGGATTTTGTGACTAGCGGATCAACATTTTCCCCACTTGCCTTTTGGAGGATCTAGAAGGCGACAGAGAGGCGACGGGCCCAGATTGCTGGGACCCGGAAGTTATGGGGATGGTCAGTGGAGCTGGAGGCCCAGGAAGCCTCTCCCACCCGTCAGGTCTCCAGGCCAGGGCTGAGGTGAGCCATGGGCCTGGAGACCAGCCTACAGGAGGAGGGCCGTTCCCCCTGGGGGCTAGCGCGCCGTGCCCCAGACCAGGTCTGATGGGGTCAGTTGGTCACCAGCCAGCTCAGTCTCTGGCACGGCCCCCAAGGCAGACGGCCTCCCCGGGGCACGGATCCTTGGTCCGATCAGGTGGAGGGTCGGCCCCCAAGGTCACGTCCGGCGCTGGGCCAAGCTCCAGAGACTGACGGCAGGCCTCTCAAACACAGCAGACCTCGCGGGGCTGGGCGAGTGCTGGATGGCCTCGTCCTGGGGCTGTGGATCCCTGCCACGGGCGCACAGCCGGCACGGGACTCCTGTACCTGGAGTCCTACCTGGTGGCCCGCTCCCGTGGCGCCTGCTACAGCCCACCTCGTGGACGAAAGCGGCCAAACTGGCCCTGCTGATTTCTCCGGTTCCTTCCCCTCCTCTCGGCTCTGCAGAGCTCATGGGTGGAGGGGAGGCGGTCGTGGAGAGACTCGGACGCTCCGCCTTCTGTGGAACCGTCTCGCTTCTCGGGAGACAGCACCTCTCTCCATCCCACCCCCGTGATATGAAAAATAATATGTCAAGGTTTTATCTAGTTTTGTACAGGGACCAAGTTTTCGCTGAATAAACAGAATAAGTGACCAAAGGCAGCCTAGACGAATACAGAATTGGGCACATCTTTTAAAAGATGTATTTATTTACATTTATAAATAAATATAATCGATAATATAAAATAAATATATACATAAATATTTATGTATTTATGTATTTATTTATTTATTGGGGGAGGGGCAGGGAGAAAGCGTCTCCAGCAGACGCCCCGCTGAGCAGGGAGCCCTACGGGGGGCTCCATCCCATGACCCTGAGATCCTGACCAGAGCCAAAATCCAGAGTCACGCACTCCACCGGCGGAGCCCCCCAGACACCCCACAGAATCAGGCTCTTTTCTAACAACTGGGTCGTAACGTGACAGAGAAGTCTGGCGTGGGTCCCCGCACGCTAGTCCTAAATACACTTGTGACTTCTTTTCCTCCATTTCTGGTCTTACCCTGAAGCAGCCAATGTTTTTCTCCCACTAGTGTCACCAAAGACCCCACAGACACCGTCCCCAAGCCTCACCAGGAAGTGCCTTCGGGACAAGAAGGAGAACCGAAGGCCAGGCTTGGTGAGAGCAGAGGCGAGGAGGCCGCGGGGTTGGGACTCGGGAGCCCGCAGCCGGGAAGGCAGCAGCAGGTGTCGCCAACCCCGCCAGGCGGCCTGATTCGAAGGAAGGAGCTACGGGGCCAGGGTCTCCCTCCCTTCCCCGCCCCCGTCCACCATCCGCGGAAAACTAACAGGTAACCGGCCAAGCCTCTGCGGTCCCACCGCCTGGGGCAGGGCTCCCAGCAGGAAGCGGAATTCTCCGAAGGGGGTCTCGGGAGCTGGGCCCTCCGGTCCCCTGAACGGGAACACCCGCCTCCCGGGGCCTTTCCCCAAACACGGGGATCGCCGCCGCGCGTCCGGACGTGGGGAGACGGTGCAGGACACCAGCACCAGTCCCGGCTGGCGTGGAGCCTCGTGGGGAGACAACCAGGGAGGCCTGGGGCCACGCGTCCGCCCCCCCGTCCTCACCCCTGCCGGCGAGGGCTGCGGGGCGCCTGTCCCTCCTGCGGCCGCAGCAGCTGGCCACGGCTGTTCTCCAGGCAGGGCAAACCTTCAAGATTCTCCAGGCTTCGGCTGCCAGAAATCTGTCGTGTTCTCTTACGGCCATTTCTCATAGACGCCTCCCTGCACTTTGTTTTCCCCGGCAGCACCTCTCACGTCCTGATCCCCGATATCCGTCCACTGCCTGCAGGACGCTGTGCCCCCACCAGGCAGGCCTCCTTCCCACACGCGGCCCCAGCTCTGTGACGCTGTCCGCTCCTTCCTTCTTGACGCCTCCACTCTCTGTGGCTTCCAAAGACCTTTCCTCCTCCATCCTGGACGGACGGCCCAAACTCCGAGCTTCCTGCTGAGTCCCCACCCCAGCCCACCGCTGTCCCGGCACCTCCTCTACGCGCCACCCCAAACTGCCTGCAAGACCAAACCCAAGCCCCAGCTTAGGAGGCGAACCCAAGTCCCAGCTTAGGAGGCGAACCCAAGCCCCAGCTTAGGAGGCGAAGCCTTCCAAGAGTACGTCCTTCTCCACAGACCCAACTGTGTAGAGTACATCACGCCTCGGACGGCAGCCCACACCATCCCACGAGCCCCGTCCATGGGCACCTTCTCCATGCCGCCTGCCCATGGCCCCAGACGTCCCAGAACCTTCCAGATGATGTGGACAAGGCTCTGCTCTCCCTTCTGCTTCCCGTGAGCCTGACGCCAGGCCGGCTCATGCTCCACTCTACCTCAAGGCTTTGAGTGCTTCAGACCCTCCTGCCGCCTTAGACTCCCGGTGCCATCTGTGGGCTGTTACTCACCTGGCAGCCCCGCGGGCATGGGCCGTGTATGAGGACGCGAGCACCTTCAGGAAAGAGGAAGACCTGCTGTAACCATTCTGTCTGTCTCCGTCCGTGCAGGCACTCCGTGCCGTGGGAACAGCCACAATAGTTAATAACTGCGCTAATTAGCACAAGAATGTCGATAAATGGCACAATATATCCCCCTGGTTCTCTAGACAATGAAATTATTCCATAAACACGTGTTCGTACATAATCACTTACCCAGATCGAAGAATTCCAGCACAAATTGTTTATCCAAGCCTTCCAATACTTTCCAAGTCATCAACGGGCCTCAGAAGGTGTGGGACGATTTCCGGTAGGTACAGGTGTTCCGGGAAGAACACCGGTTCATGACGGGGTCTATACGGTGTCTGCGGCGACACCCGTACCAAATGCGCAGTCATCAGGTGACTTTAGTCTCCAAGGAGGAGTTCTCTGGACGTCAATGACCCTGTTCATGGCACAGAAACCCTGGTCAGTGCTTGCTGGAGTCTAAGGGACTCCTCCAACCCAGCAACACTGTCTGGCACTTCGTGCTTCCAGTGTCTCCACTGTCAAACTGGATCGTAAACGCTGGCTGTTGCGTTGTCGTGTTCAGTTAGCGGGCAGCCTTTTCTCCATCTTCAGAACCTCACATGGCCTTTCACCTAATTCCAGAATATCAAAAATGTGAAAACCATAACACTTCATTTTATTTTCTTAGTTCTTCCAATTAGACCCCAAGTGCATTTTTACATAATTTATTAGACAAGCTGGCTGCTTTTCCGCTTGGAATAGGTATTCATGTTTCATTTCCAATGTTGTATCTGATTTCTTCCCTCGAATATCAGCCTGCACTTTTCCCTCCTGGCCTCATTTGCTGACTTTATATATTCACTGGCTCACAACGAACACCCACCAGGAGGGAGGCACCGTTCCAGGTGTGCAGGACACACCAGCCACGACTCTCAGCAACAGAATAAGAGAGCTCTCTGTCTTGGGGGCCTGACGGTGTAGAGGAAAGAAAGTAAATATTAAACAGAGCATGAGAGAAAGTGCCGTGTGTGTCAAGGACAGGAGTGGGTGTGGGGAAGCCCCAGACCGGGGACGGCGATCCAGAGCGTCTCCGGCCTACAAGAATAAGTACGTGAAAGCTTTCTTCACCCTCGCTGTAATGACTGAACCGAGTCTTTCCTACGATGCTAAGGAAAGTATTGACTCCTCTGTTGGAGCATCGTGTTACGAAAGCCCGTCTTCAAATATCTAACCACCTTGTTATTAGAGAAACCGCACAGATGCGGACACCCAGCTGCACCGGCTACCCACGAGGCCCACAAACTCTCCCAATTTATGTCACACCTAGTGTTTATTTCTCTCCACTGTTTTCTTGATATTTGAAACAAATATAAAGCTTTGGGGGCAAAGATAAAAGGTGATCAACTTACATATTTTATTCAATCATCTAGATACAATCAAATGTGGTCATTTTAGACAACCTAAATGAAAACATCCAGAAACTTTAATGAAAATGGGGTAGCAATAATATACCCTCTCTATGTAATTAATTACAATTAAGTTACAATTCCAGTGTAATTATAATTATGAGGACATTGTTTATGCATACCTGATGTGTTTTACTTGGGAATATTTCCCAGGGAAATTGTTAAAGGACGAATAATAATGATCAAAATGTACTACAGGCACCCTTTCCACACCCAGGAAATCATGAAATCATCCAACTATCTTCCAAATCCCTGTGTTTTGCCCTTCAAATACATGATTACAATATTCTTAAGTGAAAGTAATGAAGTATGGCCGGTAACAGTTGAAATTTTGCTGCCCGGGTTTGTCAGTTTTCCCGGAAGTTGTTTTCACACTTCAGCAGACACATATTTTCACTCTGCAGCATCAACATCTAGTTCACAATGAAGCATCTACATCAGTGTTACCCTTTTTTTTTCAAGTGCTATTAAGTGTTTCATGTCTGAAACGCTTGATTACTTTTAGTCGCAGAGGTAGTATTAAAGATGAGGATAGTACTTTCTAAACATTTTTCATTTACTTTATCGATATCTTTTCATAAACAATTTTCCCAAGTTTTTATTACTTCCAATGTTTACTATGTGAAACTGAATTAGGATATTTTTTTAAAATTTTCCTCTTTAATTATTGCAAGGATTCATTATGGAAACCACGGGCCTCTAAAAGTACATGATTATCTTTGTGCTAAAATATGTAGATGATTAACATTTTTCATTTTTAACATTATAAACGATGACACCATTTGCATCTGCCTTTATACCAATGTCAATAAGCCTCTCATATTTTGTTGAAATAGTAAAATTGTTTTAAATTCAGGAATGCTGCTTTTCTGATTCATTTTTGCATAATATCAAATCCTGTTCCAAGCTGGTCTGGTATTTACACAGTATCAGAAGACGCTCCCAGCCACAGATGTTCTTACTTCTTCCTAGTTCTCCCAAGATTTAGAAGATGGGTGCCTGTGAGATTTAAAGGGACCATTAACCCACTTATCCAGAGTGGTGTTTGCTTGTAATATTTTATTATAAATCCTGCAGTTACTACTTACATACAAAACAAAGCACACCATGAAAATAAAACTCAGGAAACAGTAAGATACAAAGCTGGGGTATCTGTGGTCATCCTGATGATCTACAACAATCAGCATGAGCTATGTTAGAATTCCTATGATTATGAAACAGTGCCCCTCTTCTGGCTTCCATTTTGCTACTTCTCAGCCGCTCTGGAGACACTGCAGTATCTTCACACATGGTTCTTCCTGACAAGATGTTGTTGCCTGGCGGCATCTGGGTGTGCTACTGCATCTCTGCCTCACTTGCTGCGTGCACAGCTGAACTCAACGGAGTTAAATTATCAGCATCAAGGGTTATCCTTTCAACACGCAAATGGCTTTTACGTCTAACTAAAGGAGTGAAGAGTTGGCTATCCCCATCTGTTGCCCTCACTGCCCCTCCCCATGCCAACACAAGCAGGCCCGCCCTGAGTGTTCCAGAGCCAGTGGGCAGTCGTGGGCAGTGTGCTTTGATATACCTCCCTCTGTGGTGCTTCTCCCAGCCTGGACCAGACTGCTTACACCGTTCTATGTCAGGATCTGCAGGCTGCAGGGGCTATGTTCGTCACCCTGGCATCTTAGGCCAACATGTTCTCATACTGGACTGTCAAAAAGCCTCATCACTTTACCTGGTTTCCTTCTCTGAGTGTTGTGAGGACAAAGAGAAAATGCGCACAGAGGGCCTGGTTCATCTTGAGCAGCAGTTCAGCGTTAGCTATCCTCATCATACTGTGCTTGAACCAGACCTCTGGATATTATCTGGGTTTTCCCCTGACTCTTTTGTCATCCATGCCGACACAAGCCGTGCTCCTGCCCTGGCACTTCCTGTGTGTGTGCGCTTTAGGGTCAGCTGCAAACGTGCCCCCATCATCCCTTGGACTTGTCCTTTCAAGGCCTGGATTCTATCCGTTTTTTACTAACTGCAGGTCTGATCATCCCATTTAGGTATTTTTTAATCAGTATTCTGTTTCTCTTTCTTCTGTTGCTTTCACGTGGAGAATTTCCCAACATCCACACAGAAGAATAAACAGTAACGCTGTGACCAGTTAAGTTTATAATTTGCTGACTAATGCTGCCATAGGGTTGATGAACACTGCAATTCTTACACAGATTTGGAATTTCTTGCAGCCTCTCTCAACTGTCTAAATATTTAGACACATGGTATCTAAGCCATACTATGTCTCTCCCCAAGTACTCTGCTCCCAGCTTGGCCCATGAATAGAAAATGAGATAGTTTTGTTTATGGTGGAGTGGGAGAGTCTTTTTTGAGAAATACCAAGAATTAGGGTTTCCAAGCTGGGAGGGATTCTTTAGAGAAGTGGGAGAGTTGCTATAACCAGCGAGGTTCATGGTGGCAATGCTGGAAGTGAGAGTTTTATCAGTGGGAGACCTGTTTCTGCAGACCATGTGGACAGCGGTCTGGAGCACTGTCCTCCCTCCTGTAGGGGACCAGTCTCTCAGTGCCCACCCATGAGTCCATGGAGGAGGGAGGGAAGGTCACAGGGCGTCAGTGCTGGGAGCCCAGGGTAATGGAAGGCATGACTGGGGAAACAAAAATAGGCAAACTTTAGCTTCAGCTCAAGATTTCAAAAGTATCTATCCCAAATACATGCACGTGAAAGCTGTCATGAGAGGTGGACGAACCTCCTGCCCTCCGCGCATATCTGTCCACTGACGTTCTGAGCTGGGAGAAACCTGCTTCCAGTCAGAAGCGTTATCTGAACCATCCCGGTCAGATAAACCCGAGTCTGCACAGGTGGCCTTCTCTGTGTCTGGCTCACCTCTCCCCATAGGGGCCCCGGAATCCTCTTGCTTTGAGCTCTTTCCCTGCAACCTCCTCCTTTTAGGACCGATCAATAAAATGATTTGCAGCCCAAGAACAAGCAAAAAATAACCAGATCGTTTGTCTGACCTAGCCTTCATCGTCATCACCGTCGTCATCATCATCATCATCTGAGGCACAACGAAGCTCACGCGGTGAGGAGGTAACACCAGGTGCAATGGTGAGACACTGACATGCAACCCCGTGGCCCCGTGGGAGTAACGGGACTGTCTGATTCTGTTTAAAACAGCATCAACCAAATTCCCAGGCCTCGTGGTCCGCGGCTTCTGGGGGGGTGGGGCACATACTACACTCAGGACTGTGTCCTTTACACAGGGTCTTTCATCTCGGACCCCCCCCAGCACCAGGCAGGTGTGGGCTATGTTCAGAGGGCTGCCATGCAGTGTCTCCACCGCAGATGGCCGACAGGTCCCTTACCACACCAGCACCAGCCGGCTGTGACCGTCTTCCTCTGGCCCCGAGGCCAAACTAAGCGCTGAACCGCGTACTACACACTGTCTGTCAGCTCCCCGAGCACCCTGGCTACAGTTGGCCGATTGCCCTAAATAGGTCCCCAGTCACAGCCAGGCTCCCCCTGTAGCCTTCTCCCCCAGCTCCACCCCTGCACTCCCTGCCCCAACCCGTCCAGGCTCCGTTGGCAGCACTACCTCCCTACCACGCCCACGCACACCACGTCTCCCCCTCCCCACGCTCCTCCCCAAATGCTCCTGCTCAGACCTCCAGGACTCAGGAATGACAGAGGCTCCTAATCTGTCCCACACCAGGACACCAACTGGTTTGTCTGGTTCTGGAGACTTTCCTCCCATCTGGTCCCAGCACTCAGAGGACGCTTGACTCCTCGAACCTTCCGGCCCCTCCCCCAGCCCTGGCTCCAGCCACTTCCTCAGCCTCTGTCATGCCACCTCTCTGGGACAAATCTGTCATTCTCCGTGCATGACACATGCTTCCCCTCCCCCCGTCACATCCCCACACTGCAAGCCCATTCTGCAGATCAGGACGCACCTCAGAATGGCAGGACCCGCCGGCTGAGCAGGGCCAGAGCAGGGCTCCTGGGGCCGGACCCAGTGGGGGCCTCAGATCGTTCACCCCGAGAGTGGCCACGCGCGTCCTCTCCTTCCTGGCCGGCTGTCCAGGCCCCTGAGGTGCAGGAGGAGCTCCGGACAGGGAAGCGGGTGCCTGACTGGAGACTACAAGCTCGCAGTAAGTCACACGAGCAGAGACACGAGCACGGACGGCTGAGTGCAGCGAGACGCAGGACTGAAGGGAGGAAGTGAGGGGCGAAGCCACCTCGGCTCCGGAAGGGAAAAGGCAAGTGTTCAAGGCCGCAGCGGCCACGGACCGGGAGCCTCGGAGGCGCCTGGAGCGTGGGGCGCACGGCGGGGCCTTCCCTGCCTCCCAGGGCGGCGCGGGGACACCGGCCTGGCTCCGGTCCTGCCTGCCCCGCCCCCCGTGCTGGATCCTGCCCCCAACAGTGTCTGCAGATTTGGCCCCGGCCCCCCCACCACTCCCTGCGCCGTCCTCCGGACAGGAGCATCCAACATCCAAATGCGGCTCCTCCCCGTCGCGGTGCGCGCTGAGCGGGGAAGGTTGGGGGGAGCATCACGGGGGCTGCAAACCCCCGGACGCCCTAGACACGGAGGTGACTGAAGGACGTTTGAGAACATCAGCCTGGTCAGCGCCTGGTGACGGGGGCGACCACACTCCTTGCGGCAGGCGCCGCGCAGGGCGTCCCCGCACTCTGCCATCCACCTCAACTAACAGGAGACCGTGTGTCCACGGGCCTCCGTTAGAGGCGCTGGGCAGGATTCTAGCCGGGACGGCCAGCCTCCTCCTGCGCTTTCCTCCCCGTCCGCACTGCCCTCCTCCCTCCGCAGGGCCCGGGGATGGGGCCCCACCTCCCAGGCCCCCGGGGCCACCCAGCTCCCCTGGGGAAGATCTGCGGGCCTCCAAGGCCACCTGGAACACGGGATGGCTGTGCCCCGCCCCCGCCCCATTCATGACCTCCACGGGCCGCGGTGTGGATCTCGTGTGTCCTGTTAGCAGGCGCCCGGCCCACCCGGCCCACGGCGGTCCTCAGGGGCTCTGGGACGAAACAGACCCCCCCCTCTGGTGACCGTCCCTCTGGAGCACCCCGCCCTCCGTCTGCGGCTGTGGCTGTGGTGGAAGTTAAGCCTTCAGGGAAACGCAAGCACGAAGCACTCAAACCGCCTCAGCCCAGGCCCCTGGTCGTGAGTAACCGGTCACTCAGACCCACTCAGCGGACGAACCGGCTGAGGTCAAGCCTCAGAGCAAACACAGGCCTGAACAACTGTTCAAGTCTGTCCTGTGCCACAACCCCCCAACCACTCGGGCTTGGCCTGGGCACTTCCCCGGGTCAAGGACAGGCACTGGTGCAGGCGCACACACCTTCCCGTCCCGCGTGGTCCCAGGAGGAGCGGGAGGTAGGGGGCCGGCGCCAACGGGCAGTCGCTCCCGCTGGTTTCGGGGCCTCCGAGTGCCCGCAGAGCCGCAGCACGCACGCCCAAAGCCGCCTGCCGCCCACAGTTCTGATGGGACGTCATCTTCCGCGAGGCGTGTCCTCCCCCCGACGCACAGGGGAGGAGACGGAGCAGACGCAGGCGGACCACTCGGCTGGGGTTCAACACCCTGACTAGGTGTCCTAGACCCTGAATGTCTACACCGCAGAGCTGCTTCTCGACCCTTCATGTGAACACCAGCTGCCTGGGGGGCCCTTGCCAACCTGCAGCCCCGGGCGCCTGCACGGCGGAGGCTGACAGAAATTCCTCCAGGAGCAAGGCACCCTCACCTGCAGGGCCTTTGTGCCCCGTCCTCTGGGACAGCTCCTGCCCATCCCTGATTCCATGACTGGTCTCAGACTTGCTGTCAGCAAGACCCCCGGGGAGCGGAACCAACACAGGCATCTGAACAGAGGAGGATCGTAAGGAACCGGCTCCAGGGGTCTGGGGAGCGGACAAGTCTGAAGTCCGCGGAGCCGGTGGGCCGTCTGGACACTCGGGGACAAGTGACACCAGCTTGCATCTGAAGGCCATCTAGAGGCCGAACTCCTTCTTAGGAAACCTCAGTCTTTGCCCTTGAAGCCTTCAGCTGATTGGACGAGGCCCACCACATTAATGCGCGATCCTCAGAGCGGACTGATTTAAAATGTGAATCCACACAGTGACTCTGCAGCAGCCGCATCTGCCGGGTGTTTGCACAGACAGCTGGTTGTCATAGTTGACCCAGAAATTCAGCCATCACAAAGTTTCACCTTCTTCCTTCCCTTTATCATGGCATCTAGAGCTCAAGCTTTGTATCAGCCTCCGAAACGGCTTCTCCACAGCCCCTTCTCTCCGGTGCCCTTCCTCAGCACACCCAACGCCCCACCTTCCCGTCTGCAGATGCAGCTCTGACGAAAGCCCCTCACTTGTTCTCCCCATGCAGTCGTGCTGCGTTTGTCTCCTGCCGCGCTGGCACACCCTCCCCCCAGGACCTCGGGCCTTCCCTTTACCTGGAGCAGCAGGTTTCAAACGTCTGCGGCCTGGGATCCATTTACAATTATCGAGGAGCCCAGCCAGCCTTGGCTTACGTGGGTCATGTCTGCAATACTGCATTTGAAATTAAACCTGAGAAGTATTTAAATTCTGCACTAATTCCTTCAAAAATAAGAACGCATCCATTTCATGTTAGTATAAACGACATACTTTTATGAGAAAATGTATTTCCCAAATGAAAAACAAGGTTAAAAAAAGTACCGAAATAGTGTACGTTCGCAGATATCTTTAATGTCCAGCTTCACAGAAGAAACCTGGACCCGTGTCTGCTTCGGCTTTCAGTCCATTGCGATATGTTGCCTTGGTTGAGTCCGGAAAGGGAACAGTATTTTAAGATAATTGTATTTTCAGATCATGGAAGAGCTAGCTCTTCCTCTGGTAACACACCAAAACCAGAGACGCGTTTACTTCTTAGAGATTAATTGCGACATGAAATCTGAAAGCGAATCCATGAGCTTTTCACACTCCCGAGCGTTAAAATCCGCTAGCCTGTCTTCCACTGAACTGCCCCCATTGGGTCCTCACTCATTCGAGGTTTGGGAGTCGCAAGCAGGGGTCCTTCGGAAAGTTCTGATTCACTGGGTTTCGCAGGTCTTGCAGGTGTTGACATATTTCATACAATATTAAAAAGACACGGTTGTTACTGTTATCATCAATCTCTTCAGAAAAAGGTCTTTAAATATTGGGAAGCGGTCAAGCTTGTGGTGGTGAATACACCTTTTCCAAGATTCTAATTTTCACACAAAACTTCAAATTTGGTCTTTGCCAAGAAATATTGTCAGTTATTCCCCTCGACGAGACAGGCTCACTTCAGTCATTTTCTGGAAAATGTCTTCCAAGGACCCAGATTACTGGGTCACTTGTTCTTCTGAGTAAAAGGGGGACTCAGTGGGGAGGTGGGGGTGGCTCCCAGCAGGAGCTCTGGGGGGACAGCCTGTCACCGCCTCTGCGTGCAACGGAGCTTGATGCCATCTGCGCACTCGACGGTTGAGACTCACTGGAGTGACTCACTGTTCGTAGCTGAGACTGGCGCTTCGCTCGCCACCGTCCCTTAGTGTGAAGGACCCAGTGACCACGTGTGCGTTGGAGCCGCTGTGCTTGCCTGTCCGGACACAAAGACGTCGCGGTTTCGTTACAGATGTTATTTGTACTCCACTGCACAGCGACAACAGTATGAGCACGACAACCGTTTGGATTGTGAGGACCCTTGAGCAAGATCCCCAGGGAACCCCACTGTGAGAACCGCTGGCCTGGGGCTCTGTAGTCATCCAGCTCCCAACACTCAGCACCGCGCGAGCGGCCGGCGTATCCCTTCACATTGGAAAACAACCAAACGACCGTTCATGTCCGTCAGACCCGGATTACGACGCTAGCTCGGTTACGAGCGCGTGACCTGCTGAAGACGAACCAGGCTTCATCGACTTCCGTCTCCTCGCGTCCGTCACACGCATCGCTGTGGGGATGGCCGAGTGGACGCGGGGGACGCGCCGCCATCGGGGAGCGTCCGCTCCCTTCCCCGGTCCTCGCCGGGGCCGAGAAGGGCTGTGATTCCCTGAGAGCTCGGACGGGCTGTGATCAAGGCGCTACTCCGGCCCCCTGGTCCTTGAAGGCAGCTCCCAGCTCTCCAGAGGGACGCTCGCGACGGCATCCTCCCCGACGACGAGCGCGCTGTAACCCGCCTCTTCGCACGCGAACGTCGGTGTTTCCGGAATTATCCGTTTCTGAGCCAGTCCTCCACTTGTCCCTTGCGCCACACGTGTACGTCCCCCATGGCCAGAGGGCGGCCTCGGGAAGACAGACTGTTTCGAAGCCCCCGGAGCTCCTTCGCTGTGGCGCTGCATAGCTGGAGAGCAGACCGGCCCACTGGGCACGGTCTTCGGAGCCACGGTGATGACCACCGTCTCTCTCACTGCTGGGGGCCGGGGATACAGAGGGGGCATGGCAGGCTGTCTGTCCCCACTCTGTGATGTCTGGGGTGGCCGTCGTGAAGGCTGTCCCACCCCCAAGCTGGGAGCCCAGCGGGTCCCTCAGCCTGAACGCCCACAGGTGGCCTCCTCGCGTGGCCTGGGCTTCCGCACGACAGGGCAGCCGGGTTCCCAGGCGGGGAGCCTGACAGAGAGAGCCAGGCCGGAGCTCCTTCCGAAGCCACAGAGCCTCGCTCACCGGTCAGCAAGCAACAAGGTCCCACAGGTGTTCCACGGGAGGCCTCACTGACCTCAGCCCCGGGGAGGAATGCCATTCAGGCCAAGTTCCAGGAAAATGATGTGTCCGGAGCGAAATGGGCAGGTGCGGCCGCCTTTGCAAAACGGCACCGGCGACACCCTCTGAAATCCCGGCAAACGCAGGCCAGCGTGCACTCGGGAACGCGTGCGTGGAGACGGTTTTCTCGGCTGTGGGACGGGTCCTGGCGCTGCCTGGACGGTCACGGGACTGACGTTCCCTGCTCGGCTCACCTGGTTCTCCCCCAGCGAATGGCAGGTTCCCTGAAGGCGGAAACCGAGTCTTGGGGCCTCAGGTACCCGCAGTGCCTCGTAGGCGCTCAGCAAGCCCCGGCTGGAAGGAAGGACTTAGGAGGGAAGGGGGGAAGAGGGGAGGGTCTTCAGGCTGCCGCGAACTTGAAGACACGGGCGGTTCTAGCGTCAAGACCCCGCTCGCAGCAGGGAGAGAAAGAAAGGTGCTCTGCGACGGAAGGGAAGCAAGCGTGAATCAATCCGCTGCGCTGCTCTCTCCCCAAGGCTAAGAGCCGGCTTTGTCCGAAGGGTGAGAAGACTCAGTCTTACAAAAAGCTCATCTCTGGACACATTTTGTAAATTGAGAAAGTTGCCCCAGGATGTTCTGATTCAAATCAAGTAAAAGCTACTGTACCAAATAGCGAGTTTGCCAGTGCTCACTTTGTATGTGCCAGGGGATTTTTGCCCTTCTAAGAGAAAGAATTCATTTAAATCTCTAATGTACATTTCCTTTGAAAGCAAAATGAAGAGAACAATTCAGATAGTCAGCATTTTTAAATAGTGGTGCTGGGTCAGAAACGGAAGCTTTCTTATTTTGAAAATTAAAGTTACCGTGCCTGGGTGGCTCAGTGGGTTAAGCCGCTGCCTTCGGCTCAGGTCATGATCTCTGGGTCCCGCATGGGGCTCTCTGCTCAGCGGGGAGCTGCCTCCCGGTGCTGCCTCTGCCCCTCCCCCTGCTCCTACATGCTCACTCTCTCTCTCTTCCTCAAATAGGTAAATGAAATATTTTTTTTTTTAATTAGCCAGTGGAAAATAAGAGTTAAATCTGATTAATCTGGAGGTTCACATAAAATCTGATCATGAAAATCAGCCTTTTTAACTACTCAAAGATCATGAAAATGGAGAATATTCTCAAATCCATCCTGAGCTAGGAATTCTCCCAAATCACTCTTAATATTTCTGTATGACATCATCATCATTTTTAAATAACTGCGCTTTTCTCCCCAACACTCTTCTTGCTTCCACGGTCAGGCAGCCTCTTGTGAAACCAGCCCGAGTTCTGGGGCAAGCCTGGTTTACCTTCCTCCGAGTTTCCTGCCCCCGGGACAGGACAGAGCCTCGGCTCAGACTTTGACCTCAAAACCAGGCCCTGCTTTGAGAGCTTTTGGAATTATTGTAATTCATGTTTTTAATATGTCATTTCTGAGTGTTTGAAAATATTAATTCTGATTTAATTTCAGAACAGGTCATGTACTCATTTGATCAGACACCTGCTAACTTCCCAACTCCCCAGCAGGCAACTGAGGCCCATGGTTAATAAAGTCGACCCCACACAGTGTCTCCAGCAAAGCCCGCTGCTTATCCTTGGACCTAAAAGTCAGAACTTCGGGCTTTCGCAAGAAAGAGGAAGGGAAAAAACCCTCGTCTTCTTTAAAAACAAAGGGTGATCTGGTATGAATTTTTCAGATAACTTGCTGCATAGCCCCGCGCCCCGGAGCTCAGAGTGGCCCTCAGCCCTGGCCGGGGCCACTGTGAGCTGCCACTACCGCCCAGCACATGACCTTTGAGACCTCGGGGATTCCAGAGTTTCAGTGGAATGTCAATTTATGAACGCAGAGATCCATCGCATCCCCCTCCCCCGAAGAGATCCAGTCCGGTGGCTAAATGGAAACTTTAAAAAGAAGAATTATGTTTGCAAAACATTTGCTGGTGCTTAACTTTCAATATGCCTGCGCTAGGTACATTGTTATTAATAACTAATGCGAGTCCTGAACTATAGTCTCCCAAAACCCCGTTTGACTCCATTTCACTATTCAAATTGGTTACTCTAAGACCATCCGAGAAAGAACATCATTTTATCAATAACTATGGAAAGTCACATATAAGTGTGTTACATAATCATTATTTACCACATGATAATGTTACATATAATAATCATAATGTATAAATATTATAATAAAATTTCAAATAATATATTTATATATAACAGAGAAGTCAGATAAAAAAAGAAATGTCAGTGGGTACTTACGTGATCTTTTGAGGGAAAAAGCCTATCTTTTTAACAAAAGCAAAGAAATAAAGCCAGTAAAATAGTTTCAGATTTTGTACCTAAAACGTTAAAAGATCTAGATGTCAAAATTTCAATCGATGAAGTTGAAAGCAAATGAAAAATTAAAAGAAAACACTCACGTTATACGTAAAAAGCAAAGCATTAATTATCTAACCACTTTGATTATTTTAAAAACCAGCAGCAGCTAAGCCCTGTGAGAAAGATGGGGCAGGGCATTCCTCAGCAATTCTTTCAACGTGTCTAACGAATGCCAAATAGTACTCCACTTCTCTAGAATTCAAGGTCTATCTCAGAAAATGAAAAGAGAATTTTATCAAAGAAAAAGTTGCACTTATTTCTTTTTTATAATATTTTGATAAGCGTCTTCTTTGGGCAGGATCTGTTTAGCTGGACACTCTCCAACCCCTGTGGAAGAAGATAAATTTAGGCGACTTTTATAGAAAGAGTTTTGCCCATACTTACCAGGAGGCTTAATATCTTAAATGCTATGTCCCATTTACTCTGGTTCTCTGAGCCCACGGAAAAATCAGGAATGAGCAAAGTTGCAGATATAAGGATATTTGTTGTAGTGTTATTAATAACCATGAAATAGTAGGTCCCTAAGGTTCAAGAACAAGAGAAGGGAGAAATTAATTGTGTGGGGGGGGTTCCTTTGATGGGAAACTACGCAGCCATTCAAACATGACTTGAAGAATACTTACTGACCTCAGAGAAGGTTCACGACAATGCTAAGGAAAAGCAACAAGGCTTCTCCCCCGTGTGTGCCCATGGCCTATGTCTCTGTGTTTATGACAAGTTCTACTTATGGGTTTTAAGGTACGTCCTCTACTCAGAGTCACCAATATGCTGTATTATCCCAATTCGTACAGAAAAAAGATCAAAACGAAATCCCCAGAGTACACTGGTTTCCCCCCAAACTGGAGGAGAGGAGGTACAATTGGCCTGCAATTTTATTTTGGCTGAAGACATTCTTTTTTCAAAAATCTCCATAATGTATATTTATTACTTTTAAAATTTGAAAAGGGAGCTACTTTTAAATGTAAAAACAAAACCTTTATTCTGGGATGAGATGTGCTGCTAATTGAGGGGTTCTTTTAGATCTCCTTTCTTGAGGAGATCAGGTTTTCCTTAGATAATTTACCTAATGAGCGGCACAGAGCCTTTCGGCAGCACACCAAGACCACACGATGTCTGCATGTCTGTCGATGACTCCCGTCATTTTTTAAATGGATAAAAATTTTCCAAGTGAAAATTGGAAGTTAAATTCAACTTCTAATGTTTTTCTTACCAATTAAATATATCAAGGACTTATTTTTTAACTTAAGAACTATGTTTTTGTTGGAAAAAACTTTCAGCAGAAGGCCATTAACTAATTCATAATTTCTCCTCTCCCTGTTTCTATCTCAAGAGGCAGAGCTCGGCTAGTTGTGTCACAGACCACGTTACAAAGCGTGGACAGAGCTCGCGTCCCTGAGCAGGGACAGCAATCGGAGGGGCTTGGCTAATGACAGGAACGGCGCGTTTATAAACAGCTGCCAGGCTTGTAACCAGTCAAGCTGCAATTACCTTTAAATGACTTGGGTCCTCGTCGTTCTGCTAAAACCCAGCCCGTCTCCGGAAACGTGAAGATGGACGGCCTCCCGGAGTCGCGGTGGCGCCGGGCCCTCTGCCTCTGACCGCACCCACCTCCCATCTCCCTGGGTTCCCGCGCCAGCTGTCATGCCTCCTAATTGGGCTCCTGGTCAAGCTCAGGTCCCCCAGGCACAGCCGTAGCCCCCGTGCGACCCGGCGCGTGGCTGGTACTCAGAGGTGCTGAGGCGCCCCGTCCCGATGGCAGCTCGCACTCGACCGACTGTGACTCTTACAGACCCCCAAGTTCAGAGGCGCCGATGTGCTCAGCCCCCCGGAGCCTATGTCCCGTGTCAAAGGCACATGTCCTGGGCAGTTGGTGGTTTCAAGTCAGAGCCCCTCGATGCCGTCCCCCGTGAGGCTGCCTCTGTGCGTGGAGGCTCTGCGGGAGTCCGTGGGCCCCGGGAGCCAGCCGCGTGCACCCCACCTCGTGGCCTGCGACCACCTGTCCCCGTGAGTCCTGCCCTCTGTGCCCCCGCGGGCGGCTGTGGGCTTTCCCTACACCCTCTCTCATCTCAGGGACAGGACCCCGCGCGGACTGGCCGGGTCTGCCCCCTCCCGCAAGGAGCGCGTCTAATCTGAACGCAGGGGGCTCTGCCCTGTTCTCGGCGGGGCGCCTGGAGGACCGTGGTCTTCCTGATGCTAAAGGAAATGCTTCCAAACAAAGCAAGAAACGAGCCAGAAGCTGTGATTTGGGGCATAAGTGACCTATCCTAGGACACCAGCACCTCCCGGCCAGCATGTAACTTTCCTGCTGTTAGGGCTCCCTGAGGCCGGAACATTCTGGAAGGCGGGACGGGGCTCCGTTCACCCGGCACCCCCATGTTTTCCCCAGAGTAGCAGCTGCTTTGTGGCCAAAAAGGGGCTCGACTCAACCTTTGATCAGGGAGTCGCCTGGGGGGCCTTTAACGTGAGTCTAGTGATGATTTTTGGCTCTTTACGTGGAAATTTAACTTTGTCGTTTTATTTCCAAACCTCCAAAATCACGAATGTGCCTGAAGGAGGCGATTCAGGGAAACGGAGAAGCTGGGGCTGCGGCCTCCCCGCCATCAGCTGGTCCTCCAACCGCTGGGCCTAGAAGTCGGCTTGAGGGCGAGGTCCCCTGGCTGCCACGTCGCAGAGCCATGGGGGGAAGCCCGCATCAAGAGGACCCAAGCTCGCGCCACCTCCCTGCGCGACGGCCGAGGTGCAGCCCTGCGGACGCACACAGCCCCGTCTGTTGTCCCCTTGCTGAGGACGGCTCGTGAGGGTGGACGCGAGGCATGGCCTGCTCTGTGCAGGAGGTGTGAGGCCAGTGACCCAGGGGACCTCACTGTCCCACTTCTCCTGAGTCCTGGAGCGTCCCCACTGTGAAGGCCCCACGACAGGTAGGGAATGGCACAGATTCCGGCCGGGCCACTTGGGACCCAGGGTGCTGGCTGTCCTCATGGTCCTGAGAGCTCCCAAGAGCCGCTCCCAACTGGCCAACTTCAGCACGTCTGGCCGCGGGCCAGATGGAGCCTGGCTCACTGTCTGCAGGCTGCGGGGCAGGGCCCTCGGGAGGCCACCTGGCAGCTGGGGACCCCCGGGCAGTGTGAAGAGAGCAGGGTGCGGCCAGCCTCCCTTTGCAGCACACAGCTCCTCACCCGGGATGGTCCGACCTGCCATCCGGCCCTCCCCCTCGCTGCCCCCACCTTCCCCAGCACCCCCACTCTCTACTGTAGTGCCCTCAGCCCGTCCCCAGCACCCCGGCCATCACACCCTTCCCTGCCCTCACCCCCTCCCCACGGCCCCTCCCCCGCTATCCTGCCCTCACCCCCTCCCCGCAGCCCCTCCCCCGCGATCCTGCCCTCACCCCCTCTGGCCTCCCGCCCTCACCCCTTTCCCACCCCCCTCCCCCGAGGCCGCTCACCCCCTTCAGCTGTCTCTTGGTTTCCCCAGAGACCCATAAGATCATCACTTCAGCCAGGTCCTTCCTGTCCACCTTGGGGTCTCAGGGTTTAAAGTTGAGTCATTACCACATGATTCCTCGGCATTTCCAGCAACGACACGCACTGACCTGACACCGCACGGTGTCTTCATCTCCACCTCTAAACAAACGTCGTGTTATCGCTGGTGCATTTTACAGTAAACTTAGTGGGGAAAAAACGCGATGAAAATGACACACAAAAGCCGTTTGCATCAAGTCCCAAAATAGCAAAGACGAAGAGTTTTCCAAAAGCAGCACTGTGGGGGCAAGAGTCTTCTGGGGTCCCCCGTGTTCCAGTTTTAATCTGGGCTCTGAGGACACAGGTGTGCTCAGTTTGTGGAAATTCACCGAGCCGGCGCGGTCAGTGCACTTTTCTGTCTGTACGTTACAGTCCATAGACAGTGAAGGTTGACCAGGGCGTTCACGGGGAGCAGGGCTGGGTTACAAGGCCGGGAGGTGTGCAGGTGTCTGAGCGCATGGCAGGGCTCGGCCCGCAGGTGCTTCCGCGGGGCATGCAGGGCAGGGACGGTGCCTGCTGCGGGTTCCCTGCCCTTGTCAGAAAGCCAGACCCCCGCACGGGTCACGGGCGCTGGGGGCCAGGACAATGTCCTTCCCAGTCATGGACTGCGTTTGCCACGTTCATGCTCCTTTCACGGGAAGCCCAGCAACACGGGCTGCGTTTTCGAGAAAAAGGCATCTTAGTGACCAGACCCTGTGAGGCCTTGGGAGGCGCCGAGCGGGCCGACGGCGTGTGGCCGCGCTCACATGGGGGACAGCATGACACGCAGCAGTGCCAAGCGCCCAGGTGGTTTTACGGGAAGTCCCCGTTGCCGTGTTTCTGCTCGGCTGTGACAGTCCAAAGCAGGCCGTGAGAAAGGCGACCAACGGATCCGTGTCTCGGATCTCCCCCCTCACGCCGAAGCTGAATGCCGTGTTCACAGAATCTGTGCCCAGGTGTGGCCTGCAGGCTGTGTCTGGTCTGGGGCTGCGCTTCTAAGCGGTGGCCAGTGGTGTGGGCGGTCTACACAGTCTTTCCGGAACGGCGCCGGGCCCGCGGCCTGTCAGGGTCGTTCCCTTTCATCCATCCTCTGTCACGGGGCCTCTGAGCACGGGTGTCGCTAACCGACCCCTGGGAACACACACTTGCAGGGACAGAGGGCTGCCCCGCGAAGACTCGAGAGCCACAAACGAGGCAGATGGGGCAGCAGGTGCAGGAAGCCGCCTGGAGGGAACCCACGACTCCCCACTCTGATGTTCATGTTTTTTACTGCCCCTGCTTTTATGATAAGGACCTAAAGTAGTTCCTGATAGGAACTTAAAATCCAAAGTCTACCTCACTTTCAACAACTGTAATTTCAAAAGGGCCCAGCTATTGAGGTTTGGTTCAAAGTCCAAAAGCTGGATTTGGTGCTGGTGTCACCATCGTGAGTCTGGGGGCTTCCTCGGGAACACGCAGCAGAACTCAGGTGGGGACCTGCTCCCAAATCACTCCTTCCCCTCCCAGACTTGAAGCCATCTACCTCCGAGGACTCCGGGAGGTATACTCTGGTCCAGGATCCTTGACAGCCCTCTGGAGCAGGCATCCCCCAGCTCCGGCTCGCAGGGCAGGTGCAGGCCCACGGAGCCACCGGCCAGGAGTGCTGGATGGGGCTCTGGCACCCGGGCTGGGTTCTGAATGCCCCCCCCCTGCATTGGGCCTCAGGAGCTGGGCCGACCTGGATTGGCTGCTGCCCTCGCCCTGGGAAGACCACTGCTGGCCTCCTGCTCCGATGGGCACCCGGCGTGCCCAGCTGCAACCCCGCCTGCCTCCAGGCTCAGCTCCCGTGGGGACAGGGCTGACTCCCCGCGGGAGCACCGACTGCAGACGTGGGTCACCTTTGTCCTGATTACTCCGCTGGACTTCAGACAGGCCCATGATGCTCTCAAGAAGGGAGTTCAGGCCTCCGGTAAGCGGCACCATTGGGGGCATCAATGTGGTGATAAGGAAGCACAGGCCTGCTGGTCTGATGAGCAGGGCTAGGTGAGGCCTTGCCTGGGGCCCTCTGAAAGCGGGGGGTAAATTGGAGCAGGGACCTGAGGAGCAGGCAGGGGAACAGGGAGGGAAGGGGGAACACGGAAGGCAACCAAGGCTACCCAAGTTCACGGCTGCCGGCCCTGGGCGCAGGGGTGCATCCACAGTGGGGGAACTTGGGCAGAGCCCCAGCGGCTCCCTCCCCACACCCCGTCATTTGGGGTTGTCTCTGCACTTGTGCAGTGAGCTCCCCCACCTTCTGAGCAGCCCGGGCCCAGAGAAGTGCAGAGATGCAGGGGACCCTGTGGAGGGATGCCAGCGGGGGCTGTGTGCAGGGCAGTTCCCCCGCGGGAGCTGAGCCTGGAGGCAGGAGGACTGTAGCTGGGCACGCCCGGTGCCCATCGGAGCATGGCGAGGGCAGCAGCCAAGCCAGGCCAGCTCAGCTCCAGAAGCCGGATGCAGGGGGACCAGAACCCAGCCCGGGGGCCAGAGCCCCGTCCGGCACTCCTGGCCGGTGGCTCCGTGGGCCTGCTCCTGCCCGGTGACCCGGAGCTGGTCCGGGTCTGGGCTCAGCACAGCCCCGTGTGGGCGACTGGCACAGGGAGGTCAGCAGGCTCCCGTCAGCTGCACCGTGGAAGGATGTGGGCACTCGCGGGCCCTGAGGGCCGTGCCCAGGAGCGTCGTCCCGCTCGTGCACGCGGCCCTTGAGCAATTCCAGGCTGGGGCAGGATGAGCCCCCGCAGCGGGCAGGAGGGATGCATGGCTGGGAGCAGCCTCGGGCTGGGCAGCAGCGGGAGCACCTGCTGGGACCACACCTGTTCTCGGGGCCCTTCCCTCCCTGACTTCTCGTCTCCTCGGCATCCTTCCCTCTGCCCCCACCCCAAGGCCGAGGACACCGCCGCGGGAGCCAGCCCACGGGCCTCCATCGGGGAGCCGGCCAGCGGTCCGCGGCGAGGTCGGCCGTCAGCGGGTGGCCCCGGGATTGAGAACCCAGAGGGAATGGTCCGCGGGGAGCAGGCACACTCCAGCTCCGTGGGTCCAGTTACCGAGGGGAACGGATGGCGTGTTCGGTGGCAGCCCAGCTGCGGAGCTGCCCGAGGAAGGCGGTCACAAAGGGCAAGCCTAACGGTTAACCACCCGTTCTGGAAGATTCCGGGGACTCCTGAGGAGCACAGCCGTGCTGACAGACTAGTGGCAGCTCTTGGGTCTCTAGCAACAGCCACATGCTGGGGACGTGATCCCATGGGTGGGCATGTGTGTGAAGGAGCGACTGGGCCCCTCGCCGTAGCTCCAGCCTCTTCTGTCGTCCGAGAAGCAGAATGAGCTGCTGTTGCTTTCTCAGAAGAATCATCCCGACCACCACGGCTCCTCCGGCAGCGGAACGGGGGCGGGGGGGGGGGTGACGGACATGGTCTCTGCCATCTAAGCTGCGCTGCTCTGCAACACTGAACTTGAGGAGATTCTGGAACGTTCCTCAATGACAAGCATAACATAACATGTTTGCCCCTCACCATCACGCCATTCTCAGGCTCACACGTGGCCTCGGTTTGGGGACAGGGCACCTGGGGCCAGGTCCCCGAGCTGGCTGAGAGGCTCGCGGGCCCCAGCCAGCTGTGCCAGCCCATTTATAAAGGGGACACAGTGACATAGTGACACGCCCTCAGGCCTGGCATCGAAGGTCGTGGCGGGAGGAAGAGAAAGGTGCCTTGTAAAGTGCCAAGAGCTGAATGCTGGGTCTTTCTCCCTTTCTGTAGAAAGTTCTAGAACAATGTACAGTCCACGAATAAGCAAAACGATCATACGAACTGGTAAAAAGGGAAACGTTCTGAGAATCACCAAAATGTCCATAGGTTAAGGGATTTTTTAAAAAGATTTTATTTATTTCTTCGACTGAGACAGTGAGAGAGGGATCACAAGCAGCGGGAGCAGCGGGCTTCCCACCGAGCAGGGAGCCCGACTCAGGGATCAATCCTGGGCCTCCAGGGTCATGGCCCGAGCCAAAGGCAGACACTCAACCCACTGAGCCCCCCGGGCGCCCCAGGTGAAGGGCTTCTTAGCATCCAGGTGAAGCAGAGCTCCCGCCTCGTGTCTGGGCTCCAACAGGAACGTGAGTCCGCTGCCGGGCACAGGAGCTCACCTCCACCCTCCCTGCGACCGAACCAGTCCGCACGTGCGCTTGCCGGGGGAGGGTCTGGCCCAACTTGGTGACGAGGCTCCTTCGTCTTTGAAGCTCACCACCTGAAGCTTCACTCCATGCCCTAACGGTGACCTGAGCTCTTGCGCAGCTTCCTTGTTCGATGCCAGGAGGGGGTCCTACGGCTGAGAGGGGCGCGTGAGGACACAGAGTCCCTGTGTGTGCCGGACTTCCCGGCAGCGTCCAGCAGCCCGGAGAAGCTGACCAGTGTCCTTCTGACAGCCCGCTAGCCCGGCGGGCTCCAATGAGGGGGGAAGGGTCCCCACGTGGGCCCTCGGAGCCTTGCTGGCGTGGCCAGGTGTCCCCTCAGCTCATGGGAGGGTCCTCGGCTCTCCAGGGAGCACTGAAACAGGAAGGAGGGGCAGTGAGCTCAGGTGACAGATGCGAAAGCCAACGACAGGCCTGGCCAGCCCGGCACGGCTCGGCCAGCCCGCGGCTCTGGGTGTGAGTGCGGCAGTTGCAGGCCGCTGAGCTCGGGGCACGGAGCCACGGGGACTGAGTAGAAGGGCTGTGGATCCGCACCTGGAAACTGGAAATTCTGGACCAGAAGACAAGCCTACCAGGAACAGGAGCAAGGAAAATCAGAGCCAAGGGGACAGCGAGGGGACAGGCAGACAGGCCCTTGGGGAGGGCAGGGCTTCTGCTCGTGCTGGGAACTCCTGGTGTCTGCTCCCACACCCACACCCCTAGTTCCTGGGGGCAGAACCACCGAGGTCGACTACAGGTTCCATTTACACACTCACCTACATTGTTTATGGGAACCCACCGAGCCAAGCCGGAAGGTCTTCCATCGGCCATCGCGGTACGAAACCGGCACCACAACTGAAAACAACGGGCTTCTAGTCCATTCCAAAACAAAACAGTTTTTAGATAAGGGGGCTGGGTAGCCCAGGGAACCCCGGTCCGGGGGAGTGGGGAGGGCGGGCGGAGGGCGGCTTCTGGGCGCGGGTCCTGCAGCCCCCCAGCACCTGGGCTCCTACCCCCCGCTTCCCCCAAGCACCGAGGCCACACCTCTGCAAAGACGTCATGCCTTTAACGCCGTCCTGACAGCTTACTGGTTGGCATTACTGAACGGTAATCTGTTTCATACAATTCGCTTTCCTAAATACTACTCCTTACTTAAAGGCCAACGTTTTTAAAACCATTTGAGATGGTTTGTAATATGTGAAATTTTTTTTTTTTTTTTTTTGCATTCTTAAACAGATGACAAATTAAGCTTTCTCTGTGTGTGTGTGATTCAGTGTCTTTGTTAAGAAAGGAAGTTTGGGGACCACAGTGTCACCTAGAGCCACTGAACTGAGAGGCGCTCCAGGCTCCCATTACTGAAGTCTTTGTGGTTTTGGTCTTCTAGAGTCTTTGCTTCTTCCTCCTCATACTTCTCGCTGTGTTTTCCTCTAGCAGATCACCAGTCTTATCCTGCGGGTTACGAAACACGATGGTGAGTAAGGAGAGAAAGTGAAAACACCCTCAGGACGGGGAAAGAGCCTGGGGAAGGGCGCTGGGAACATCAGATCCGTGGCCCCGTGCTGCGGCCCCCCCCCGCCCCCCGCTCCATACCCAGGCTGGCTCTGCCCCCAGGCCTCCCTGGCTCCACACTGAGGCTCCTGGTGGCCTTGGCAAAGAGGGGAAGCAGAGCAGCGCCTGGCCTTCTCTCCCCTGACCTGGCTCTGTCCCCAACACCAGCATGGTTCACCCCTCCCAGGCCGGGTCCCTCCACCCTGTGTCGCCCAGCTCTGCCGCCGTCACAAGCAAACCTCGGGACAGAGAGACGTGACACTTCCCGCTTCTACCTCCTCCCTTTCATTCACTCTCCAGACAGCTGACCTGTGGCTCCCTGGCCCCCAGGAGGCCGTGGCTTGCTGACGGACGCCGCAGCGCGCAGCAGGGCCTCCTCCAGCAGCCCCACGGCCCCACCTCCTTCCTCCATGCCGGGAGCTGTGCTGTCTGCACCGAGCTCTCCCTCTCTGCCGCTCTGTCACCCACTCCACGGGCTTCTCTTCTCCACCCGCCCCTCCCATGCGGCCCAGGACCTGCCCTCTCCCTTCCACTCCGCAGCCGCGGGAAACGCAGTGACGCAGGGCGGCCGTGGCCTGCAGGGGTGTAGGGGGGCAGGGTCAGGTCTTCACGGATTCCGGCGACTGTGAGACCAGAGAGGCCCCCGCTGTGCTGCGTGCCCAGGGCTTCAGGGCTGGAAGGGCACTGAAAGGCCTGGAGATGGAGGGAAAGGCGCTGGGGGAGGCGCGGAGGCGGGTGGGGAAGGGGGCACAGAGGCTCTGAGTGGCGTCGGGGGTCTCACATTGCTCAAGAAGCACAAGGAGAGAATTACGGCTGCTGGGGTTTCTCCTCGGCCCGGGGACTGAGCCACGGGGTCACCCACGTCCCTGCACTGTGGCGTTACTCTCTGCCTGCCTGGGATCGCTGGCGGTGCGGGGGTTGCCAACGTCGGTCAGGCCTCCCTCTGCTGCTGCCCAGAGCCCGAGCAGGAGCTCCCCTTCCTGCTCCGAATCACTGGGTTCCGGCGGGAAGAGGGGGCATGCACAGGAGTGGAGCCAGGGAGCTTGTGGACGGACCGCTTGCACGGGTGTGGCCAGGAGCTGGCTGGCATGTTGCAGGATTTGTTTACAGAGATTTCTCTGTGAAGACGGAAAGCAGATCTGTGGCTTCCAGGGCTCCAGGGACTGGGCACTGTGTAAGGGCTGCTAAGGGGTGCAGGCGCCTTCTGGGGCTGGAGACAGTGCTCCGATCGATGGCCTGTGCAGCTGGCTGCCTGCATCTGGGGATGCGCCAGAGCCACAGGAGGGACACTTCACACTGTAGGTGAGTTATGTCTCAACAAAGCTTTTGTGCGTGTTAGTAGGGCTGGGGAAGCCTCTAGACATCTAGGAACCGAGCACTGGCTGGAAGCCGTTGCTGCAGACAGGGGCCAGGGGCAGTGACGGGCCCGGACCAATTGGACACACACACCCGCGTGTCCTCACTCCCAACTCCTTCCCTCGCCAAATCTCGGCCGCCCCAGTGTCCATCCAGCCCCTCGAGGGCCGGCGTGACCAGCCTGCTCACCCTCAGCAGAGGAAGGAGGAGGTCTGGGACATGCTGTGGCCGGCCCACAGGCGCGCTGAACAGTGAGACCGAAGGCCATGGCTGCGGCTGACGGCCACCCCCATGGAGCCACTCTCGCGGTCCCAAATACATCCGTCCCGAAACGTGCCGTCCTCAGACCCGGCCTCTGCAGGACGACCCCCAGCCTCCGGGCCTATTGTTCACTCCCCAGCAGCAAACCACAACATTCAGGAACATGACCCGGTGCCAGGACTGCGGGCTTAGACGGGGACATGTGTCACACTCTGGGCAGGAAGCTCCAACCTCCACCAGCAAACTGAAGATCCCATCCAAGGCTGCATCTGCCGGCAGCAGGGCTTGAAAGAAGACCTCCAGAAACACACCGTGAAACCATTTTTAGTGCAACCCAAGATTAAGCAGAATTTGGGGGTTTTCATGATCTGGTCCTAGTTGAGTCTTTGATCTCCTGCAAACTCCAGGAAGAAACCTCATAAAAGGGGCGCCAGAGTGGAGCTGTCGGTTAAGCATCTGCCTCTTGGTTTTCCCGCTCAGGTCCTGATTTCAGGTCGTGAGAAGGAGCCCGCCTCCGGCTCAGGGCTCCACGCAGTCGGAGGTGCCCGTCCCTCTCCGCCTGCCCTTCCCGCTCAGGCAAACACTCTCTCTCCAATGAATAGAGCTGAAAGAGAAAGAAAGTGAACACAGCAGGACAGAAGAACAAACAACAGTCAGTGACATCTTTCTCCTTAAAAACACTCGCGAAACCGTACAAAGTGCGGAGGGGATGTTGGATACGCGGGTGCCCGGCACCGGGCCGCCTCCTCCGAGCAGCTTGGCTCTGTCGCGTGCAAGTGGTTCCCAGCCGGCTTGAAGGGAGAAGGGAGCCCCGCATGGCGCTTCCCTCGTCCGACTGCCCTGCGTGGATCTCCAGGATGTGCTGTTTAGATATAATCATAAGGACCCACTGACCTAAAAAAAAAAAGGAGGGGGCAATGATTGGTTGACAAATATTGACGATTTTCAGACGCTGATATCAGGAAGGACACATACTTTCGAGGGACGAGCATTGGCCGAGGCGGTCCAGCCCCTCCTCTAGTCCCCATGATCACGCTGCCAGCAGGTGGGTGACCAGAAGCACGGGAGGGGCCCCCTTCTTGCAAGTAACCAGTTAGCTTGGCACAGCACCCCAAGATGCTGGCGGACGGCACAAGCCTCCTGGCTCAGAGACGAAGGGCTTTGCCGCTCCCAGCACAGCAGGCAATGTCGGTTTCACGTCCACCCCCTGCCCTCCGGGGGCCCCTCGGTGCTGCGGGATCTTGGGAGACGCGGCAGGTGCAGGGGGTCTCTGCAGCTGAGCTGCCGCGGCTCCAAGCCCAGGAGCTCTCTGTCTTTTATAACCTACTCTTTGCCCCCAGGAGACATTATCTTTATCGCACAGGCCAGTGGGAAAATCTGCTGCTTACAGATAAGATGGAGCAGGACCCTCTGTGTCTCCTAAGGCTGTCCGCTCTATCACCGTCCTCGGAACTGTGGTTGTCACAAAAGCTGTCAGGGCCACTGCCACTAAACATGCAGAAAGCTAGAGACCCAGGGAAGACAGTCTCCCAACACTGGATGATATTCCACTTATCACAGGTTTATAAACGTGACACTTGAAGTGGCAACCAGACCCGCTTGCTCAAGGCCGTCAAGCATCAAGTTGAAGAGTCGGGACTCACATCAAGGTGGGTCTGATTCCACACTACGCTCTGCACCATACAGCCGGAGAGCCTTCTCCCATACAGGGGCATCGTTCATCACTAGCTAAACGGGACGACGGCCACGAATTCCTGGACTTACCGTGCCCGTACCTGGGGTGTTTACCATTTCAGTGAGAGACATATTATCATCAGTCCTTCTACCCGTGTCCGGCATTGTCATCCCATTTCTCAAACATAGGACATGAAACATAGAAGCAAAGTGGCAGTAGAACCTGAATTGTAGCAAGTCTGAGGGCCATCCCTGGGGTGTTCCGTCCCAGCTCCGGAATGCAAGGCCAGGTGGGAGCCACCTCGGCGCCCTCGATCCATCGCCTTCAGGCCCTGTGACTTTCAGTGCTACAGCAGGTGGCACTTAATTTGCAACTTCAAGCGCTACCGCAGGTGGTACTTAATTTTCTTTCCATAAAGCCAATAATATTATATTTGTAAATTTTGATAATTTGGTAATCTAACATAAAAAATTAACCTGGTTTCTGAACAAATTTTATAAGTCATTGTTATATATGTATTATCTGCAGGGACTTTTATTTGTAACCAGGAAATGGTATTTTTTATAAAGTTGTAGTTAAACGTAAAAGAATTATAATTTATTTTTAGACATGAAGAAAGATTTTACACACTTGAAATGCATGTTTTTATTCCCAGTGTTGATTACTCAGTTTAGATCTAGTGTTTATGCTGTACATGCTTTTTTTTTTAAAAAAAAAAGAAGCAAAATTGTTGGAAGTAAATGTCTTAAAAAGGATCAGAAAGAAAAAAGTAGCCAGATTTTTCCTGAGTCTGACCACCTCAAGAAGTGAAAACCACAACAGGAAACCACTCTGACCAAGCACAGGCGTTTGCTGTGTATGTGACATGATTTGGGCTGCAGATCACTAGAATCTTTCCCTCTAACTTTATTGAGGTATAATTAACATGCAATGAACCACGTATGTCCATTAAATCCTTTTTCTCCTCTCCCAGGTGTAGGTTTTGTGACTATTTCCTTCCAGACGTGAATAGAATCCTGGCCTCTCAATAAAACTCAAACATAAATGTTTCCAAATTAAAACTTCTTAAATTCGTTGTGAAGTTTTACATCTTTAATTTGTATAGAAAAGCAAGATATGCTATATTCTACTTTCAACTAAAACTTTTCAATTTAATAATTGTATCCCACCAAAATAAGTTATCCGATTTTAAAAAGTATGTTTGGTAAGGTAGGAATAACTTTTTCATTAGCTAAGAGTTTATTTTAGAAATATTAATTTTACAATGTTATCCTTGAAAATTTGTCCTTTTAGCCAAATGAACTGAGGATGTTTTAATCTACAAAATTCATTTTGATTTGCCTACAAGATAGCCATAAGTAAGTCTGTATTATTCAACAGTAATAGTTACATTTTGATCATTTAGAACTTGTATGCTCATTTTTTCCATTTAGGAAAAAGAATTGTTCCACAGCAAAGAGAAATCTTGAAAATACTATAGTGAAGAGGCAGTCACAAAAGACCACGTATTGTACAATTCTTCTTATATGAAATGTGCAGAATGGGTACAAAAGCAGGAACAGAAAGATGACTGGACACCTGCAAGGCTCGTATACCTAACCCCCTCCCTCCCCACTCACACTCGCGAAATGAAACTCCAGGCCCTAGTAAATTCTATCAGATTTTTTGGGTTTGGGAAAGTCAGAGAAAAGAAAAAGGGGAATGCTCCCCAATGATGTTTACGAGACTTGCGTAGCTCTGACATCAAAATCTAGCAAGAACAGTGTAAGAGACAAAAATGATAGGCCCATCTTCCTCGCGCATATGGATGCGACATTTACACATAAAATATTAACAAATCAAATACAGCAATGTATAAAAAAGATAACACATCTCCAAATTTGGGGTTTATCCCTGGGAGTAGCAAAGTAACAACATTTTTAAAAAGAAGAAAATTATACAATCATAGAATTAATAAAGTATTTGAAAGAACTTAAACGCATTTATGATTTAAAAAAAAAAAAAAAGCTCCTAGCAACTGGGAATAGAGTGCTGTTCCTTTGTTATGGTGAAGGGCATTTGTTTTACAGTATGAATAGAGTGGAACATCGCTATTACGACAGAGGGTATTAAAAAAGTTTAATAGTGAAATGTTGAAGCCTTTTGATCTGAGATAAGAAAGTAAGCAAGTTTCTGATATCAGTGGCTTTATTCACCTCAGCCAATTCAATAACGATGTAAAGCTTGGAAGAGAGGTAGCAAAGTTGCTGTTCCATGCAGTTGGAGTGATTGTGTACATAGAAAACAAAAATTACTAGCACGAATAAGTGACTTTAGCAACGCTGGTAAAAACAAGGTCACTATTTTAAAATCAATTTCGTATCTATGCAGTAGCAATAAACAGTTGGAAAGTGAAATGTTAAAAAATACACCATTTAAAATAGCATAAAAATTCAAATATTTAAGATTAAATCTAAAAAGAAGATTTTTACAGGGTTACAAAGAGAAAACTATGCATTATTAAGAAAAATTAAAGATGGTTGGGGTGGATAAACCATGTGCATGGATTAGAAGTGCTTTTATTATAAATATATCAGTTCTCCCCCAAATTGATCTGTAAATCCAATGCCATGCCAATAAAAATCCCAGCTGCATTTTTTTGTGGTAACTGACAATCTGATTATAAAATTTACATGGAAACACAAAGGATCAGGAAAAGCCAAGATGACCTTTAAATAAAAGGCACACAGTGGAAGGGCTTAATCTACCAGGTACTAACATTTATTACAACATTTTGGTAATCAGGGAAGTTTTTTGTGCAGCAATGGACAAGTAGACCAAAGAAACAGAATAACAATTAGTTCAGAGACAGACTCACACGAACAGGACAGACGGTTTACAGCACAGCAGGTTTACTTCGCAGCCATGGGAGAAACTCGATGACACTCAGAAAAACTGGATCGTCAGCAAGGAAGACTGGAAAACAGAGCTCACGCCCTGCAACCGTGCACAGCCACTAAAGCCAAGCCCACCGTCTACCCAGTGGGGAGGGTCAAACACTGGCAGATCGCACAAGAGCAAACGTCGGTGGCTCTAGGATACAGAGTCCCCAAAAGAGACTCGCCATGGAAAGAAAGGGGCGTACGGGGAGCTACATGAGAGTTGGAAACTACTCCACCGTGAAGACTAGAAGACGCTACTGAGAGTGCGGAGGTGAGTCGCAGAGCGGTCACGTACGAGGCAGAAAGTTTGCCCCCAGGATGCATCCCCAGTTCCTACAAACCAGCCCAGAGATGACAGACGACCGGGCAGAGCAATAAGCACAAGGCTTCCAGAGGCGCGTCACAGAGCGGCATTCCCGTGCTCCGTAAACAGGTGACAAGAGGGTCGCTCTCACAAACACAAGAACAAAATACTAAAGCATCCCTATGTGGACAGCACGAGGGCTCTGGACGGAACGGAGAGCAGCCCTTCCCCTGGGCAGGTGGTGTGGATCGCGCCTGCTTGTGGACCCCATGACCCAGCAAGGCCACTCTGAGGCACACACCCAAGCCGGGGCGCATGTAGACCCCACAGAACCGTTCAGAGACGCACTGTCCTCAGCAGCAGAAGTCGGCACCCGGCCCACGGCTGTCAGGGTGGGGGCAGAAATCACGGCCCAGTCATAGCCCGGGACGCTGCCAGCAGCTGAGACGAAAGAGCTGCCACACACGACCTGGTTGATGACTCCTGACCCTCCCTCCCACACACAGTGATCTGCTCTTATACACTCCAGAAACACGACAAATGAACCTGTGCAATTAGGAACCAGGACAGTGTTTAACCTGGACAAGGGATGAAGGGCACTCAGGAGAAGAGACGTGAGTGGGCCACTGGGGTGTTAGGGACCGTCCCTGGTTTTACCTTATCAACAGGAATGTTTGTGCCGCGATAAGTGAGCTGGTACTTATGTGACCCAAGCATAGGCGTCCTGGGCACCAGTAGGGTCCTATGTGGAGAGAAACATCACTGACGGAGCAGGCACAACGCGAGCCCAGAAGAGAGAATACCAAGCAGCCGTCAGCCAGGTCTCTCGGCAAGGAAGTGGAGATAGAGGTCCCAGCCAGCATTCCCCCACCCTGGTGTTCCTTACCAGAGAACAGATGCCGGGGTGGGAGTGATCCGGGCTTCTGCTTTTGCGTGGCGAAGTTCCTGCTCCGTGCTCTGTGCTGAGGACGCTCATTAATTCATTGTGCTTCTTCCCCAAACGCGTGGAACCGACACACAGCTACTGTCTAGTTCCATTTAAGTAAACGCGGTTGTCAACTATAAAATAGTAATTCAGCTCTTGTCCCGGCGGTTGTCTCCTCAAGGACCCCGTCTGGGGTGGATTCCAGACTCCGTCGTGTTTATAAAATCCCCCGAACGCGTCAGGTGTTTGCACGGATAGCCCTGTTGCTGGGTCTTCCGGGAGGTGTTCTGACTGCAAATAGCTCCTGATACCAAACTCTCATTTTGGACGTTTTAAAACACTTTCTCCTGGGGCAATTAATGTTGCCCTCCCAGAAAGGCTTGAAACCTGACAATTTTCCGTTTCCAACAAGGCAGGTACAGGGAGGTCAAGTCTTCACAGAGGAGACACGGACACTTACTCTTCTATCACTTCTGTAGCGTTATCCTCGTCTATATCTAGGTCTTAAAATTAGCATTTTGTCAGGTGTCACCTCTCATTTTGATTTTTTCATTTAAAACCAGAAGGCAGGCTGGGTCTGGCCCACAGGCTGTGATTTGCTGATTCCCAGCTTTAAATATTAACCTTATTCATTTTAATCAATAGACCGCATGACCTCAGAAATAAAGGTCAGTTGTGGATTTAGGGTGTAGAAAACCCTACGAGACTGGAAGTATTTTAGAAGGTGCCTTTTTAAAGATGAAACTCACCCTGCTTCGCCACTCCTTGTAATTGCCTTGCAACAAATAAACCACATTATTAAACTAAAAAGAAAAATACCATTTGTCGTTAGACTTTGAATGGACATCTCTTCCTGAACTTCTATGTTTAAAGAAGTCTCTTTTAGCTAGAACATAATTATCTCACCCATAATTGGGCATACATCTGTTGGATACTCTGTTATATATACTCTTGGCTACAGCCCTTTTAAAGATTTTATATTTTACTCTAGTGCCAGTTCACTAAATTCATAAATTGAAATTCATATTGTCATCTTTTCTTCTTTATTTAATAACTGCGGGGAAAACAACAGTTAAAAATTCCTCCTTGAAAAACATCTTATTATTGAACCCAGAGCATCCATTTCTGGCATCCCAATGCAAAAGAAAGTATAAAATCATAGAAAATTCTCCCCAAACTCACTGCTGAGATTAATGTTTTAAAAGATGCTAATGATGTCTCAAGTTTCTCGTGGAAACTGCAACCATGAATTATTGAAATTACATAGTACCTAATACTGTTCTTCTCGTGGTGTATTTCTAACTGCACGAGGCTTTACGCTACTCTAGTGAGAGCAACATGGTCTCAGCACGTATTAATATGTAATTATTTTAAAGAATTTAATATCTAAACAACAAACTGCTTTCATCCAGTCTACAATGTAAGTTACTCTGTAACGACGGTATATTTATTCATTTTGTCCTTAATACTTAAGCATATCTCCATTAAACAAAGAAAAACCCCTGAAATCAAATATTGTCATGTATTTCAAAATAGATACTCAGCTCAAGGGTAATTGGAGACATATTTGAATTTTGAACAAAGATTTTTTACATATTTTCTTATTTTTCTGACAATTTTTAAAAAAGATTTCATTTATTTATTTGACACAGAGAGAGATCACAAGCAGGCAGAGAGGCAGGCAGGGGTGGGGGGGAGCAGGGTCCCCGCTGAGCAGAGAGCATTATGGGGCTCGATCCCAGGATCCTGAGATCATGACCGGAGCCGAAGGCAAAGGCTTAACCCTCTGAGCCAACCAGGCGCCTCTTTTCTAACAATTTTTGAAAAGACTTTTCTTGTGAAAATTCCACCTAAAATTTGTTCTAGAAAGACAAGAATATTATTACATAATAATTTCACTAAATTAATTACACAGTTATGTCTGCCTTGTTAACTACCTAAAAAGACTTATGTATCTGTGCTTTACTTTAAAAGAGATTAGGGGCCCCATTGCTCAGGACCATACTACCCTTGATCTCAGGGTTGTGAGTTTAAGCCCCATGCCGGGTGGAGAGATTCCTTAAAAATCTTTTAAAACATTTAAAAAAGAGAATTCTACTTTGGTGAAAATACTGGACGGAAAAATTTGTAACTGCCCTACAAATAGTAGGAAAAAGTCAATCCTATTCTCTGAAATTACTCTCAGGTGTGTGTTTGTGATACCAGGGAGAGAGAGATCTCACTGAAGGCTGACACACTGCGGGACTGCCACCCGCTTGCCTTTCAGGACCCTGAGAAGCCTGCCAGATCCGTAGAAAAGAAAACTGGGTTTTAGAAAGATACTTGACCAGTAATGGCCAATGACCGTGTGACCTTCCAACTCGGCTCTATGTGACCCTAAGTCCATGCTCTCCCGTCAGCTGGGGCATGACAGCAAACAGAGGGACGAGGTGCCATGGGGGTCCCTCAGGAGTGCCCCTCCAGGTCTGGTTCGCGGGGAGCACTTCTGCGGTGGGGCAAGTCGTCCCACGGGAGTAAGCAGCCCCTACTTTTCAGGGCTTCACACCCATCGTGGGACCCAGTGACCCTGCAGCGTTGGTTGTGGCTGAGACGGGGCTTTATGGCTCCCCACCCCGACACAGACTTCTCCAGGCACTGGGGCAAGGGAGAAACAGGGCTGGCCGGTCACTCACCAGCTTTCAAGAGACGTATCGCTTCTACACTATTTTGTTAACCAAAACAAGTCACAGGGCCTTGCCTACCATCACGGGGGGGAAGGTGAAATTGTGTGCTTCGTGGAGGAAAATCAAAACCAGCAAGCAGCACGGCCGTCTAGGGAGAAGGTTAGGATTTCAACCGGTGGCTACAAGCAGGGATATTCCCAGCGGAGGGAAGATGTGAGCCAAAGTGGGGAGGTGTGGAAGCAGAAGCAAGTTTGTGAGATGCAGACGCTTTCCCCTGTGAAGTAGCAGGAGACTGAGCTGTCCAGTGAGCAGGCTGAGCTGACAGCACGCGGGGGTGACTGGGGTGATCGCAGCTATGCTCTGACGGCAGTGGCATATAGGGAAGTTCGGATGGGTGTGAAGTAGGTGGAGGAGTGCAGCAAAACCTCAGGAGAGTCCTGAGGGTAAAGAGAAGTGCCAGGGTTAGGGACCAGTAGGACATGCAAAGTGAGAAAGGAGGGAGTTAGGATGACCCTGAATTCAGAGCGCGGAGGCCCGAGTCTGGGGCATTTGGAGAAGGCGGGTGATGGGCGGGGGGGGGGGTGTGGGCTGGAGAAAGAGGGGACACCCTTGCGTCTTAGAGATGGAAACAACTGGAAAGGTGGCTTAGTCATCTGGGAAGGATAGAGGAGCACTTGTTTTCTCCGACATACAGAGTTACAGCTTAAGCATTCACAGCACGTGATGCACCAAATCCATTACGGACATTGCGCTGTGATGAAAACAGTCACAAAATACAGAGCCAAAACAACACCCCAGTCAGACATTTCTTACAGCTTTCTATTGCTTAAAACTGTCCAAGGCTTCAGAGGCTCGCTGCAATGTTCTGAACAAATGGAATTTCTAATGTAGTGTCTTTTAATAATTAAAAATATGCATAAAACGTTAAAATTTTACAAGTTTTCTTTTTTCCACATGCATAATAAGCATGAAACTTCGGTACGTTCTCACTCACTTTCACATCTTTCCAAAAAAGCCCTTCCCTGTACTTCCCTTTTATCCACGCACGTTCGTAGCCCTACGGTGCCAGTGTTCAAAGTAGAATGACAACATCTCTATAGGCACGGACTCGTGGCGGGCTCATTCACGTGCCTCACTTGAATCTGCAGTGGTGGATGGTCAGGTAATCCCCACCACGTTGCTTATTTTTTACCAGTGGAAACTGAGTCTCAGAGAGCTGCAAGGATCCATTCACTGTCCTACAATTAGTGTTAAGAGACAGACCTCAAACTTGACAATTTGACTGTTGCCTCCGTGCTACTTTCTCATCCCAACACCTAGGATAACACGTACAGAATTGATTCCCATGCTGGGTCTGGCATAACGGGAACATCTCACTTAGAGATGTTGCGACTTCAGGTGTGTGACCTTGGGAAAGTCACAGTCTCCAGGTCAGAAAGGATCTAAAAGATCATTGAAGCCAGTGGGTATGAGCCCTATCAGAATCACTCAGGAACATTCTGGATCCTGATTCAGTGTCTAGGATTGGGTTGAAGGAACGTGTAGGTTTAAAACATCCTCTGAAATGTGAACATGGACTGGGTAGTTGACAGCTGAGGAGTAATTACTTGTCTTCAAGTTATGATGATGATGTTTGGAAAGTGTTTTTGACAGTCCTTGTCATCGCCATTGTCTTCTTCTTCTTTTTAAGACTGAAGAGTGACGGTGTGCGGCGGATGCATGTGTGAGCCAGGGAGGGAGAGAGATCTCAAGCAGACTCTGTGCTAAGCATGGAGCCCAACGTGGGGCTCGATCTCACGACTCCAAGATCATGACCTGAGTGGAAACCAAGAGTTGGACGCTCCACTGACAGAGCCCCCGCCCAGGTGCCCAACGATTCTTGTCTTCTAGGTATACACTGGAAACACTTAGGAATGAAATAAAATAATGTCCGATTTTCCTTTAAAAGTAATCCAGGGATGAAGACAGAGGGCAGAGGGTCCGTGAAGCAGGCTTGTAGAGTGTGGGAGCGGGCAGGGGAGCTCTCTATGCTATTACGTCCACGGATAGCGTTGACAATTTTCTAAGGAAGTTACAAAACAATTCAAAAGCTCCCTAGGAATCTCTGATAGCTACCAACTCTCGGAATCTCAGATCCAACCCAAGCACACCACCGTGGTTACAGAGGCTCGCTGGCAGCTGGCTCACTTGCACTCAGCTCCGGATAGAGGCAGTGCTGACGAGAACGCACCTACTTGCCCTCCTGGCCAGTGGCGGCCGTCAGGAGACAGTACGACTGAAATAGGGTGTTCAGAACACAGCAGACCCTTGACCAGCACAAGGGTTAGGGGCGCCGAACCCTCTTAGTCAAGAGTATGTGTATAACCTTTGACCCCCCCAAACCCTAACTACCCTCAGAAGCCTCTGATAACATAAACAGTTAACACACACTGTATACTAGGTGCATGTTGTAAGGTATTCTAATGAAGTAAGCTAGAGACAAGTGTTATTGAGAAAAACCTCAAGGGAAATACGTCTGTCCAATCGCCCTGTAAACCCCCGCGTGCAAGTGGACCATCGCCGTCAAACCCATGTGGTTCAAGGGGCAGGGGTGAGCGCGAGTGGCTGGACGTCCGCGTCCCTGTGTGAGCCGGGGCTGTCTCACCTGCTGTCTGTCCCTCAAAAACAGGGGCATGTTTTCTAGGTCCTGTCTGGGATTCTAGTCCTTTTCTTTCATTCCCGTCCATTCTCAGGTAACTGCTCACCTTTCACGTTGACCTTGACCTGCAGTTTCCCAACTATGTATCAGGGGTCGGGTCACTTTATTTCATCCTGCTTGGTATTTGGAAGCACTTTTAATTTGAAGAGTCATGTGTTTCTCACATTCTGGAACATTCCCAGCTTTCATTGTTTTAATTTTGCTTGTCATTCCCTTCATTCCTCTGGCATTTTGATTAGATTGAACCCTTAGCCCATTGTTCCTGTCCTTCCCAGGACTCCTGTCTTTCACAATCTCCTTGCGTTCTACTTTCCAGATGCATTTCTGGGCACGTTTCTTCTTTCTCTTGTGTTTATGTCAGTCACTACATTTATCATCTCGAGGATATCTAGTGGGTTCTTTTTACATGTATGCTTCTTTTATTTCTACTGGTTCAATATTTCACAATTTCTTATCCCTTTTTATGGGTATTATCTCATCATATATTTCTTGGAGTTTCCTATCTATTTAAAGCTCTTTTCAGGATGTTTTGTATTTTTATTTTGTCTGGAGTGAATTCATCTTTTTAAAAAAATTTTTACTTAAATTTGATTTAGTTAACACATAATGTAGTATTAGTTCCAGAGGTAGAGGTCAGTGATTCATCAGCTGCACGTAACACCCAGTGCTCATCACATCACGTGCCCTCCTGAATGCCCGTCACCCAGTTACCCTGTCCCGACCTACCTCCCCTCCAGCAACCTCAGTTTGTTCCTTATAGTTAAGAGTCTCTTACAGTTTGTCCCTCTCTCCGATTTCATCTTCTTTTATTTTTCCTTCCCTTCCCCTATGTTCACCTGTTTTGTGTCTCAAATTCCACATCTTAGTGAGGTCATATGATAGTTATCTTTGTCTGACTGCTTTATTTCACTTAGCATAATACCCTGTAGGTTCCATCCACATCATTGCAAATAGCAAGATTTCATTCTTCTTGATGGCTGAGTACTATTCCATTGTACATATACATACCATCATTCATCTTCTCTACCCATTTATCTGTCCATAGACATCATCTGGGCTCTTTCCACAGTTCGGCTATTGTGGACATCGCTCTATAAATGGGGTGCAGGTGCCCCTTTGGATCACTATGTTTGTCTCCTTTGGACAAATGTCCAGTTCAATTGCTGAGTTGTAAGCAGCCACTGTTTACATGAACTGTTTGTTCTATGTTTTACTTTTTGGGGAACCTCCATACCATTTTCCAAAGTTTGCATTTTCACCAACAGTGTAAGAGGGTTCCCCTTTCTCTGCATCCTCGTTAACACCTGTTGTCTCCAGATGGGCTAATTTTAGCCTGGAGTGAATTCATCTTCCAGTTGCTACTTTTGATAGAACACCAGTGTTTTGTTTGTGTGTGTTTTGGAATGTTGGGTTGGTCAACTCATCCTAGGAGATGCTTCCCTCATTCTCTCTTTCTTTCTCTCCCCTCTTGGCGCCTCTTTGCTCACCCCTCCTGGCTAACAAAGGCCTTGACCTGGTCCAAGGGGGGCCTTCATCCCGGAGCAAGGAGAGTTGTCCTGGCAGGAGGCATCTGGATACACGAATGTGTGGCTTAGCTCAGGTGCTGCTCGGATGGCTGGGTCCATGTTTCCTCCCCCGCCTGTGGGCGCTGTCATCCCCACTGGCCAATGGGACCCCGCCTCCTTGTGGGATCTGTCCGCCCTGGGCCCCGAGTCCAGCAGGACAGCTTTCCAGCTCCTTCTCCCCCGTGCACTCGTGTCCAATGCAGATCCTCAGGGATGTCTGGCTGTCTCGAGTACCCTCTAATTTTACCATTTTCTCTGTCCTTCAGCTATCATTAGTGTATACTTGAGCTGGGGCACCCGTGCCTCAAGCACAAACACCGTGTTAACCAAAGCCTCAGGCTAAGATTTTCACTTCTCACAAGAGTTTGCAAACATCAGCACTTTTAAATATGTTTAAGTTGTACTGCATTCCCCAAAGGAAACACCTATAATTTGGTATTTTTGATTTTCAAAGATGCTAGTGGATAGAGGAGAGGTCTGGGCGACGACTGAAATATTCCACTTTCAGGTTTCCCGCAGACAACACATTTCTCCACATTTACTTCTCTTGGTCTCTCCAGTTCTTACTGCTGATAAAGCATTTAACAGTCCGTGTTCCCTCCGTCTGCTCTGTGTTATCATTTGTTCAAATAAAACGTAATGGGAGTCTGCATTCGAAAATATGTTTCCTAACAAAATTATATATACTCTATATACTGGCATACATTATATGTATAATTTATAGGATTTATGTAAATAATTATATGGCACATTTTATTTATATGTTATTATTATATGTAACTATATCACACAGTATGTGTTTGGATACATATATATCATACCCACTTTCTGGCAGAGAGGTTGATATATTTGTACCACTCGTTTCTTCTAAGGTCTTTTAAATTCCTGATTTTCTTCCTGACGCTTTCTATTTGTGCAAGCCTGTGGACACTGGGGCAGGAGTTGGGTTAGCCACACTAGCTCACCTTCGAGCCTTGTTTTGACGGAACCTCTTGCGTTCTCTTCGCTTCTGGGGAGCCAATGGCAGCCAGTGGCCGGAGGCCTGGGCAATCCACTCTCGGAGACCAAGACCCCTTTGGAGGGATGATGCAAACATGCCTTCTTCCTTGCTGTCTGGAGCTACACCTTGTATTATCTAGAAAAAAGGGGAAACCATGTGTGGCCTCCACGCTGTGGCGTCTGCCCTTGGAAAGACCACTCACTGGAGCAAGGGTGCTGGGCTGTGTGCCGTGCCCCCGGGTGGCCTCCACTGCAGTCAAGGGTTACTCATCCAATGTCTGGGGTGCGCTGGGCACAGGGCTATGCTCGGTGCTGGGAGCCGGGGATAAGCCGAGTCAGAAAGACGGGTCCTGGGCACCAAGGGGCCAAGGCAAACCAAGGTAACATGAAGCAATTCTACAACACATTAAGGGTTAGTGACCCGTGCTCACAAGCTACAGTTCCCCTCTCACACCTTATGCCCACACACAGTCTACTTCCTTTGCATTCAGTGGAAATACCTTCTTTATCTATTTAAGATCTGGCATCTTTTTTTTTTTTTTTTTTGCAGCATTATCTTAAATTTATAAAATGCTAACAAACACATTCAACCAGATGTCTGAGTTGGTAAGATTAAATTCCTATTTTAAGGGCTTTTTGTATCTCTGCTCTGTTTCCTGAAAATTCTAACAGGGAACCTAAAACTTGGCTATCAAGAATATGGCAATATAATGCAGGAAGAATTTAAAGATACATTCCTCCATTTATCAGTAGTAGCACATACCCTCCATACTTCTGGAGACTTAATCCTTTGGAATCTCTCTCTTTTTAAGAATTAAATTAACAAGACTGACCTTCTTAGACATGGGGTTAAGCAGAGAAGAGTCTGCTTATTTAACTTTCTATAAGCAACTAGATTAATTTTTACTCTTTGAGGCTACTGTGGAAATCATCTCCCCCAGGAAGTTTGCTCTTTGTAACTTTATTATGGCCCTTTACTTGAAGTCTTATTTAAAGACCATGCTCTGAACTCACAGACCTAGCGAAAGGGATCTTAAGATGATCTGCACAATTTTAGGATTCAAATATTTCAAAATTAATTTACTGAGATATGAAATTTATTGCTGGCTGGAAAACTAAATGACCTATAGCTCATTAAGCATAGTTGATATATTTGTAACATTTCTTCTTCTGAGATGATTAAGCTCTTAATCTTTCTATTGGCATTTTCTATTTTCCAACGCTTGGGAAAATTGGGGCAGGAATAGGTTTATTTCATTTGGTTGGTCTTAGAACCTGGTTTTCATTAATATTAAAAAAAAAATTCTTTCAAGTTCAGACTTTAACCAGAATTTTAAAATACTATTACTTATTTGTTCCCATCACATTATAGTTTAAGGTTTTAAGTAGATTTAAGTTTTAGAGGTACTCAGAAATATTTTGTAGATCAATGCAGATTTAAGCAGGAGCTGTGACTCTCTAAGTGTAACTAAAAATAACTGTAAAAAAGAAAACTAAGGGGGTTGCCTGGGGGCTCAGTGAGTTCAGCCTCTGCCTTCAGCTCAGGTCATGATCTCAGGGTCCTGGGATCAAGTCCCGCATCGGGCTCTCAGCTCAGCGAGGAGCCTGCTTCCCTCTCTCTCTCTCTCTGCCTGCTTGTGATCTCTCTCTGTCAAATAAATAAATAGAATCTTTAAAGAAAAAAAAAAGAAAGCTATTAGTCAAATATGAGGTAAAAAATAAATCTTAAAACAGACATATAGATGCCACAGGTTTTCTTTTTCAGCCCTGCCCAGCTTTGCTCCCCTCAGCCTCCTTGCTGGTCTCACATCTTGGTTTCTCTGTGAGCTGGAGTAAAGGATCAATCCTGCACGAATTTATTGTTACACGGCATTTCTTGAGTAGCAGTTAAGTCTGATTTCTTAAATGTATCACACTGAAAATGGAAGATAGTGTCGATTATTTTTATAATGTGGTATCAGAATTAACACAGGGGTCAGTGTGTTACCTTCACGTCTTGAACAATGACAGTAGGACAAGGTCGGCCTGAACGTCCTCTTGGCCTGAACGTATCCGGGTTCTCCAGAATTGAGGAATCCTAGGTATTCTGTGGATTTCGGGTGGCTTTTCAACCTTCGTCGGTAAAGCAGTGCTGGTCGCCATCTACTAGGACTTGCAGTCTGGACATTAGTATGCCGCTCACACGTGATACAAACGGGGATCTCTAAGGAGACTCGTGAGAACGATGATAAACGTTAAGAGCCTTCTGTGCGTCCCGCGCCACACTGCAGGCCTTCCGAGCCTGCCGGACGTGTTTTCTCTCAAAGGGCAGCTCATTCTCACTTTCTAGCCACGCCGGATTCTGTCCAGCAGGACCCCGCGCACTTACTTTGGACACCAAGTGTCCTCGCCAGCCCTGCGGCTGAGTCATCCTGCAGGAGGAGCGAGGGTCCGGGTAAGGGCACCGTCCGGAGTCAGGCCCCGACCGGGAGGCTGACAGCACGGGCGCGCGTGCCACCTGGCCAGACGGTGCGGAGCCCTGGGGACACCTCGACGGTCACTACAGACACGTCACGGAACAAACAGGAAGCCCGACTGAGTGTGTCACGAAGCCCCGAACTCCGCGGTCCGAAGGCAGGGGTGCCAGGACACGGAGACGCCGTCTGTGCGCGTCCGCTCGCCGGAGGGTCCCCGCCGAAGTCCCCGCCGTCTGGTCTCCAGGCCGCAGAGCACACGGTTGGCTGCGGGCCTCCCTCCGCCGGCCCCGGCTCCGGCCGCCGGCCCCGGGCCGAAGGGCCTCCTCGGGCAGCCGCGCTGCAGAACGCCCCGGACAGGAAGGCTGAGGACAGCCCCGCGCGGAGGACCGCAGGGTCTCCCCACAGAAGAGACCCGACGGCAGGGACAGAAGTTCTCTGCGGCCCCGAGACGGGACGGACGAATGGAAGAGGCTCCGTCAAAGGTCCCTCGGATTCCCATCCCCGAGCTGCGCGTCTCGGAGACCAAGGCTTTGGGTCCAGCACGTCGCGGATCCAGGAAGAGCCCAAGGTCACCGGCCTGAGCGCGGCGCGGAGGGAAGGGACTGCGGCGCGTGTCCCGAGGCCGAGACCGGTTTTCGGAGGAGGGGAGCTGGGGCGTGGCCGGGAGACGGACGGGACCAACACGCGGTCACTCCGGAAACCTGCCGCCCCGACGCACTTGAGGCCTGAGCGCCGCGGGGGCGTGCGGGGGCGGCCCGGGGACGTGCGGGGCGTGCGGGGGCGGCCCGGGGACGTGCGGGGCGTGGAGGGCGGCCCGGAGATGGCAGCGCTCCCCTCTCGGGACCCCGCGGGCCACAGGGTGTGCGACGAGCGGTGGCTCCCGTCGCAGACACGGAGCGCGCCGGGCGCCGCGGCCGCACGCAGGACACGCGGCGCCGCGGCAAGGGCTCCAGGAGCGCGGGCCGCGGAGCGGGGGAGCCCGGGGCACCCCACCTGCGAGGCACCCCGCGCGCGAGTCCCCGTCCTCAGAGGGCAGCTCCGGAAGGCGCGCTCGGACTGGACCCCGGCGACAAGGGCATCACCTGGAAGGACCCATCAGTGACCCCCACGCCCCCGCGGGAACCCGGGCGGGCCGAGAAGGAGGCAGAGCCGCCGAGGCCGGTCCCCACCGCGGTCCGCGCTCGCCCACGCGCCCACGCCCGCGCCCACGAGGACTTCTGCCCGCGCGCTTCGGCCCCCGGCGCTCGGCCGCCCGCATCCAGCCCCCGCCCCGCCCTCGGCCGCCCGAGCCCAGCCCCGCCCGGCCCCAGCACCCCGCAGACCCAGCCCGGTCGGACCCCGCCCCGCCGGCCGCGACCCAGCTACCTTCGGATCCCGGCGGCGTCCGAGCCCCGCCCCCGCCGTAGCCCCGCCCCCCCGTAGCCCCGCCCCCGCCGGAGCCCCGCCCCCGGCCCCGGCGCGCGGGAGGTGAGGCGCTCGGCGCGCGGAGGCCTGCCGGCGGCCGGCGCAGCAGCACCTAGCGGAGGCCGCCCGAGGTGCGGCGGCGCGGGCGCGCGGGGGCGGGCACGCGGGCGCGGGGGCGCGCACGGCGGGCGGGGCGGGGCGGGGCGGGGCGAGGCGCGCGTGCGGGCGGCGCGTGCGGGCGCTCGGGCGCACACCGGCCGGCGGGGCTGACGCGGGCCGGGCCGGCTGAGGCGGCGGAGGCGGCTGAGGCGGCCGCGGCGGCCGGGAGCCCGGGAGCTCGAGGCGGCGGCGGAGCCCGCGGAGCCCCGGGCGCGGCGCGGGGCGGCCGAGCGCGGGGCGAGCCGGGCCCGCGGACCTGTGGGCGCGCGCGGTCCCACCCGGCCCGGCCCCGACCCCCGCGGCGGCGCGGGCCGAGGAGCGCGGCCGGGAGGATGTCGGCGGGCGGCCGCGACGAGGAGCGGCGGAAGCTGGCCGACATCATCCGGCACTGGAACGCCAACCGGCTGGACCTGTTCGAGATCAGCCAGCCCACCGAGGTGAGCGCCCCTCCCCCCGGCCTCGCGCGGCCCCGCCGGCGGCGCCCCCAGCCCGCCCCCACCCCCGCGGGGACCCCCCCGACCCCGCCCCCGCCCCCGCGGGGACCCCCTCCGACCCCGACCCGCCCCCGCGGGGACCCCCTCCGACCCCGACCCGCCCCCGCCCCCGTGAGGACCCCCTCCGACCCCGCCCCCGCCGGGACCCCCCCCGACCCCGCCCCCGCGGGGAACCCCCTCCGACCCCGCCCCCGCGGGGACCCCCCTCCGACCCCGCCCCCACCCCCGCGGGGACCCCCTCCGACCTCGCCCCCACCCCCGCGGGGACTCCCTCCGACCTCGCCCCCACCGCCGCGGGGACCCCCTCCGACCTCGCCCCCACCCCCACTCCCGTGGGGACCCCCCTCCGACCCCGCCCCACCCCCACTCCCGCGGGGACCCCCCTCCGACCCCGCCCCACCCCCACCCCCGCGGGGACCCCCTCCGACCCCGCCCCACCCCCACTCCCGCGGGGACCTCCTCCGACCCCGCCCCCGCGGGGACCCCCCTCCGACCCCGTCCCCGGGGCCGCGCTCCGCGCCCCCTGACCCGGCGGACCCCGCGCGGGCGGCGAGGCGGCGCGGTGCGGTCACCTGTGCGGCGCGGGGCCGGGGGGGTCGCGGGCCGAGGCGGCATCGGGGGCGGGGTCGCGGGCCGAGCGCGGGGGTCGCGGGTCGGGGGCGGGGCCGCGGGCGGGGAGCGAGGTCTCTGGCCCGGAGTCGAGCGGCGGCTGGGCGGGTGCCGCGGGCCGGGGGCGGGGGTCGCGGGCCGGGCCGGGGTCGGCGCCCGGAGGCCGTGCGGTGGGCGGCGGGCGTGACCTGATGGCGCTGTGGCCCGACTGCGGCGCGGGGTCCGCGCCCGCCCGGGGCTGTGGCTCCGCGGACCTTTGTCACTCGCGGAGCATGTGACCGGCGCTGTTTGCTCCAGTGCGTTGGAAAACTTGGGGGTTGGCGGCCGCGGGAGCCGAGCGAACGTCGGGAAAGTTCTGATCGCGCGCGCGCTGATAAGGCCGCCGGGGCCGACCTGGGCGCGGAGAGACGCGTCCTCCCATTCGTCGCCCGCCGCCAGGGTCGGAGCCGGCGCGCCCCTCCCCCCGCCGCGCCGGCCCCGGCGTCCGCGGTGACCCGGCTGGGGGCGGGGGCGGGGAGGGCCGGGGGCGGGGGGCGGCTGGGGGGCGGGGGCCGTGCCGGGGGTCTTTCCGAGGGCCGGGGGTTCGTCAGGGGCTCCGGGGGCCGCGCCGAGGGCTGGGGACGGCGCCCGCGCCCCTCCGCAGCTCCCGGGCCCGCCGCGCGGCCTCGCCTGGGGGCGGCCAGCCCTGGGCGTGCTCCCGAGTGGAGGAGGAAATCGCCCTTGCTCGGGGCCTAGGACAATGGCCGTGGTTTATAGCGAAGCCGCCCGAGAGTCCGGAGGGTGCTCCGAACACCGGCTGGAGTCGGGCTGCGGGGCCGGGCGGAGGGCCGGCCTGGCGGACGCCCGGAGGGGTCGTGTGTCGGCGCCGACTTGCCGTGGCGCACACTTGGGCGCGCGCCGCGCACCTTGCGCGGGGACGTGGTTCCGGTGGCGCCTGGTCACGTCGGCGCGGGGGGCTCCGGTGCGGCGGGGTCTGGGCTCCGGTGCCGGCCGGCCCGCACCGTCTCGGGGGCCGGATCGGACGTCGTCCCGGAGCCGCCGCCTTTGTTGTCCTGCCGGCTGCGTGCGGGAGGGACGCTGGCGCGACGCTGGCGGCTTGGGCCGCGCCGGGCTGGGAAGGGCTTCCGCGGGCCGGTGCCGCCCCCCGGGCGTCCGGGAGCGCGGCCGGTGCCGGTTCTCGGCCGTCGGCTGCCCGTTCCGGCGGTCGCGCGCCGCTCCGGGTCCGCCGCCCCGCGTGTCCGGGGAGCAGGTCCTGCCCGCGGAGCCCAGCGCGCCTCGCCGTCCCGGGCGTGTTCGCGGGGCGGGGCGGGGCGCGCCGTCGTCTTCCAGGGCCGGCCGCGGGCTTCTGGTCCGCGGCGGCGGACGGGCGCGTCGGGGGCGGTCCGCGGGGCGGCGGCTTGGACCGCTTCAGGGACCCCACGTCTGGCGCGGAGAAGGAGTGCGTCCGCTCGTAGCGCATCACTCGGTCTGCTCGGGACTCCGGATGCAGTGGGACCGTGGGAGTCGGAGACCCTGCGTCGTCAGTGGGCCTCGCAAAGTCCCAGGTTTCAGCGCTCGGTTGAACCTTTCCCTGCGTTCTTGGCGGTGCCGGCTCGTCGTCTGGACGGCTGCGGGCCGCGTCCTGCCCTGCGGGTGAGGAGTCGCCGCGCCCGGGCTTGGCGCACAGCAGGTCTCAAGGGCTGGTTTTGAAAAGGGCCGTGACTTCGTTCAGGAGTTTGACACTCGGTCTCCCCGAGACGTGATTCTCCGCACATGCACGGGAAAGCTTCGCATAAAGAAATCAACTGTTTCGTGTTTTGTTTTTAATGTCTGATGTTACTTCTCTTAGTTTTTCACAGAAACGAGCGCTCACTAATGCTCGCGCTCGCAGACTTTGCTCTTGCGGGCCGAGCCTCGCGTCGAACGGGCCGTACTTTTCATTGCGACGCGGGCAGCTTTCGTAGCAGGAGCGCTGCGGGCGGCGCGGCCAGGTTCGGGTCGCACTGGGCTTCATCGAAAGTGTGCACCGTCTGACGATGGCTTCTACTTCACTGGGGCATCGCAGATCGTTTTTCTTAGCTTTCCATAAGAATGTGACGGAGATACAGGCCTTTACTATTTTCTATAGATGTCAGACAAGTTCACTACAGAATTTGATTTGTAGGACTATAATTTAAGCCTTATTTTTAAATATATGGATAATCTTTTTATGTATGTATATGAGAGTGTAACTGTGACTTCTTTTTCGTTTGCTTTTGGGGGGGAGGAAACAGTAATCGTGATCTATCATCAAATTTTATTCCTGTTGAATCATCTGTGTTTCGTGGTTTCAGGCAGTCTTGATAACCACTGATAATTCTGTGGTTTCTGTGTTCAGTAAGATGATAAACTTTGGCTTTTTGGATTGTATTTACTTCTTAAGAAAATTAGAATATGTTCTCATCAACCTGGTTATGTTTAATTTTTTCTTTCATAGTCACATTTATATGTTAAAAGGAGGGCTTCCAAAGAAAAAGCAAGTTATATTTTGTAACTGAGTATTTTTCAGCCCTTTCCTCACTTGGGTCCTAGATTCTTTAGGAATTGTAAAGTGAGATTTGATTTAAACTTACTGTTGATATTTTATCACTACGAGATTGTTGTGAAGTTGAATTAAGATCTTGATTACTGTGGAAAACTATAGCTCCTAATAAAAGCTGCTTAAAGCTCTTTAGTCCTGTTGTTTTCTTAATGCTAAGTCTTTATTTCTTTTAGGGACTTCTGATTATTTATTACGGCGTAGTGCTTGTTGCTAATCTTTACTTCCCATTACTTCGCCAGAAGAAGGCTTCTCTGGTTACCCAAAGGTCTCCCTCTTGGTTTTTGGAGTTCTGTTGTTTAACTTATCCCAGTCTTGTTATTATAGCCATTGGTTTCTGTTTCCCTCGCTGACTACATGAAAGTGAGAGCTTAGAATCTTATTTTTTTAAGCATTGTTATGTCTTTCATTGTGGTAGGTGTCAATAAATATTTTGCCAAAAAAGTGTTAGATACGACTTTCTTTGTATGACTTCTTTGTTTTTCTTCTTTTTTAATATTTTATTTAGCAGGCGCTGGCATAAGCAGGGGGAGAGGGAGAGGCAGACTCCCTGCTGAGCAGGCAGCCTGATGGGGGGCTCTGTCTCAGGACCCCTGAGGATCAGGACTCCAGCCTAAGCTAGAAGCTTAACCGACTACTGAGCTGCCCAGCCACCCCCATATACCTTTATTCTTGACTAAAGGTGGGATACATACATACTAAAAATGTGGTGAGATGATCCGTTAGGCTATTAGAGATTTTTATTTTCGTGTGTTACTCTTTTGCATGAAGGTTACACCTAAATGCTGAAACTTTTCAGTTCAAGTAGTCGGCCTGTTTGCTTTAGGAGATAGTCCTTAAAGTCAGTTTTTTAGAAGTAATTTGAGTTCATTATCTTCTTTTTGTATTGATGGGAAAATAGAACCTAGAATTTGTACGTACATTTACATTTGTTTATTAAAGGTGAATGTATTATGTTTTTAATATTCTGAGTAATCTTCAGAAGTGATGTGATTCGTGTTACCCAGAGGTGTGTGTAAGAAACAACTTCGGGTTTGTCAGCAGAGGCGGAGTAGGAAGTCTTGGTGTGAAGCAGTAAGAAGTTGCATAATTTATAGCTAAGTCTGTGTTCCAGACTAGTGCTTAGGTTGTGACTATGCTTTACCATAAGACTTAACTACATCTGAAACTGTTTGGAAAACAGCAGTTGTGTTACTGAGCACGGGTGCTTCAGAAGATCTCTCTGGTGACTAACGTATAATGATACAGGCAGATGCCAGTGATGTGTTTCTAGTATTTATAGGCATCTGTCTGTCTGGTTTTTTTTTTTTTTTTTAATTTGAGACTCAGTGGTGGTTGTGCCTTTTTTCTTTTAATCTTGGTTTCCTGTAAGAACTGGTTAAGATTTGTTTGTATGGGTGTGAGCCTGTCAGTCTGAGGTGAACCCTTGTCCAACACTGTTGAACATCTTAGGTTGAAATTGCATCTAGACAAGCTTCAGTTTGCTCTCCTTCTGCCGGTGAAAACTAACTCTAATTTTTGCAGCTAACAGACTTAATGGAATATAACTGTGGTAACCAGGCTTTTCTAGAATTGTAAAATTTGGGTTGTGGTTCATAGCATGGTAGTAGAAGTATCTCTTTCATATTCTTGAAAAAATGAGTCACAGAAGATCAGATTGGTATGTGCCAAATTGGTGGGAAGCTTCTGAAAGGAGGTTTCGGTTTATGCCATTAAGGATTTAATTGAGCAGTTGTAGTGCGTAAGGCATTGTTACTGGAGTTGCTCATTCTGGTGGCATAGGTTAATTTGTTTATAAGCAGTTTTACCAGACTTGAACTTAGGTATAATGTCAGAAAATGCTAATAAATAATGATAGCAATTATTTTGATGTGAATCTGCTTTCCTTTATTATAGATGAAATGGGTGTGAGTACTGCTAGTAGAGCATAAAATTAAACAGATCTCTTAATTGAAAATTATTTCCAGGCTGGGTAAATTCTGTTCATTTTGTTCAGAAGTTTGCTGTTTCTGTTGTTCTTCTGGCTGATTGTATTTAGGATGTACCCATTCCCCTTGAAGATGCCCAGGAGAGACACGGCAGTTTGTTCGACCTGCATCTACTTGTGAGTTGGATATTAAACACTTTGCCAAATCTCACAGACCCTTTCACCAGTTTTGGGTGTGTCCTCTCTGTTAGCTGGCACTGACGGGCTGGTAGGGCCTGCGGATCCATGGAGGGCTTCTAGTGAGTGTCCCCGTGTGTGTGAGCTGGTGGCAGATGTGGGCATGTTGTCAAAGCTGGACCATTTTTATGAATGAGCAGAAGCTTTTCTTAACATTTCCAGTTGCATTTCAGGACCAAATAGAACAAGCAGAGAGCTGGCGAGGGGGTTTTGTTCGCCTGTCTCAGGTCATCTGCTTGAGGTTCGCCTGTCTCAGGTCATCTGCTTGAGGTTTGGTTCTGGAATCAAAAATGTAAAACTTCACTCACCATTTTGGTACATGTGATTGACCAAAATCGCGTTATGATTTAACTTAGAAAAGGAGTGTATTTTATAAGGTGAAAGTAAGCACATGTAATAGTGCTGTGTAGGTAAACCAGGAAAGCATCTTCCTGATTTATGTTGATTGCAAAAGATAAGGATAATTTGAAGTTTCATACTGGCAAGTTTACAAGCGTGTGTCATGAATGAATTTATTTAGAGGAACTGAAATTGAATAGCTTACTATGACTGGAAAGTAGCCAGAATTTCTATATTTTTACTGAAAGCAATTTTGGTGTTAAAGGAAATTAAATTGTGTGGCTTATAGAAAACGAGGTGAGCATTTGTTGCACTTGTTTGTATTGCCACGTTTTTAGGTTGATTACACACGACATGGTTTGCTCTGTGTGTGTGAGAGAGAGAGAGACTGAAGTGCAGCTGCCGTACGGCATTAACCGGTTTTGGTGTACAACAGAGTAATGCGACGTCCGTGTGCATTTATGTACGTTAGGATGCGGTCTCCACGATAGAGCTAGCTAGCTACCGTCTGTCACCATCCCAGGTCATTCGATGCAGTAACTAAATTGCCTGTGTTGTACAGTATATCTCCAAGTCTTATTTTAGAACTGGAAGTTAGAGCTTTTACCCCCGTCTCCCATCCATCTTCCACCCCCTCCCTCCTCCAGCAAGTACCAGATGATGCATCTGTGAGTCTGTTCCTAGTTTTGTTGTGGTTATTGGTTATGTTTGTTAGGCTTTCTGGATTTCACACAAGTGAAATCATATGGTATTTGCTTTTCTTTGAGTTACTTCACTTAGCATAATACTCTCTGGGTCCATCCGTGTCATTGTAAACATCATGATTTCACTTTTTTTTTAACGGCTGAGTAGTACTCCATTATGTATGTATGCCGCCCTTTATTCATTGACCTGTTGATGACTACTTAAGTTGCTTCTGTATCTTGGCTGTTGTAAGTCACGCTGCGTGAGCAGAGTGGTGCCTGCACCTTTATAGACGGTTTCATTTTCTTTGGGTAAACACCAGAAGTGCACTTGCTGGAACATAGGGTAGTTCTATTTTTAATTTCTTGAGGAACCTCCGTACTATTTTTCATTCCCACCTCTAGTGCCTGAGGGGTCCCTTTTCTCCACATCCTACCCAACACCTGTTATTTCTTGTCTTTTTAATGGTAGCTGCTCTAACAGGTATGAGGTGGTATCTTCTTGTGGGTTTGATTTGCATTCCCTGATGGCTAGTGATGTTGAGCATCTTTTCATGTGCTTATCGGCCGTCTGGATGTCTTCTTTGGAGAAATGTCAGTTCACAATATCTGTCCCCTTTTTTTTTTCTATTGCTTTGTGTAAATGCTTTTGTCTGATGGATATATGTAGTATGTGGTTTGCAAATATTTTCTTTCATTGCATACATCGCCTTTTCATATTTTTCATGGTTTCCTTTGCTCTGTAGAAGCTTTTTAATTTGATGTAGTTTTATTCATTCATTTTTGCTTTTGTTGCTTTTGTATGAGGAGACAGACCCAAAAAGACTGCTCAGACTGCTGTCCCAAGAGCTTACTGCCCGAGTTTTCTTCTAGGAGTTTTACAGCTACCCATTTACATATGAGTCTTTATTAACCCATTTGAGTTCATTTTTTGTATACGATATACGGAAGTGGTCCCGTTTCATTTTTTTTTCTACATAGTTGTCCAGTTTTCCCAACACCGGTTACTGAAGAAGTGGCCTTTTCTGCACTGTATATTCTTGCTTCCTTTGTTGAAGGTTAGTTCACCATATGAATGAGGGTTTATTTCTGGATTCGCGGTTTTGTTGCATTGATGTGTGACTGGTTTGGTGGCAGGACCACACGGTGTTGGTTACTGAATCTTTGTAGGTACAGTTTGCAGCCAGGGAGCTTTATACCTCCGTTTTTATTCCTCCCGAAATTAGTCCTTTGTGGTTCCATACAAATTTAACAACTATTTGTTCAGTTTTGTGAAGAATGCCATTGGTGTTTTGACAAGAATGGCATTGAATCTGCAGATGGCTTTGGGTGGTACGGACGTTCTGACACGTCTTCACATGGGTTGGGCAAGTATTCTTGCAGTTGATGAACATGGTATGTCTCCTCATTCGTTTTTGTCATTTCCCGGTTCTTTCATCAGTGTCTGTGGTTTTCAGTGTGTAGGTCTTTCACTGTCTTGGTTAAGTTTATGCCTTGGTATTTTGTTCTTTCTGATGCAGCTGTGCATGGGATTGCTTTCTTAATCTCCCTGAAGTTCATTATTAGTGCATAGAAACACGACAGAATCCTAAGTCTTAGTTTTGTATCCTGCAACTTTGCTGATGTTTTATTTCAACAGGGTTCCAATAGTACGTTGAGTAAAAGAGGGGCGCCTGGGTGGCTCAGTCAGTAAAGGGTCTGCTTTTGGCTCAGGGCATGATCTCAGGGTCCTGGGATCGAGCCCCACATTGGGCTCCCTGATCAGTGGGGAGTCTGCTTCTCCTTCTCCCTCTAACCCTCTACCTGCTTGTGCTCACCCCCTCTTTCTCCCTTTATTCCTCAGATTAAAAAAAAAAAAAAAAAAACAACTTTCTGAGAAAAGTGGCAAGAGAGAGTATCCTTATCTTATTCCTGATCTTGGAGGAGAAACTTCTAGCTTTTCACAGTTAAATATGGCATTAGTTGTGGGTTTGTCATATGTGGCCTTTATTATTTTGAGGTATGATCCTTTTGTACTCATTTTGTTGAGAGTCGCTTTTTAAATGTTGCCTCTGCATTACAGTTACCATAAGGAAAACATGTGAGTAATAATTCTACCAGGCAAGAGGAATAAACGGGGATTGTCTCCATTAACCCCAGGTGCAAACAAGATGAACTCGCATAAATAGTTTCTGAAGTCTCAAACTTTCTTTGGTTTACTCCTGGCACTAGTGCCCAGGTGACCTAGGTAGAGTGGACGAGACCATTTCACAGAATGTCAGGTATTTTCTTGGCGTTTTTAAAACTGTCTTCCATTTGGGTAGCCCAGAAGCACACTGCCCAGAAGCACACTGCGAGAGGACAGACCGCTGTTGAGTCCGGCTCTGCCACTGGCTGTAGTAAAACAGTGTGACAGGATTTTCAGATAAAGAAGTCTTGCCTTGTTTTCTGGAACTTCATCTGAGAGTTCCACTGTTGTTTTGTAGTAGAAGAGAGTTTTACTCCTAAAATTAAGACCCATGAAGAAATGATCCTAAGAGCAGTTCAGTGAGCTTGTTATATTCAGAATTACAGCTTACCATTCTCTGTTGCTTGGTTTCACATACGTTTTGCTAAAGGAAAATTAAACTTTCGCCTTTTGTAAATTTAAATTGTTGTTCCTTGCAAGAATGTACTTTCTCTTTACTCTTGTTAGCTAAGAGTGGCGCTTTCCGTTGTGACCTACTTAATCTTTTTATTTCCTGATTTTTAGAAGCAACACGATTTCCATTTTACAACTTCTTTGTGTGCCACTGCTACCAGTCATGGCGTTTTGGTGCTTAAACTTCAGATTGTCCATTTTTCCTGTTGCTTTGAACTAAGTTCCATATGTTTGGGTGCAGAAATGAACTAGGAGCAAAAATACACACAGTGTTGGGGCGCCTGGTAGGCTCAGTCAGTGAAGCATCCGACTCTTGATTTCAGCTCAGGTCATGATCTCAGGGTCGTGGGATCAAGCCCTGCACTGGGCTCTGCCCTGGATCTAGAATCTGCTTGTCTCGGTCCCTCTGCCCTCCCGCAGTCTCTCTCAAATAAATAAAGTCTTGAAACAAATACACACACTTTTGGACACAAATATTTAAAAACCATTGTATTCTTAAAATGGATAACTTCTGCATACATGTTTAGTATAAAGCCTATGCATTGGGAAGATGTCTTTCAAATATGTTATCTTTTCATGGATATTGGTATTACTATCTGAGTAAAGTTTTGAGTGCCTCAGACCTCTAGACCAATGCTTGTAAAATATAGCATGATTGTACATAAGTTTACAATATACCATGATTTTACATGAGCTCTCTAATGAGTTTTTAAGTTAGATTACATTTCATGTTAATGAATTTTTGTATTGGCAAAAACTTAGGGTGATTTAGGGGGTGATTATTATTATTATTTAAATTTTATTTATTTATTTGACAGAGAGAGATCACAAGCAGGCAGAGAGGCAGGCAGAGAGAGAAGGGGAAGCAGGCTCCCTGCTGAGCAGAGAGCTGGACTTGGGGCTCCATCCCTGGACCCCGGGATCATGACCTGAGCTGAAGGCAGCGGCTTAACCCACTGAGCCCCCCAGGTGCTCCCTAGGGGCTGATTATTTTTAAGACATTGGTAATAAAAGAATTGGTTATATGAAGGTTTTTGGTTTGAGCCTAAGTATTTTCATTTCTGCTAGTAATTCTTTGCAAGATTCTTTTATATGTTTTTTATGTTCTGTTACATTAGAGTTCACTGTCTCGTTCTTTGAATGGACTTTTACTCAGGCGTGGATTCCGCCATCAAGTGTTGACCATGTAGAAAATACTGGTCCAGTGACTTACGTGGATAATCCCAATGTGGGACATTTCTGTAAACAGTATCAGAATACTCTGTTTGTTAATATTACTGCTGGTCAGAAAAATCTTAGGTTTTTGTAACATCTCCGTTCCTGTGGGAGGGAGGGGGATCCTTCAGCCCAGTGAGGGCAGCTCGATGGTCATCTGTCTGGTGGAAGTGGTGCCCTGGGAGCAGTCGGCACTTCCCAGTGCTCTTCCTTGAGAGAACCATCAAACTGGCATGCAGCCCGTGTGGACATTTTTCCCAGTGTGGTACATGGATTATTGAGCAAACATGCCCCTGAGAGTCAGACTCTATGAAAATTAATCACTTTTTTCTGTTCTCTCAAAGACACTCTTAAGTGAAACTGCACCCCTGTTTGTAAGTGTGGATTCAGGGCACTGAAAACTTCATTGATTCTGAGGATGGTTTGCTGCTGCCTTGATTTGTGCTGACGAGTCACAGGGTCGGCCCAGCAGGGCTTCAGAACGTCAGCATAAATGGTCGCGAGTGCAGCGCGGACAGCAGCGCGTTGCGGGGCTCGTGCTGTGCGCGCAGGGTCCCCGGGTCCTCTCTTCCCCGCTGTCTTTGGAAGCTCTGGGGGGATCCCCAGGCGTTTGTGCCTGGTACGTGTGAGCTGCTGGCCGAGGGTATGTAGGGGTGAGTTTTAGGAATTTTGGTTTGTATTGTTAAAGCCTATATTCATGTTATTTTCCAACTTTGGTTGTAAAATTAACATGCATATCACTTAAAATGGGAGCGCAGGGCTCACTATGTTAGAAGGGCAGATTTCAACGTGTATTAATTTTTCATGTATTACGTATGTGGTTATTTCCTGTATAAGCATCTATTTTAACTTTTACTTCTCAGTAACAAGAGGCAAGCATTTACACTTTTGTTACGGAGGAGTGCTGTCCCACAGCCTCACTAAAGTGGTGACCCATGAGTCTGACTACTCTAATTCATTCAGGATAAGACTTCGGCCACTCCTCCTTGTGGAGCCCTTCCTAAGTGCAGAGAACAATGCCCGCGAATGGAGTCCCAAGTTTTATGGGGGGTGGATGTGTTGTTTGATGCAGGCTCCCAGCTCCTGGAGCTGGTCTGCCTCGTCGCGCTCTCCATCCGGCCCACGTGCAAACTCTGATCCGGCCAGCTGTTGACTGTGTGAGGAGGTCTTTTCGCAACTGTTTTTAGTTGTATTTTCCCTCAGTTTTAGTGTATTTCAGGAGGTAACGCACAGACGGGTAATACTTATTTTCTAAAATCCATACACAATATGGAGTTTTAGTACTTTAAAGTAATATGTAAATATAGTGCTTCTAAAAATGCATGTGGTAAAAACAAAATATTAGAATACTGAATTTATGTTTAAGGTGAATTTATTTATTCAGTGGCAACTTGTTTCGCAACAAATATATTGTGTTATTTGTGGTGAGGTGTAAATTCATTTCAAATGTTTGGTGACCCTTTCCTTTTTATAGATAGCATTACTAAGTCATTTTGATGATACGCTATTTTTAACCACTCGATGAAATGTGTTAGTAAACATGTTCTTTTAACTTACCAGGGAATAAAATACAGATAAGAGGTCGTATTGCTGCAGAAGCCAGTTCGTAAGTGATTGCTCTGTAGACCAACTGGGCTTCTGCTTTTTCAAGAGGAGGAGCCGACCAGGAGTACCATGGACAGTGTTTCCACATTTCACGTTTAGGGCCTCAGCTATTTAAAAATGTGTTTTTAATTCAAGTTTGGCATAGGTGGTCTCGTTGAGTTCTTAGTAGAGTTAACGTGTTTTTGTTCCAAATTTGCTGATTTCAGTTTAAAAAAAAATTTTTTTTTATTACCTTCAGGAAATTATTACTTTGGGAATATCAAGGACAGTGTAATTAAGGCCAGCGGATCTGGAGAAGCATTAGGAAACACTTATGATATTATTCGATGGTTTATTTTTAAAGCATAGTCTTGAAAATGTAGTTAGACATAGGAGTTTATGCGTATGCTTTACTGCGGTGAGATGATATGGTGAGTGTCTTTTTATTATGAAAGTAACATGCATGTTTTAGAGTACTTGGGAAATGTTTGGCGCATGCGTGATGCTTGGTTATACGTGTTTATTAATTATTTGCATGGCTAGTCAGTACTGTGTCCTGTTTCTTGACCAGCCATAGGTCTGTCAGGAGTGCAGCTTCTGACAGCTGCCTAGGCCGCTCGGACCGCGGTAGTACTTCACAGCGAGTGAGTGCGCCGCGCCCGCACCTGACCGGAGCCGGAACGCTTTGCGTGGCCTGTCTCCTCCTCCCAGCAGTCACTGGCGGCAGGTGCTCTGAGGAAGCGGAAGCTTTGTTGGTCTGCAAAGGAGTCATTTACAGATTCCTTTATTCGTCAAGATCTCTTACCTGTATTTTATTACCCAGCTAAGTTAGAACAGTCTGTTTGCTCATAGATGCTTTGTGTGCGTTGTCTTGACTTTCTGTGGCAGTCCCACGAGGTGGGCACTTCTGCAGTTCTCAGTTTTGGGTGAAGAGACCAAGCCCAGGAGAGGAAAAGACTTGCTCATGCGGGTGCAGGAGTGGGCTGACGAGCATTGGCTGGAGCCCGGCCATTCGGCCTCACACCCCGAACAATGGTGCTCGTAGAACTCAAGAATCTAAGATCACTGCGATGAAAGCAGTGTTTGGAAATTTTGTAGGAAAATAATTTATAACTAGGATAATTTAGGAGCATTTGGCTGGCTTGGTCAGAAAAGCATGTGACTCTTGATCTCCATGTTGTGAGTTCGTACCCATGTTGGGTGGGGAGCTTACTTAAAAATAAAATCTTAAAAAAAAATAAATAAGTAGGATAATTTAGAGCTTGATTTTCGGAAAGAATCACAAGTGCGATAGAAGGAACCCCTTTCTGTGTCATGTATGTCATGTGCACGTGTGTATAGAGGTGTGTGTATTGTAGACATAAGTGTATTGGTTCTCTTCTTGATGTTCTGAAGCTGTTACATCTCATCTTTGACACGGCTGATTGTATGTTTTGCAGCCCGTGTGGTGCAGGCCATACCGCATGTTCTAACCAGGACGACTGGGAGCCGCCAGAAATTGGAATGTGAGGGCATTTTGATAGCCTCACGGATGGCTTTCCCACGCCTGAGAGAAGCAAGACAAGCCTCCCCACGGCTCTGGCTGCTTTCAGACCCTTTTGTTCTTGGGACAGCCTGGGTGTTGTCCTTCCCCGTGGTCTGCTGCTGCTTCCTGCCGTCCTCCTCGAGTTGGCTTTGGTGTCGCCTCAGCCCATTTCTGGTCCATGCTTCAGAGTCAACAACAAATGAAACTTATTTGTTCCCATTCCATTTGGGGCTCACTTAATTTAATTTCGTAAAGTTTTGTTTATATATTAACCAGCAATTTCCCCCTAGGTAATGTTTGAATTTCACCGGTTTTCTAGAAATAATTCCTTGATTGTTACTAACAATTCTACCTAACATCTGTTGAGCAAATATTTGCCGTTCTCAAACCAGAAGGAGGAATTTCAGATGAAGTGGCAGGCTTAGGGGCCGTGTAGTGGACCTTCTTAGATCATGCAGATGCACTTCTCTGGTTAGGAGCCTGTGTTTTCTCATGGGTTAGTTTCTAGATGGGAGGTTAAGCATACTTATATGGATCAAGGACTGAATAATGGACTATACATTATATAGTTTCCATGTATACATGACACACATATATAATTATATAATTTACGCGTTCGTATGTAATTTTGTAACACAGCACACTTAGCCTTGTCTCTAAACTAGTGTTACAGGGAGATTAGATGTGTGCTGTACCAAGGTTTCCCTCTCTTGTAGTCTAGCCTCAATGGAACTTAACTGTAAGAAGTTATTTTTTTTTTAACCAAGGGACGACTGAATCAAACATGTACCACTTGTTTCTGTACAGCTTCTGAACAAGTTTCCGGTGCTTCTGGAATGTTTACATTTTATCTTTAGTATGTAATTATGACTGCGTGTAATCGGTATCACCAGCGTGATTGTTGAGAGCCATTGCAGATCTTACATTAAATACTATGAAAATTGTTTGCGTCTGTGACCTTCGACTGTGAGCAGAAATTTTGGAAATAGCTACGCGTCTGTATCACAGGCCAAGTGTCAGGAAAAATGGCTTCTGTGGCGTGTGTGTTTATGTGGCTCTGCCCTGAGAAACCGGTGGACCAGTAGCCGCTCGTCTCGCACTCTTCTGAGGCCAGTGACACAGCGCTCCTGCCAGCTGGTCTTCCTTGGGTGCGGCTATGCGTTAGGCTTGGTCAGCCACTGGCCCGGCAGAGGTGAGAGGGTGAGCCGGTCTGCTGTCCAAGGGGGAGGGCACACAGACGGACCATTGTGGCCCCATCGTGCTGTCAGACCAGAACCTAAGTGGCAGCCGACAACGCTGACTGCACTTCGGGCCTGAGGTTGAATCCTGGCTTTCCCACTCAGGAGAGGTGTCCCTGTCTGCCTCCGTTTCCAAGGTTGCTCCTTGGACGGTTAACTTGACGGGCCAGGTCTGCAAGTGCTGATTGTGTGGCACGCGTGGACGCGCGGTTCTTCTCTCAGATAGCTCCCACCCTAGTCTGGAGGACAGATGGCAGAAGACACGGCAGGCACGTGGTAAGTGCTCTGTTGGGGTGGTGGGTACCGGGGCCAACTCCGTAGACTACTGAGATGAGACTTTAGATGGCAGAGAGTTGTCTGGAATTTTCTGTGCGGGTGAGGGGGAGGGCGTTCCTGGCAGAGAGCACTGTCGGTTCAGCAAACATGCATCCTCTGGGACCTGTTGGGAGAGCCGAGCCAGAGGCACACTTGTTGGGAGCGCCGTTGGCGGCAGACGTGCACGACTAAGCCAGTGCACGTTTGCCTTAAGCGCAGCGAGGAGGCCCCCGAGGGGCCCGGGCAGCAGACCTCTCCTCCTTGGCAGGTCGGCAGGTTGAAGGGAGCCATAGGAAGTGTTTCTTCTGAATCCTGAAGCGTTTGTAGGACCTAGCCGGGGAATCCGTGGGGCGCTAGGGGGGTGCCCAGGCTGGCCGCGCCCATGTGTGCCCGCCGAGCTGGGAGTGCGCTGCTCCTTCCTGCGCAAGCCTCGTGGCCGCTGCTGGTGGTCTCTGTGCCGGCGTGGCTGCGTGGCTTGATCTGGCCGGTGACACAGGCCCCTCCAAGCCCAAGCTTACAGTCCCGTGCTGTGCTGCTGTCACTCCTCCAGGAACTGGTACGTCCCAGGTGGGGGCTAATTCTTTCAACTTTGCTGCCAGAACGAAGGCTTGGGGGACCTTGCCAGCTGCCCACACACCCAGGAGCTGTCACAGGAAGGAAATGGGTCTTTGTTGTTGTGAGCCCCTGAGGTGCTGTGTCCTTTGTTGTCGCAGCTTAACCTGATGACTGAAGTACAGTGTGTGTTGTGTGTGCACCCTAGTGTGTCTGGAGTGGGGGCGTCAGTGACATGTGACACTGGGCGTGTTCACCAGGGCGTTTCTCACTGGCCTTGTTAGCCACGTGAGCATGACCCAGATGAAGTAGTACGAGGTTTGCCTCCAGCAGACCCTCCTGGTAGCAGAGTGTGAGGAGTGTGGGGAGCGCCAGCTCGGAGGCTGGACTCTTACGGGCTCTTTGGCTCTTGTTCCGGTGGGATGAAGGCCTGAACTGAACTAAGGCCGCTCAGTTCACAGGAAGGACGGAGCCTAAGCTCAGGGCGTGCCACGGGGACATGGAGAGTGACGAGGGGAGTGTCTGAGAGCAAAGAAAGTCCAGGCGAGGCCCACGTCTGTGCTTGGCCACCTGGACAGATGGGAGGACCCTGAACCAGAATTTTAAAAACACATATACACATAGTAGATTAGGTTTGGGTGGCGAAATAGCAGGTTGTGTTGGAGTTAGTTTGAATTTGGGTGCTTATGAACGTCCGGGTAGAAGGTTCTGTGCAGACAGCTGAGGACGAGCGGCAGCAGGGGACGGAGGGTGATTGTGGCGGGTGGGTGGGAGGCCGCCACGCCAGAGAGGAGCTGCTGCCAAGGACTTGTGTGAGAGGCCGTAGCCCCAGGGCAGGAGGCTGGAGAACGCCCTCCGCCTGGAGTGGTGGAGGAGGGGAAGTGCTGGAGCCCAGGACTGAGCAGCTCTAGAAGCTGATGCCGGAGAGAAGTCTTGCTGCCGCCCAGATGGGGCGGGCGTTGATGGAGGGAGCCTCACTTGCCAAGCCTTCCCCTCTGGGACCTGTAACACCTGTGACCTCGCCCCTCGCCCGCTGCTTGCTGGGCAGCGCCCCTGCCTGCGCCACCGCCCCTCCCCAGGGAGCCTCCATCCTCCCTTTGCCAAAATCACTTGCGCATTGTAGGCCACAGAGAGTCTTTTCTCTTTGTCAGTTAAAGAAGGTCCGTAATTAAGTATGGGACTGGTCTGAGACCACAGGGGTGAATGGACACTGACTGTAGCTGACATGGCCCACTTACTTAACTGGCTTCCCACTGTGCACACTCATTTAGATTTAGATGCTAAAAAACGTCGCCACTACTTCTGGTCACAGATTCCCATGCAAGAGGGCATTACGGAGGGCCTGACTGATCTCCCGGTAGCTGCTGCTTCCTGGGTCCTCTTCTGCCTTCCTCTCCTTTACCAGGACTGAACTGCACATGTTATGGCTGTCGTCATAGAATCTGGAGTCTGTATGTTCTAGACCAGGCAGTCGAGGTGATGACTTGCCTGTTCCCGCATCCAGTACTGCTTCAGAGTCTGGGCTGGTGGTCACAGGGTGACTGTTCCTGAGGAGGTGCTGGCGCGGGCTGGCGTTCATTCCTGCAGTCGTGCTGTCACGCACATGGACATTTAGGCCTCTCCCGTTATCTGTAAATAATGGCCCAAAACACAAAGCAAAAACTGTATTTGGTTTCGGTGGCCAGTCTTTGAGGAGAGGAGCGGAGGAACGGACTAGGTGACGAGCGGTGGTGCAGGAGCGGAAAGGAAGGTACGTGGAGTTCTGGAGAGTCCAGTAGCGGTCGGTCAGTGCACTTGGGTAGCGGGTTTGCAGGTAGGATTTGTCTTAGAGCTCCAGCATTCTCCCTCAGGTTGGTCTGTACGAAAATATCAGTCCTCCTCATCATAAACTTGTGATTGGTCTTTTTGCTTCCAGTCTTTTATGTGCTCAGATGTTCAAGTAATGTTCCCCAAACTCCCGCACCTCCAGGGCTCGCGATGCTGAAATGTTTTTTTTTAGCAATTTCTGACCTCTCTTCCCTAGTGTTTGGGAAGATAGAATTGCTAGGGGGATCTGCGTAGAGCCGAGGGCATGAAGAATTTACTCTAGGAATTAGGTAGTGAGTATGAGACAGCTGTTTTTATTTCCAAGGTTGAAGAGGCAGTCGTTGATAGCACAGCACATTGTCGAACACTTGGGTGCTTGCACTGAGCTTTGGCTCTTTGGAAACAGGGAAGCGTGGGTATGCACTCTGCTATCAATTTGAATTGTTGAACTTTAAACATATAAGTTAAATTTTACAACTTTTTCATTGCTTCTTACCCTTAAGAGGCTGAATTCTTGACTTCACTGAAACCTCTCCTGTCCAAGTCCACACCGACCCTCACATGGCCAAGCCCAGTCATTTCATAACACCTTGATCTGACACATCCTCCTTGAGCTCTTTGTCCCCATGGCCTCTGGGACTGACCTGCTTTCCTTTGCTGAGTGAAGGAGACCCCAGGGTTTGACCCCAGTACTGCCCCTGTTCTCCACAGTTGCTTGCTGGGTCAGATTTCCTTTGCTCATGAGTGTAAGTGCTGGATTGCCCGAGCTTATATCCCGAGGGTCAGTCATTGCCGCGAGCTTAACAGGTCCAGAACGGAGCTCTCCTTTCTCATTGGCCCACTCTGCTCTGCTCTAACAGTCTTCCCCAGCCTTGCAGGCTTCCGGCTAGTCGCTTTCATCTGTTGTGTATGCCCACGTCCTGGCCATCATTCTTGATTTCTTTCCTTCTCTCAGACTCTTACTGAATCTCTCAGCGAATTCTGGCAGCTCTGCCTTTGGACTGTTTTCATCATCTAACTACTTGTTGATGCCTGGCCCAGCCTACGCTACCCTCACCTCATCCATACTCTTCCAGTGACCTCTTACCTAATCTTTTTTCTTCTTTTCCCCATCATTTTCCTTTGCTCTCTTACCTGTCTCCTACACAGAGATAATACTTCTCAACCTTAAGTTAAATCATTCATTTTTCTGGTCAGAACTCTCCGATGGCTTTATATGATTCAGAATGTACCTTGGCCTACAAAGCCCAGTGTGATGCCCTTTTCCCCGCTTCTCATTCTGCCGCAGTCATCGTGGTCTTGTTACTCGTCAGACGTGCCAGCCAGGCTGCTGTCTTGGGGGCGTTTGTACTTCTTTCCTCTGCTGGAATGCTCTTTGCTTGGAGTTAGGGCTTTGTTCAAGTATTCCCTCCCACTTCTACCCACAGTGACTTTTGGTCCCTCTGCTCTGTGTCATTCTTCCTGCTTGCCACCACCTGTCAGTGTTGTGTATTTCCTGCTGGATTGTAACTTCCCGAGAATAGGGGATGTTATTTTGTTCATCGCTCGTTCCCCGTTGCCTAGAATTGGGAGGGGGAGGAGGGGAAGGGCTGATCATGATGACTTAAACGGAAATAAAACTCCTCTGTACCCTAGGCGTACTTGCTTAAGTCTTCCTTGACTAAATTACAGTTTTGATTTCTTTTTAAAACATTTTACTGAGGGGTGCCTGGGTGGCTCGGTTGCTTAAATGTCTACCTTCTGCTCAGGTCATGAACTCAGGGTCCTGGGATCGAGCCCCACGTTAGGCTTTCTGCTCGGCAGGGAGTCTGCATCTCCGTCTCTCTCGGACTCTGCTCTATCTCTCAAATAAAATCTTAAAAAAAAAATTACTCTAAGTCGTTACCCCATATCATGGAATGTTTACATTTATTTATTTATTGAATGTGTAATTTTTACATTTTTAATACAGTTCAAAGGTATCAGTGGAGTGAGGTTTATCTTTGAACTGATCTGTGTCCCGGCTTCGGAAATTCTGAACTGTGGTGTTTGTTTTTGCTTTTTCCTCCCGTGGACTGTTCTCCCTCTTTCCCGTCTTCCTTCCGTCTCTTGAGAAGCAGACAACCCTTGTCCGGACGCTTGTGCCTCAGCCTGCCTCAGCCTGCCTCCCTAGGCAGTCCTTGTACTGGGGGACAGCTCCTGAGAAAGGCGAACGTGTCCTGGCAGCAGGCTGGCTCAAGGCCTCCTTGACTTGAGGACGCACGCCACACTTGGTGGGGGCTATGAACCACATTTAATTCCCAGAACAGCAAGGGAGGCCTTAATGTTTTTCTTTCAGTAGAATGGAGGCCCAGAAATGTGAAGGAACTAATAGTTACAGACGTAGCCTTTCCGTCTCGCTTTCTGCCTTTGCAGAGAGAACTACTCACTGAGAGTTGTGGACAACCGTTCCCTTGCTTCAGCTCTTCGGTGCTACTCCACTGTCCACATTAGCCTGGCTAATCTGTCCCAACCCCTACGTGGAAATGATCAGGTTGTTTGTAGTTTAACACTGTTACAGATGTGTATTTCATGAACACCCTCGTTCATGTTTCCTGCCGTATAAAAAAGATTTTTAGCTGGGACACCTGGTGATTACTTGGTCATAGGCCATGCAGAGATTCTGGTTTACCTGGCCTGGCAAATTGATCTTTGAGATGGCATATCAGTTTGCAGTCCCAATTCCAGAATGTCCTCCCTCCTCAGTGTATTCAGACTTGTTTCTTTTAGAAGCTGGAATATGCGAAATATTTATTGCTTATATATTACCCTACTAAATTTAAATTTAAATTACCTGAGGATTTCAGTGAATGGACATGTTTTCTTACGTTTATGGTCATTCTGATTTTCTCTTTGAATTGCCTGTTTATATATTTTGTATATATTTTTTCCCATGAGCTAATTGTCTTTTTCACACTTACTCACAGAAATTCTTTGTAAAATCTGAATTCTGATTTTTCGTACATTATGTATTTTAGAAATATGTTGATGTTATGGTTTCTCATTTTTTTACAATTTTTTTTTACATTTTTAGATTTTTTTACATTTTTTTCTCATTTTGTTTTACAGTGTTTTCTGTCACAGATTTCAAAACTTTTCAAGTAGAGTTGGGTGTATCTTTTTTTAAGTTTTATACTTTTTCTTGTTTGATGCATACATTCCATGTTTTACTCTGAAAGTTTTACAGTGGCTTTTTACAGTTAGATATGTGGTCCCCTTGGGATCTCTCTGCAATATGGTTGTGTACTTCTCCCTCACCCCCGTGTAGTGGGGGCCGCAGTGCTGGGCATTCTGGGGCCGCCCAGTACACCTGGTTTTCTGGCTTTTCTTCTTGGAGTTTTCTTTCTTTTTATAAACTCAGTGGTATACTTAAGAGAAGGTTTATTTTGTATTATCTGTCATATAAGGTGATGGTTCCTGAATGTTTAGTGTACCATCATGCTAGAACTGGGAGTTTTACAGTCTATTTTTTTTTTAAAGATTTTATTTATTTATTGACAGAGATCACAAGTAGGCAGAGAGGCAGGCAGAGAGAGAGGAGGAAGCAGACTCCCCGCTGAGCAGAGAGCCCGATGCGGGACTCGATCCCAGAACCCTGAGACCATGACCTGAGCTGAAGGCAGAGGCTTAAACCAGCGAGCCACCCAGGCACCCGCGCCCCCCCCCCCCCAGTCTTACTTTTATACAACCGGGTAAGTAAGAGGTAGTGTTGCTTCGTGATTGAAAAGTGTGGCCTCCTGTTTCAAAATTGCTTCAGTAGGAATTCTGGCCCACGGTATTAGCTGTGCCATCAGGGTCAAGTGAGTTGGTCTTTCTCAGACCCAGTTCCTCCTTTGTGGGGCAGGAGAGCAGTAGGAACGGCCTCTAGGGTTGTGGTTGGCGCTGAAGGAGAGAGCGCCTGGGGAGCTCTCATCTCAGCACTGCGTTTGGCTACGGGAGTTTTTAGGAAGGATACCCAGATGTGGTAGATGCTCTTGGGTCTGTGTTGTGTTGTCATTATCGTTATTCGTGTTTCGTTTTTCCTTTCCCTTCCTCGTTTTGTTTGCTGTAGCAGAACGTCTTCCATGTTCGTCTCGGGGCAGAAATTTAGATCCGTCTGCCTGTCTTAATGTCACTTGACATCATTTGTGGGCAGAGGAGGCTTCCAGCAGCATGAGGAGGTATGACAGTGTATGTTTCAGGTTGACTCTGTGTTCAGTATCTTAAGTTGAAACAAAAGCTCTTATTTGTCACTGTTTGTTACTGTGTGTGCCCTCACATCCAGACGCAGTAGCCTCACCCGCAGACGTCCTCTCAAGTCCGGTGTCGTTAGCAGCGGAATTTCGTGTGGAAGAACAGTGATTTGTAGGTTTTCGTTTCACAGAACGTTACACTCACCCTATTTCTGTATCTGTGAGGTTGTGTCTATGCCATTGTGCAAATTACCTGAGGACTTTATTCCACAGTGTGCTTTCTGTCGTCTGTGTGTGCGTGCATTAGCTCGGGCTGTTTACCAGTTGGCAGGAGCCGGGCGAGGAGGTGAGAGTACTCTGGGGAGAGTGTTCAGTGACATTAAGATGCGTCTGTCCGGCGACCGCCTCTCTCCGTGCTAATTCTCTTCCGCAGTTTTTGTTCAGAAGGCGCCTCACTTGACCTGTGAGCTGTCCTCGGCGTGGCTCTGCCCTACATAGAGGTTCTGTGTTCCTTTTCTAAACTAGTGCTCTTAAAAATCCTCCTTAGCTATAGGACTCCTTTTCAAGGTCCCTGTGCCGACTTACGCACCTCACCTGTTTGTTTTTCTCTTGCCTGGTCCTAAGTGGCGTTCCCGTCTGCTGGGGTCATTGGCTAAGGCAGAGGGAGACGGCAAGTCAGGTGGGAAGGTCCTGCTTGGCACTGACTGCGCGGTTCAGGAGCATTCCTGATACCAAGGGGGAGAGTGCCGGCCATGTGCCTGGCGAGCGCAGAGCCTCCCTGACCAGAGGGCTTGTCGAGTTTGTGAAGTTCCTGCTGTAAGACCACCCTAGTCCATGTCACTTCTGCTGCATCGGCGGTCACACGATGAGTTAGTTTCTAACTCTTTTCTCCTCTGTCCCAGCCCCCTCTGGGTATTTTGCGTAGGACATAGAGGACGAACCACAGCCTGTATTTTAGGGTCGTACTAATGCGGTTCTACCATAGAGCTTGGAGAATATTTTTAATTTAAGAAGGTTGCGTGAAGTTTGTTTGTTTTTTTAATCAAAGTAGGTTGAATTATGAATTCAGTTTTTAGTCTGCTGTGCTACTAGAGGAGAAAGATACGGATGGCAGCATTTTGATTATAGGAAGCTTCTTTGAATCAGTCAGCAGAGAATTTACTTCGGTGTGCGAGCTACTGTAAGTGCGGGACATGACCGTCCGCTTGCTTGTGTGTACAGCTGCTGTGGTGCGCTACCTTTGCTCAGCTTTAGAAGGTCCTTCTTAGTTACTTATTTTGTTCTGTTTTTTTTCTGGGAGAGAGAACATGTAAGCAGGGGCATGTAAGAGGGAGAGAGAGAATCTCCAAGCAGATTCCCCACTGAGTGGGGCGCCTGATGTGGGGCTCCATCCCATGGCCCTGGGACCGTGAGCTGAGCTGAAGCCAGGAGGCAGGCACCTCGCTGACAGAGCCAACCACGTGCCCTGAAACTCCTTTTTAACATTTTATGTACTTGAAAAAGAATCTCAGTACAGATTTAAGAAGCAGGTTACAAAAACACATTTTCTAATTTTATATTCTTGGCTTTTCTTTTTGATCTTATCCCACTGTGATATTGAGGACAGAGGTCAGGAATTCTGTGTATGTGGATTTGGTTCTAGTCAGATCCTTGGAAACTTTTGGATATTGAGCTTCAAAAGCAATTTATAAGTGTTGTAAAGTGTCAGTTTTATTCTATAAAGTTAACTATTTCACATTTTGCAGTTACTTTTCTTACGGGCTCCATTGTTTTTGCTTTTGTATTTTGTTTTGCTAGAGATGGGATTCGGGGCCTTTCAGACCCATGGGTCACGTGTGAGCCGTTGCGAGAGAGCAACGTCAGTGCCTCATTCGTAGTGGCTGCTTCTAGATACCGCAGGGGTGTGTTGACCCCACACGCGGTGGGACAGAGTCGCCTCTCCATTTTGTAGGCAGGGAACCGGAGAGCTCAGGCATCTCGCCGGGAGCCCACGTGAGCGTTCAGTGAAAACACCGGAGTCCCAGCGAACGTCTGCCCGTTTCCAAGGCCCTGCCTCCCTCCCTCCCTCTCCGCACACCTGCTGCTTGCCCAGCGCGGGCCGCTGACACGTAGCTTCTGGTGTTACTTCATTCTCTTCTTAGAGAATCCAGCTCCTTGAATTTTTTTCTAAAGCATCTGTATTTTTATGAAAATAGATTTATTTCATTAATAGTAAGTTTGTAATTATAATTTATTTTTATATTAAACACTTTAAATAAGGAAATTAAATAGATGAAACTCCTTTATATTCATCCCCATGACTTAAAAATTTTCAAGATTTATTGTTCTTTTTTTGTTTCTTAAGATTTTATTTATTTGAAACAGAGTAAGTGAGAGAGAGCACGGGCAGGGGGTGGAGGAGCTGCAGGCAGAGGGAGAAGCAGGCTCCCTGCTCCCAGGACCCTGGGATCATGACCTGAGCCCATGGCACATGCTTAACTAAGTGAACCACCCAGGTGCCCCCAAAATTACTTTACTTATTGTGTTTTAATGTAATTGTTTCTTTTATAATCTTTTGTATTTTATTTAATGCATTTAAAATTTTTATTCTGAGAACAGATTGATGGGCTTTGCTAGACTTCCAAAGAATCTTCAGCAAAGTTGATTTTAACCTCGGATTGGTGGCATTTAGGGTTGTTTTTGTATATCTGTTATGTAAATACATTTAAAGATTACACTGAAATATACACCGAAATATAGACATAGTCTTTGATCATGAATGTGATGATCGCTCTCTTGTCAGGTGGTTCAGTATATTGTCTAACTGATCTTGTTTCAGTCCGCAGTACGTGTATGTGTGGTAGCTATTGGAGACTTAAAAAGTCTAAGAGTTCCCTCGGGAAAACCTTCACTTTTTGACGCCTCCCCCTCACCCCCCATGATGTGGTCTTAGGAACTGGGTAGATTACTGATTCCGTTAGGGTCTCGCAGCGGAATGCAGGTTTAGCTCACGGTGACGGTTGGCAGAGTCCAGGCTCGCGAGTGTTAGCCATGGGGGCAGCAGAAGGTAAGAAGTCCCTGCCGGCAGCACCGCTGAGCGTCTCAGATAGCAGGGGGCCCTCCTGGTTCTCGCAGCAGTGTGCTCTCCACTGGGTGACGGCGCATTTATAGTGTGTGAAGGTGTGTGTGCACCGGATGGGTTTTTGTTAAGAGTTTGTAAAATGGGAGATGTGCTTTGTTGTTCTTGAGGGGGTGTGTGTGTGTATGTGTTTTGATCCAGAAAACTTGCTTTCCACCTGAAAGATAACTTTTCCCCTAGTTCAGTAAACTTGGTTTTTCTCATCTTTGCTGAACTGGCATCAGGATGTTAGAGGTAAAGTAGTTGGCTCACACTTGAACAGGGGGACACTGTGGTGTGTAACAGATTACAAATTTATTTTCAGACAAAAGATATTTGAATTATTTTATTATAAACATATGACTGCGGGGTCAGAGAGGCGTGCTCTCACGTGATTGTATGCCCATTAGCGTTCCTGCCCTCAGAGCAGTGGTGCCCTGTGGAAGTCCTTTCTCACAGAAGAGGAAACAGATTCTGCAACATTTCTGGGCATGAAGTAGACACCCCCCACCCCCCCACTGAGCAGCCCTATGTGGGGCTCAATGCCAGGACCCTGAGATCATGCCCTGAGCCGAGGGTAGACACTTAACCCACTGAGCCACCCAGGTGCCCCACGAGGAAACTCTTAATCTGTACTCTGTAGTTATCTGAAGGGTGTTCAGTATAAAACAAACCCATTTACTTAATTTTTACAGAAACCTTGTAAGGTACCATTTACAGGGTGCTGTAATTAGTGCCATTAGAAACAGAACGGGGGCGCCGGCCCGGCTCTGTGGGCAGAGCCTACAACTCTCCGTCTTGGGTTGTTAGAGCCCAACATCGGGTGCAGACATGACTTAGAATCTTTTAAACAGAAAAGAAAAAGGGTGAATAAGCAAAGAAAAAAGAGACAAACTGACTCTTTTTTTTTTTTTTTTTAAAGATTTTACTTATTTATTTGACAAAGAGAGGGATCACAAGTAGGCAGAGAGGCAGGCAGAGAGAGAGAGGAGGAAGCAGGCTCCCTGCTGAGCAGAGAGCCGGATGCGGGGCTTGATCCCAGGACCCTGAGATCATGACCTGAGCCGAAGGCAGCAGCTTAACCCACTGAGCCACCCAGATGCCCGACAAACTGACTCTTAATACAGAGAACAAACTGGTGGTTGGGGGGTTGGGTGAACCAGGTGAGGGTTAAGAGGACACGTGCGGTGGTGAGCGCCAAGACCTCGCTGTAGTTGAGCTGTTCTGTTCCCCACCTGAAACTGACGTAGCACTGGATGGGAATTAGACGTGATAAGAAATACATCAATAATATTTTAAAAAGAAAATGTCGGGTTTCTTAGGAGCCCCCCCCATAGGAATGGGGAGTAGGCCGGAAGGACAGGGAAAGGGCCGCTGGGAATGAAGGCCATGGGAGGAGTAAGCGTGAGCCTGGCCAGGACGTCGTTTTACAGTTGTCACTTATTTTAAGCTTTCCTGAAATGCATATAATTTTAAAGAGTATCCTTGAAGTTCTGGTGTTTAAGAAACAGTGTTCATGTAAGTAAGATTCCAAAAACCCATATTCAAGTATTTTTTCTATCTTCTACCTAAATTATTAACACTCAGATGGCTCTTGTCTAGTTGATCAGTTTATGTACTAATAATGTGTGTGTGTTTTGAGGCACAGCCGTATTTTTTCTTAACATTTGCACCTATTTTTGGAAGCACCAGCGTTAGGAATGAATTTTCTGTGTGTAATAAAGCAGTGTGTTCTGTCGGCGGCCCTTTTTTCCGCGGGGAGTCGGATGACTACCCGTTACAGTCCGCGTTGCTTTGCTGCGGGCTAGAAGTGGCTTCACACGAGTGCTGGTCACACTGAGGAGGATGGACTAGCCCTGTCCGCCGATTGGCTTTAGAGCCAGTGCTTCTGAGTACTTTGGGCAAAAGGAGATTTAGGATTGCCCTGGTGAGTTTTTACTGGTTTGGGGAGGGTGACTTAATGATCAGTTTCATTGACTAAGATATTGGTAAAATACTTCAAAGTGGATCTCCACCTTTAACCCTTGGTTCTTTGCATTGACTCTCTAGTAATTGATACAGCCTTCTGCGGTTTGGGGTTGTCAGTGCTTTTGGTCTGTTCTTTCTGATAAATATTAAAATAGTTTTGTTTCTGAGTTGTCATTAAGTCTAGCCCAAGTAGTGTTCCATTTCCATTGTAATAATCCTTGTGGTGATATTTCTCAGGGAGAATTTTATACAAAGGTAAGTATATACCTTTAGGGAAGAAAGAAACTTGTTTTCCTGTCAGGAAAAAATAACCTGTAAAGAAAGGAAAACAAACAGGTGATACATTGTATCTTCTGCCTCTAGATTACTGCCCTTGGCACATGGTGGCTGCCTGAGCTAACCCCGGTGTACCCCAGTTACTGGCCTGCCTGCTCCAAACACAAGTTTCTTCCTGAAAATATGCTGCTAGCAAGTACATTTAGGTATTGGAGGACCTACAACAGTGTATTTTAATTTAAAATATTGTTGTCTTTTGGGTAGTTTGTGTAAGGACTTTGTTAAGGAAGCAGTGGTCTTCGTACAGTTATAAATGTTAGCCTGTCATTGAAACTTCATGGCTGCTTATTACAGATTTAAAGTTTTGTCCCAGAGTCCTTATCAGTTCAGAACAGACAAACCACAGCTGGAAGAATCGGATATTGTTATTGGAAGTTTTGACTCAAATTTGTTGTTACTTTTATGTGCGAAGCAATGTACTAGAGACTGAGGGAGGGCCTAGAGCAATGAATCAGAGGCCCCTCAGGAAAGCTTCTGTCTAGTGGGAGTGCTGCTGGCTCGTTCTTTATATAGTTTACTCCGCAAAACAAGCTTATTTGTATTTTATAATCAAGGAAATTGGAGCTCACATGCATATCAGAGCACTCCCTCAAAGACACAGCTATTAAGTTGAAATGCCAACTCATTTCTGCCCTGCTGCAAACTCCAGGTGTCCCTCGCACCTTGCAGCGTGCAGGCTCACAGGCTAATAGAGAAATTCATCAGGCACCGCGCACGGTGTGAGCCTCGCCTCCGATCCCAGAGTGAGCTTTGAGATGCTTGTATCCGGATGCCAGATCTGTCTAGGTAGGGGTTGTGGCAAGTTATTGACCCCTCTGAGTGTCAGAATTCTTTCTCTTCACTGTTTTTCTGGAACCGCTCTTCTACGTGTTGTAAAGAAACGGAAGACATTCATACCCATCTTCCTCTAGAAGATGAAGCTTCTGGAAGGAGGGTTAGGGCATGGTGGTGCAAGAGTTGCGGTTTCAGGGGACAGCTCATGCTGTCTGTGTCTCAGCCCTGCTCCTTGGCAAGCTGTCTGGTCTGAGTTCAGACAGACGTAAAACCTCTGTGGACCTTGTTTTCTAGCCCCTGTAAAGTTGGGATGATAACAGCACCTAATTCATGTTCGAGGAATTAAATGCTGAACTCTTAGTATCTGGTACACAGTAGCTCTTAATATATGTTAGTTATTATTAGTTATAGTTATATTTTAACTAATATATATTAGTTATTATTACAGTTGGTTTGATCTTTGGGGTTCAGGAACTTGATTTTATCAATCTTCTCAGGTCTGATAAAATTCTGTGGACTTAGTCACACACGCCAAACTTATTTTTTGAATAATTAAACAGTGCTAATGTATTAATTTATTCAGGTGTTATTCTAGTAATAGCAATACTCAGGTATTCTGTGTGATAATGAGGTAACCAGGCAAAGTAAGTTAATATTTATTGACATTTATCTAGTGCAAATGAAATCAAAGGTAGTTTTAGTAGGCTGCTTTATTTAGGCTCGCTGTAGAACCTGGAGATTTGTTTTTTTAAAAACATCAACAGAAATACTATTTCTCTGTAGACATGCTGTTGCTTGCTGGATCTCTACCCTTGGGTTTGTTCCTTTTTTTCCTTTTATCTCAACATTTTATGTGAGATCAGTAGCAAAACCACATTAATAACGGAGATTTTGTATTTGTAGTTTCCTCTTAAAAACAGTAGTAATCTGTACATAAGGCATTTTCATGAGGGCGGTTGAGGGGTCTCCTCTTTTCCATGCTTGCAGTACCAGATTCATTCTTGATGGTTTCCTCTGTGTTCTTGCCCAGTTGGGCGTTCGCTCCCCGATCTTTGACGTCTGGTAGCGTGGAGGTGTTCGTGGGCAGCTACCAGAGAAAGTGGTGCTATCTTGTCTAAGCGCACCTGGCTTCGTTGTGCCGCACATGATGGAAGATTACTGTGTTAGCAAAATGAGCAAGTGCGAGGCTACTTTGCCTTTTTGGTTTAACTTCATCTATGAAGCATGAGGCATGGGAGGAGCCAGGGTAGTTTTTCCAATTAATGTTTGAGACTGTTAGTGTAATCTAAAGATGATTTCAGAGCAGTAGTGGTGATGAGAGCATCAGAATTTTGGGATTGAAGTAGGACTCCCATAGAGACCTAAATTTATTCAACTAAATGTCTAGAATAATTCTTGTTTCCTCCTGTGCCGTCTTAGGATAGCCTGAGGGGGGTGGATAGGAAGAGTGTAACCTGAAGTGGAAACGTTTGGATGATGAGAGGGATAGGCCAGGGGACCAGTGAGGGGAGAGGGCCAGCCAGCAGAGGAGAGCTGGGGAAGCTCTGCAGGGGAAAGCGTTCAGACAGCTCTTGTCATTGAGGAAGTATAGGACGTACTTGGCACGCAGGAGCTGTTGTTGATACCAGGAATGTTGTGCTTAAGTGCTAGGTCACAGTGGTATGGTGCCGTGCCGACATGCACGGTCACAGCTCAGCGGCGTCTCACGGTGCTGGTCGCAGTGGTACGGTGCTGGTCACAGTGGTATGGTGCTGTGCTGACATGCATGGTCACAGTTCAGGGGCGTCTTCCAAGGTTTTGTTACTTCATGGAGGTCCAGGGTTGCCAGAGTAAAAGACAAACCTCCCAAAAGGATGTTGTTTGACTTTCTTTGCCACCTGACCTGAGCTGTACAAAGACACAGTTTATAGGATTTTTGAGAGACCAGAGCAGGGCTGTTAGTACCCATTTTGCTAACTGATAAAGCTTTTTCAGTGTCACCCCCATAATCAGTGGCCCTATTTCAACCCAAGATCTGTGCTTCAATGGGGTGTGTGTATGTGTGTGTGTGTTTTCTTTTTACACACATGTTAATTTACCCTGTATTTCCCTGGGGCAGTGGGAAGTGGATAGGACAGACTGCCTAGTGATCTGACAGGGTCGAGCAAGTATAGTAAAGCTTTGGGGTTAGAAATATATGTCAGTGTTTCATTTTCTGCTTTACTTTTCATATGGTTTATACAGATAGCCGCATTTTACTATTCCATAACTATTATAGTTATTAGGTCATAATTATTAGTGAAGAATCAGCAAATAGATTGGGAGGAATTAGAGAAAAACTTAACTTGTGATGGGCTTTGAGCCTGTAGGACGGTCGTTGCCAGGAGTAACGGGAAGGATTGACATCATCTGACTTGCTTTGAATGAGACTGTGGCTGGATCTGTGGTGTCTGTCGAAGGCGGACGACTGGTTGGGCTCGCGTGGCGGGTGGTGGGTGGGAGGAACCCATGAGCCTGTGGACCTCAGTCGCGCTGGGGGCAGTGAGCGTGGCCGAGGAGTTTAGAATGTTATTTTTCCAAAATCATATCTTTTTGTTTTCTTTTAGGATTTGGAATTCCATGGAGTGATGAGATTTTATTTTCAAGATAAAGCTGCTGGAAACTTTGCAACGAAATGCATTCGGGTGTCTAGTACTGCTACCACCCAGGATGTGATCGAGACGCTGGCGGAGAAATTCCGGCCGGACATGCGGATGCTGTCGTCCCCCAAGTACTCCCTCTATGAAGTGCACGTCAGTGGAGGTCTGTGCACACACTTAGGGGACTGGTGGGGTCTCTCCAGATCCCCGACGTGCGTTGGTCCGTGGGGCGGTCCAGTCACCGCCTACTTTCCTGCGGGGGCTTCTCTTTCTGGAGGGGCAGGCACAGTGTGGCGTGTCTGCGAAATGTCCATGTGAGACCCCGCGGGAAGGTGGTGTTCAGGTGCTGGGTCAGCAGGGATACGTTAGTGTGGTGTGTCCTCATTAAAATCTCGGCAGCCCGAGGTGTTGCCCGCGCACCGATGATGCAGGGCGCTGCTTGCTTCTGGAGCCGTGGTTCTTAGAACTCTTACGTGCAGATTATATATAATATGACACTTAATTTTAACCCCATTAGACGTTATGTGAGTATGAGTCATCAGTCTTACAAAAATGAGTATTTTCTAATGTGAGGCAGTATATTTTCATTATTCTTTGGGGATGATTAGGGCATCTTGAGGAAATTGTCTTAGGTAGTAATTTCTCCTTGTTTTTAATTAAGTTTAAAGTTTCTGAAAATATGCTAAGTATCTATATCAAGCAGCAATTTTAAGTTAGACTGATTAGAAATGTGAAAATCTCTAAAAGTTTTATGAGTCCTTCGGAAGTATGGAGTCACCTATAAAAAAGGCAGCTCTCGGGGCGCCTGGGTGGCTCAGTGGGTTGGGCTGCTGCCTTCGGCTCAGGTCATGGTCTCGGGGTCCTGGGATCGAGTCCCACGTGGGGCTCTCTGCTCAGCAGGGGGCCTGCTTCCCTTCCTCTCTCTCTGCCTGCCTCTCTGCCTGCTTGTGATCTCTCTCTGTCAGATAAATAGATAAAATCTTTAAAAAAAAAAAAAAAAAAAAAAAGGCAGCTCTCAGTGAACACGTGAAAGATTACGTTCCATCCAGACTGGAATGTGGCACCTGTTCAAGTCCATCCCCGAGCCCTGAGCCCTCTTTGAGCATCAGTTGTCTCAACTTCAGAATTACAGTTTTCTTTGTACATGCGGAATTCGGGGAACACTTTCATACTGTGTGGATTTGGGTACGACCACACACTCTTTTCTCCAGTAGGATGTCAGGTGGGTCAGGCTCACTTAATACTCTGGTGACATCATGAGGACGTCGCACACGCAGACGGTGCCAAAGCTAGATCTCAGCAGAGGGTACTTCGCTCTGGATGGTTTTTCTGAGGTTGAGTTTTTCCTTTACCTTGGAATCCTTATTACCAGGTTATCGAGAAGAAAATAACTCACTTTTAGACCTTTTTGTGTTTTTACTTTTTGGTTATTTGAAAGCCACCAAATGAAGTGTTTGGGATAATACGTAAGATTGAAATTTGAGATCTAAAAATAGAATGATTTTGATGAAGTTTCTTTTCAATTTCCTTTAATTAAAAAGTAAACTGTCTTACTTGTAAGGGGGTGTGTGCCCAATAAAGGTGTCTGGAGAAGGCAGGGAAGCCGCCCTCACCCGGAGGTGAGCGGCTGGGACAGGCTGACTCTGTCCCTGTCCCAGTGGGCTGCACCTGTGCCTCCCGTGCAGGGAGAGCCGTCGTGTGCTTGTTCTCAGTTTTCAGATCAGGGAGCCCATAGGGTGTCCGTGATTTTCAGTGGCACGTGTGGGTCAAAGGAAATACTTAACATTTCATTTTACTGAGTAGTTCAGTTCAGACAAGTTAATAAGTATTCATGCTCTAACAACAACTTGATAGATGTTTGAAAAAATTGTGCACGTAAAATGCAGGGAAGACTAAAATTTTCATCCCTGATGGGTTTGTGTGTCCTCATTTCCTGACCGTGTGGGTCTGGGGCAGCGCTGCTGGTTTTGTCCAGCACCACGGAACTCCTGCTTTGGCCCTGCCGTGGCGCTAGCAGAGGGGACGAGGCGGTCTGGTGTGGACGAGGGGCTGCCTGCGGCAGGCAGTGCCTATAGCGCCCACCCAGTGCATCTCGTTTCCCTGATGTTTCCGCGGGCCCCTTGCCTCCTGCCTGTGAACTGAAGGTCCAGCGTGCAGTAAGCCCAGGCCCCGAGCCGCATCCCGCAGTCCACGAGACTCCGCTCCTCTCCTTTCTGTGTTTCAGCATTCCTTATGTGAAATCCGCGGGGAAAATAAACAGGGTTCTGCCTAAAAACAACAGTGTGAGACCCACTAAGGCAGAAAGAGATTTTAAAGTTACCAAGTTGCGGTAGGACCCTGACTGCGTTTACGCTTAATAAGTAGGCTCATGTGCTCTAGAATACCCTACTCTTGGTTTTATTTTTACTGTTACGATTTCAACTTAGTTGTTCTCAAAGTTATTTCTCTTAAAATACACTGTGAAGAATTTTGACCTAGTACAAATTTTGCAACAAGAAGAACTTGGTAATTTTGGTTTGTAGCAGGAATTTCAAACTTCATCCATTCCCTAATTTATTGCTCTTTCATTTCTCATATTTTCAGTTCATAAAATAATAAATTAGAATTTGTTATTTCTGTATTCTTATAATTAACATTGCTGTTTATAAACAGTATTTACTAAAAGCCTGTGTAAGTCTTTTTATCCTTTAAATTTGTCCCGTTCAGGGACGCCTGGGTGGCTCAGTTGGTTAAGCAGCTGCCTTCGGCTCAGGTCATGATCCCAGCGTCCTGGGATCGAGTCCCACATCGGGCTCCTTGCTCCACAGGGAGCCTGCTTCTCCCTCTGACTCTTCCTTCCACTCTGTCTACCTGTGCTCGCTCTCACTCACTCTCTCTCTGACAAATAAATAAATAAAATCTTTAAAAAAAAAAAATAAATAAAAAAATAAATTTGTCCCGTTCATTCCTGCTTCCTTTACCGTGGTGGTTCTCCAGCTGGCCTCCACCTCCTGTGTTTGCCGACCTCAGTGTGGACATTCTACAGTTACGTGGAAGCTCTTTGCCAGCTGTAGGCTTCTACTAAGCGGCCAAGGTGTGCCGGGCTCTCAGGATGCCCACTCGGTCACTGTCCTGACCAGTACATGCCTAGCAAACAAGAAGGAGTATTCTAACCCTAGCACTTCACCCTGACGAGGACATGGGATGGTGGTTTCATGGTGGGAGGTGCTGTGAGGGCTGGACCTGGTGAGCTTAGGAGACGAGGGATAGGAAGACTCGTGTGAGAAGGGAATCTCACAGGTTGGCCGAACTCCTGTGTTATGTTAACATTGTTTCCTTATTTTCCAGTTACATATATGAGATAATTTGATTTACAGAATTAGGCTGATAGCAAAGCCCTGTATACTTTTCCCCCCTAGTTTGTGTATATTTCTCTTATTTTCCCAGTTGGATTCTAAATGTCATAAGGACATTAGCCCTGCTCAGTGTTTGGCACTGGGTACATGGTAGTATATATTACAGTGGCAACAAAAGAGTAAGTAAGTAAAACTAGCACGTAACAGTTTAAATGACATTTCAGCCTGTTAGTAAGTACTTGTGGTAATAAAGTATTTTATATCTTAATTTAAATTTATAGGAGAATATTGTATTAGCATTAGGTAGCTTTGCTGTGCTGATTAACATACGCTAATTGGGATTAGCATAGTAATAAATTAAACGTCTAGGAGAATGTTGTATTAGCTGGTGCCGGTGAATAACCATGACTTAATTTTTTTCTCATTTCATGATTTGAAGAAGAAAGAAGATTGGATATAGATGAGAAGCCCCTTGTTGTTCAGTTGAATTGGAATAAAGATGATCGAGAGGGCAGATTCGTCCTTAAGAACGAGAATGATGCCCTTCCTCCTAAGGTAGGGCCTCCGCGTCCCGTGCTGGCCGCGTCCCGTGCTGACCACATCCCGGATCCAGGTCTGACCGTGGTGAATGACAGATTCACGATAATGGGGGGACTCCACTGACCTGTCCCGTCTGCTGCTTTTCCTAAATGACTTTTTTGCCCTTCTCCCAGTAAGCAAATGGAAAGGACTCCTACTTCTCTCTGTTTCGTCCTCTGTTTCACTAAATAATCCCCAATATTGCTGTTTACTTTTGCAAAAAAGCATTATGGAAGCTTTTGTTATTAAGAGATTGAATGATCAGGTAATCTGCCCCAGGTTTTTTACCAAATTAGAAAGTCAGAATATGTTTTAATAAGAATCATAAGGGAAAATAGAACTTTAATAACCTATTATGTGTGGATTTTTCAGATACAACTTAATAGGGCACATTTTCAACCTTTTTCATACCCTGTGTAAGATTAGAAATTAGCAGACTTTCTGGGCTGAGGTCATGCGGTGATGCTGAAACTCTCTTGGGTCGGGAGATGGGGGTTCCTGTGCTGCTGTTCTTTGCGGAGCACTACGAAACAGACAGGACTTGAGACCAGCGGTCATCTCTGTGTCAGATCAAGTGGCACCTTACGCTAGATTCAGTGTTGACGAATCATGGCAAATGCAAGAGTCAAGGATATTTTGAAAAAAGTCTTCTGTTTAATCATTTTCCTCAACAGATTGGGAAAGAGTGCCATTGTTCACTCTGGAAACAGAGACTTTCCACTTTATTTCTGTGATGTCGGTGTTCCGTGCTGAAGAGTTTTAGATACACAGAATGTGTTCTTGGCCTTACGTGTTACGTGCTTCAGTGGCTTGGCATTTGTAGCAAATTCATATAAAGGAAAAATGGACATCTTTCTCTCTCTCTTTTTCTTCTTCTTTTGGTCCATGTTTTATTTAATTCCTGCCCCCTTATTTTCAGCTGATGTGCCTTGCAGTGGGCCAGAGATTCTCTTCCGTGTGCATGAGAGCTCGAATGAGGGGTAGGACAGTGCTGAAGTGGCTAGCAAGGAAAATGGAAATGCTAACTTAGATAAAACAGAAGGTGGTTACTATTCTTTCGTGCTTTTCTTGATTCTTTACCAGCCTGTTAATGATACCAAAAAAAAAGCCTCTGTGTCATCTGCTAGCAGGCCGTGTTGTGAATTAAGAACTAACAAGCAGATAAATAAGGTCTGGGAAAGAAATTGGAAGTCTTAGCACAAACATTACTTAATAATTTCGCTCTAAAAAAGTCAGCTTCTTACAGTATGCTTAACATTTGTTTTGAAGTTAAATATGAAGTAGATAATGATGTAAACAGTTATTTCCTTTTTTTTTTTTTTTTTTTAAGTTTTTATTTATTAGAGCAAGGGGAAAGGTAGAGGGGAGGGAGAGATTCTGCACTGGGCATGGAGTCCCGCGCAGGGACTCCGTCCCACAACCCGGAGACGATCACCCGAAATGGAATGAGCAGTGCCACGCTTGGGGCACCTGAGTGGCTCAGTGGGTTGGAGCCTCTGCCTTCGGCTCAGGTCATGATCTCAGGGTCCTGGGATCGAGCCCCGCATCGGTCTCTCTGCTCAGCAGGGAGCCTGCTTCCTCCTCTCTCTCTGCCTGCCTCTCTGCCTAGTTGTAATCTCTATCTGTCAAATAAATAAATAAAAATCTTCTAAAAAAAAAAAAAAAAGAGTGCCACGCTCAACCAACTAAGCTACCCAGGACCCCAGTTATTTCCATATTTTGGTTAGGCTTTCTTTAAAAAAGTAACTTTATGTAAATTATTTGGATTTTTATTCATAGAAAATCAGATTTTATGATTCCTACCCTAGTTTTCTTAGTGGGTTTGGTTTTCTGTTTGCTTACATATTAGTTTTGAATTAAGGTAAAATATACACACAGTGAAACACACAGACCTTGGATGTATAATTCACTAAGCTTTGCTAAATACATGCCTGTAACCATTAGCTCAGTCAAGGTAAAGCACATTCCCATCGCCCGGACCTGTCCCCGTTCTGTAGTGGGGTGTTGGGGTAGCATGCGACACGCGGTTAGCGCGGCCGCAAAGACCTTTCTGTGACTCTGTGTAACAGCCGTCATAGTAACGATGTTGCTTTCACCAGAAGGCTCAAAGCAACGGACCTGAAAAGCAGGAGAAAGAAGGTGTTATTCAGAACTTCAAGAGAACGCTCTCAAAGAAAGAAAAGAAGGAGAAAAAGAAGAGAGAAAAAGAGGCCGTGAGGCAGGCATCTGATAAGGATGACAGGCCTTTCCAAGGGGATGACACGTAAGTAATTCTGGAAGTATCTCTGTTTCCCTTTGCTCGTTAAATTACCGGAGAAACTGTGAAGTTAATTTGGTCGCCTCTGGCTCTTGTGTGTGTGTGGGGTCTCACCTAAGCAAGGGTTACGGCCGACAGCCGACCCTACCTGTCTCGTGGGTTTGCTAGTCCCAGAGAAGCACGCTGGTGAGCAGTAGTGTTTTCTCGGAGTAGACGACTGAGGTCAGTGTTTTCTTCATCTTTGGCCTTTTGTCTCTGGTCTTTCGGTCTTTAAGGCAGCAGTGCCGTCCTGCAGTCCTTCCCTCCACTGACTGCTCCCCCGAGGTAGGCAGGAACAGTCCGAACAGTAGCCCGGGTTCAGACGCCCTGTCTGGTTGACTCCAGCCCTCAGCTCCCTTTCCTTACATCGACACACCAGCCCTGTCCTCGCTGTACTTCCTCTCGGAAGACCTTTGAGCTTCTGACCTCAGGGCTGCTGCAATAAGGGAAATCATTGCATCTTGATGATGACAGAAAAGACATCAGAGGAAGCTGACCTTCCCCCTGGGTGGGGGAGCTTGGCCTCGTCCTGCCCGTCTTCATGTGCGTCAGTCTGGTCGTTTGGCCCGCGGCATGGTGTGTGCTGCCCCCGAGGCCTCTTGTCGCCTGGCTGGGCCTGCAGCGTGGTGTCCGCACTGTCCTTCCAGTGCTGAGGTGATACCATTCACGGTAGAAGGTCAGCATATGGGTGTGTCAGAGAGAGAGGAGGAATCACCTGTCCTCACAGGAGCCCAAAAAGAACTGTAGGTTTTTTGGTTACTGTTTCTGTTTAAGATTTTTTTTACTTATTTGTCAGATAGAGAGATCACAAGCAGGCAGAGAGGCAAGCAGAGAGAGGGAGGGAAGCGGGATCCCTGCTGAGCAGAGAGCCCGATGCGGGGCTCGATCCCAGGACCCTGAGAGCATGACCTGAGTGGAAGGCAGATGCTTCACTGACAGAGCCACTCACGTGTCCCTGTAGTTTGCTTCTCATACACAAATACATACTTATCTGTTTATGTAGTTTATGTATAGAGTTTTTAAACAGGTATAATTATGGGCTTTTAAAACTAGAGCTTTCCAAATGACATTTTTCCACTGGAGTATGTCCCATAAATGCATATATACACTCACAAGGATGTATTGTCATAAAAGCATGAAGTAATTTAGATGATTATGTCGTGGTCTCACAGTTTTTTTTTTATAATTTTATCTCACTGGCTCCTTTTTGGGTGCTATAGGTAGTTCCTAGGTGTTTTGGTATTACAAGCACTACTACTATGGGCATCCTTGCTCTCCAGCTCTGGGAGCGCTCTGAACCACGATTCTGGCAGTCTGAGGACGTATGCGTCACCAGGCTGCCCCTGGAAGTGTCTGCTGGATCCCACGAGCCTGCCTGCTTCCTACTGCCCTGGGAACTGTGCATAAAAGCTCCCATAGCTCGCATTTATTTTATCATTAACAAGGCAGATGTCTTTTTGTACACTCACTGACCGTCTATATTCTGTTTGTTAGCAACAGCGTTCTGTATCTGTTGAGGACACTTAACTGTTCCTTAGTTAATGGTGTTTACTTTAGAGTAGACTCGGGCCCATTTTGGTTCGCATCAGAGTGGGTTCAGGCAGTGATGTCTGCCGAATGAGCGCAAACTCTCAAGCACAGTATTACATGGTGAGGTTCTCTCCAGCATCAGCAGTAGAGCTCGCGGAAGCCCGGTGCTGGCCCAGGAGAAATGCCAGAGATAAGAGCGGTTGAGATGTGGGCTGCGGCTCGCTCGTCCCGCTTATCAGTGCGGTTTACCTGGTGATACATTGTCTGTGTTCAGAAAACTAGTCACTTAGAATGAATTAAATCATCCAGTTGAGCTGATTCAAAGTTTGATTTTTTTTTGCTGTTGGAAAGCATGGGGAGGGGCAGAGAGACAGACTCCCTGCTGTGAGGGCTGCTCTTGGAGCCCCAGGACCATGACCTGAGCCCAAACCAGAAGTTCAAGGCTCACCGACTGCACCCACCACCCCCCAGGCACCCAAGTGCTTGATTGGTTTTTAACTATTTTTGTGATTAAAAATGACACCTTCAAAGAGTATTTATCAAAATTTAGTCACCAGTCCGTCTTTAATTGCAAGCTTCATCCTCATTCTCTGTGGTTGACTCCTTGTCATTCCTTTTCCTTTTGAAAATTTAGCTTCAAGAAAGTGAATGTTGGTAAATCATTTTGTTAAAAAACCGTACTATTTGAGCTCAAGATTTACTGTAATTTTAAGACAGTTTTACTCAGTAAGAGTATATTTGTTCCTTTATTTCTTACAGTTGGAATGCTCATTTTGTCTATTTTAGGAAACCGCTGGTGGAAATTCCTGATGTGTGTAATTAATACAGTTTTCTTTTAGACTGACTGGTGAATCCACAGTAATTAAGTCACATAAACTCATTGGGAAATCTTGATTATAAATTTCCCTTTAGTGTGTTGCTTGTAATGAGAGGAACCTCATTTTGTACCCGCGGCACTTGTCAGCACGCGTCTCTCACCCGCGGCACACGGGACAGAGCAAGCCCCAGGGCCATCCGCCAGGGACGCATGGGTGTGACTATAGCCCAGCTCTTTCTAACACCACATTGAGAAAAGACCGGCGGTACCTTTCTTGTCTTCCAGGGAGAATTCCCGGCTGGCTGCCGAGGTTTACAAAGACATGCCCGAGACCAGCTTCACGCGAACGATCTCGAATCCGGAGGTGGTGATGAAGCGCCGCCGGCAGCAGAAACTGGAGAGGAGGATGCAGGAGTTCCGGAGCTCGGACGGGCGGCCGGACTCAGGTACCGCGGGCTTCCCCGCGCTGACCCCGCCCCGCGGCCCCGGCCTGGCCGCGCGGCCGGTGCCCTGCGCCCAGCCGGGCTGCTGCAGGCCCAGCTTGGCTTGAAGCGCAGGAGCTCCCTTCCCTAAGACTTAGGGTTAGTTACGCAGTTTCCCCAGTGCGGCTCTTCTTTAGTTGTCATTTTTTAATTCTGGGAAATACGTATGGAAGGAGACGGTAGATACATTCCCAGCGCCTGTGATTAAGGATGCGCGTCTCGTCTCTGCTCCTGTTCCTAAATTGGACTGTTTTGAAGCAAATCCCAAATTTCTCAGTGTTTCATCTTCCATTTCACGGTTTTCCTAGAGGTAAGGATTCTTGAAAAATGAAAACAGAAGAAACCATAGTTCTGTTGTCACGTGCAAAAGAATCGAGGCTAATTCCTAGTGCTGTCTGCTGTTCTGTCACTGGTCACGTGCTGCCGATGGCCTCAGAGAAGTGTCCAGTCACGTCGGGGGCTGCATGGAACCTGCATGTGGCCCCTGCTTGGCATGTCTGTCACCCCGGGTTCCGGTCCTGTCTCTTAGCTCCCCTCCAGGATGCGTCACTGGGCGCTTGTTGGTCTTGTAGAGTTTGCGGACAGCATCCTACAGACGGCCGTTTCTCCTCCTGCTGTGCTCAGTCACGTGAACATGCAGCTTTAGGGTTCTAGGGGAGAAATACTTCCCTGTTACCGTCCTCAGGTGAGCACAGCCGAGCAGTGTTTGTGGAATGTTTCCATGAACTCGTAGAGCTAAAACTTGGCAATATTTTTCCATCTGTTGCCGTTACTGTCCTTCTGATTCTTGAGCTGTCACTTTGAGGTGGCGCGGGTGTCCTCCACCGGCACCTCAAGCTCCCACGTGTCCTCAGTGCTCTCGGGTCTCCCTGTGTGACAGGACGTCCAGTTCGCCCACCCAGTGCATTTCTTGCCCCACCTACGAAGCTGCTATCTCTCCAAGGGCTCCTCTTCTTTTTGTGGGACAAATATTTGGTTGCTGGGGCTGCTCCTTGTTCCTGGTTAGTGTTTGCTTGTGCGCCTGTTTGGTGGATGAGCTAGGAAATACTTCAAATACCTTGGTTTTTTTGTTTTTGTTTTGTTTTGTTTTACTATTTTGATTTTAGAAGATCTGAGTATCTTTTCACTTAGGTTAAAAATTCTTCACACCTAATACTGATAACGTAATTTTTGCTTTTCCTTATGATAAATAGTAATATCAAAAGAAAAATAATGCTCATATTAACAGCAGCGTGATACTGAAGAAATTTTCAGCTTTTCTGCATACTTGTTTGTGGGTATGCTCGCTAAGGTGCACTATGAAATTATGATGTTCTGAAATGACAGCCTAGATCCCTGACTGTGGGGTCAGACACTCATACTGATTTATAGTTCGCTTTGTTCGTTTTGTTTTGCTTTTGATTTTAGAGGTTTGTTTCTTAAAAATTTCATGTACCTAGTAGTTCCCAAGTCATATCTACAAAACAAGGTATATGTAGAGAAGTTCAGCTTTTGTCCCTGTCAGCCCCTTGAGTTAAACGGCAATGCGTGCTCTGTACACGCTTCCGCCGCCTCGTCTCCTCTGCTCCCGGGCATCTGCTAGAGATGACTCGAGCACATCGTAGAGAGAGTTAAAACAGATGACTTTACTATTTTAGCTATAAATTGGGCGTGTATGTTTTTAGTTATTTAGGTATTTGACATAAAACTTTTATTTGTAATTAACCTGTAATTGTATTCAGCAAAGAAAATATTTGTTAGAAACTTGTCAGTTAGTTTTGATTGTTACAGAATGACAGCATAGTCATTTTGAGTTTTGGAAAGAAGCTGGGTATGTGAGGTCTGTGTCACCGATCGGGCCTCTGTGCGGGTGTCTGACCGAGCAGGGCCCAACTGCCCTGCGGTCCTCCCCGACCTTATGCTCGCAGCCTGGGAGCTGCTGGGGGCCCGTTGTCTGCTCTGCATCTGCTCGCTCACTCACTCACTCGGTGTAGGGTTTTGAACGTTGGGACTCGCAGCGATTCTCTGATGGTGGACCCCTTCTCTGGAGTCCGAACCCAAGTCAGAGGGTTTCCAACCCTACCCAGACGATGACCATAACTGAAATCCAGTCTGCACATGGGACAGCGGGGCAGACCCATGGGGCGCTGCGTTGACGCCCATATTACGTTCACGCCAAGAGTGTTAGTCCCTCTCTCAGCCTGTATCGTCTGCTTTCGTGGGGTTGTCTGTGGACCCTGGCTCCGATGTGCTTGGTCACTTGACAGAAACTGCCAGGGGTTCCATGTCTTCGGAACTCACACCGGCTGCTGTGTCAGGGATGTGTTCCCCACGGGGAGCTACACGGGCTCTGTCACTTGTTTACTTGGGTCCTCAGCCACCTTCTAACTGAGTCTCAGTTTCATGTTCCGTGGGAGCTGCAGCGTCAGTGACTCAGACCAGTGGGGAGAGCGGGCTGCTTGCTAGTTCCATGGGTGATGTGACCCGTCACTCTCGAGCTCCGGGTGACATTATGTTTTTAGCTGTCCTGTCCTGTCTGCTGGAAGATTCGAAATGGCTTAGAAATATGTGCCCTAAGGGAAAAAAAAGAAAAAGAAAATGAGGAGGGAAAGAAAATACAAAGAGGAGGAAGAAAGGAATAAAATTTTTGGAAGAACAAGAGGAGTGCTCGGAGATGGCTAACGTACAGGGACCTTTCGCATGACAGACCCAGAGGGATTCTCTTAGGAAGGAGTTGGACGTGATCGAAATGATCATTTTCTCAGTGATTCCTTGAGGAATAGCCCAGTGTGTGCTCAGATGCGTGAGTCGTGAGAAGCGCAGCCAGCTGAGGGGATCCGTTTCTGTAAGTAACTCAATAAAATATTTTTAGAAGAAATTTGCTTTAATGTGGATTAGGTTGTAACGTGTGTATTGTTACGGGAAACTCTGTGTGTCCCTTCAGACTGTGCTCACAGAGAACCATGTTTATGGGGAAGATTTGGGAAAATAGGATGGAGAAATTAGATGTGGTCTGATAGTATGCTGCTGAAGGGTTATAAGGTGGGGATTCAGAAAGCTTTTAATGTAGCCTCGCTTCAGGTCTGGAGTGGTTACCATGGGAGCAGAGTCGAGGATGGATCTCTTGGAACTACATCTGGAAGTGTGAGGGTTGGGTCTCTGAGCACAGCAGCTGGCCGTAGGCTGGTCACACGGAAGCCGAGGCCCCAAGAGGTGGGGTTACCAAGACGTGGTCCAGACTGCGACACCTGTCTCCAGTCACATGGATGCTGAGGGACTGCAGTGAGAGAACATTTGGGGGTGGAAGACGGGTTTCCTGGAGCTGCTGGTGGGACCTGGGGGATGTGCTGAGCTGCTGGCTGAGTGGCTCAAGACCAGGTTCTGGTCACGGTGTCAGCTGGAGAGAGAGATTTGGGAGCGATCTGTGGTTGTCAGGCAGCATCACTGGACGTGGTGAGATTCAGGTAATGGAAGAATTTAAGGGAAGGCTACTGTTCAGAGGAGTAGGCAAAGACAAGAGGAAAACAAAACCTCCAAAGAATTAGGAGAACTAGCAGAACATCTACCAAGTAGAGGTTGAAAGGATAGTTGGGAGCAGAAGGAACATTTTTCTATATAGAGACCCAAGAAACCCTAAAAAGCTAAATATTAGCAAAATAGCTGTTTATTGTTAATACTTAAGGATGTCGAATACATTAAGTCCAGCTATTTTTTTTCTTTAATAAATGACTTAAAAATCTATTTCCATAACCTGTCGGAGTTACTAGCCCGGCTGTTTTGGCTGGTAGAAGAGATGGGGGCGCGGCCATGTGGGTAAGGCTCCCGAGACTCGCAGCCCTGTCCATTATTTTCGTGTCTGGCTGGCCTGAGGATTGGTTCCCTGAATTCTCATGACCTGACCCCCACACAGCTGATCAGACTCGCGGCTTGCAGGAAGCTTGGACCCGGCACTTCGTGAAGCTTCTTCAGTACTCGGGTATATTTGCTTGTGATGCCTCCGAGTGCCATTGGCCCCGAAGTGCTCTGTGTCTGTCAGTTCATTGGTTCGTGGCACAGTGCTTTGCCACCTGTTAGGGCTGTGGATTTCTTACCGAGGCGTTGTTGGCGGCATCCCGAAGCTCTTCTAGGTGTCTGTCCTGCCTCAGCTGCCGCAGCAGCAGCTTGGGGAGCAGCAGAGCACTGTGGCGGGGATCCCACAGTTGGGGTCCCACAGACCCGCAGGCCTTGGCCGTTTGTCCTCAGAGTGGAGTGGCAGCCCTGCCGTGGTCTTAGAGCGGACGCATAGGTTTGTGCAAACCAATCTCAGTGCATAGTAGGGCGTGTAAATTGTTCGCTGCCCCTCTGTCCTTGCACAGCAGGCTGGGGGTCATGTGTCTCTGCGAGGAGGGTACTGCGGCATTAGGCTTGTCAACCGAAAGCCCTTTGAATTAGATTCTGTGCTCAGACTAAAACCAGTTCAAGTTGTGGATATCCTGGACATTCAGACAGGTACTAGACGTCATTCCGCCCAACAGCTGAGCTCCTTTGGCCTGTGAGTGAATTTTACAGCGGCCGCATCGTAACGTGTCCTTGAGGAGCTGCTGGAGGCGTGCTGTCCGTAGGAACCTTACTGACTTGGTAAATGATTTTCTGGTAAACCCTGACCTTACATTTTTTCAGACCGAACAGAACAGTCTTTCATCCTCTATGGCCTGTGACTTTGGCATTGCCAAGTACTTGTCTTGGCTTTTAGCGGATACAAAATTTTCTTAGAAGAATTAAATTTCTGACCATTTGCCTTTTTTGTAGTCATCTCCTCCGCTTTCTGAACAGGTAGTCTGGTTTGCTCTGTGTTTGTCTCATCAAAGCACACGGAGATTTTACCTCAGCCTGTAAGATTGTTTTCACTCATTCTCTTGTACACGTCTTTCTAGTAAGTCAGTTCCCGTGTGCATCTGGACGTAGAGGTAGTAAAACCAGCGGGACGTGCCTCGGTGGAGTCGGATGCGTGCATCAGAACTGGCCTCGCTGGGGGGCTGCAGTCCCATCTGCAGCCCCAAAGCCCCCTGCCCCAGGAGAGCGCGAGGGGCGACCTGCACACTCCCCACACGTGGGCGCGGCCTCGCTCTTCCGTGTGTGCGCGTACACGGAGCCAGAGCCTCCCGGCGGCTCCCGCTTACACTAGAGTCAAACCCAGACTCTCAGGGTCTTGGTCTGGCCTAGGCCCATGTGATGGCGGACCAGGAAGGCCCGTGTGACCTGGCCTTGGCCAGTCTCACTGCATTTCCCTCTTTTCACCTGGGGTTCATCTCTGGCCGGTGAGCCCAGCCAGACCCATGCCACCTGTAGGCCTTAGCACCTGCCAGTCCCTCCGCCCTGGAAGCTCTCGAGGGGCCCCTGCGGCTGCTGCATGCCCCTGCCGGCCCCTGCGGCCCCTCGGCTCCTGGCAGCTGCTCGTCTTCATAGAAGGCTTTACAGTCCCGGGCACTTAGGAGGCTCTTGGTCATTTTCTTCCTCACAGCCCTGCTTATGTTTCCACCACATGTCCCACTGTCTTACCTGTTTGCTCCCTTGTCCGTCCTTTCCTCCTGCGCCCCACAGCTGCACAGTAAGCCGTCCCCGCTGACCTGTTCATCGCTGTATCCTCGGCACTGGGACACGGGGGCACGCGGTCTGTGTGAGTTTGTGTGTGCTTAACCATGTTGACGGGCAGCACCATCAGAGCTCTCTGGAGTTTCTTCCCGTTCTCATCCTGGACCCATAGTGGGCATCGGTTCATCGTCATAAAAACTGCTCAGGCTTGAAGAGAGGACAGAAACCGTCTTCGTCGTACTGGGTGGTTCACTGTCGCAGAATGTTGTTAGATCAACAAGGGACTGCCATTGTATGTTGTCTCACAGACACGAATCTAGAATTACTACACAGATTCCATCTTTGTATGCCTTGCACCTGGAACTTGGGTGCCCTTTTTTTAAGTGATCATAAATGTTAGCTATCTTTGTTACTGGAATAAAATAAAGTAGTGCTCAAAGATGTCAAAATGTTTTTTTTCAGGTGGAACATTGAGAATTTATGCAGATAGTTTAAAACCAAATATTCCATACAAGACAATCCTGCTGTCTACCACAGACCCTGCAGACTTTGCTGTGGCTGAAGCTTTAGAGAAATACGGTCTGGAGAGAGAAAACCCAAAGGATTACTGCATTGCCCGGGTACGTAACTGTATGTGACTGTCCGGTCAGAGCTTACCGGCGTTACGCAGGCTGCGAGTCACGTTTCATCGGAAATGTGCTCTGTAGGTGACATTAAAGGTAGGCTTGTTCTCTCCCAGTAGTGTCATTTAGGATGTAAGGAATGGAAACTCTGTCTTAAATATGTATGGAAAGCTAACATTCTCCCTTCTGTTACAAAAGTAGTAAATAAATATACAGAAAGAAGAAAGTATAGAAAGGTGACTTGAAGAGAATAAAAATCACCCATAGTTCTAATACCAAAAGATAACCCTTATCTCTATATATACACAGATATATACCTTTTAGTTCTTGTTTCGCGTATGCAGGTAACTTAATATATCTAAGGCTTTTTCTAACAGCCGACTAAGATGGCAGCGTGAAGATTCCCTTCTGAGCACACAGCCTGGTTGCTGTGCCGGCTGGCTCTGGGCGCCTGCCGTGAGCCCTCACCATCCTTTCGCGCAGATGAAGGCCGCGTATCTTCACCCAGCTCTCACGGGGACAGTGGGCTCTTACTCCTCAGAACTGAGTGGGTCATATTAAGCAAAACCAAGCAGGTTTTCTCTCTGAGACAGACTGCTTGGACAATTTTTAGCCCGAAAGTCAGTGATGAGTGTGTGCTGACTTCATCACCAGGATTTCCTGTTAAGTCGCACTGGCCTTGGGGTTTTCCTAGAGATGGCTGCCTTTCCTCCTCTTAGCAGACGACTAAGTCATGGAAGAGTGCGGTTCGTCGTTTCAGTCCCCCTCCCCCCCGGATTATGGAGGAATGCTTGCCGTGCGGGGAACGGCACGGACTTGTCCTCTGCGGCCCCACTGGGACTGGTGTACCAGTGTGGAGGGCCATCTCGTGACCTCCAGAAATCTCTGTGTGCCTCTGAGCCGTTCATCACTTCCTCCTCTCCCTTCCCCAGGCCGCCCTTTGTAGAGTTTCTATGTAAGTAGCATATAGCGTGTGCTCTTACTGCCTGCTTTCTTGTGCTCGGGGTAACAGTTTCGAATGTGCTTGCGTGGACCGTGCTTGCTTCTTTTTTGTTGCTGAGTAGTAGTTCATTGTATGGGTATTTCCAGGCTCGTTCATCTCTTTACCTGTTGACGGACACTTGTGTTGTTTCCAGTTTCCGGTTTGGGGCTGCGAGAGTAAAGCCGCTGCGAGTGTATGCGGGCAGGTCTTCTCACAGACAGACTTTTTTCTTGAGTGAATTGTTTGTGTAACTTCTTAAGGAACTTTGAAACTGGCACTGCAAGCTGATTATATCGTGTGCCATGTGCACCAGAAGCTTGTGAGAATACCGTATTGGATGTGCTCATTTTACATGCCAGCCATTCTGGTAGGTTATAGTGCTCTCTCACTGTGGGAAACATTTTTAGGGGCTCCTGGAGGGGCTCAGTTGGGTACGCATCTGCCTTCCGCTCAGGTCTTGATCCCAGGGTCCTGGGATTCACATCGGGCTACTCCCTGCTCATACTCTCTCTCTCAATAAATAAAATCTTTAAAAAAATTATTTAATTACCCTCTTGAGATAGATATATGTTAAGCCCTTTGTGTGACACATTTGTTGTGAATATTTTCCTGTCTGTGACTCGGTTTGCCTTTCATTTTTTTAATGATGCCCTTTAGAGAATAGAGTTTTTTTGACTTGGAGCTAAGTCAACCTTATTTTTTTTTTTAGCATTCTGTTGTTTGTGTTCTATAAAAGAATTCGACTTTTCTGAGGTTGAAAATACTTTTCCTCCTGTGTCTTAATATTATTTTTTTAAAGATTTTATTTATTTATTTGAGAGAGAGAGAGAGAGAGAGAGGGCAGGAGCAGAAGGGAGGGGTAACGGAAGAGGGAGAAGCAGACTCCCCGCTGAGCAGGGAGCCCAGTGCTGGTTGGTGCCTGTCCCAGGACCCAGAAGTCGGACGCTTAACTGACCACCCAGGTGCCCTTCCTCCTGTGTTTTATAGCTTTAGTTTTTACACTTAGGTCTTTATGTTCCATTTCAAGTTAACATTTGCATACAGTGTACAATTAGGGTAGGTGTTCATTTTTTCCCAGTTGACGCAGCACAGTTGGTTAAGAAGACTTTCTTTTCTCTGGAGTGCTTTGACACCATTGTTGAAAATCAATTGGACCCGTATTTATTGATATGTATTTATGTATATAATATAGAATAATTATACATATTTGTAGATAGGTTTATATATATTTTATATACATAATGTATAGATATATATTTTATATATTTATATGTATGATGTATTTATATATATAAGTAATTATATATATATTTTTATATGGTTCGAGTTCTGGCATCTGTTCTGTTTATCTGTGCGTCTTTTATCTTTTTGTTAGCATCAAGCTGTATTGACTACTGTAGCTTTATAATAAGTCCTAAAGTTCTACTGCGTAAAGTAAGGCCCAATTTTGTTTTTTTGTTTTGTTTTTTGCTTTTAAAAATCACTTCAGTTTTTCTAGGTCATTTGTGTTTCTGAATAAATTTCAGAATCAGCTCATCAGTTCGTATGCAGAAGCTACTGGAATTGTGACGGGGTTTGCCTGGGTTCTGTAGATGAGTCAGAGAGACGGCCACCCTCAAGTGTCCCGTCTGCCAGGCTGTGAGCACAGGGCGCCCCTTTGTTGGTGCCATCTTTGAGTCCCAGGAGTGTCTTGTAGCGTTCAGTGTAGAGGTCCGAGGCCTCTTTTGTTAGCTATAGATGAAATGGAATAAAAGGGCTTGTTGATTTTTATGGCTTTTATCTTTCTGCTGAAAAGCTAAGAAGCTATATTCAGTTGGAAAGACTGGTAGATCTGTAATTTTATGAATATAGCTCCGTTGTTAGCTGAAAATAAAACATTTTTCCCATTGAAATGACAATAAAGAAATAAGATAATTGTATAAATGCACCAGAACAAGAGAAAGGAGAGACGGCAAAAGAGCAGAGTTGGGAATGAAATTCTGCAGAAGTAAAGACTGGTGTCCGACTGGTTGGGCCCCAGGAAAGCTGCAGAGGGAACGCCGCAGACCGCACCGGCCAGGGGCCTGCCTCACGGTCCCCAGCAGACTTGGGCAGGAGGGGCTGGCGCGCTTGCTGAGTCAGCCCTGACGCGGGGCGAAACTGAAACGGGGACTGGGAGCTCTCCCGGGAAGCAGTAGACCGCACCAGCGCCTCCCCTGCCCGCTCCCTGCCGCCTCTCCATCTGAAGGCTTGCTGGAGCCGGGAAGGAGGCCTTGCGTTGGGCGGTGACCACCGGCCTTGCAGGGGACGGCCAGGGTCTTCCCTGAAGGTGGGAGGCTGAGGGGGAAGCTCTGCCGGGGCCCAACAGCCAGCGGCTCGGAGGCTTTCTCCCGGAAGGCACCCTCCGGCCACGCGAGGAAGGTCTGCATGGACGCTCGCCTGCGGGAGTCCAGCCCGGGGACCTCTCTCAGAGGGCCCCCGACGGTCATCTTGCCCCACGTCTGGAGCTTCCCTGTGCCTCACGGGCAAATGCGAGCAGACGACAAGCTTCCGCACGTAGTGGAAACCCCTTTAAAATGAAACAAACAGGTGAAAGAACCTGGTCGTATTTCATGGAGGAGACAGGGCAGAAAGCACACAGAAGTGTTCAGAAAAACTGTGACTCAGAGGGAGAAGGAAGGCCATGGGTCTGTTGGAGAGGACCACAGTGCTGTCACGAGGGACACTTGAAGAAGGAGACCAGGAACTTTAAAATAGAAGTAGAAAAGGGATAGGAAAAAAATGCCAGTGGAGGGCGTGGAAGTTCAAGATAACTGCTCACGTGTAGGACAGGGAGAAACGACCAGAAAGGTCATCTTTTAGACTGCCTGGCACTTAGCTAAAGGAGGGCCAGAGGGAGAAAGCAAGAGGACGTGAAGAGATGGAAGTTACCAAGAAAATGTCCTGGAATGGCTCTCAGAACTGGAGGGTTTGAGTTTTGAGCTCAAAGAGGGCCCGCTGAATAATGGTACAGTCACTTCAAAAAAGAGCCAGACTAAGGTATATTATTTTGAAATTGCAGAAAACTAAAGAAAAGAGAATAATGATTCCAAAGAAAAAGACCGAAGCCACATCTAAGAGGTTGGGGGCAAGACCAGTGCCGGACATAGTGTCAGCACCGTGGAGTCTAGGACACGTGACGTGACATGGCACTTTCTGACTCTCAGTGAGCTGCTCTCTGTTCCAGACTGCCGTGCGCTAGATGGGTGAACAAAGACATTTCAGAACATTCGAGGCGAAACCTACCACCTATCCAGCCTTTCTCAATAAGGCAGCGGAGGACATCCTCCAGCAAAATTGTGAAGTGGGCCAAGAAGTGGAAAGGCACAGGCTCCCCGAGTAGAGTCTAGCACAGTGGTCATCCTGAGGGCGATGGAGAAGGAGAGTCTGGAATGTGTCTGTGCAGTCACCGCACGTAGCACCATCTGCACAGTGGAGAGAGTGTTTGAGTCTGAAATCTGTGTCTGTAAAGGAGGTGGTAAAAGCCACGCTGTCTGAAACCTGGCCAGTACCTATCTGGTGTGGTCTGTGAGGACGTTTCTTCAGCCCTGTGTGTCACAGTAATAAATAAGCAAAACTAAACACCCGTCACTAAAGGAATGCTACGCCATTGGATACCTGTTGCTATGAAACATTATGAATTAAATCTACATGCATATTTTATAAAATAACCCCGTTTTTGGAAAAACGGTCGCCATAAAATAAAACGGAACAACACAAGTCTGTGTCTATGCATACGTGACCATAGAGAAGGATGGATGCCCGGAAGAACGCACAGCAGGTTACCAGTTACGTACCTGAAGGGAGGAAGGAGAACAGAAGACTTTGAAACACAGGTGCGGTTCAGGAGCCCTCTTATGTGCCGTGGATTGATGTGTAAAGATCATTACTGAACGCGTGATTGTGAAAACAGTCATCTCACGGTGGATTTTGGTCTTTTTTGGTTTTTTTTTTCCTTCCTTATGCTTCTCTCTCTCTCTGTCTCTCTTTGTTTCTTTTCTTTTCTTTTTTTGCTTGTTTGTTTAATGTTTTATTTATTAATTTGACAGAGAGATCACAAGTATGCAGAGAAGCAGGTAGAGGGAGAAGCAGGCTCCCTGCAGAGCAGAGAGCCCGATGCGGGGTTCCTTCTGAAGACCCTGAGGTCATGACCTGAGCCAAAAGCAGATGCTTAACCCACGGAGCCACCCAGGCGCCCCTCCTTATGCTTTTCTCTATTGCAGTTTTTTACAGTGAGCCTGTATTGGAACCCCAAAACCCCCTAAAACCCAAAGCTCATTTCTTTGTGGGGTGGGGAAAGATAAGTGATCACGAGTGTTTATTTTGTGATGCGCTCTTTCATTTCCTTTGGGCTCATTAGAAGAGAGTTAGAAGTGGGATTGATAAATTAGAAGGGAAAGCGATGCCTCCAGAAATAAAAGATATATTTTGTATGGGATTTCTGAGGAAATCCCATCTGGGATTCATGGGATCATGGTTCGGTGGGTTCATAGAAGAGGAAACAGTATCCTGAACCGAAACTCTGCCCTGCTTGGGGGAGGAGGAGTCGTCGGGTGCAGTTGGGAGGGTAGGTGACGAAGGTGATCAGGCCTTGCCTCTGAAGGGGACACACTTCGATGCCAGGCCTTCCTGGTGCATTTTCCTCCTGGCGGTTAGGTACGAAGTCGAGGAGAACTGTGTTGCAATGCTGGGTTTGGTAGATCGCTGCTTTCCCGTTCCGGAGAAATCCACAGCGAGCATCACTGTCTATCTGGGAGGTACACTTCCGCCTCTGGAGAGGGATGGATCTTGAATTAGATATTCTTTTTTCTCTTGGTTTGCCATCTTACCAGTTATGTAATAGGTAGTGCTTCCATGTTCACTCATTTGTTATTTTAGCTATTTTTCAATAAATATTTAAGTTCCTTTTACTCGTTAGGTACTCTGTGGGGTCACGAAAGCAAGAGCTGTCTCTAAAAGAACTTACACTAAAGGGAGACAGAAAAGCCAAACATGAGAATTACAAATCAGGGAGCCCTGGAATGAGAGTGGTGGTCACGGAGGACTTCCTGGAGGAGCTGTACTTGAGCTAGACATGGACGCTGGGAAACGAGCCTTTGAGGCTCCAGAGAGCATGGACATGTGGAACTCACGGCTTAATCTGAGAGCTCTGAGTAGTCGGGCATGTCTGGGGACTGCCAGGACGCCTGACAAGGATCGGGACACGAGAGAAATGAAGATCAGGTTCTGAACTCTGTGTGTTCTCAGCCCAAAATGCTAAGTTTGATACAGAACAGTACAAGGAAGATTAATTACTTTAGCAAGACAGTGTGTTACAATACATTTGTCTTTGTCAGATCGTTTTGAAGCCGTGTGTAGAGAAATCCCAGGGTTCTCTGAGGAGTCTGACCCATTCAGTGTAGGGGCTGTGACAGTGTATCTGAGTGGTAGATGACGTCACTGTGGTACCGTAGCCTGGGAATGACGTTCACGTGCCAGTGGCTTCGCTTCTGCCCTGAGTCTCTGCCCGTGTTTTGGTTTGCTTTAACAGCAGCAGAGAACGAAGGAGGGCCGACGTCCAGGCCGTGCGGGAGATTATTGGGCTGCTGTCTCCTAGATCTTTCCTCGGTGTTACTGGGGGCTTTCTCAGACCATGACGAGAACTGTTGGTTACCATAAAAACATAAAAATTAATACAGCATTATGAATTTTAAGAGTGTCTCTGAATGTAGTCTTTTAAAAACAGGTGCTTAAAAACATTTGTTGAATGAATAGCCCAGTGGTATAGCTAAATGGTCTGATTAAGATCTCATCATAAAGACACATTCTCCGTAAGAAAAAGAATGCTGTGCTGTTTCCTTGTCAGGTGCTGGTTGTCTTGAGAGATCTCACAGTAGACGAGACCATGGCAACAGTTATTTGATGACGCAGACGTGGGTTAGGGACCAGAGACTGAGCGGTAGTGGAGTGACCTTTCCTTAAGAACTTACTCCCAATTTGACCATTATGTACCACCCTTCCCCAGAAGAGTTTGTTAAAAAACAAACAAAATTACTGCACTAGTTCTTTCTGGGGGCTAGAGGGGCAGGTAGATAAAAGGGCCCAATAAGCTGGCTAAGCCTTTTCTTGGAAGCTGTTGTCCTTCCGTTGATAGTTGGGGAATTGTCTAGTGTTGGATCGGTTTAATTCTACCATGACTTCTATTTACAATAAATTCTGGTTTGTAAATCCTGGTAATTTCATTTTTAGGCAAAGCACAGTTCATTATTTTTCCTTTTCAGGTTATGCTTCCTCCCGGAGCCCAGCACTCTGATGAAAAAGGTGCTAAAGAAATTATCCTGGATGATGATGAGTGTCCTTTACAAATCTTCAGGGAATGGCCAAGTGACAAAGGTAAAGGGTAGTTTTGTTTGTTAAAGAATTGTTTATATCACACATTAAATCTCTGCTGGGTATGGTAGTTGTCCAACTGAGGATTCAGAGGCGCATGCATGGCGGGGTGTGTGTGTGTGTGTGTGTGTGTGTGCGTGCGCGCGCGCGCGCGCACGCATCCTGCCATATGGTTTTGTAGCTCCCTCCTAGGCTTGCTGGATGGTTCCTCGGTGAGCCCTTGTCCTGAAGTCACACTCCTGTCTGTTCCTTCTTCCAGCAAGGTTCTCTTCCTACACCGGGACAGCCTGTGTGAGTCCCTGTGTGAGTCAGCAGCAGGGGCCCGTCCACCTGAGTGCTGCTGATGGGCATGGAGACCCGCAGCCTTAGAGATTGTCCAGGAATTTAGTCATTTCCAATGAGACGTCCAGACGTTTTACCATTCAGACAGGTTCCCCTAGTTATTTCGGAGCAGCGAAGACTGAATGCTGTGTTTCAGATGAAATCTTGCTTTCAGTTTCACTCTGTAAGCTGGCTGGCCTTGAGCAGAGGCCTTGGCCGCGTGAAGACAATACACTTGATTGCCTGTTCGTCCTGTCAGTAGTGTCGGCTGATAGTTTAAAGTACACTTGCTTAGTTTACCTCTTTCTAGGCAGTGTAAACTTTAAATTGTGTTATAAAGTCGAATTGCTTTGAATTCTGAGTTATTTCTGTTGGATCAAATAAAAATCAGATGAACTGAAAATATATTTGTATAGATGCATTTGTGTGTGCATGCTCATGTGTGTGTGTGTGTGTGTGCTCACTGACCACAGCACGATTTACCAGTGTGAACATTCATTGGGTCCTAAACTGCTGCTGCGTCGTTCTCAAGCACATGATGCGCTTTTAATCAAGGTAGTTGATTTGAAATAATTTTTGGAAATTGCTAGTAGACTTTTTCAGAACATGAGTGACTAAAATTTCCTCTACTGAGTAAAAGTATAAATTGGGTAAGCCTTAACTCAGTCACTCCTTGGGAGATGTTAAGTTACATTTTCTTGGTAGATCTTGGAAGAGTTGACGGTGAGTCGTTTGGCCTTGTATACTGATTGGAGTCTGCTTGATGATTGACAATGTGCACTGTTCTAGGGGTTTTAGTCTTTCAGTTGAAGAGGAGGCCACCAGACTATATCCCAAAGAAAACTAAGAAACATGTCGACGGGAAGCTGGCGAGAGGCAAGGAGAAAGCGGAGGGGTCCGGCTATGGCTCTGCGCTTCCGCCCGAGAAGCTGCCCTACTTAGTAGAGCTAAGCCCAGGTGAGAAATACTGTCAGTAAACACTGTTTTAGCTTCAGATGGTTATACTTTCAGTGAATTTTATTGAAGTATCCTTTCTATTGGCTGACAACCTTTTTTTAGACCATTTTTTTTTAAGTTATTCTTATAAGATGACATTAAAAAAACCAGAACCTTAAGGTCACAGGATATGCATATGTATGCATAAAAATAGAGTTCACATGGACAGAAATGAATATTGAAAAGCAAAGTTTAAAACAGGTGAATATGGAGAGTTGAAGGAGAAGTTTAAACGGTTCATTTTAAAATTTTTTTCTAAAATAACTTTATAAAATACTAAAAAATGACACACTGAAATGTACTCTTAGGACAAATTTAGTAGAAGCAAGTTTGTGTGTATGAACAGTGTCTAGAAAGGTATCTTTAAATTTAACAGTACATGTAAGAAATCCCTCTGTTAGAGGAAGAACATTTGTTTGGTTTTAAAATAATAACAGACTAAGTTTATTTTCATGTTAGACCTCTGAATATTTCTTTTTAGAGCTCTCTTAATTAAGCTAAAGCTGTTGTTCTAAGTTAGCCACAGGGTAGAGAAATACCTTGACATTCGTGCAGAAGCGTTTCCCACACGTATCCCAATGTAGTGTACAGATGTGGCGTGTATGTATGTATATGATATTTTATCATTCAGCTAAACGACATCATTTTTGTTCATTTGGTTCAAATGGTAGTGTGTAATCTGTAGTACGCAGTGCTATGAAGAATGTAGCATTGAGCTCTCCCAGAACTGCCTTTATTTGTTGTTTTTATTTTTTAAAGACATATTTATTTATTTTGGGGGATGGTGAGGGGGAGGGCAGAGGGACAGAATCCCAAATGGACTCCAGCTGAGCAGGGAGCCTGATGTGGGGCTTGATCCTAGGACCCTGAGATCAGGACCAGAACCAGAGTCCTGAGTCACACGGTCAGCTGACCTAGCCACCCAGACGCCCCAGAACTGCTTTTAGATAAAGCTCAGTTAGGACAGAAAAAGCAGGAAGCCAGAACGTTTGTGTCACTCATCTGTGCTTGCTTGGACTGGGTCACATTTTTCTCTTCCGGGATCCACGGGTATTTGTGTTTGAGGACGAGCTTGGAGCTGCCGCGTAGAAGAGGCGCCTGTGGTCCCCCGGGTGAGCGGCGCAAGCAGGGCGGGTTGGGACAGCCCCCTGAGGCGCTGCTCTCGCTCACGCGCTGTGATCCCCAGTCCGCGGGGCTGTGCTGCGGGTGCAGCCGGGTCCGGCTGGGAAGTGTTGCAGGCCGGCTGTTGGCGTTGCTGCCCCTCGATTCTCGGGCTGGAGAAGGCACTCACACCCTCACTGTGCGTGGGAGGCCCGTGCCGTCCTGCTGCGCGCTGCGGCCTGCGGAGCTGGGGCCGTTTGAGCTGGCGGCGGCGGAGGGCCGGCTGCTCTGCTGCAGCCGACAGGCGCTCGGGGTCCTCGGGCGTTGGGTCTGCTGTTTAAAGTTTTGCGTTACACGCTAGAAACTAATGATTGTTTTCTCCAAGTTTTTTGAGGATTTAGGAATATTAGAACTGCTAAGTATCCGCTGCGCACAGCAGTTTTCAGATGAGTAGCGGGAAGGTGGTCGGCCCGGCTCACAGACTTAGGGTGAGAGTCCGTCCTCCGTGACTCCGACAAGTACTGGTCTGTACTTAGGTGTCAGACCCTCCCTGTCCCGGGCCTTCGGGGTGGAGCAGCCACAGAACAGAAGAAGCCCACCGACCCGGGCAACTTCCATTCTAGTGAGAACTGCCATTTGACGACTTAATTCATGTTTTTGTATTCCCAGCTAAAAACACATATAGACACTTGTAGGCGCGGAAGGATGACAGGCCATAGATAAAAATGAATTCTCGAGTACTTGTCACCTAACACGCTTCTCCCTTCGTGGCGCTCTGCTGCTTTACTGAGCCTTCGCCGCGTGGCTGCTTCGGGGAGAGCAGTGAGCGCCGGCCTTTGCACCCCCATAGCAAGATCCCGCGGGGACGCCCGCAGCCTGGCTCCCTTCCGAGGGCTGCCCACGGCTCTGCCGATCCTTCCACAGGGGCCCGTCCTACACCTCACTGCCCACTGGCTGCAGGGGGAGCACTGGTGCCGGGCCGGGAGGCTGGGCGGGGTCTTTCTCACCGTAGCCGAGCTGTGTTTGGCTGTTTCCATCGTTATTAGTGGAGCACAGGCAGCCTGCTGGACCACCCCGACCTCCTCGTCTGTTCGCGAGCAGGTCGTGCTGGTAGATGTTGATCTGTCCCAAACAGATATGTGCTGTCCTTCCGCAGGACATACCACCAGCCAAGCAAGTACTCAAGGTCGGGCCAGGGTGCAGGAGGGGGCAGTGGGAGGTTTTGGAGATGTGGGTGTGTCCTTACACTGTCTACTGTCTTTTGGAGAAATGGGGGTAAACAGTCATTTAATTCTTCGGTTTGGAATTGAATGTGTTCTTTTAACAGAAGGCATTAGCTGACTTGGGTGGTCGTCTTCCAGATGATGAACTAACTTTGCTCTCCGACTGCCCGGTGACTCACCTTTTGTCTTGGTGTTTTCCTTAACAGTGTGCACTGGTTTCTAACACACACACTGCTGGACCGCTGTTGTCTTGTCCCCACAGCTCTGCAAGCTATGGGTGAAACGTGCTTTTTCATCCTTTGAAAGGTGTCCCACTGCAGCTCACCCTCTCCTGTCTCTCTCCTCCTTCCCTCTTCCGCGTGTTCTGCATGGCCTCTGTCCTGCCGATGCTGCCTTCACCTGGGTCCCGTGCATGTGTTTCTAACCCCAGGGAGAAGGAATCACTTTGCCTACTACAACTATCACACTTACGAAGGTAATGCTATGCTTCATACTACTTTTTTAACTAGAGCACTAACAACCTGTTGGGCAAAATAATGTTACTGGCCAAACATTTTATGTATTGGTTTCTTAATTGATACACATAACTTCGTTCTGAGAAACGTAACATGCCGTCACTTTGGTGGTGTCTAGTAAGTGTGCCGTGCGCCACATTCACTATTTTACAGAAGCCGGTTTTACAGAAATGTGCAGTTCTCTATTCAGGTGAAGTCTAGACTGAGAAATTAGGCTGTGTTCCCGTCCTCACCGCCCCCCCCAGAAAAGGTTAGGAAGAGGGGAAAAGCTGGGGGAGGTCGGGGTTGGCGGGGAAAGAGTGACGATGGTGGGTAAGAGTGACCGCAGGACCCAGAGGTGTGCAGGAGGGGCTCTGTGGTCACACACCGGGCTGTAGTGCTGATGGGGAAGAGGTGTCCCCACCAGTGGCGTGTGTCCGACAGCACTTGGGAAGCTGAGAGGAAGACTCAGCCGTATGCTTGGCCTGTACTCATACTCCCATCTTCCTGTAGGGAACTAGCGGGTCACATTATGACCAGGTTTTAGGGGGTCCTTGGGCTTCTCCTTGTTTCCTGGTTGAAATTCGTTTCTTCTTATTAGCAAACATGTACTTTCTTACGTAGAACACGTTTCTCAGATTTGTGTATCTCTGTCTTCATCATATTCCATAGTACAGCTAATTTTTGGTTTTATGGAAATACTTTTTTGTCTGTTTTTGTCTTCTAAGTGTTCTATTCTTACATGTTGAATGTGGCAGATGCCCCCCCGTGCTGTGTAAGGTTTACCCCCGTTCAGCAGCTTGTATTTGCTCATTGGACTGTCTCCAAACTGACAGTACGGACGGTCGTTGGATATTAACTGAACTTGCAGCTTTGGGTTTTGTTCTTTTTAAACAAATATATAAATAAGTGATATTTATCACCTATTTTAATACTCATATATGCATAGAGTCTAAGATCTCCTTTTATTTTGTTTAATTCCTGAAAAGGACTGTTTAATGTTCTCATGTTTTTGTTATTTGTACTGTAAAGGAAGGGAAACGAGAGAGAAAATGGCATTTCCTTTTTTATGTGGTGTGTATAAAAACGCTTACAATAAACCCATCAGAACTTCGGCCAAAGTGCTTCTAGTTCTCCATTTGTGTCTGAGCAGAGTGGGTGTGTTTCCTCAGTGGCGTCAGTGAGAATGAGCTCTCTCGGCCGTGTGCTTCAGGAAGCACCAGGAACTTGATCATTAGTTTAACTGTTAATTCACTGAACTGTGAGCCCTGCGGGGATGTGAATGTGTGTCCGCTTCTTCCCATGCTTGGGACTCGGAGCCCTCGGTCCGCGCTCCTTCAGTGGACTAGTCCCTAGCCTTCCCCTCAGCGCACGGCCAAAACCGCACCCAGCGCTGTGCCCTGACGGCGCCTGGCGGTCCCCAGGGAACCGGCAGAGGCCTGAGCAGAGCTGGAGGCAGAGAACTGTTGTCAGAACAAAGGTGCTCTTTAAAAAATGTCCTTATGCTGTGTCCATAATGGTCCATTTCCTGTTAGTATTTAGAATACTAAAGAAAATTTCCGGTTATATCTCAAATTTAAAAAGGAGCAAAAGCAGAAAAACAAGATTCGGACAATGTGAGTAGTTACTTAGGGACACCCGAATGGGCAGTAATATTCAGGGCGTTCAGAGACACGAGCAGCTTTGGATCGAAAACTGGTGTTTGTGTCAGTGTGTCCCACCGATTGCCCATGCACTATATGATACGTATTTCACTGGTGTTCTAATCCCAGTGCAAAAAAAAAAAGGGAAAGGAAAATACGTGTATTGAGTTGCTTAATGATATACGCATAAAACAGATTTTAAAGATTTGCTTCTGGGTGGGGAGTTAAGGCAGGGAAGGAAGGCTGCCTTTCACTGTGTCCTTCTGTGCCTTTGAAATTTCGAACCACATGGATATTTCATATCTTTTTAATTCTACATTGTGATGTGAAGAAAAGGCCCGAGAACCCTCTGGTAGAAGCACTGTTGTCTGTGGGAGGGCTGCTTCGGTGCGTCATCGGTAGGGACGAAAGGTGCTAGGGGCTCGCGTTCGGCTGACAAAAGGAAGAGAGCACGAGGCAGGGTTCCAGGCCGCGCTATTCTGTGTTCACTGATGCCCGTGGCATGGTCCTCGTACTCTTAGAAAGGAGAAGGGAGTGAGATTTTCCAAATAGAAAGATGTTCGTTTTTTTACCTGCCTGCATCTCCCCGACTCCCAACAGCATGGTGTCTCGTAAAATACCATGGCCACCGTTCGCGTTACTCACAGTCTCTCCGTAAAGGCTTTCCCTGTGTTTTCTGTTGCCGTGGAGTGTAAGGAAAGCGGGACTGGGAAAGCCGCTTGCCTCTGCCCATGAGTGGGGGGGTTTCGGTGTAGTGCCGTGGCGGAAAAGGAAGCATTGGAGGGAAATCTTTTTCTCCGCCTTTTTCTTTACACTTGCAAATCTGTTAACATAGAAAATACATACTGTCCATTTATTAGTCACAAGATACCTTTCAGAAGCACTCAAAATTAAGAATATTAATGTGAATTTTTTCTTTCACCCCTAAACACGTATTTTTCATACTCTTGTATTTTTAACTTTGTTTTGAAATCATCGTTCATCATTTATTTGCCTCTTTTGCTTTCTCTATAATTCATTTATATAATTTCTGTGCAACCACATTGCTTTATTTTATTCATTTTTAGCTACTAATCATTCGTTGTTAATAAATTAAATCTCTGTTGAATATATTCTGTGGACCACACGCTGTACTGAGTGCCAGGATCAAGAGATTTTCTTTTAGGGATACCTGGGTGGCTCAGTTGGTGAAGCCACTGCCTTCGGCTCAGGTCATGATCCCAGGGTCCTGGGATCAAGTCCCACATCGGGCTCCTCAGTGGGGAGCCTGCTTCTCTCTCTGCCTCTGCCTGCTTGTGTACTGTCTTTCTGTCTGTCTCTCTCTCTCTCTCTAAAAAAAAAAAAAAAAAAAAAAAAAAAAAAGATTTTCTTTTAAATCTAGCCGTCAAGGATGGGTGGGGGCGGGGGGCAAGGAAACGGAGGTAACCGTGGACTAGGGTCAGCGGTAGGAAGGCACAGTAGCCGTGGTGCTGTGGAGGGTGGAGGAACACTTGCTGGCGGGTGGTAGTTCCTGGGCCCGCCAGTGCTTTCAGAGCAGCAAAGTAGTCTGCGCTTTTTGGGAACTTGGACTCAGCAGCCCTGGAGGGGACTGCTCACCTCCAGGAAAAGGCTCAGATGGCACTGATGCCTCACTTTGGTTCAGGACGTGGAGTTGGAGTTGAAAATAGAACTGTCTAGAGATAAGGCTTCCTTTGCCGGCGCACACAGTAGGGCTGTCGGAGCTGTGAAGCGTAGATGGTGCCCCGCTTTCTCATGGCTCTCACGGACAGCTCCCCGTCACACAGATTTGACAGGTTTCAGAAATATATCAGAAGTGAGAAATGTTGTGTTTGGAATGTTATTTTGTGTGCTCTGCAATTAGCAGCAATTGTAACAGATTTTTGTATTCACCGTGTGTTTTGTCTGAGAGCTCAGACCACAGCACAGCAGAGAGACTGTGGCAGTCTGAACCCTGCGTGCACTCCGGTGCTTACCTTCTGCAGCCCTCACAGCTTAATTCCTGGTCCCAGGGACCAGAGAGTTTAACTGGCAACTTAATAAATGAATCAGCAAGTTATTAAGGCATTAAAGTAGGTCAGAGAGACTCTACGTGGCCCTTTTAGAACTTTGCATAGCCACGCTAGGTTGGCTTTCACAGCTGGGGGGTGGTGTCACGATTCATTAGTTCTGTGAGCCATGTTTCCTTGTGTGTTCACATCTCTGAAATGAGAATAAATCTTCGATTGACATCTTGTGTGAGGTTGAGTATAGTCAGTGAGAGGGGAGGAGCGTTTGGGTATAGGACGGATGACTCGGCCCTGGTTCTTCCTTCTCTCCACGTCATCCCCACCATAGACGTTCATGCACAGGGCAGTGGAAATGTCCGTAGTTTACAGAGGTGTAAAATGACAAAAGCCCCCAAACCCAGTGTCCCTTTCTGTCTAGCCCCCACCCCACACATATCCCACTCTGCAAATCTAAGCACTTTCACTGTAGTTCTTACTGGAACTTACTGTCAGGGGCGGGTGTTGGGATCACTTGGGGGTTCTTCAGTGGGTACATGTGCAGGCCTCATCCCCAGAGACTGGGGTCCAGAGACCTGGATGACCTATGAGGCTGTACATTGAAAATGTCCATCAGTCTCTCCGGCACCCTGGGCTCTACAGGTGGACGTTTGCTGGGAAAGCAGCCTGCTCCGAGGGGAAGGGCCGTGTGTCTGCCTCGTAGAACTATGCTTCAGAATCATTCACAAAAATCCAGGCCTGCGTGGTGCAGAAATTTCTTTTATGTGATAAGAAAATGTTGCTTATAGATGATGATGTTAGCGACTTAAATGAGATTAAACAGAAACTAATGTGTCAATGTCTTAATTTAAATTTTCTATATCCAGTTAGGTATGTGGCATGATTAAAATTTGGACTTCTTTGAAATGAAACCCTGAGAACTGAGAACCATTAGTTGTTTTTAAGATGACCTTTTGTTCACTTGCTTTGTTGGCTTGCTTCAAATACCATGTCAAGAACATCAGACTTGGCAAATGAAGCTTTTTCTTCTTTCCGCAGACGGCTCGGACTCCAGAGATAAGCCCAAGCTTTACCGCCTTCAGCTCAGTGTCACTGAGGTTGGGACGGAAAAGTTCGACGAGGATTCCATCCAGGTGCATGGGCATGGCTCGAGCGCCTTGGGCAGCTCTTACATTTGGGTGGGAAGGGGGAAGGGGCCCACGGTTAAGGCCTGCCACATGTAGCGATGCATGGATGGACAGACTGGAAAGACTTCATGTTTTAATATAAGGAACTGCGTACGCTGGGTCACTTGCTTTGCTTCAGCATAAACAGAACGACTGAAATTATGTTCACTCTCCACCTCTGGAAACTCGACCTGGTCGTGATGGTGACTTCATGGGTCTTTTTCAGGATTAGGGGAGATGGCCTGCCCCTCAGTCTGATGCCCGTAGCAGTGGGCGTTCCCTGAACTGTAGGTGCGATGTTAGCCAGGTGGGGTTTTCAGGGACTTAGTGAAACAGCATAGTGTGTTCTTTAAATGGAGGCCAGCGTTTCTTACCTGTTTGAACTCAGCTGAGCTCCGGCAGCCTGCCCTTCCCCTGTGCGGGCAATTTCCCAGTGGCAGATGGTGGGTCGGGTTGGTTAGTGTCATTTGCAATCCTCACGTGCCCTCCTTCAGCACAGCAGTAAAACACGTAAATGGAATTTGTAATCCTAACGCCCTGCCCAGATTTCTTCCTACCTCGCTGGCATTTGTTAAGGTGACCATGCACTTCTCAGTTCAGATTTATGGTGTGTCTCAAAGCAAGCTGCTCCGTGCTACACATAATGTGTTCTATTACTTTGACACTATTTTGACAGTGTTTACTTATTTTCGTACTGTGGGGAGGAATACACTTAAAAAGCACCAGAAATCTAGTTTACTTTGTATTCATAAAAGAGGAACTCATGGCTTTAAAATGCTGGGGTTTTGGTTTTTGTTTTTATGGGGGTGGAACTCATAACCTTGAGATCAAGACCTGAGCTGAGATCGAGTCAGCCACTTAACCAACTGAGCCACCGGGCGCCCCAGAAATTCTGTTGTTTTTAAATAACGTGTCCTTTTTGATGAATGTTCCTTTGATTTTTATTTTAGCTCTTTGGATCAGGAATTCAGCCCCATCACTGTGACCTCACAAACATGGATGGAGTGGTCACTGTCACGCCAAGAAGCATGGATGCCGAGACTTATGTGGAAGGACAGCGCATCTCAGAGACAACCATGCTGCAAAGTGGGATGAAAGTGCAGTTTGGGGCCTCACATGTGTTCAAGTTTGTGGATCCCAGCCAGGACCACACTCTGGCAAAGAGATCTGCGGATGGGTGCCTGACGGCCAAGGCTCCCAGACAGAAGCCTGGGTAACTGCTCTCCATCAGCTCTAAGAGTTTAGAGTGGCTTGGCTTATGTGTCAGAGAATCTGAATTAGGCATACGTTACAGGTTGTTGCAGTTTTAAAATCAAAGTGTGGTTTGTTCTTGTTGATTTGGGTCGGTTGCCGAGGAACGAAGAAAGGGATCCTGACTTTATTGTAAAATTGGAAGTTGTGGCTGGTTCTTAATAGTTTTAAATTTTGTTTTTTTAGCCAGTAGTTTATTCTTTTATGAAGCACTGTGGTATTTTATGTAATCATCCCCATATCACCAATTTTTGTGGAGGTGTCTTTTTCTGATTGTGATAAGGACACACGGTGTGAAGTCTTCACAGGAGGAAGGGTATCTTAGCTCCCCCTGGTGCCCGTCCGAGGACTTGCACTGTGGCCGTCACCGAAAACCAGAGTCGTCGCTGGCCATCTAATCAAACTTCGTGCCGGGGAAGGGAGTAAAACTTGCGTTTCGGTAGTGGTAATTCTTTAAAGGAATGCGCAGTTTGGCCCCCTTGTCTGTCCTGCAGCCTGCGAGGGCGCGGTCCCCACGCACGATGCTGAATACAGCCACGGTCTCTGCCCACGGGCACAGCGCTGTGCCCCGGCCACACCGTGTGCGCGCAGTCTCCCTGCGGCTGCCTGCACCGAGCTCTGTCTGTGACTGACCTCTGCTCAGCCTCCCAGAGCTCATGCTCTGGGGCAGGTGGGATTTGTAGTCTCTTCGTGCTGGTCTTTCGCCAGTTTCTCCGCGCTGTGAGCTCGACTGCAGTCGTTCCCGGGGGTCATCAGTTCGTTCTGTGACCATCTCACATCCTGCGCAGAAGAAGGATGAAAGGCAGCTCGTACAAGGAAGACTTAAGGTCTTGCTCCAATAACACTTTGTTGGTCATCACACATGCTCCCCTAGGCACGCGGGACATGGGAAATGTCATGGGCTGCTTGAGACCTTCCGTTCCCGGCTGCTCACCTCTGGCTCCGCATTTCTGCCAAGGACCAGTCTCCCAGTCCCCAAGGAAAACGGGCGTGGGCCTTGACTTCCCAAGGAAGCCCATTTCTGTCTGACTCGTCCTCCAGCTTTGAAAAGAATGTGCCTCTAAACTCATCCTTCCGTTCTGTGTCAGGAAGGACCGGGAGTTTTCTCTTCCTTTTTTAATTGTATTTGCTTATGAGCCATGTCCGTATTTCTTGGCCCTCATCGTGACCTCTGCGTGGCCCCTTTGCTTCACCCGACAGTCCTGTTCAGGTGGTTTCCATTCTGACCTTCCATTCTTCAGGCCTGCGTCTTTTAGCACCAGATGGTGACAGGCCCGGGTACGCCTGAGGATCTTACTTGCCACTTACCTGGAGGGTGTTTGGCCAAAGAAGTCTTCGTGTGGAATGACTTCTGGCTGGTTGCATGTGGTTTCTCGGGAGTCTCTGTGGTTTTCCCCATCATGCTTCATGCCTGAGTGCTGGATGATCCTTACTTCGGTGGTAGGAGTTGCTGCTGAAGTGGCCCGACTGCACCTGTCCCATCACTGCAGCTCGGGGGTTCTGCTCAGCAGGATTGTCTGGTTTTCTGTATGTTAGGTCCCTCCCCAGTTGTTTTGCCACTGTGGCTCCTGCTTTGGAGGCTTGCCGGTGTCTGCTCTCATCTCGTGTCTAGCCAAAAGCAGAATCATACTAAGAACATGGCTTTGGTTTCTTTGATGGAAATACGATGTGAAACTTTATGTGTATTCTTATGTTTTTTCCTTACAGACCTGGTGAAAGCTGCACAGTGGCGGAATATGCCAGTACTTACACGTCCATCTGTAAACCAGAACGGACTTTCATTTTTTTTTTTAAACACTAATTTTGTCCCATTGTCAAGCTATTTTACAAATGTCTAGGTAGATAACCCATGGGGTTTTTTTTCCACAGGCATGTACCTGTGTTTTGTTATTGAAGTATAATGAGTGTCAGTTTCAGGTGCAAAACGTAATGACCAATATGTGTATGTGTTTCTGAGTGGTCACCACAGCAAGTCCAGTTGCCATCATCACCCACCGGCCATGGGTCCTACTTTCTTGTGATGAGAACTTGCAGCATTAGCTCTCTTAGCAACTTACTAGGACTTTTTTTCTTTTCTCTCTTTTTTTTTTTAATATTTTTTAAAATTTATTTATTTGACAGAGAGAGAGAGAGAGAGAGAGATCCCAAGCAGGCAGAGAGGCAGGCGGGGGGTGGGGGTTGCAGGCTCCCCGCTGAGCAGAGAGCCCGATGCAGGGCTCGATCCCAGGACCCAGAGAGGATGGCCTGAGCCGAAGGCAGAGGCTCTAAGCCACCGAGCCCCCCAGGCACCCCTGGCTGGGACTTCTGATACTGTGTTGAATGAACACAGTGATGATGTGGCGAGAGTGGGCATCCTTGTCTTGCTCCTGATCTTAGAGGAAGAGCCCTCAGCTCTTGATCATTGAAGATGATGAGTCTGTGGCCATGTCATGCGTGGCCTTTACTGTGTGGAGGTACATTCCCTCTCTACCCACTTTGTTGAGAGTTCTCATTGTAAATGGATAGCAGATTTTGTCAGATGCTTTTTCTGCATCGGTTGAGTTGCTCGTGTGGTCTTGATCCTTTACTTGGGTAATGCGGTGGAGCTCACTGGCCGATGTGTGGATGCTGAACCACCCTTGTTTGCATCCCGGAGTAAACCCTCCTTGATCTTGGCAGGTGATCCCTTTCGTGTCATGTTGAACTCCGCTTGCTGGTATTTTGTTGAAGATTTTTGCGACTCTGTTCATCAGTGATACTGGCTGGTAATTCTCTTTTCTTGTGCCCTTGTCTGGTTTTGGTATCAGGGTGATGCCGGTCTCGTAAAATTAGTTTGAGAGAGGTCCCTCCTCTTCTCGTTCTTGGAGAGTTTGAGCAGGATGGGTGTTCATTCTTCGAGCATTTGGTGGAATCCTTCAGGAAAGCCATCTGGTCCTGGACTTTGGTTTGTTGGGTGGTTTTCGATGAACGATTCGATCCCCTCACTAGTACTCCGTCTGTTCAGATTCTCTATCTCATCACGGTTCAGTCTTGGTAGTTTGTGTGTTTCTAGGGCTTCATCCATTTTTTCCTAGGTTGTCTGGTTTGTTGGCGTATAGTTGTTTCTAATGGACTGTTAACGTTGTTTCTGGGTACCAGTTATCAAGTCTTCTCTTTTAATTTCTGATTTTATTTCCTTCTCTCTAGTAACTTCGGGCTTTGTTCTTTGTTTCTAGTTCCTTGAGGGATACATGCTGCATGTGTTCTTAATCGCAGGTTTCAGGGTCTGTGTCCTCAAAGCCTTAGTGAATGGTGGACTAGCAAGGTAGCACAGTTGGGTGTTCGCGGTCAGGGTGGGATCTCTGTTAGTGCGTTCAGTGCCCTCTTAACCTCTCTGTGTGTGTATTCGTGGAGTACCTGTGTCGCATGTCAGTGTATCCGTGTGCTCTGGGCAGAGGAGGCTGAGACATGGTTCCTGCCCTCCGTAGTCATACTTAGATAATGTCATTAACGTCATGAATAAAGTCTTTCTGTAATCTTTTACGAATCCCAAGTGTAGTACAGATGGGTCCATGTGAAACTTTAAAGTCCTGTTAGCTTTGGGGGAAAAAATAAAGAGCTTTGTATGGTGTTGAGTAAGTTTGTTACGTTAGGATAAGAATTACAAGTGGGGTCAAGAAGGCTTGGGTTGTGTTTCTGTACGTCGATAGCATGAATTTAGGGATAGGTATTGTGTATATGTAGCCTTTGATAGATGACACAGGTGAACTATCATACCCCTGCTTTCGCTATCAGATGCGAAATAACTGAGTTTCCCAGGCAAACCATTAGAAACTAGGAAAACCGTATCTTGGTGACAAGAGGGTAGGTGACAGAGTATTTAGCTTGGAGTACAAGCTTTTACTTCTCCAGTTTCTATTTTGAAATGTGATCATTGTTTGGTATTACAAGATGATCTTATTTTCATAGTGATAAGGTAGAGGAGGAAGTTGTATCTGGTTTTCTAATTTGAAGAATTGTTTTGAACTTCTGCATCACTTGGGGTTTCATTTTGTAGATTGGGGTTAAATACAATTTTAAAGCTACCACAGCACCATGACACGACATGGTTGTCTCTCAGGTAGCAGAAGAGAGTGTCATTCTTTTTGATTACCTGGGGCAGGAGCCCAGGAGATTGAAGCACTAACCCATCCTGTTGGTTTCCAGGTGTTCTTAGGGCTCTTTTTCCCCCCTTTTCTGGAGCCTTTCTTTTGGGCTGGAATTAATGAATTGTATTTATCCTTATCTGTGCCAAAGAACCATAGCTTGCCTCAGGTTATTGACTCTTCAAAAGGAGATTTTGTTTGCTCTGAACTTTTCATTATGATGGTTTTAAAAAATTGGTATTTTTAAAAAATTGTTTAAAATAGAATAACTCTTGATCTGATTCCTAACATTATACAGAAGTTCTCCATTTCTTTATTATAGCCTTAGTACTGGTATCCATGAGCTTTTAAAAAGTCATCAGATTGATTTCTGGAGGATGGCAGCTTCCCACCTGTGCGTTATCCTCCTATGAACACGGTTGCCCTCCGTGTCAGCACATGGGTTTATGGCGCTGGAGATCTCTGCACTCATTTATGTGCTGTGACGTGATGAGACACCTTGCTTTTTTCCTTTATGGTTCTTTCCAATTTATTGTTATTAAAATATAGTCTTAAAAAATAAGATCCTGAGAGTATCCAGTGTGTAGTGGTAAGAAAAGTTCATGAAGTTTTTTGTTTTTTAAAGATTTTATTTATTATTTGAGGGAGAGAGAGAGTGCGTCACAGTGGGAAGCAGGCTCTCCACTGAGCAGGGAGCCTGACGTGGGGCTTGGTCCCCTGGAATCATGACCTGAGCCAAAGGCAAACGCTTAACCAGCTGAACCACCGAGGTGCCCGGAAAAGTTCAAAAAATTTTAACACCTTTTTTTGTCTGTAACTTTTATATGCTGAAAATCGATTGATTTCTTGAAGCTCTTTGAATTGGGATATTTAGCCGTTTCTTTTGTATTACTGAGAAAAAGGTTGTCTTATCATTTGAGAGTTACTAATTCTACGTATTTCTTTCTTTCTTTTTTTTTTAATCCTGAAAGAATTGTTCAAGAGACAGCTTTTGATTTAGGAGGAGATGTTCACAGTGGAACAGCGTTACCAACAAGCAAGGTAGGTGACGTACACGGCCTGCTGGGACTGTGTGTGTATAGCGTTGTAGGACACCGTGGATGAATTACTGGTAATGCGCTGGTAGGACGATTGTGAAGACAGAGAAGACCACACAGTGCTCTCTAGCAGGGTGGTGCTAATCTGACGTGCAGGCTTGTTGTGACACGTGACTGGCCTGAGGCCGCAGACCGTGCTTTCTCCTCTCAGCAGTACATCCTAGGCTCAGCCTCTGTCCCAGCTTCCCTGCTCTGCCCGGCGGCCTCCGAAGATAATGACCAGCGTGCTCTCATCCACCTGCCGCCTTTTCTCTGCATGCCGTTTGCTTCCACAGTTGCCCTCCTCTCGAATGATCAGGGAACTTGTCCTCATTTTGGTTTGCTATCACTTAGTAACAGACCACCCCAAAATGTAGTGAACCAAACAAAACAGCCCCGTTGTCTTTACAGCAGTGGTGCAGTGAGGTTTGGACTCTCCGGGGCTGCTTGTTTGCTGGTCTTGCTGGCGGTGACTTGCACTGCTGCGGTCCGCTTCTCGTGGGCTGCTGCTGGGCTGGCTGGGCCTCCCCGAGTTCCTGTCTTCCCAGGCTCTCTCCGCGGGAGCAGCCAGATGTTTTGGTGCTTCACAGCATCCTGGAAGTGACAGGCCTTCTTAGGCTTGGGCCAGAACTGGGGCCTGGCTTTGCTTCCCTGACCTTCCATTGGTTAAAGCCAAACACAGGCTTAGTGATGGCTCGGGAAAGGGGCTGCTCCTGGTGTGGCTGGCCGAGGCCACGTCCATGGTGCCCGGTCCGCTGTGTGTTTCCCTCCATTGGCCTGAGCCAGGTCCGCACCACGCACGTGGGGCACTTCATTATTTCAGCCGTGGGGTGTTGCCGTCCCGATCTCTCCCACCTTGGTGCTCAGTCCTCCTGCGCCTCCTCTGTTGGTGTCTTCTCCGTGTCTTCCCCCACTTGACTCCTCACGCTGGTCACAGACATAGGGCCCCGTCTCTCCCGTGTGTCCGTGTTCCCTGGGTGATCTCACGAGGTCAGGGAGTTAAAGTACATCTAGACATTAATTACCCTAAACTGTCTTTGGCCCTGACCTCTGCAGACTCCCAAGGCTTGCTTGCAACAGCTGTCGTGTTGTCTAAGACATGTATCAAGTCTAACACGGCGAAAACAGAACTAGCTTTTCTTTGTTTCCCTGCTCCTTCGCCGTCTCGGTAGACGATCTGCTCCCCTGAGGCATTGTCCCCACAGAAGTCCGGCACTAGTTATGCCGGGTTCCTTCTCTGCCCTCAGCCTCCACGTTCAGTCATTGGCAAGTTCCGTTTGCTCTTCCTCTGGAATAGTCCACACGTGCCTGTCTCTGTCTGTCACCCCCGTGGGCGGTCAAGCAGAGGCCCCAGGCATCACACGGCGGGGAGTTTGCGTGGCCTCTGACCTTTCCTCTGCTGCCCTGGCCTGTCCGTCTTCCCCAAGGGCCGGGCTGCTGTTGGGAAAACGGGAACTCGACCCGTGGCCGCCCTGCTTTCACAGCCACTCGCCCCCACGTGCCCCCCACTCTCGCCTCTGACTCGCACAGCTCCTTCTGACCCGGCCACCCTGGCCGCACGCCTCTTCCCCGTCTGAAGCCTCGGGCGTGTTGCTCGTCCTACAGGATTTCTTCCCACGGCTTCTCACAGAGCGAGCGGCTCCTGATGCGGCCTCCGCTTACAGGGCACATCCGCGAGTGTCCGGGCATAATCGCCCCTTACTGTGATGCCTGCGCCAGCCTGCGCGGCCGTTGGATCCTTGGCGCGGGCGCCCACGGTGCGGCGCGAGCTCGGCGCAGGCCGGGTCTCACTGGGCGAGCTCGCCGCTGTGCTGCTCGGGCTCCGGGAGCGCGTGGGCACCGGGGCCTGCAGAGCAGAGCTGCCGAGCCACCGTCTGAGCAGGTGCTCTGGGAAGCAGATGGGACTGTCCTCAGACAAAGCTGTTTCTAAGGGGCGCCTGGGTGGCTCAGTCGGTTGGGCGTGGGAGTCTGATTTCACCTCAGGGCTCTGCGCTCCGCAGGGTGTGGTTGTGACCATCCTCTCTCCCCCTGCCCCTCCCCTCCACGCGTGTACAAGCGCACGCTCGCTGGCTCATGCTCTCTCTTTAAATAAATCCGATCTTTTTAAGAAAAGTTTAGTTTCTTTTAAAAGTGTATAGTTAAAACAGAAAACTTGGGTCAGTTAAGAAAAAGTAGAGAAATGAAAATCATTTTCACGTGGATGAAAATCAAATCATGTGGATGATCTAAATCATCCACAATTTATAGTTGGCTATTGGTAACACTTTGATAGATCCTTTTCTGAGCTCTTTATGTCACCAATGTGTTCGTTTATACACTTGCAAATGATCAGGTATCCATGCGCACACACAAACCTTTCTGTCCTGTGGCCTTTGGCTCTGATTTCGTAAGCATTTTATTTGAAAATGGGCTAGATTTATTTTGTAATGTGTTAGCTTATAAACATACCCTAACTTCTCTATTGCCTTTTCACTTATTTACAACAATAGACTGACCCGGTGTTCTTATTTCTGTGAATGTATTTTATGGAAGTAATCACTGTGTGTGAATGTGTACATTTACAAGCCTGGTTGTCAGGACTCCCTGTCCTGGTGAACATTTTAAATAATGTATTCAAGGATTAGTTCCATGAACTTTGATAAATAAACAACAAAATGTTACACAACTGTTACAGTTCTATAACATAAAAATACTGTTAGATGTCTACAACATATGAGAGAGTATTTTTTTACAAAGTAGGTTATGACCTCATTTATGAAAAATAAAAATTGTAAAGATAAATACAGCCCAGTGTAACTTCTCTGGTTGGTAAGACCAGAGTGATTTCTGTTATCAAACTCAATTTCTATAATCAAATATAATGGGAAATTTGACACAAAATTTTTGCTGCAGTGAATTTCTTTGTATAATTTTGCTGTGTTTTCTTACTCACATAGGCTGCTTATCTGTTTTGTCTGCCATGGGTTAGTTAGTCATGTGCCCTGCGTGGAAGAGTTTAAATGTACAGTTCTAGGCTGATGGAAATGGGCTTTTGCTTCTGTACTCAGTTTGTCTTTGGACGTTGAACTATGATGATTTTTAAACACTTTCTTAACAAGTGAAACAAAAACCCTGACTTTACATTGTGTATGTTCTCACCACTCTCTCCTTCCTTAAGAGAACTTTTTGGAGGAGTTGCTGAGGTTCCGGTACTGTTAGAGGAGCCCTTGCACTCACGTAGCCTCCTTCCTGACTGTGTTCAAAGCCCACGGCTAGCTCTCAGCAAAGGAAAGGGGCTGCGGGCTTTACTGTTCTTTCAGTGCCCATGTGTTTGGGGGCATGAGAATGCGCACTGGCGTCCGCAGCGGTGCCGCGCCTTCTCATCTCTGCCCCTGCCCTGCATCCCTCTCCTGCTTTCCCCTGCCTGGCAGCCTGGCATCAGATCTTCACCGGCAGCAGTCGGTGTGCACCCGGGTGGTCCGCACGATGTTCTTAAGTGCTCTGTGTCTCCCCCGGCTTAGAGCGCCACGAGGCTGGACGGCGACCGGGCGGTGCCTGCCTCCGGCTCGGCAGAGCGCGGGATGGTGAAGCCGATGATCAGAGTGGAGCAGCAGGACTGCCGCAGGCAAGAGAGCAGGTAGGAAGCCGCTCCGCTTTCCGCAGGAAGGAGTGAAGGTGTTCCTGGAAAGCGCTTGGGGGAGAGATGATTGAATCGACACTGGTTTGGCTGACATTTGTGGGGGGTTACTTTGTTTCCTGCCACTGAGCTGAACAGAGACTGAGCTCCACGAGCCGGGGTCCCCTTACCCCGGGGCCACTGTGTCGTCAGTCCGGGTGCAATGGGGAACACTTAGAGATGTTTCTGTTTTAGATGGGCTGTTCTGTGAAACGTAGAGAAAGGGACTTTTCCTGGATGTTACTGTTTGATCCTTTTTAATGTGAAGATAATCTAATCATTTCCCCATCTGTATACAGAATCCTTCCATATTTAAATATATGAAGCCAGGCAGCCTTCAGATGGAGCTTTTAGGATTTATCAAGTGCCGCGTTACTGTGTCTTACATTCTGTCGAAAAGCATGGCCGTGAACATCTGTTTCTCCTGCCTTGGTTCTTGCCTAGTGTTCTTGAATAGAGAACATCTGCCTTTTGTTATTTCCTTTTCTTATGAATTTTAAGAGCATACTACCTTTATTAGAATTCTACTTCCTTGTGATTTTTAATTGTTTAGAGTTGCAAAGTGATGTCGGTGCCTCACACATTGAAATAACAGGCGCTGAGCTCTGGGTGTGGCTCCAGCGCTTCCCCAGCAGGGCCCTGACCATGCAGACAGCAGTCAGAAGAGCTCAGGAGTGCCGTGCACGTCCCCTCTTTATCAGCAGCAGACCTGGGCTCCGCTGGGCTCGGGGTGACCCTCTCCTGGTGCCATTCTAGCTGTTGTCCCTCGGGGTCCCCTTAGGGAGGCAGGTGAGTGGCTGCGGTCGTGCTTCCACTTCCCGTCTTCCAGTAGAGGGCGCCGTGCGTCGTGTGTTCGTCAGCTCAGTTAAGGCCGGACGGACTCCGTTGCAGATCCAGGCAGGAATCTCAGGTTTTCCCGGGATTTGTCCTGCACTTTTGGTTAGTATTCAAGATTTTTGTGGGCTGTGTGAATTCTTTTAGGTGTAATGGTAAGTCTACTTTCTGGGTCTGTACTTGTTTCTGATGGTGTGTTCTAGAGTAAGATACTTCAGACGGTGAGCTAGTACCGGACAGAGTGTCTCTGCTTATAGTGTATACGGTGACCCGGAGGAACGCATCATCGTTCTTAGCGCAAGACTATTTGAATGATGGATAAGTCAAATGGGGGAGAGGAGAGGGCACTTAGAGCAAGATCAGTAAGTGCGTGTGTAGCGTGTGTAGTTGGTGAACACGGTGTCCAGTAGCTGCCTGGCAGCTCGCCATGTTGTAGGATTTTACTAGGGGTTTTGTTGGAACTATGGCGGTGTACTACTTCGATACTACCACAGTGATGGAAACAGATGATTCTTCTGTTTTCAATTTTTGCTTTTCATGTATATAATGTGAGAAGAAGCAGTGCCTCACTTAATTGGTACATTCCTGGAAGTCTTAAGTTGTTAGATATTTTAAAATACTGATTTTAGTCAGGGAAAAAAATCTTTTCGAATAGTGGAGTTCCTTACGTTATGACTGACACATTATTTTCTTTGGTGAGAATTTAAATTCCTTATTTTTATCAGATTTGTTAAATTGATGAAACCACGAGTTGGTAAGGTTCATCCGGTTTGTTGTGTGGATAGTAAATTTGGAAGTTAACTGCTTATCTGTAACTTCAGATGGCTGTAAACTAGCACTTAAGAGAGACATGTTGGGCATTTAAATTCTTTTGCTTCTAAAAGCTTTTTTAATAGCTGAATTGTTGAGCTGAATCCAAATTTTGTAATCACAGACATAAGAAACTTGGAAGCATATGATCCCATGGAAAGACTCTTGTTTCTATTTCTGGTGTTTATAACAGTCCGACGAAACTTGCTGTGTTTCTCCTTGTTGCTCCTTCAGTTCCCCGGGGGAGGTAGGGTGGCGGGACACAAGCTGCTGGGGACAGTGGCCATGGGCTCTTCTCTCTCTCAGCTCCTTTCTTGAAGAAGTTGTCACAGGAGCCAGTTTATTGAGGGAGCATCACAGCAGTGACTCCAAACGCAGAAACCAGGCAGGTTCGTCACTGTTTGTCCAGGGCCGGGAGCCTTCAGTGTTGCTATTAGAAGTGACTGGTGTTCAGCTCCCTGACAGCTTCGTGAGCACGGCAGCGCGGCTGACTCGCCCTCCCACCAGATGGGACGCTCTGTTTGAACACTGACCTCAGTTTTATTAAGCCAGTCCCTGCCCCTGTCCTGCTTTCGTCCCTGTGTAAGTCATTGTGGCCTCACTCCTCACTTCCCAGTGAAGTTTGTGGGAAGGCACACACATTTCTTTGCTTTTGCTGTCAGTTTATTTATTATTTTTTTTAAGATTTTATTTATTTATTTGACAGAGATCACAAGTAGGCAGAGAGGCAGGCAGAGAGAGAGAGAGGAGGCAGCAGAGAGCCCGATGCAGGGCTCGATCCCAGGACCCTGGGATCATGACCTGAGCCGATGGCAGAGTCTTAACCCACTGAGCCACCCGGGCGCCCCTGCTGTCAGTTTTAATTTTCTTAATCTGACGTAAGATTTTTGGAAAGTTTTTCCATTACCTGTTACCTGGGGTAGGGTCACTCCGAGTGTGCGCATCTGAACTAAAGTGGTAAAGATTTAAACTGGGAATCTAATCACTTGCCCGTTTTGTTAGTGGTGAGGGGCAGCTGACAAATGTCCTACGTGAAATACAGCTGGGAGCCAGCCAGCTTCAGTAATGATTAAATTGCCTGAAATTCTAATCACGTGTCTGCGTGAAAGAGTAGTTAAGTTACACTGAAGCCATCCATCGAGAACAGTATAAATCTAAGGTAAGGAGATCCACATTGGGTCTGTAATGATTTTACAGTTTAGAAATTCTGTGCTCACTAGTGGCTTTTGGGTGTTATTTGAGCACAGTACACCACACAGAGCCCTGCTGTACACTGTGCCCCAGTGGACACATGCCTCCAGATGTGTGTATTTATAACTGAAAGAAGAATTTTACACAACAGTGAACCTTCTGTCCTACCAGCGGGGGCAGGGTCATCCACTATTTGGAGAACTCTTCTATGGAAATAGTGACGTCCTGACCTTTGTAGTACTTTGATCCAGGATACGTGGAAATACATAACGTTGTTCAGCGCAGATTCTTCCAAGTGTTCCAAATCTTGGCTGCTCTTAGGTTCTGTCTCTTGGCAGTACCTTGTTTCATGGTGTCTGGCTAAATGAGGAGGGGTGTCTGAGAAAAGTGTGAGTTGGATGTCTTTTTCTGAAGGTGGGCTCCCCTGTGAGCGTCAAGAAACACTACTACGAGGTGCCTGAAGGGGTCTGTGGGCATCCTCTTCTCTGAGATTCATCAGAAGCCAAGGGCAGCGTCCGGCTCTTAGGAACTTATTCTTCGTGTAGGAGCTCAATTTCAGGCTCATGGTGGTTTAGCTTTTCTCGTGTCTCCCGCAGTGGCTTTTCGTTGTGACCTGAGCCATTGCCATGGCAGGTGTGTGACAGCCTGGTCACCCTCCTCCACACGACACCGTGATGAATAATAGAGACTCGTGTTCAGATCAGTTCTCACGATGGAAGCAGATACGTCAAGGAGCTGACCTCTGGGAGGAACAGGGGTAGGGTCACTCTGAGTGTGCACATCTGAGCGTTGGAGCGCTTCCCACGTGCACACGAGGCGTTGGGGGTGTGTTCTCTGTAAGCGCCGTGCAGAGACGGTTACAGCCGTTGCCGAAGTAGGCACAGGTTGCTAGTGCTGTTACGATCTCAGAGATGGCTGCTTTCTACTTGCAGAACTCAGGACGCTCCTGGGCCCGAGCTGGTACTGCCTGCGAGCATCGAATTCAGGGAGAGTTGTGAGTAATTTCAGATTCCATTGTTAGTGAATTATTTCTTGTTCCATTTTCCTCCATCTGATTTTCATGGTTTTTTTTTGTTTGTTTTGTTTGTCTGTTTGTTTCTTTTTTGAAATCTTTTCACAGCTGAAGATTCATTTTTATCTGCCATCATAAACTATACTAATAGCTCTACAGTCCATTTTAAGTTGTCACCTACATATGTATTATATATGGCGTGTCGGTATGTATTGTCTGGCCAGTGCAGACCCGATGCCAGCCCCGGCGAGCGCACGCACAGAGTGATTGCTGTAGTGCACAAGATGGTGAGCATGATGGAGGGGGTGATCCAGGTAAGCCGCAGCGCACGGCCGGCTCAGTGTGCGCCGCTCCTCCCGGGGCCTGCCCGCCCCATGTCTGACTTGCCCAGCTCTGCAGAGAGCATGGGCACTCATAGAGCTTTAAAAGTGGACAAGAAATGTCAGCTGGTTTTCAGCCGGTTTTCTCCTTAATCTCTGTGGGAATGTCATGATCACAGTAAAGATCCTTAAAATGGTGGTGGTTGTGAGAACACGTTAAGATGGGATTTTTTTTTAGAAAAAATAATTTGTTGAGGTGAATTTCACATTAATGTAAAATTAACCATTTTAAAGCGACTCATTCAGTAGCATTCATGTGTTCACAGTGTTGTGCAGCAACCACTTGTGGTTCCAGAACATTCCCATCACTCCAAAGTAAAACCCTGTGCCCACGAAGCAGTTTGTCCTCATAACCTCCTTGCCGCTGCCTGGCAGCCGCCCTCTCAGAATCTCCTCAAGGTTCTGCAGGCATTCGCTCTTTCCACTGAGAGTGGGACAGTGGTAGGATTTCTGTGGATTTTTGATAGCACTCATTTAGGTGTGACGTACGTCATGACATTTCTCGATGATGACATGATCACAGTCTTTCGTAAAACTGCTAAAGCGTAAGAAAGTAAGGGTATTCTCTTTGTAGTGTGGTTTGTTTCTTGTGAAGTACTCTTCGTCTGTAAAATTGGCATCGCAGTTTTCCAAACTCACAGATAATTTGAAGATTTAATTTTAAGTCCTTGAAAGTCAATGCGAAGTTAAATTTTTTTTTTTTTTTAAGTTTTTCTGAACCACTTATCAGAGCTGTTATTCGGTCACGAAATACAAAACTCTAGTTATGTACTGTGAAGCAGCCTAATTGGATGATTTGGTGGTTTCCCTCCTGTGAGGACAGTTTGAGCAAACAAATCTGTTGATTCCTTCTGAATTATTTCAAAAGGCCAAATTTTTCAAGAACTGTTTCTCTTATGTTTGAGGGGTGAACCTGTGAATCTAATGGGCTTACAGTTCTTTTCCCCAAGTGAAGAAACAAATCCAAAAAGGATGGTCATTTTATTTGGATCCCATTTTGTGTTCCCTCTCTTCCTAATTTACGAACAAACAGGGATTTCCTTTTAGTTCAGAGCCATTGTCTGTCTTCCCTCCTGTTTGCATTTCTAAAGCCCGTTTCAAATTGGGAAATTCTTTCATCAGACTACTACTGATAGACTTTTTCTGATTGCATTGGAACTAGTCTATGAAATCATCATTATCAAAACAGGTCTATTAAAACACATTTAGGGGTTAGTATGTGATCGGAGGAGTCTTAAAGTTTTAGGAAAGAACCGTAGTAATGAATAAATTCTTTAATTTGTAAAAACCTACTTTGAAAAACCAGTTACTCTGTTTTAGTATAGTTATTTTTTTTATACATTTAAAAAATTTTAACTTTTATTTTTATTGTTTCTGTTGGTCTTTTCTGTCTCTTTCATCCTGTTAAACCAGAGGATAGAAACTCCTCTTACATACCTCGAAGTAGTCAGGCACACGAGATCATTGAAAGACATTAAGAAGTCCTTCATTTGTAAATCTTTTAAAGAGATCAGTGTGTTCCCGTGTTAAATGTCACATGTCTGTAAATTCTGGGATTCCCTCCCTTACTGCGCCAGTATTAAAAACGTAGAACTGATCCTTTACATCACGTACTTCCAAAGCGGTTTCTGAGCCAGGAGTGAATATGTAATTTGGGAATGACAGAACTAAATGTCGTACCTTCATGTCGTACCTTCATGTTAGTGTTTTGATTTTTTTAAACTATCATGATTGTTTACAAGTTTCTTTCTCTCGTTCTGCTTGATTTCCCTTCGTCTGTTTTTCTCCAGGAAGTAGACCAGGTTGATCAGGTAGGACGTGCTGCTGGGAACTGGTCCTGGCTTTGTCGGCTTAGCTGAGTTTCTCGCGCTGCTTCCATGTCAAACACAACACTCCAGCAGCCGGACTGGACGGTTCATAACACTCATTCAGCAACTGAAACATGCAGTACTAAATCCTTTTTTGACTGTGCAACCCTTACCAGCATTTCATAATTTCTGCTTAATGCACTTCAGTGTGGATATGAAATGACGGAAGTTCTGTTTCTCCTCTTTTCTTGTTTACCCTTGGTTCCTATTCTTTGGATCTCATCTGAGGTTGCCTGGCCTGCTCATGTGGTCGGGAGACAATGCGATAGATCAGTACTTGATAGCGAGTTGCTCGGCGTCCGAGCCAGTGACTGCGCGTATCAGGGTGGCTGTGGGTAACGGTGGATAGACGCGTGTGTCATTCACAGATTACCAGATAATGCACAACCTCCAATTGGGTGTTGTAGGGTATGATACCTGTTTTCGGCCCCGATTCTGTCTGTGGTGGCCACCTGGATCCATGTGTCTGTCCATGAATCCTGAGGGGTTGCAGTTATGCTGCTGTGAACGCATCCAAATTCCTTTGCAAATATCTGGTATCTGTGGTAAATACCTTGGTGACAATGGGAAGGTACTGGTCTATCTCAGCAGCTTTTCAAGAGCATTCCTTTGTATTTTCGTTCTTTTTGTTTGTCTTGGGGTTGCTTATGGAAATCCATTCTGTCTACAGAAGCAGAAGAACATCGCAGGGGCACTTGCCTTCTGGATGGCCAATGCGTCTGAGCTGCTCAACTTCATTAAACAGGACCGAGATCTTAGTCGAATCACACTGGACGCCCAAGACGTTTTAGCACACTTGGTTCAGATGGCCTTTAAGTAAGGAGCACATTTTTGGAGATTGCACTCTTCTGTAGAGAATTTTTTTAAGGTTTTTATTTACCCTGATTGAAGATGAATAGCGAGAAACATGAGTAGCTGTGTGCCAGATGTGTTGATTTAGGAAATTGAATTTGTTGAGCTGTGTTTTGAGACTCCTGAGACTCAAACTATCGTACTGTAGATGGAAACTGTTTCTCAGCAGTGTGAACTATTCCGTTTGTGATGTCATGTCTGACAATAACGGTGCGTCCTGCTGGGGTTATTAAAATTGCCTACGTATTTTCAGATATCTAGTTCATTGTCTTCAATCAGAACTGAATAATTACATGCCAGCCTTTCTGGATGACCCTGAAGAGAACAGCCTGCAAAGACCAAAAATAGGTTAGGATGCTCGTTTTTTCCTCCCGTCGTCTCCCCTCCCCCCCCCCCCAGCTCTCCTCCTTCCCTCCTTCTGTTTAACTTCATTTTAATATTCACTGTCGTAAGAAGGAGGTATTTTTAGAATGAATGAGATAAACTGTTGGATTTGCTATTTAGTAAGTCACAACCACCGTCTGTTTTGTTTTAAGAATAGCTCCGGGTTTGGGGTGTCGTGCTTTGTCAGGAAGTCTCTGGGGTGAGCGGCAGGACACGTGGTTAGCCCCCGTGTGTGGTTTCAGACCTGCCTGCCGCCTCCCATCTGAAGAGACTCGTGTCTCAAAAGCGACCACGTAGCCCTTCTTGCCGTACCGGCCGCTTCGTGCGGTCCCCGTTCTCACGAGACTCTTGCTTCCGTCCCGCGTCTCCGCACAGATGACGTCTTGCACACGCTCACGGGAGCCATGTCTCTGCTGCGGCGCTGCCGCGTCAACGCGGCGCTGACCATCCAGCTCTTCTCACAGCTCTTCCACTTCATCAACATGTGGCTCTTCAACCGACTGGTCACCGACCCCGAGTCGGGGCTGTGCTCGCACTACTGGGGGGCGATTATCCGCCAGCAGCTGGGGCACGTGGAGGCCTGGGCGGAGAAGCAGGGCCTGGAGCTGGCGGCGGATTGTCACCTCAGCCGCATAGTGCAGGTGAGCTGGCGCGACTTTCCTGCCCACAGGTCGTGCGCCTGGTTCTCAGTGTCTCGTTCCGTCGGAGGCAGCCCTGGGATTCAGCCACATCAGTGGCCCCCGGGGGGTGTTTCGTGTGCTCCCCTGAAGAGGCGGTGGGGCGCTGGTTTGCCTGGGTCTCTGAGACAGCCTGCCGCCAGCCCCGTACTGCAGCAACAGACGTTGTCTCACAGGCCAGGAGGCCAGGATGCCAGGACGCCAAGGTCAGGGTGTGGCCAGGGTGGTTTTCTGCCTTCATTTTCACAGGTGTTCTCCCCGTGGGCATGTGCGTCTCCAAGTGTCCACTCTTTATACGGACATAAGTCACGTTAGACCTGTTCCCTCCCGCACTCACTGCTGTCAAGACCCTTGCTCCAAGTAAGGTCGTGTTCTGAGGTGCACGGGGCTGGGATCTTAGGGGACACAACGCAGCCCGCAGAAGGTGGTAAGCACTAGAATAAATACCCTTAAAGGGTTCTTTCTTACCAGACCAGTATTTTGTGAGGCTCCCAGCTGAAAGGACAGATCCCAATGTGAAACTGGGTAGCGCGTCACTCTTCAGCACACGCAGCCAGGTGAGCAGCACAAAGCGGACACCTGCAGGGGACACGCGCAGGAGGAGAGAGGGGCCTAGCACTCGCAGTCGCCGCGTCCCGAAGGCCGGGGCCGGGAGACAGAGAAGGCCACAGAGGAGCTCGCGGTGCCTGTGTGTGAGGGGCTCAGCGGTGCGCAGGGCGTCCCTGCAGAGCCTGCCCTGGGATACTGGGCTTTTGTAGTCGAAGACAGGATCTGCAGCCTCAGAACCTGGGGCGGGGTTTTTTTATTATCACAGTTTATAATTTTGCATTTTCCCCACAATTTCTTAATCTCATTTAAAATAGTTTAGTATGGAAAGAGGCTAGTATCCTCCTTGGATTGCGTCAGCTGTAAAATAAATCATTACAGGGAAACTTTATTCAGACCCCAGTAACTGGTGATCAGAGTGGTTGTGATGTAAATGGTTGCAGGATCTTATTTATTAATTTGTTTGTTTGTCAGAGAGAGCGCACACAAGTGGGCAGAGTGGCAGGCAGAGGCAGAGAGAAGCAGGGTCCCCGCTGAGCAAGGAGTCTGATGTGGGATCGATCGGAGGACCCCGGCATCATGACCTGAGCCGAGGGCAGCAGCCTAACCTACTGAGCCACCCAGGCAACCCATGTTCACAGTTTCCTAAGAGGATTTTTAAAAATGATTTATGAATAATTGAATTTCATTTACATTTTATATTTTAGTAAAATAAAAATTATGTATTTTAGTGAAATTAAGCCATCTAAAAACCTTTATTAGACAATGCTTTTTCAGTTCAATTCAATGTTAATAGAAGTGTGTTTCCCTCAAAAACATTCTGCGTTTTAAAATTAAATTAGCAAGTTATTACATTTTTAAGTGTTACATGAAGGGGAATATTTATAAAATACTTTCCAGTCATGTCTCCTGTTACCCTTTCCACCAGGCAACCACTCTGCTCACCATGGACAAGTACTCCGCGGAGGACATCCCGACCGTGAACAGCACATGCTTCAAGCTGAACTCCCTACAGCTGCAGGCCTTGTTACAGAACTACCACTGCGCGCCCGATGAGCCTTTCGTCCCCGCGGTGAGTGCCGCCCGTCGGCCGCGCGGTGGGCCAGCAGCCGGGCACTGTTTGCTTAGGGAAATGTCCAGTTCCAAAAGGTGCGGGAGGGGCTGCTTATAATTACTTTATTTCTATGATAGATAAGCTACTTAGTCATCTCCTAAGATTGTATTTCTGGTTGATATTTTGAGTTAGGATTCAGTATAGGAGGTCGAAAATACACAGGCATTTTAAGTAGAAAGGCATTTATCCAGAGAATTAGGTTCTTAGAAAATGATTGGAAGGCCTGGCGGGAGAGGAAGTTAAGAGGTTGCCCACAGTCCCAGGCTCACCACTGTGACCTGAGGCTAAGAGGCCCCAGAGCTCCTGCCACAGCATGGACATCAGTGTGCCGTGGGCACAGAATGCCCCTCAGGGCCACCACCCAGCCTCCTGTGCTGCCAGCGGCAAGCAGCGCAGCCAGGCGGGCTGCCCCGGCCCGTGCAGACGCCTCCTACTGGTGGGAATCGAGTTCTGGCATCCGTGCCTCTGGAGCGAAGGCATGGCGGGGCCAGTGGCCTGCTATACGATGTGGGCTGCAGCTCCTGCGTGTAGATTAGGAAGGCCGCAAGTGCTTGTCGTCACCCGCCAATAAAATCTGCTCGAGGCCAGAGTGCTGACGAGGGAAGTGCCGGAGGTGGGTGGGCCGACCCCAGGATTGACTTCATACCAACAGAAGACATGTATACACAGTAGCTAGGATCAGCAACCGCGGCAGATGCGCCCAACAGGAGAGTGTCTAGAAGGTCCCATCACTGTCGCATGCAGGAGCACGGCGTGGCACCAAGTTGTGCATTTGCACATGTGCACATGGAAGTGCACAGCAGATGAGATGCACTGCGCGTGTGCACAGAAGTCTGGCACGGGGTGCATACGACACGCGTCCATCTACACGGGCTCCCAGAGCAGGTGGTGGGATCTGTGGTGGGGGCGCCCGGGCCGATAGGGCGGCGAGTGTTGCTTCTCCCGTGAGGGCTCTGCTCTGTGACCCGGGGACTTGAGGTGCCGTGTTCACTTCGTCGAGCTGTACAGTGAAGCTGGGGGAGCTTTCTTTCCCCATTAGCTAGGAATAGACATTTCTGTCCTGATTTTTTACATTCGCCCTTGTGTGAGTTTTTTTCTGTCATTATGAATACTGCAAAAATTGGATCATTAGCACCTGGATGTTAAATTACAAGGGAAAAAAATGGCTACTTTGGCAAAGGGAAACTGTTTTCTTATGACTGAACAATTTCTTTTTAAGGCTGCATATTACTTGAGATTAATCCTGACTGTCTTGGCTCACGTGTTTGCAGGGTGTGCTTCACCAGCGACTGTCGCCCAGCACGCTGGTGTGGGCACACTGGGAACGCTGTCCCTCGCAGCCTCGCCTGCGTGTGTGGCCGCAGCGTGCACGAGAGGTCTGAGTGGCAGCCCACTGGTGTGCCGTGCTCACTGTGCGTCTGTGTTCTGACCAGGACCTGATCGAGAACGTGGTGGCTGTGGCCGAGAACACGGCGGATGAGCTGGCGCGCAGTGACGGGAGGGAGGTGCAGCTGGAGGAGGACCCCGACCTGCAGCTGCCTTTCCTGCTACCGGAGGACGGCTACTCTTGCGACGTCGTCAGGAACATTCCGAATGGCCTACAGGAGTTCTTAGACCCTCTGTGCCAGAGAGGTGAGTCCCGCTTACTGTGCCTGGAGTTCGAGCTCTGACCCGACTCCGGTCAGCATTGCACCGGGTGGGGGTGGGGGTGGGTGGGCGCACATGTGTCGGGCCACATGTGTGGGGCACACACCGTGTACTTCTGGAGAAAGCCGTGTGGCAGGACGTGAACGTGAGCATTTCATGGTGTTGTGGAGTCAGCATTGTCGCACCATGAGGCTCCCGTGGGTGTGCTGGGACCCTCCCATGTGGCCCCACCCGCCAGCTGTCACAGCCATGTTGCCGCCTGGCCTGCTAGGAAAGAGGACCTTTGGTTGCTCCTCTGCTGGTTTTTGGGAGCTGGGAGCTTGGCTCTTCCCGTGGAAATGATCCGTGCATGTGGCTACCCGTGGAGTTGCCGGGCAGCACGAGGGCGGCAAGCACACCGTCTCCACTCGCACCCCAGCTCTGTCCCCTGACACTGCCCTTCCAGAAGACGGGCACATGGATGGCAGGCACTTGTGGGGACCAGGCCAGCCGCCTGTGAGACGCTTAGACCTGTGGCACAGGGCGCGGCCATAACCTCGCGTTGGCATAACTGCCACTGTGAGCACCTGTGCCGCGCCTGCCGGGGCTCGGGAGCCACGCTCTCGCTGGGCTTGTCTAAGGGCAGCGAGCTCCCCAGGTCTGATCCCATACCTGTTTACATATTCTTGTCAGAATGGGGTGTAAAAATCTCACACGTGCTGGGAGTCGGCAGTTGAAGCTGCCGACTCTTGGTCTCAGCTCAGATTCTGATCTCAGGGTCCTGGGATTGAGCCCCTTGTCAGGCTCCCTGCTCAGCGGGGAGCCTGCTTGAGATTCTCTCTCCCTCTGCCTCTTCTCCCCAAAATACCACGTTTACACTCGAAGCACAAATTCCTAAATCAGACCCCAGTTCAGCCCCAGTCTGCTATGGTTTGTAACGTGGAGCTCAGGTGAATTGAAAAAACAGATTCAGAGTTCAGGAATGAGCTTAAACAAAAATGACAGTGGCGAAGTGAAGGGTTAGTCTCGCCGACGTGAATTCGGTGAATGTGGTTTTTAATTTCAGTGACTGGTTCACATGCTACGATAAACAGATTGTTATGTCTCTGAAGGTTATGACAGTTTAAAATTTCCATTCTGCAAAGGCTGCTTCTTGTAGTGAAGGGAGGTGCGTCAGTAGCCAGCATGTCTGGTTGTGCTGCGAGCACGGACTCCTGTTTCTGCTCAGCACCGTCCGCAGAGCAGCAGAGCTGAGGTGGGTGCGTCCTCGAGGAGCTTTGTGTGAAGGAGGAAGGCGGCTGGGACGAGCCTGGGTTCATGTCTGGGACCAGCGGGGAGGACAGAGCTCCAGGCTGCAGTGACATCTGAGAAAGCCTGTCGGGTGTTGGGCGTCCCCATGTCAGGGCTCCTATGGGGGGAGCCCTCCTGCCCAGCAGAGCAGGCCCAGACTGGTGGCCGGCACCCGTGTGTGGCCTCAGGGCCGAGCCCAGGGGCCTCCATTGCCATGCGGGCACTTCTTGTCATGCCTGCAGGGCCAGGCCCATCAGCACTTGGCGCACGCACTTGTGGGGGACAGCCACACACTCCGGCTGGCTGCTGCCCGCACCACTGTCTGTGCCCTCTCCGTGCCCCCCACCTTCCACTGCCCTCAGTTGCTTCATGGCATGTCGCTGCTGGATCTCCGCCGCCGCCCCCCCCCACCTTCCCTTCACCCCCGGGAGCTGAGCACGCCGGCAGTGGAGCAGGACACCCCGCTCCCAGCCCGTCGTTGGTATTAACCCCCTGCGCCTTGCCCCGCCCCCCCATCCCCAGCCCCTGTCCTGTGCCTGCTGCTTCACTCACACGCTTGGGTTTACTTTCTGAAGTCCCGGTCAGGTAACCCTGTGTCTAGAAAATCTCAGCCTGCTCCCGACACTTAACGCCACTTTCCCCACAAGGGGTTTTATGTTCTCTTGGGACATTTTTGTGACAGCCCTTGAAACGCGTGTGTCCGCCTGTCTCTGGGGTTGAGCTGGAGTCCTGGGGGCCAGGCCCCCTGACCCTCAGCACCCAGCCCAGGGCTGCTGGACGGCGAGTGCTCAGCTCTTCACTAACCCTGTGAACAAGCGCACGGCGAGACGGATTTACTAGCATTTTCCAGATCTGTGTGTGTGGACTTGCGTACGCAGCTGTCGGTTCTGTGATGTGCGCCGCAGAGCCAGTACTTGCCAGGTCGGGAAAAGTGAGCTCTTGCCCAGGTGGTGAAGTCTCCTCCGTGACTTCCCCTGAGGCTCCCAAAGTGATTGATTTCAGAACATACGTGGTATTTCATCACGGGCTTGGCGTCCCTGCCTTGTTCTGTATGTGTCAGATGATAACACAGTCTGTTACAGAGGGGCCTTTACAAGACTTACAAAGAACTGGGTGTGTTCTTTTATGACATCAGTGTTTTTAATTCTTCACGCTCAAGTCTTTGAACCAAATAAGGGACTACTGTGTGCTCTCAATTTATGTTCCTTTTGTTTTGTCCTGTAACACAGTTGTGTGAGAGAAGGCTATAAAACCAGCACAGACTTACACCTGATCTGAGATGCATTCCTTCAGCTAAGAGCAAGAAATGTCTGTTTGATGTATGATCCAGCCTTGACATTTGAAAAAATTAAGAAAATAATAAAGATTGTTTATTTCAAAATTGTCATAATCACAGTTCCAAGTGGGGGAAAGAGAAGTTGTAGGTATATTTTAGTGAAAATAGGTTGAAATGGTGATTTTTTAAAAAAAGGACTATAAGTTTATATCTTTATTTTTACTGTGCTCTTTTGACATCTCCTTTTCCACTTACTGCAAAGAAACCTCATAAGTGCCCCCAAATAACGGGCAGACTTTCCTCACGGGTGGAATCCTAGAGTGGGAGAGAGTGCTGGGAGGCACCAGCCAGGGCTCTCCCCGGTCCCAGGGGACTAGCTGAGGCTGTGCGTGCTGGCAGGAGACGTCCGTGTGACATCGGGCACGCGCTAGGCTCCTCGGAACTGTTGAGCTGCCAGTAGTAGGAAGACCAGGCCGCTCTGGAGAAAACAGAAGAATGTGCAAGGCCCGTGTGAGACAGCTTTGTCCGGAAAGGTCCGGAGAAACACAGAGTAAGACCTGCCGAATGCAGAGGGACATATTTTGAATTGAAAAGTTTACTTTCATAAAGCTGTCATTTGTTGATGAGAATATCGTAAGTACTTCTCAAAACATTATAAAATGATTCTGAAACTTATTTGTAAGACATTTAAGTGACTGGTTAGGAAATGTGGACAGAGTTGTGTGAAGGGGCCCATCCTACAGGTCCGACACTGTTGTGCCTGAAACCCGCAGCGCCCAGGGTGCGACACTGGGCAGACGTGTGAGCTAGGTCACTAGCTGTTGGCTACTTGTTCGCAGCGGTCTCTGTCGAGAAAGGCCTTCCGGGTATTGTTGAGCACTTGGTCATCAGGGAAGGAGTTACAGTGCACGTCGGTGATTTCTCATAGAAACAGGGAGAAAAGCTCTTTGAAACAAACAGGAAGGGGCGACCAGTTTCACTTTTCAGCTTGGTGTTGAATTCCCTCAGACCAAAACAGTGATTTTAAATGTCTGAAAGTTCCATTTCCAAAGGCAGTTCGTGTCCATAGAGGAGGAAGAGGAAGGGTCGTCTGTCTGTAGGTGCTGAGCCATTGACCCTGGTGTTGCCGCCCTTCTTGGAGATTATGTGGCTGACTTGCCTTGCTTTTCAGTTTTATAATTTGCTTGTTTTCTCCTCAGGATTCTGCAGGTTAATTCCTCATGCACGCTCACCAGGCACCTGGACAATCTACTTTGAAGGTGCAGATTACGAGAGCCATCTTCTGCGTGAGAGCACGGAGCTGGCAAGTATCACGAGTGTGACGGGTGTGGCACACACCCACGTCTGTTCCTTACGGTGTGAAAATGTCATGTAAACTCGTTCTGTGATTATAGTGAGCATTGTTGTGATAAGAGTATTTTAAAATCATCTTTAAGTATTGATTTTATTTTTAAAAATCTGAAACTAGGATTTATATACATACATATTTTTTCCAGGCCATGTCTGTACGCTTTTGTCCGTAAACAGAAATATTTCTGCCCTCAGCTATACCAGCCTTAATGTTAATACATATTTTTTAAAAGATAATATGATAGCCTTACGAATTTTATTAGAAAATGTATTTCTTTGGTAGAACTATTTTCTCCTTATAGTTGGTTCTATCTTGTTTTAAATATGTGTCAAATCACTTGCTGGTAATTTTGTATCTTTTGGGAGCGTGGTCTGTCCTCTCTTTACTGGCTTCAGGCATTGCGTGAAGAGTTCTGCTTTGCCTCCTGCCGAGAGTTTTAAATAACAAAGACTGTGTCCCTGTGCCTAGCCTGGGACTGCCACATCTGATCCATAGAAACAAAGGAAAGTCTTCCTTTTTGAACTTCATTGTGGAGTTTCATTTAAATGTCTTTCACATTATCTGTCTTCCTGTAATTACCATTTTCATCTTTTTAAGCCACTTAAGCCTTCAAAGGAACAAACAGATGGGACTGTGCTTTGGTCCAAGTTCCTTGGGGTCAGGCTCAGTGTGTTGTGTTTGCATGTGGCCGTGTCTTCCCCTGCCCGCCAATGGGAATCGTCCAGTGTGCCTGGGCCAAGGGTTAGAGGTTCTGGGGTACAGACACAGGTAGCTTCTGACGCTCTAGAGACTTCCTTGTACACCCGAAAATACTGACCAGCAGCCTGTCAAAGCTGTTCACCTCTTATGTATCTAAATTCTAAGAAAATGTAGGTTGTGTCAGTTGGCGTAAGCTGGCAATACTTACCGCAAAATAAAGCACGCACTGTGTTTTGTATATCCAATTCCAAGTTATTCGTCGTGGCTGAATGGCCTGCTAGAGACTGGAGCGCGGCCTCCCATCTCCAGCGGCCGAGGGAGCGGTGGCCGCCCCGCCGCACGGGAGCCGGTCGCCCAGAGCCTCTGACCCGGGTACGGTGCCTCTCCGCGTGCTCTAGGCCTCCGGAGTTGTTTGCCACAGTCCGGCTGATAGCCGTTCCCGACTCCCAGGTTTAATAGGACAGCAAATACCTTCCTGGACGGGACCACGGGTTATTCATCTTCCTAGTGTGCTCAGAGATCCCTTGGGAGCGTTCAAGTCTTAATCTCAAAGAAAAACAAATTATTTTCCTTCCAGTGTTCTCTCACTGCCCTTGGTTCTGAATGAATAACCCCATGTCTATAACTACCATGTGTTGCCTGCCCCGTAGGGTGTATGCACTGGTGGTTTTCTTCTGTAATGTTGTTTCTTCTTTGGTTGAGGTGTGACATACGGATAACATGTAACTTAGCGGACAGCTCCGCGCTTGCTTAGGGTTCAGTTCAAGGACTGACCCCGTCCCTGAGCCCAAAGTACTTGGAGCAGTGCTGCCCGCATCTCGGGGTGGCCCAACGTCCCGTGAGCCCTGCGTTCTCCCAGGAGACTCATGTTAGATCATCTTTCTTACAGCTGACCTCCCCATGGGTGCTGTAAAATAAGTTTGCCTTTTTTCTTTAAAAAACATCTAGTAATTTATATTGAAAGGTAATATAGTAACATTTTAATTTCATTTTTATGATTGGGTTTTTCTAATCTGATAGTAATGGAAGTGTACTTTTGTTTTCTAAAATAAGTTCTTTCATGTTTAATAGTGTTCATGACTAGTGTCCTCACGGCTCTGGAGGCAAGAGGACTGATCCTTTGCCAGTCACGCCACGAGCCCTATCTATAATCCTTGTCTGGGCCGTTAACCACAGCGAATGTGATCGGTCCTGTCACTCGTGACTGAGTAACCTAGAAACACTTCATTTTAGCCATAAAATAAACGTTTGTTTCCGTCCTCCAGGCTCAGCCTCTGAGGAAAGAACCTGAAATCATCACTGTGACTCTGAAAAAGCAAAACGGGATGGGTCTCAGCATCGTCGCAGCGAAGGTGAGACGCGGTCGGCGGCATGAGCTGTCCCTCTTCACTCTGCACCTTGAGTCAGTCAGCCACGGGCCGGAGCTGAGCATGGGGAGCCCTTCGCTGCCTGTGGACGGAGCGTGCGTGTGGTTCTGCTTCTCGGGGTGGGGTCCGTGGAAGGGTCCACAGCGCTCAGGCAGCGCAGGGACGGCGTCCTGCTGTCCGGGGGAGCTGCAGACCGTGTGACCTTGACACCGAGTCACTGGCACTCCTGAGGAGCAGGTGGAGGCAAAACTTGATGAACCACAACAGGCACCAGAGAAGAGGGGTCCCTTAGTCCGAGACAGGAGTGAGGGCTCGCACGGGGTCAGAGCGAGGCCTCGGACAGCTCCTCGAGTGCTGCTGCACACGTGCGTCCCTGCACACTCATTACCCAGGCCACCTTCTGCGTCCCCGTCCAGGCATGCTCTTCCAGTGGGTGTGCGCGGGGCCAAGGAAGTCACCTCTGTCCCCTGGGCCACGTGTGGGTCCGCTATGTACCGGGTGCCACAGCCTCCCACGGGGAACACCCCAGCCAGCCTTAGAGTATGTGGTTGGGAGCCGCACTGATGGCGTGAAGCAGCGCTGCAGGCTGTGTCAGGGCCGTCGGAAACCCGCCTGGCTAAGGGAGAGTGGTGCTCGGGTGGTTCTGGAAACCCTGATTGACACGTGAGGGCTTTGCACTGCGTCTTGTAGACTCCACAGAGAAATGAAAGGGACGTGTTGGAATTGGCATTTCAGGAAGCCGCGTCTGGGAAGGGCATGGTATGTAGGATAACTAGAAGAACCTGGGACCCCGGTGGGGCTCCAGCTGGGAACCAGCTGGCCACGGGAGCCTGTGTCAGGTGTGGACAGAGCGACAGAGGTCACAGCAGTCTGGGTCTGAGGTGCCAGGTTACGTGGGGTCACCCAAGCTGGGCCAGACGGTAGGTCTAGAAGCTGTCAGCCCAGCTATGGCCCAGAATCCCTTACTCCTGATGAGGGTCATGCTTGTGGGCCATCGTTCCAGGCTGTTCTAATTTAATGGACCCACAACCCAAAACTTTCCAAGTTGTGAATAGGAAGGTATCAGACATGGACTATTTTCTATACTTACCAACTAATCAAATGCTCATTTTGGGGGGAAAAAAATACCAGGATGTTACATGCCACACTTTGACACAGGAAAACTTTAACCTGTACATTTCCTGTTACGTTTATACGTACGGATCCTCTTTCCCTGCTCATCTTGCTTGGGGTCTGAAGTACTGACCTGTGGGGTTGTCAGCACTTCGGTCTTCTCCATCTGTTTCTCTGCAGCCTGGAAAGCTGTGCTCGCTCTCAGTACAGAACCACCTGGTCTCTGAAAGGCAAAGTCCTATTTCCCTAAGCGCCTCTGATCCTTATCTGTAACCCCTGACGGCATCGTGCACACAGTGGGGCCCCACGCAGGCCCCTGCCCCCGCCTCCCCCTTGGGCCTCTGGCCTCTGTTCTCGCGGGGTGGCCAGGTGTCCATGGGCAGTTAGGACTGGGACATGGGCTGAAGTCCCAGTCACGCCTCCGTTCATGGTGCCCGTGGGGGAGAGGTAGAAGGGAGGGTGCCGGCCCCAGGCCTGCGTTCTCCCCCAGAAGTGGTTCCAGATGGCAGGCCGTGGGAGAGTCCTCTCACTGCCGGGAGGGGTCCCTGCACCCCTCCATGTGGAGGTCCTGGGGCCAGACCGCTGACTACAGCTCGTCTGCCTGGCCTTCACCCACTGCCATCACCTGGCCTTCGCCCACTGGTCGCGCAGCTGTGTTTCTGTCCTGGTGATGGGTCCCTGCACTTGCTCACCTCTCCTAGCCCTACCTGTGCTGACTGCCCCTCCCTCAGGGCTCCCACACGGTCTGTGTGCACCTGCCTTTGTGCAAGGAGGCATGGGAACGCAGTGTGCTCTCTCTAGTCAGTAGGAAGTACTTGGTCGTAGAAACAGACAGCACTCTGGGATCTTTGCTCTGACGGAAGTCTTTGTGACTTGTGCTAAGAGATCGTGTAGCATGGCGACCGACGGCCTCACGGAAACTGGGAACATGCAGGATTCAGCTTCCAGTTATAGGTAATTTAAAGAGGAGGTCTTCTGTTCCTTTCACTAGTACCAGAATAATAAACTCAACTTGAAACTAGTAGTTAATTGTCAGGCACTGTTTATTCCAAGAGAGACTACCAGGTGCCTGTTGTGTAAAGACGGAGTGTGATTTCCACTTTGTAACCTTAAAGTGTCTGCGTGTCTGTTGCTGGCATTTTCTAGACTGACACATTAAAAAAAAAGAAAAAAAGATGTCTAGGAAAAATAGGAGGAAAGTATCAGTGTCAGCATTTCTAATTGGGATATGGGATTTCAGAACTGGGGCTCCATGGGGAACAGGAAGAACACAGGACATTAGATAGAAATCCAAAGATCGCCTTTCTTCTTCCCAAAGCTGGAGCGGAGAACGTGGCTTCTGTGCCGCGTCTGCAGTAGCCTGGCTGCTACGTCGTCTCTGTAGGTGGTGGGGTCTCCTTGCCCTGTGGCTCGTGCCCCAGCTGCCAGCCGCAGGCCCCGCCGCAGAGCCAGAGAACCCAGGACCGAGAGCAACCGCTCAGTGTCTTCATCCCGGCTCGCCTCGTCCCCTAGCAGTCCCCGTGGGAGGGAGGCCGTGGGGGCCGCCCCTTCCTTTCCTGGACGGGGAAGGTGGCGTCCTCCCCAGCCTCCCAGGGATTCCCACACTCCTCTTGTTTTCTGGTTCGAAAACTTGCCACAGTGAAAGCATACATTGAGAACTAGAAAAAAAAGTAATAATACAAGTTCAAAAACTTGCCACAGTGAAAGCATACATTGAGAACTAGAAAAAAAAGTAATAATACAAGTTTTTTGAAGAAGAGATTCCAGATTTAATGCTAAGGTGCCGAATTCATCAGCTTTAATATTAGATAATAGACGTAATAAAACGAAGTATGCCCCTGGCTCTCGGGATAGTCCCCCCCCCCCCCAATGTCTTTATCAGCACACACGCCCTTGCTTACTTCAGGGGCGAAGCAGAAGTGACTATGAGCGAGTGCGTGACGTCAGAGGCCGCTGCTCCAGGGCATCTGCCGACCGAGCGCACGTCCATGGGGGCCTTCATGAGCAAGTGCCTCTTAAGCTGGAGCTTGTTGGGCATGCACGCATTAGTGGGCAGACCCTGGTGGGCAGAGAGTCTCAGACGAGGGGCTGCAGGCAAAGGCGCAGTCATTGTGGAGCCGTTGTGTTCTGTGCGGGAGCGTGGAATTGGGGGCCAGCCTTCCGGGGTGCCTCTGGGAGAGGGGAGGCGGGACCGCGTCTCATACAGCAGTCGGCGTGCTTTTCCTGCGGGGGCCCCGCTGGTGAGTGTCCTCTGCGGTGCGGGCCTTGCGGGCTCTGCTGCAGCTGGAGGGTGGCAGCCGGTGCGGGAGTGGGGCTGTGTCCCAGAGGAACTTAGAGTCCCTGAGATCTTGGCGGGCTTGTGCATTTTGGTATCGCTCAGAGAAGTAGCCATCGAAGGGGTTCAGTCAGATAAAGACCGGACAGGGTCAAAGTAAGGTTTCGAAAGTTGATTGTCAGTCCTTCAGAGAGCATGGGCTCGAGGGGCTCAGATGAGGGGCTGCAGGCAAAGGCGCAGCAGCGGCCCCCTGGAAGGTGACAGAGGCGTGGCCCCGAGAAGCAGCCACGGGGTGGGGCAGAGCACAGTTGCTGAGGTCGGGCATTCGGTTTTGTTGCTGTTGCGTGTTTGTGGAATGACTGCGGTCTGTGTGATGGATGAATTAGCTGTAGGGGGTGAGAGTGAAATAGCAGGACGCACCGTGCTCCTGTCCTCAGCGAGGAGCATGTGGATGCGGCGTGTCCTGAAAGCAGGGCAGGGGCGCGACGTCGGCAGTCAGAGTCAGATGTTCAGTTTTGCACGTACTACCTTTGCAAGCCAGGAAGCCAGTTTAGCTGGGGAGCGGGACATCATGCAGCAGTTGGATTGATGGGTATGGAACTCAGAAACTCAGAGCCAGAGACAGAATTTGGGTGTCCGCACACAGAGGGATGTTCTGGAGAACGTGACTCAGGCTGTGGTCTGTTTAGTGGACATTGTGCCCCTTGAAGACGTGAATAGGGCATTCATGTCTGCTCTTGAAATGACACGTGAATGTCATGGTTCCTGGCGGCTTCACGAAGTGTAACCTGTTATTCTCTAACTGATTTGTAGTATCTTCAGTGCTAGGAAAGGAACATTCAGCAGTGAAAATCGGAAGTCGCTTAATTATACGCGCTGCTAAACAGCACTGTAAGGCTGACACGTCGCATAGGTCCGCATCTGTTACAACAATTAGAAGAGATTGGTTTTCAGGATTTCAAGAATGTGTTTTAAGTGCCAGGCAGGCCAGCGCACGGCCAGGGGAGGGCTCAGCACGACGGGGAGTTGTCTCGTCCCTGTTGCCAGGGCTCGCTCGCGTGTGCTCCTGCTGGTCCTATGGCACGGGATCTGCGTGTGCACCTCGCAGCCTTGGAGCCCCGAGCAGATCACACCGGACAAGCACAAGGACAGGCGTGAAGCCGTGGGGAAGGTCTGACTTGGCACTCGCTGGCCGCACGGTGCCCGCTGTCATCGTGCTCCCTCCTTGGAGCTGCACGGTTGGCGCAGAAGAGCCTAGAGGCCCCAGTGACTGTTCCTGGTGTCTATGTGGTTTGTGTTTTCTTTAAGCTCTTGTGGTCTTCATATCTGGCCCAGCCTTTTTTTTTTTATTTTTTTCCTAATTAGTGTGTGGCTAGCTGCTTTGAGCCTGGACGATGTTTTGATGTTCAGCTTCCCGACGCTCCTTCCACAGTGCGGTTCGGTTTTATGAAATCCAGATGATTTGGAAGAGTATGTGTGTGCAGTTTACTTTTTTAAAATGTTGCTTTTGGGGAAGTTTAGTATGCTCCTTCTTACTCATCTGTGGGACAACACAATGCTTCTGTTTAATTTGGATTTTTAAAATACAAACAATTCCCTCTTTATTTTCCTAGCTCTTTTTAAAGTTTAATAAAGTACCAAGTGAAGGCAAGTCAGAGCTGACTGGTTACGTAAGAGTCTGAGCGCGGCGCTCACCGCAGTCCGTGCTGGGAGATGCTGCTCGGTGTCCCAATGTCCAGCTCGGAACTCTGCGGACCCATGTCCTCAGAGACCAGGCTCTGGCTGCTGTGGGACACCGAGGGAAGCAAGCAGTTTTCTTTTCCCTCAGTTGGAGAAGTTGCTGTAGTCCCGAGATCAGAATGTGGTTCTCTGTTGTCGGAAGAACAGGACCGGTGGTGAGTTTCATCAGGGTGCTGTTGTGTTGTGGGTGTCGGGCAGACTCGGAACTGCATTCCACGGCTGCTTCCATTAGAACTTGTTGAAACCTGCCAGTGATTAACTCACTCATGAAGCCGCCGCTTACTGTGGCTCGTAATTACACACCCCGGGTTTGTTGCTCTGTATTTCAGTGTTGCACATTTTTAAGGTTCATAAAAAGAAAATGTTCCTATATCCTTTTTGCACAGGAAAAAAGCCCATAAATGTCCTTGTGCTGATGATAACGTGGTGAGGATGGCTCACAGTGATGCTGGGTGCCTGTGGTCGAGCGGGTGGGGAGCTTCCCGCGGATGCATGGGGGGCTTTGACTGGCTTTGAAACCCATCTATGCTACAAGTGAGGCTAGAAATGACCATTTTAGAGATACATTAGGATATTTTACTATCTTTTTAAAAGATGAACAGTTGAATAATATCGTAAAGGTGTTTCAGTTTGCGCTTTTAGACTATACACTGACTTTAAGTCTTTAAATCTTAAGTAGTTTTAAACACACACACAAAAATTGCTGTGCCTTAAAAAGGAGAAGATGAAAACAATGTTTCATAACATACCACCTTCTCACTGTTTGAAGAGTAAATTCCTGACACGAACTACAGTTCAGTCCTTGGAAAAATTTGAGACCTTCATTCTCCCATTCTTTAACATCCTTGTGACCACACGGGAAAGAGCTAGTCAAAAAGATGAAGTCCGGAAATTTTAGGTCCTTTTAAAAATCAGTTTCAAAGTACCCAGTGTGACTGCAGAATTTCTTTCGTGGAAGTGCCAGAAATAATCTTCCGTGAAGTTGTATGAAATGACTAGTGCTATGCCTTCCGTGGTAGTTCCTGAGTTTGGAAATAATGCTTTATAGTTTTGTTTTAAGAGCAAACTAGTAACTTGTATAAAAATAAAAAATTATTGTTTTTTACATATTTTGTAATAATGGTCTAAGCACTGATTTCTTGCATTGATGAAAGTATTGAATTTTATTGTAGTATTAACGTAACAGAAACATTGAACGTTAATGCTTTAAAGCAGAACCATTTCACATCTAGGACTCGTGGTAAGAAATGATCTTTCTGTGGCTCGCTGCTGCACGCAGGGGATCAGCGTGGGACATCCCAGTCTGAAGAAGGTTTAGGCTGCCTCAGCCTAGCCCACTTGCTCTCAGCCAAGGCTGGGGAGTCCGCCCTCACCCCTGCACGGGGCATACCTGCGTTAGCAGTGGACGGGAGCCAGGAGCTCGCCTGCATTGGTCTCACCCCTTTCGTTCCCAGAGCACTCTGAGATCTCAGCAAAGCCCCGCGCCTTTGCCCTCATGCCGTGCACACACCCGCGGACCCCCTGCAGCGCATCTGAGGGACCCAACTTGGGAGTTCCCTATTTTGTTCCTTTTCTTCATCTTACAAAGAGGGAAAGGATAGAGAGGGTGAGTTTTGTGTTCTCTGCAAAGTGTAAGCGGTGGCAGGGCCTGGAGCCTGGCTCACCGAAACCAAGCGTAGGCTTGTTCACGGACCACACCTTTCCGGGAGCACCTGGCCCCTGCTCTCAGACTTGTTGAGGGCAGACTCTGTATCAGAAGTGACTTTTAAAACTGCTTGTTCCAGAATTAAGGTAATTCCTACCAAAAAGAGAGAGCTTTTCGGTGCTTTTAAAACCCTCGTCTGAGTTTTAATAGTTTGCGAATCAGAACTCCTCCTTGTCTGATGGGAAAAAAAGCTGCTTTCAGACCGTGAGGAAGGAGCACGTGGGCAGAGCCGTGTGTGAACATCCTGACCAGTTCTAAGTGCTGCTGGGCTCTCAGGTTCCCCCAGCCCACCATTGTTCTGGAACCTTCGGTGAAGAGTCCAGACGGGGTCTGCAGCCCTGGGAACAATAGGCTTGACTCTCTGCCGGCCTCTCTTCCTTCCTCCTAGGCTGCTTTTCTTTTTTTTTTTTCTTTTGGATTGTGTGTTAATGATGTTTTTATGCTGTTAGTCATATCATACTCCCCCACACACTCCGTTGGCCACTGAGCGTTTGAGGCGTAGGTTCCTCCTGACTGAGTTTCTGTGCCCGGGGTGAGAGGACCTAACCCTCCGTGTTCCCGAAGGTGCGCCAGCAGGAGCAGAGACCAGCTGTCCGAGGGCCGCCTTGTCCCATAGCCGGTCCACGTCTGACACGTAAGCAGCTCAGCCCCGGGCGCGTTCCATCCAGTTCTGGGGAACGTGTGGCTTGTAGCCACCGAGTTCTTACTTCTGCCTCCATCATCCTGTTTGGGAACCTTTTCTGTTAATGTGCTGCCCTTCTTCTGCCTTTTCACAGGGAAACCCCAGTCCACTTCTGCTAAACCTCCTCCGCCTCAGTAATCCCACTTCCCTCTCCAGGCCCGCTTCCTTTCCCTTTGAAAGAAGAGAGGAGCAGACTCCGGGTGCGCTTACGATTAAATACTAAAGGGGCGCCTGGGTGGCTCAGTGGGTTAAGCCTTTGGCTTGCCTTCAGCTCAGGTCACGGTGTCAGGGTCCTGGGATCGAGCCCCACATTGGGCTCTCTGCTCAGCGGGGAGCCTGCTTCCTCCTCTCTCTCTGCCTGCCTCTCTGCCTACTCGTGATCTCTGTCAAATAAATAAAATGTTTTAAAAAAAGAAGATTAAATACCAAGATCACGCATGTGGTGATCTCTGCCATTTCACTGTGATTGCTTTTCCAAGGACTGAGAATGTAGCTCTATGCCCTTTTTTGCACAGCCTGGCTGGACGTACTGGCCACCGCCCTGTCCTCTCCGGGAGTCTGATTGACATCAGAGCGCACAGACCGCAGACAGAGCAGCTGGGGCACCGACTGCCCTGTTTCTCTCCAAGTGTCTTCAGGAGGGAAAATGCGGCTTTGATACTTACAGCTGTGCTTCTCGTTAGCTTCACTGAATTCCACGGTCGTACTTAGTGTCGCTCGTGATTGCTGGTGCCTTCACGATCCCTAACCGCCCTCCAGGAGACCCTTTACGGAAGGAGTTTGAAGGGCACCTGGGTTTCCTCCTCCCCCTGCTGCTCTCCCTGCTTATGCTCTCACACACGCTCTCTTTCTCAGATCAATAAATCTTTAAAACATAAGAAAAATAAAAGGGAATTTGGTTTGTTAAATGGGGAATCGATAATTCTGGATGATTCTGAGTAACCTTTTAAATTTTATGAATAAAAGACTAAAAATACTGAAATATCTTCAAATACCAGCTTAGGTAGCTTTAAACAAGTATTCCTTAAAATTACTGAGCCTTGCCATTTTAATGATTAATGTTACTCTTCCATGGTTGGAAATCAGGGTGCATAATGTTATATATTGTGAAAATCTTGTTTTTACCTAGTTATCTGCTTAATTATAAATTTATTGCTAGTACCTGTGGTTACTAATAACATATAGCATGAAAAATCTGTAGTTTTAGAATAGTGTTGTCCAGTAGAATGTGTGAGCCACAAAGGTAATTTAAATGTTCTATTAGGTGCATAAAAAAAAAAAAAAACACTCTGAAATTAATTCTAATAATGTGTTTTATTTTACAGGGTATATTCAAAGTGTTATGATTCCAACGTGTAGTTGGAATGTAGGTCATTAATGAGATATTTAGATTCTTTTTTCCATACAAAGCTTAGATACATCTGGGTATATTGTGTACTTCATGCACATTCCGTTTGGACCGGCTGCATTTCTGCATTCCGAGTACTCAGTAGAGCCGCGTGCAGTCTGCGGCCACTGTACCAGACAGCACAGTCTGCTAGTGTCTGTTCATGCCATCCCACCGATGCTTGTCTAATGTTGATATAGCTCGTGTTTACATTCTTCTACTGATGTGTGTTACAGCGGCGTGTAGCGGCAAAAACTTCCTGAACCCTGTTTGCCTTTCTTAACTAGAAAAGGACTGGACTTGGGGCATCTGGGGGACTCAGTTGGTTAAACCACCTGCCTTCAGTTCAGGTCTTGATTCCAGGCTTCTGTGACCGAGACCCGTGTCGGGCTCCCTACTCCTCCCTCTCCTCTGCCCTACCCCCCCCCCCACCGTGTACTTTCTCACTCTCTCAAATAACTAAATAAAACTTTTGAAAAAAGAAAAAGAATGGACTTGCCATACAAGTTCAGTCTTTCTAGGCTAGGTTAGTGTGTGCATTATTATTCAGAAATAAGACAAGTGGTTTAATGCTTCTGAAATAATTTAGTTTATACCGTTTTTATCATAGTTTATAATATTACTTTTCTTCAGAAGAAGTGGGGCAGGTAGTGAGAGCTTCGTAATGCTGAGGAGTTACTGCGACCTGGCAGGTGGTGGGTTTGCCTCAGTGTGCCCGAGAGCTGGCCTGGTCCTGGCCCGGGTAGCACGAGCGGGGATGAAATAGCACCGCCCGCCCCGCCCCTCTGTCCAGCCTGCCAAGGTGGACGTTGCAAACCAGGAGAGTTGCGTCCAGATGAAGATGTCGGGTCTTCTTACAGCTGGTCAGAGATTGTGGTCTTGTGCATTGAAAGTAACTACCCGTGTTGGTTTTATGTACATACACATGTATATGTAAGTGTGTATGGTGAGAAATTCCTTAGATTTCTGGGGCACCTTGGGGGCTCAGTCGGTTAGGTATCTGCCTTCGGCTCAGGTCATGATCCCGGAGTTCTGGGATCGAGTTCTGCATCGGGCTCCCTGCTCAGCCGGGAGTGTGCTTCTCCCTCTGCCCCTCCCCCTGCTCATGTGTGCACACTTTCTTTCTCTCTCTCTGTCCAATAAAATCTTAAAAAAAATAAAGTCCTTAAACTTCTTTGATCTCTGATCCATCTGCAATTTTGTTTTTCTAAAATATTAAGCAGTGGAACTGGTCATTTCTCTGTAAAACAGTTGTACTTGTGATTTTTTTTTTATGTCCTGTTTGTAACCCGTGAGCCACACGTGAAGTATGGACAGGATTCGAGTAAGCAGAGATGGGAGGGTAGGGAGTTCTGGCGGAGCAGGTCTACTTTAGGGGCCGTGTCTATGGGAAGGTTAAAGGTTAGTGGAATGGGGATGTGTTTACAGAAATGTAAGAAGTAGGGGTGTTAAATCAAGACTTTTTCTAGGTACGGGGTGCAAGGTTGAGACAACATTAGTGAGATTCAAATGCTAACCACAGCTTGGATCCCTCTGTAGAATATTCTGGATCCGTTCTTCCCTTATGCATCACCCTCCCCCAACAGTATTTTTTTAATGTGTTTCAGCATGTACTGTCAGTGACTTAAAGTCCATCTTTATGACCAACCTTAAAAGGACCTTTTAGAAGCCTACTGGGCCTTTGCAGTTGAGGGCTATAATGATCACTGTCTTATCATTCCTCAGATGGAGATCTCCTTTTCTGAGTAGCAGACAGACTGATAAATTGAACTTGGAATTAAAGATGTGATTGTAGCTTAGAACTTAGATAAATTCCCATCATGCAGGAAAACAGCATTTCTTCAGTGCTGTGCCGTGCCCAGCGTCCTTCACCCAACAGCGAAGGCAGACAGCTTCTGGAAGCAGTCCCTGTGGTGCCACAGTCGGAAATGCTCAGGCTTCCTAGCTTCGAGTTCAGCTTGGAATGTTGCGGCGTTAGCAGCTCCGTCGGTGGTGGCCACGTCAGCTGCTTCCTGGCGCACGGGTTGAGTACTGATCTGTTCACTCATGGATGGGGTCTGGGCTGCCTCGCGGTGGGCTCAGGAGGAAGGCCTTAACCATGTGCCGGAGGCTGGAAGGCAGTGACCAGGAAGGCCGATGGGGAGAGCCGTCTGCACTAGTGGCAGCCGGTGACCCGGGGAAGCGTCCCGGGAGCACAGGTGAGGAGGAGCTTACATCTTGCCCGATGTCGGGAAGTCGTGTGGCTTGGCGGACGGTGGCAGGTGAGCCAGGAGTGAGCGACGGAAGCGTTTTGGCAGACCTGTGGCATCCGACGTTGCTGTAGAAAGTACAGCGTAAGCCAAAACGGGGACACGGAGGCAGCGTGGATTGGGGGCGCGCGAAGGAGGCTGTTCGTCAGGTGCGGTGTGTTGTGAGAGGGCGAGGATCTGCGCTCGGGCTCCAGGGCGCGGCGCCAGGCTCGGACCCTGGGGACCAGCGGGGCGGCTGCAAGGAGGGCTTGCCGGGACTGTTGGACGATTAGGCTGGACACTTGTGCCTGCATCTGAAGATGTGACGGGCATGGTGCTGTCCAGTGTGTGTATCACGTGATCAGTTTTACGTGAATATTTGAGCTTAGACTTTGTAAACCTCACGGCACACATAGGACCCCAAACGGCCTCTCTAAAGGTGCTACGGGCTTTCCGGTCACTTGCGCAGTATTTGTGGTTCCCAGGGGGTCCCCCAGGTGGAAGCTTGTATCCTTTGTCTGAGATGGAATGTGGAGCTGCTGGCTCCCTTCGGGGGCGGCTCCTGGTCTGAATGGGCGGCTGAAAGCAGAAGGGGGCTTGCAGCGAAGCTGCGGTGCGTGCCGCGTGGGGCACAGGCCCCTTCCCAGTGTGAGTAGTCGGCGGATGCCTGTCGAAGGAGTGAAATGGTTGCTTAGACAGCTGGGCTGTGGAATTAAGCAGTCGGTCACAGACTGCACAGAAGTACGGAGTATACTGGGGGACAAAATCATTTCATTGGATTGCCTGCGAGGGAATAGCCTGCTTTACAGAGCAGATGGCGTGGGGCTGGCTGGGAGTAATTTCCCAAGTGCACGTTAGGGCCCTCCATTCAGGGAGACCCAGGACCGGCCAGAGCAGAGTCAGGTTAAAGGGTTGGCTGTTGCTCTGTTGTGCTCTCTCTGAGTAACATGCTGCAGTCCAAAAAGCTGCCGTTTATTGAGTGCTGGTGTTTGTATTTTGTTTACCGTGAAATTTCAGATTTACAGAAAAGGACAAGCTTTGCCAACTGTCTCACTGCTTTTTGGGGTGTGTGTGTGTGTGTGTGTCAGGAGGACACAGCGGAGGTCTCCGCTTGCACGTGGCTACGTATTGTAGCGGACGTACTGGCTGACCTCTGAGGGGCGTGCATCTGTCTGTAGGCAGTCAGGAGTCTGGGGCGGGGCAGGGGGTGTGCAGAGTGGGGACAGGGGACAGACAGACACTGAGGAGCACATGGGGGTGAACATGGGAAAACCTAGGCCAGATGGGGGGAGAGCTGCAAAAGAGAAGACTGGGTTTTAGCTTGTGTAGCATCTTTATAAACGCATCGCAGGTAATGGAACCACATGAAATTTGAAACATACCGTTTCCCAAAATTGTTTTGTTACATTGAGACAGTCTCTGCCATTTTCGTAATGAGATACGTAATAGATGGCTTTAGGCGCCGAAAACAATGGCATGCTGTGCTCCGTGCTAGATTTCCCGAGCGGAGAGCGGGGACAGGCCTCAGCAGCGCTCCCCAGTCAGACTGTCGTCTCCGAACCGGCTGTCAGCGGAAGGCAGCAGTGAAGGCAGCACTGTGCATCCGCAGTGTCGTGGAACTTTGCTTCCATGAAGTCGTTTCTTGAACTCACTGTCTTTACAACTCTGGGACGCCTTCTGTATTTTTCCTTTTATGACACAGTACTTCATGACTATTGAAATTACCCTGAGCTACGAAATGTGTCCTCCTGTCCTCGGCTGTGGGACGTTGGCAGTGCTCCAAGGGGGATTTCGCGCATGCGATGGCTTCCTGTGGCCAGTCCAGTAAATTATTCCTACGGGTTTTTATGTTCTTGTTGGACTGTCCAGGCTGAGCGTTGGTGATTCTGTATGGGAGCGGCATGTAGTCCTTAAACCTGTTTGGCAGAAGCTTCTTGTCCTGACAAGCCGGCCGTGGGGCTCGGGGCTCCCAGCTCCGCGTTCGTCTGGAGTTCTGCCGCGCGAGCTCCACTGCCCCAATGCACAGCGTTTTCTTTTTTTTTTTTTTTTTTTTTTTTTAAAGATTTTATTTATTTATTTGACAGAGAGAAATTACAAGTACACTGAGAGGCAGGCAGAGAGAGGGAGAAGGAAGCAGGCTCCCTGCTGAGCAGAGAGCCCGATGCGGGACTCGATCCCAGGACCCTGAGATCATGACCCGAGCCGAAGGCAGCGGCCTAACCCACTGAGCCACCCAGGCACCCCTGCACAGCGTTTTCTGCACAGTCCTCTTACTTTACTTACCTAAGTGCCCCTCCCTGGATGCCACAAGAAGTTTTTTCTTGTTTTAAATTTTAAAATACAGCTTTGGAAATAAGGGGATATAGGCAAATACTGGAATGGGAAAAGACTCCAGTAAATTGCTTTTGTCTCCGAGTGGTGAAGAATGTAAGTCGTGAGGGTAGCTGTGGCTCGTTCGCACCCAGGGCCATCAGAGCTCATCTCGAATTTCCGTTAGGATGCCGGTCTTAGTCTCCTCGTCACCTGGTTTATTAGTAATCGATTTTTCAGGAGGACTTTCCTTGATTTAGAAACAAACTAGGTACGTTTCCTGTTCGTTCCTTTATATTTACCAAATAGAGTGTTAATTTTATTGGTACTGGTTTTCATGGAAAAGCAAGAAGCAGGCCTTTTTTTTACGATTATCTGTGTACTCTTTTATTTGTGTTGTATTTTACTGAGGTTTGTATTTTTTTACTGTGTGTCTTCAAGCACTGTGTCCTGCCTTGTTTTTGTTCAGGGCGCTGGTCAGGACAAACTCGGGATCTACGTCAAGTCTGTTGTAAAAGGAGGCGCTGCGGACGTGGTTAGTATCAGTTTTAAAGATGTAAGTCTTCCGTTGTCCTGTTCCACAAATGACCTGCGAGGCCCCGCTGATGCTTATCCTTAGAAAACACCATGTAGACTATGTAGACTGTTTGCTGAAACAACAAACGTGAGCTTCCTTACCGTTGACTTTCTTCTTCCTCCTCTTGCCCTTGTCTGTCCCCACTGCCCAAAACACGTGCCCTTCGGCGCTGCGCAGGATGGACGCCTGGCTGCGGGCGACCAGCTCCTCAGTGTGGATGGACGGAGTCTGGTAGGACTCTCTCAAGAAAGGTATCATCGTTTATGTACTTGTTTGCTTCAAGCTGAATATTAGCATGTTTAAGGATATTTCACATTTGGAATTAGAAGACAAAAGATGCTAAAAAGCTATGCCCTTACTCTTCACCTTTTTAAATGTAAAATAGTGTACAGGATACCGCATTTGTTAGCAGAGTATAAATATTTATTCAGTTTGGAGTGGTTTCTTTGAAGCTTAAAAAAAATACTCTTGGCACATGCTGGGAATGTCCGCGTGTCCTCTGACCGTTCTTAGTGTGGCAACAGGAGATGCGTGCTTAGTTACTCTTGAAAGGAAGGGAATGGGCAGTAGGTCGTTGGTCTGAAGGTCAGAACTGTTCCTCAGAATAGCCGTCGGTGGTCACAGGCTGCATTTCATTTTCTTACGTTTGTGCTTCTCTTCTTCCTAGGGCGGCAGAACTCATGACAAGAACAAGTTCTGTGGTGACGTTAGAAGTAGCAAAGCAGGGAGCAATTTATCACGGCCTGGCCACCTTGCTCAATCAGCCGTCCCCAATGATGCAGAGAAGTAAGAGCTCGTGGCGGGGAGCCGCACATCGTCTCTTGCTTACTGCTGCCAGGAACAGCGGGCTGGTCTGGACCACTTAGCGCGTCCCATGGATTTTAGCATCCTGACCTCCTCTCTGTAGCCACCGGATCTCGGGGGGTTGGGTGCTGTTGCTTTCAGCATTCCAGCAAGGGTGCAAGCCCTCCAGCGAGATGACCAGGATAAGTAGCCAAGAGCAGCATCTGGTGTCTGGCCCTGTGGTGGTTCCCCAGGTTCCTGCCCCCAGAAGCCCCCGTGGGACCAGCCGGCTGCTTGGTCGTAGGCAGCAGGGGATGCGAGTGTACGTGAAATCTGCAGAGAACAAGCAGGATTCTCCACTGAAACAGCTGTAGGACTGCATATGAACAGTTACTTCAGCCCTGCGTGTGTAGGATGTGATTGTCTTATTGTACATAGGTCGCTTTAAATTAAAATCTCAGTTATTGAGATGAGATCATCTCTTGGAAGCATGATTTTGTTGCTACATCAGAATAAAACCAAAAGAAATTTAGGGCTTTTTTTAGAAAGGATTAGTTCAGAAATCACAGGGAAAAACCCATTAGGATTCACGTTATCTTTTAAACCGTTATATACCTTGCATTTACTTTGCTAACTTTGTGTACAGCTGCTAAGTCTGGCCTTGATGGAGCTCCCTTCTCCGTCAGTCAGTATTCTGGGAGCTTCCTCCAAGTCCAGGACCTGAAGTCAACCTAATGATAACATGACTGCTACCACAGCCTCTGAGAACCTGGGCCTGCTGTGTGCCAGAATAAACAGAGCGTAGCTCAACCCAACCGTGTGTTGTGTAGACCTCGACCCAGCATTTCTCTCACTTTTTTCATGACGCTTCCACATTGGTGGGCTAATGGCACAGCTTATGGTCATTTCCAAGAAGGAAATGACCTTTCCCCAGAGGAAAGCTGTTAGAACAGAGAACACACCCAGGCTGCCACACGGGCACGTGAAAGCCAAAAGTGGACGTGGACAGTCACACCACCAGCTACTAAAAGAATTAGTGTGTTTTAGAAAGTGAGGGAAGTATATTTATCTTCCACTTTGAAAAGTTACTTTAGAAGTTGTCTTGTGACTTAACAGGTGGAGTTTATAAGAAGACAGGGTTAGAAAGAGCACCTTTTCCCATCAGTGCCAGTTAAATGTTGCTTTGAAGATTGTCTAGAAAAAGATTTTACTCTTAGATTTTAAAAAAAATTACCTTATTTCTCCCACTAAAAATATGGTCTTATGAAATTTTAAATATTTGTAGGTTTGATCTGTCTTTAAAGACTAAATAGGGGGGCAGCTGAGTGGTTCAGTGGTTTAGAGCCTCTGCCTTCCACTCAGGTCATGATCTCCGGGTCCTGGGATCGAGCCCCGCATCGGGCTCTCTGCTCAGGGGGAGCCTGCTTCCTCCTCTCTCTGCCTGCCTCTCTGCCTACTTGGGATCTCTCTCTGTCAAATGAATAAATAAAATATTTTAAAAAAATAAAAAAGACTAAATAGGGTGTTTAAAATAAAATCTCACGCAAATGAGGAGAACCTGAATACACTTTGATTTCAGTTTCAGACCGTCGTGGCTCAGGTAAACCCCGACCAAAGAGTGAAGGTTTCGAGCTCTATAATAATTCAGCCCCAAACGGATCTCCTGAGAGCCCTCAGCTGCCTTGGGCAGAGTACAGTGAACCTAAGAAACTGCCGGGTGACGACAGACTGATGAAGAATCGGGCCGATCACCGATCCAGCCCCAACGTGGCAAGTAAGAAGGGTCCCTTTCCTGTCCCTCCCTGGCCTGGACGTGCACAGTTCCCGTCGGTGCTAGGGAGACACCGTGTGGTTGCTTAGTTCCCAGGGTGGTGGGAGTCCCTGCGGGCACTAGCTGATGGAGATGTGCTCTCGATGAGAGAGATGGAAAGCTGTCTTCTCCCGGCAGAAAGTAAAAACTAGGTTAGAACACTTTGATTCAATGCATGCTCTAGACGCGTTGTTGATACGGTCTCTGGCGGGAGTGGGCAGACCGCCAGCAGGTCCCCTAGTGGTGGTTCTACTGTTCAAGGGTTGTTAGCAAGAAGAATCAGTAGAAGGATATGCAACATGTACAAGGTTTGCAAAGCCTAAGGTGGTCTGTCCTGTTGCCAGAAATGTCTGCCAGCCCCTGGTCTGCAGATGACACTTGATAACTCGGGGCTCTGATGACGCCAGTGAGGGGAGAGGGTGTGGTGAGCCCTGATCTCCCACGTGGCTACTGTTTGTGGGGTGCTGACTCCTCGCTGGCAGACGGAAGATGCAGGGCGCGTGGTCACGACCCTCAGGGAGCTCTGTCACGTGACATAGCTTTTTTTTATCTAATGTTAAATTTTCTTTCCCCCGACCCTTTCTAACAGATCAGCCTCCGAGCCCCGGAGGGAAGAGCGCGTACACCCCCGGAGCAACAGCCAAGATCACATCTGTCTCCACCGGGAACCTCTGCACCGAGGTGTGAGAGCGAAGCGAGCATCTTCCCTATGGCAAATGCCCAGGCCTCCCGCAGGGTCCCTGACCTGTCTCCTCCCACATGCACGCCACACATCAACAGTGTTTAGAATTCCAGAGGCCTTCTTCACTTTTAACACAATAAGGAAATTAGCTTTAAATGAAGGAATCAGGGGAAGATGTTTTAATTATTCTCAGTATAGGATCAAACGCTTTAAATTTTTAACACAGTTTTAAATGTATCTACTATATTTTAAAACAGATCATTGGAAATTAAATTAGTTTATGTGCAAATTGCCAGGAGCTCACATTTCTTTCTTCTTCCCGGTTTCCAGGAGCAGAGCCCCCCACCGAGACCGGAGGCCTACCCCATCCCCACGCAGACGTACAGCCGGGAGTACTTCACCTTCCCTGCCTCCAGATCCCAGGACCGGGTGGCGGCACCTCAGAACCAGTGGCCAAGTTACGAGGAGAAGCCGCGCACGCACACGGACAGCAGCCATTCCAGTGTCGCGGTTCAGGTTAGAGAGAAGGGCTCTGTGAACAGTCACAGCCCTCAGCGATAAACCCATGTGACGGTAAAATCTGAATGATGTCGCAGAGACAGGTGACACCCTCTGTCGGAGATTACCGAGTCTGATAGTCTTCTTTCCCGGGTCCTGGTTACTGAGAAAGAGGGGATAGGCAGGGAAACGAGATGTGAGGAGGGATGCTGTATTCCCCGGATGCTTGATCAGTGAAGGGTTTGTAACAGTACTCCTGCGTTACAGTCTGGGAGGCAGGATTTGGATTCGAGGAGGGAGAAACGAGTGATGTGCATTTTTCTTTGTTTGTACAGAAGCTGTCCGGGCACTGGGACGCAGGCGTGACTGTGATCCCTGCCCACGGAACTAACCATGTGGCTGGGAAATGAGGCTGATAAAGTCAGGATGTGTAGTGAGTCCTGCTGGGGATCTGAGTCCCCACTGGTGGCAGAGCTACCTTCGATCTGTGTGACCGGCACCTGGGCTCCCACATTACCTCACAGCGCTGAACAGAAGAGCTTTTCAGACCAAGGGACAAGGCACAGAGACGTGCCACTGAGCAGGAACCAAGCTCGGGGCAGGGGGCAGTGGCCGATCTTTGCTGCCCGGAACCACACAGCAAGGGCTTGAAGCGATAAGCTGAGGAATTTGGGTTCTATCCAAGTTAGTAGAGAAGGGAATGTCCATCTGAATCGTTGAGCTGGGAACATTGTCAGATGTGCTTTTCTGTTTGGAAAGATGACGTTGGGTTGTGAAAGACTAGAAGAAATCACATGCGGGCATAGAGATTTAACAGGTATGGGTTGTGGATGGTGAATTCTGGGTGTGGTGCTTTCATTGGGGTGGCTGGAGGAGCGCAGGGTTGAAAGCGCGGCCGAGCTGAGCCGAGAAGGCCAGGACGACAGAGGAGGGCTCCCAGTCGGGGGGTGGGGAGCCCAGGTAGTGGTGAGGAGGAGCCACATGCAGGGCAAGAAGTGATGCCGTCTTGTCCACGGGGCCAGCCTGCCGCTTTCCTAGGGAGGCCTAATGACCCCACGGGCCCAGTCTGTCTGGGACCATTGGGTGCTCCACCAGCCACTGGAGTTAGCGGAGAAGAGGTTTTCCTCCAGATGTCTCTTTCACAGTGGAGTACTCATGTGGCCTGCCTCCTCTGGCGTCTTCTGTTAGCCCGTAGAAAGCTGTCCCTACCCTGTGTCAAGGTCATCTACGCATTTGCTCCTGTTTTGTGGGAGTATCGTTCTTAGGCCTCCATGTTCATAGTGTATATCTGCTGCTGGCTTCTGCCTCATTTCGGGGGTCGGTGAGCTCGAAGAGGAAGTCGGAACACAAAGAGGTCCGTGTGGCGACAAGTCAGTTCTGTGGATCTTGCCATGACTGAGCCTCAGTGTAGGACTTCAGCAGGGGTACATGGGAGACAGCAGCAAGGGCCCCCGGGCCGCGGGTCTGCAGGGAGAGCAGAGCCTGACCCTGCAGGCTCGGTGCCACGGCGGACAGGAGGAGCCGGTGGAAGGTCTGAGGCAGGACCTTTGATATCGTCCACTTGAAAAGTGTGTGTCCGACAGCTAGCAGGAAATCGAATGACACCATCGACGTGAGCAGCATCGGTTGAACGTCTTGTGTCCATTTTCGTGCCCACGTGTTTCAGTACAGTGCTGCGAATGTATGTTCTCTTCCTGGTAGTGCTGTGTTCTCTGTGGGCGACGGGACTGTAAGAGTACAGTGTGTGCTAAGACGTACTGAATACGGGGTGATCGGCTCTTGATGCTTCCATCCAGCTTCCGGTCAGCAGTCGGCTGTTCGTCATCGCGGTCTGGGAGAAGTCAGAAGTGGTGTGTGGATTTTTGACCCCCAGGGTTCAGTGCCCCCAACCCCTGCCTCTTTTGAGGGTCTAGATACTGCTTGGTGAGCAAGAAACTGTTTCTATGGGCACCGTACAGATAGAGCAAAATGTGGGCAGTAAGTGTTCCATTCTTCTATCAGGCTACTGTGTTTTCAAGTGATACTTCCTTTTTTTGTTGTTGGTTTATTTTATAAGGAAAGGAAACAGCTTATTTTCCACATTTGCACTTTTCATTTCTACACATTAATAGGACAGGAAAGAAATGTTTGACATCAGAGTGAATCATTTCTATCAATTTAAACGACTTTTATACGTGCCGTTGTGCAGAGACTAGGCCTCTGGAAGACTGTTCGTCTTGTTCTCTTCCACACATACACACTGCGTTTTGTACCGTTGTGAGATGGGAACAGAGACACCCGGATGCCCAGCTCGTCCTGGTGTGTGCCCAGCTCTGTCAGAGTCCCCAGAGTCAGTCATCTGCTGGTGGAGCCATGGCTGACGCGTTTAAGATTCGATCGGGACTCCATCTCAGAATTGCACTACACTAAACACACTTACCCTCTCAGTGTCCTTCGCGGGAAGAGCTGCAGTGCTGGTGTGTGCAGGGACCCACGCAAGAGTGGGGAAGACCAGGCTCGTCCGTGGAGCAGCTGACTGTCTGCCGCGTGTGTGCACGCGCCGCGCCCGTGATGCAGACGGGAAGCCCAGCTCTCCCGTATTTGTGACAGATAAAGAAATTCCCTGGAAAAGCCCTGACTCCCCCCCCCCCCCAACATGGTGCCCCGACTTCGTGCATCCCATAGAACCACAGAGCTGATAGTCTCAGCCTCTGTTCCGCACTCCCCTGACGATTTCCCTAAAATGTTTTCTCCCTGAAGACAAAATATTAATGCACTTTTAGTAATTTTTTTCTAAGCAGCTGAAATAGAACAGTTTCCTTTTTTTTTTCCCAGCGTGTTACCCGTTCCCAAGAGGAACTTCGGGAGGACAAAGCTTACCAGCTAGAGCGGCGTCGAATCGAGGCGGCCTTGGACCGCAAGTCCGATAGCGACATGTGGATCCATCAGAGCCCCTCCGTGGGCTCCAGCACGTCCAGCCAGGAGCATCTGGACCACTCATCCAAGTCAGGCACCCCCGCGTCCACTCTGACCAAAAGCGGCCCTGGGCGCTGGAAGACGCCAGCCACCGTGCAGCCCATGCCGGTGGCCGTGTCCCAGCCTGTCCAAACAGACCTGCCCCCGCCGCCCCCGCCGCCTCCCACGCACTATGCCGGGGACTTGGACGGAATCCCCGTGGACTTGCCTCTCCCTCCGCCTCCCACCGGCCAGACGGGACCCGCAGCTGCTCAGGCGGCGGCTGCAGAGCGCAGGAAGCGGGAGGAGCACCAGCGCTGGTATGAGAAGGAGAAGGCCCGGCTGGAAGAGGAGCGGGACAGGAAGCGCAGGGAGCAGGAGCGGAAGCTGGGCCAGATGCGCTCCCAGTCCCTGAACCCAGCCCCATTTTCTCCGGGGACCGTCCCCCACGTGAAGCCGGAAAAGCCCTCCACGCTCCAGAGGCCCCAAGAGACCGTCATTCGGGAGCTACAACCCCAGCAGCAGCCCCGCACGATCGAGCGCAGAGACCTGCAGTACGTCACGGTCAGCAAGGAGGAGCTGTCGTCGGGAGACAGCCTGTCCCCGGACCCGTGGAAGCGGGATGCCAGGGAGAAGCTGGAGAAGCAGCAGCAGATGCACATCGTGGACATGCTGAGCCGCGAGATCCAGGAGCTGCAGAGCAGGCCCGAGCGCAGCGCGGAGGAGAGCGACCGCCTGCGGAAGCTCATGCTGGAGTGGCAGTTCCAGAAGAGGCTGCAGGAGTCCAAACAGAAGGACGAGGAGGACGAGGACGAGGAGGACGACGACGTGGACACCACGCTGATCATGCAGCGCCTCGAGGCTGAGCGGAGAGCGAGGGTAAAGGGGACGGGTGCTGTGGGCGCGCGTGCCCGGGGCCGCGCTTTTGGGGGCGGCCGTGCCGGGCTCCTGGGGAGTCCCCCAGGGCCCCGGCCTGTCGTGTGGTGCCACACCCGCTGCTGCTAGCCGGCGTCCCGGAGGGCGAGCCAGGGTGAGAGGTGCAGACGTTGAAGAGTCAACCCCGTCCACACGGAGCTTGGCTCCTCAGGTAGCTTCTCGTTAACGCTTCAGTTGAGAAGACAAGTTGATGATCACTAGTTTGTTAGTAACCAGTAATAATCCTCATCAGGGGTTGGCAAAACCTTTCCTTAAGTGGCCAGAGAGTGAGAGTCTGAGGCCAGGTGGGCCGTACAGACTGTCTTCACGGTGCAGCCCGGTCCAGCAGTGGAGACGCGGGAGATGGTGCCCGTGCCGCAAGGGGGCTGTGCTCCTCGGAGCCGCCCAGGCGGCCAGCTGGCAGTTTCCTGCGCTCACCCCTGGTCTCGATTATCAGCCCTGAACGGCGGTGACAAAGAGCTCTGCTGAGAACCGCAGTACCAGACAGTGACTCCACGGGGCGCTGGTTCTCAGGAAGCAGGTTCCTCCGAGACCACGCTCCTCTGCTTCAGCGGCAGGATAGAGGCACTGAGAGTTCGGGGCTTATCGAGGGTGTTTCCCCTCGATAAAAGTGACTTGTTCTTCCGAATCAAATAACAGAAGTGAAATTCGTGTTAGTAGAACACAATAGATCCCTTAAGGTGCCAAATTTGAGAGTCTTTGTTAGCCTGTCCAGAGAACTGTTGACCAGCACTTAAGTGACCGGTCACGTCCATGGGTTTGTTTACAGCCCGGTGTCCTGGGAAGGACAGCCTGGAGCGCGATTTCTGGGTCTGGTTTCTAGCAGCAGTGTGGATTTGGGACGGTCCACTCGAGGTCTGAGCAGACACCTGTTCAGTCCGACGTTTCTGTCTTGCCACGTCAGGACGCAGCCTAATCTTAGATAATTGTTCATACGTAAAGTCCCAGTCTGATCCCTTTTCGAGTTTGCCCTGTAGATTATTTTCCTGAAACTTGTCACACACGTCTTCTTACACACATACTCTCAGCAGCAGGTATGTGGAACTCGGTCCCAAATTCAGCAGGAACACTGCGGTGTCTCAGAAGCCCAGATCTTAACTGTGACATGATTTTATGGGTTTATCTGAGTCACCAGTAATAAACATTCTAAAAATTTGAAAGAGCAACTGACGGGTGACTAATGGGTCACTTAACAGTGTCCAAATTCTTTGCAGAGTCTCCACTCTAGGGTCAGGACCCCGGCCTCCCCTGTGCACATGGTGGCTGAGTGCTCGGTGCAGGGTCCTCTGCTTCCTGTGCTGCTGGTGGCGGGAGGTGGTCGCAGGAGCCTTGTGCGCTCCCAGCCTCAGGTCTCACCACCCCGCCCCCGCCAACAGGAGAGCGTGTTGGCTGCGGTCCACGCTGCGTGTGAAGCCAGTGTCTCTGGTGAACCAGCAGACATCATTCACCTTCACCTTGGTCACCCTGGCCCCTAGTGAAGAGTCAGCACCTGCTCTGTGGCATTTCCACACTCACTCTCCACAGCGAGTTCTCACTAACGGTCCGCCAGGCTTCCCAGACGGCTCAACACTGACTGTTCCAGAGCCTGTTCATATGAACTATGACATTTGGAAAGTTTTGTACGATGATTTCGTTAAAAGTATCTGTGTATTTATCACTAATCCTGTTTAAGATTACTCTCTTAGTCTCCCAAGTAAGAGAGCTCAGGGAGATTGTGCTTTTAAAGTTTCTTCTACTTAGAAGAACAAATAATGAAACTCAAGTGTGTAGTACATGTGTGGACATTTTCCTGTTTCTGAGTTCGGGAAGCCGGGGTGTATGTTTGCTGTTCTTGCGGGGGTGTCCTTCAGGCGCCGGTAACGCGCGGGAGCAGCAAACACGCCGGTGGTGGTGGCGGGCAGGTCTGAACGTGTTTTCACACTTCGTCTTTCTTTTTTTCCCTTCTCTGTTACCTGCAGCAGCAGACTGCTCTGCCAGCAATCTCTGTTCTAGATTTGGTATGTTCTCATTTCTTTCTCCTTGGTACTTTTTTCCTGTCTCGATTTTCTTTTTCCTTTCAGTGGTGGTGGTTTTGTGTTTCTGTGGAGCGGTTCCTGGGGGTGTCCCGGAGCAGGCTGCGCAGCCGCGTCCTCTCCAGAGCATGCCTCTCCGTGTGTTTAGATTAGTTCCTCTTGGCTTCCCTCCGCTCCTTCTGACTGTGCTGTCTGTTATGGTTTTGACCTTTTCTTAGTTTTAGTCATAAAGCTGATTCCGTGTGTTCTCATGTAGTCATAAGCACGTGAGCAAATGAGAGAAATTTTGCAGTAAATAATGTTTCATTTTTACTACCTTGGTGTGATAGATTTGGAATAATCAACTATTAGAAACGCACACGAACTCCTGTTCACGTTGTTTTGCCGATGCAGGTGCAAGTCTCTAGGAGAGCACCGTCTGCCGGTGGCCCACGGGCCTTCCGCAGACCCTCCGTGTTGTCATTGATAATCCGGGGCACACTTGGTTTATCAGCCGTGCGGTGTCCTATTGGCCGAGAATTGCTGAGCCCTTCCTGCTGTCAGCTCCGTGCGTCCGCTGTCCGTATTGGGGAAGTTTGGTTGCCTTTCGGTGCCGGCGATGCTCAAGTACCGTCACCTGTGTCGTCGGCCAGAGTCACGGCCTGCTGGCAGACCCGTGACGTTCTCTTGAGGTCATTTTTGTCAGCCGGCTTCCAAGTGAATATGGACAGCGTCACACGGGACTGTGAGCAGTCCCAAATCCCGGGCACCAGATGAGCCTTTTGTCTTCTTTTTTTTTTTCTTTAAATTCAAGCAGTGTGGCGGCACTGTTTGCTTCAAAGAGAAGTCTCTCGCAGAGACAGCTGCCCTCCCTGACGGCTGAGGGGCACACTGCTTTAGCTCTACTCTTCCCACAGGACACAGAAAACACAGGTGTCCCCTCCATACTTCAGTGCGGGGAGGTGTACCTGCGGCAGGCGGTCGGACACTCAGAGCGGTTTCTCGGTGTCGGCTGCTCAGGCGCACGCGCAGGGTGTCCCTTACACACCGGGTGCTGACCGGCGCACGGGCTGAGGGGTCCCCCGCTCCGTGGGCCGGTGAGAGGCCTCTGTGCAGAGGAGTGATGCCCAGGGAGAAAGGGTTACACCAAGATTTGTATTTTAAAGACACACTTCAGAGTTTTTCTTTGTTTAAAAGGTAACTATGTCGAGTGTTAATATGGACTTGAACTACCTCAGTCTGAGCATTTCTTAGCCTGATTCCCCAGTGAATACGAAGGGCACGGCCAGCAGTGTCCTTATCTGCAGAGTCCTGTCAGCTGGCAGGGCGTGGAGAGTCCTCCCTCCGCTGCTGGGTGTCGGTCCTCTCTCTGAGAGGAGAAGGGCAGTGGCGGGAGCGACAGACAGAGAAGTGTCCCCTGTGCGGGGTCTACGGTGTGCCCTTCATACGGCGCGTCCGGGACGACGGGGAGGACGGCTGCGCTCAGCGGCTCGGCAGGCCTGGCTCTGCTCACCCTCTGCTCTTCGAGGGCCGCCTCCCGGTCCGAGACCCCCACTCGCGCTGCTGGCCCGAGCCCTCTCAGACCAAAGACCCGTACGCACTTGCCCATGTCTCACCTCCGCTGGGAGTCAGACAGGTCGTGGCAGACCCCAGTGTGTTCCCCCCGAAATGCCTGTCCAGCTGCTCACCTGTGCCTTCTGCCGTGTCCGTGTCAGCCGACTCTTGAATGACCTTCTGGTGAACCTTCGTCACCATAAGCCCTGTTCCTGTCGGCTGCGAAATCCCACCTCTTCACTTGCTCAGAAGCTGAGCCCCGGACACCCACACTGGCCCGAGCCCCTGCCGTCTCCTCACTGCACAGGCCTTCTTGCCGAGGCCCTCTTCTGCCTTTGTCCGGTGCAGGCTCTCCTCAACACAGCAGCTGCAGGGGTCCTGCTTAAAGAAGTGTCAGCTCTCCAGAGTCCTCAGAACCCAGCAGTGGCTCCCCTGTCCCTTAGAGACACGTCCAAGTCTTCCCATGGCCATGAAGTGCTGTGGTTCATCCGTGCCTCCCCACGGCCCCGCCTGCCCTCCCCTTCACCACAGCACTTTGGGGGGGGGGGGGTGTCAGCCGTCCCCGTGGCTTCCCCTGGCTGCGGGCGAAGGGCAGCAGGTCCCTTCTACCTGGTGACAGGATGGGCAGCTCGTGCTTCTGTTACCCCAGCTCTCCCAGATCATCCCCTCGTGACAGCTATGTGATGTGGGTAGAGCACAGGGGCAAGGCCCGTGTGGAAGAGATTCACCAGACGCCAAGGAGACAGGATTCTTTTTTTTTTTTTTAAGATGTTATTTATTGACTTGACAGAGATCACAAGTAGGCAGAGAGGCAGGCCGAGAGCGGGGTGGGGGAAGCAGGCTCCCCGCTGAGCAGGGAGCCCGATGCGGGGCTCGATCCCAGGACCCTGAGATCATGACCTGAGCTGAAGGCAGCGGCTTTAACCCACTGAGCCACCCAGGCGCCCCAGGAGACAGGATTCTAACTGGAGTTCTCAGTTAATATAGATTTCAAATTTTGCTAGACAGAAACGTTTCCTGCTCGTGAAGTTCTTGCTAGGACGCATTTTTCAACTAGAAACGGACATGATGTGTGACAGGCTCTGTGTTGGCTGGTCTCGGGCTTTGTCTCGGTACCGTTAGAACGGCTCAGCCGCTGATTCGGGACCTGACCACTCACGGGGAAACCCCTCCGCCTTGGCCCTGTGCCAGCGAAGGGATGGTTTCAGGGAGTTGGGTAGCTCTCCTGTTTTCCTCCTGCGAAGGCCCAGGCTAGGTCTGCCCTGGTCAGCTGCCTTCCTGGCTGGTCTCCGTGTAGGACGGCAGGAACTGGGCAGGCCCGAGCAACCTGGGCACGGGAGGGTTTGGACTGAAAGCAGGAGTTCGTGGGAAACGCAGTGGTGGGCTGCCTGTCCGGGGAGGCGGGCTGCTCCTGCCTCTTCCCACAGGAGCGCCTGGCCACAGGAGGGGCAGCAGAAGCTGAAGGGTGGGCTGTCTTACTCCAGGAATGCAGAGAGCACATCCACAGTAAGACCACCGTGCCGTGTTCCAGAGCAGAACACGAGACTCCCCTGCTGTGTCCCATGCGGCTCTTGTGCGAAGAGAACCTCGGGTGCGCGTCTTGCGCTCTTGGAGCCACGCGGACTCCTTGTGGGTGACATCCTGTCCCTGCCGCCAGACTGTTGGGGCAGCTGAGCCATAGCTCCCGCAGCTCCTGATCAGCTCGTCCTCATGCTCCCACCGAGCAGGCGGAGGCAGGGCTGTGCCGAGAGCAGGGAGCTGGCTCCTGGCGGACTGCCCGCACGGTAGGGGACAGCTTTCCTAGGGAGGACAGCCTGCCCTCCGCGCTCTCCGCGTGGGGCTCCTAGCTGAGCGCTTGCCCCGGACCCTGGAGTCATGGGCCAAAGCCCAGAGGCATTAAGTTGCCTGATCATAGGGGTTCCTCACGGGGGAAGGGGATATTAAAAATGTTCAGGTATTTTTAATGGGTAGAAACACAGGCAGAAAAGTCTTGCCCAAGTTCTTAAGAGCAACCCGCTTAACAACAGGGCTTAACAACCCGCTTTATCTGACATTTTGAGTGAAAATGTCAAAAGGTAAGGGACACCTTGGCCCTGTTTTGTATTCCGATAGCTCAATGTGCTTGTCTCCCCTAATGGGGCTTTTACTGTAAGTTCAAGATAGAAGTTAGTGTCTTGTGGTATAAAGTCATAAACACATAGTTTTAAACGTATTTTTTTATTGACGCGAAAATGCGAAATGGGGAGCGGCGCCCCAGTGGAGCAGGGCTCGTTCATTCTTAGAGGACTGGGAAATCCCAGCTTAGTTCTTGGTTTAGAAGAGCTTCTGTCTGAGCTGTCTTGTGTTCATTCTGTGAGAATTCTCCGTCTGTCAGCTCCGATCCGTTCCCCTGAATGTACCTTCCTGCCGGACGGCTTTGACACACGTCACTATGGAACCGTGAGCTCGTGACTGCAGGGTGAGCGTAGTCTGCCTTCTGTCCGCGGACGTCAGCCCTGAGGTCTGTAGCGAGGTGAACTGCCCTTTGGTGCTGAACGTCAGCTCAGTGCACCGTCCTGAGCTACTGTTGGGAGTAAATTAAGAGATTGGATTCTCTTCTGTCCTTAGTGGTTTGGGGGATGGAGGGTAGAGTAAAGCAGCATATGTATGAGGAACAGAACGGTCTGTGTTTTGAAGATGAGGGGACGTGAAGCAGCTTAGCTCCCCGTGGAGAGAGGCCGCCTCAGTCCTCCCCGCACTGGCTCGTTTGCCCACTTTAGAAATCGGCGGGAACGAACCTCAGCCAGGAGACCTTTCCTCGCTTTCCCCATCCAGATTTAGAAGAGTGAAATCTTTGAAGAGAAAGTGTCTGTTTACAGATTCATAAGATAACATTCTGTACCTGTAATTATGAGAATGTTAACTGTTCTCATTTCTTAAAATGATACTCCTCTTTAGTTTAGAAGGAGGAGTGGGCTGTTCCAGTGGATACTGGTTTTCTTGCTCAGACTTGCTTTTAATTAGGTCTGGAGAGTATAACAGGATGAATGAATGTGTGCTTCATCAGGTAACAGAAAACTTACTTCATTCATGCACTTTGACATTCCTCCATCAGTTACTCTTCTGTAGAATCCTTAGTATTTTCAATTGCTGTTTTATTGTGTTACTTTTATTTGGGTACTGTTTCTCATAATTTGGACCGACGACTGTAACATGCTTGAGCAGTCTTCAGAACGCTGCCGGCTGTGAGCCCTGAGTGTGGCGTGGGGTTGCACTCCCTGGAGCGGGACGTTGGACAGTCCTTCCTCGGTGCTGGGTTTCTCAGGCAGCAGCACCTGCCCCTGCCGCAGAAGCCACCCTGCCCGCCCTCCCGGGCATACTTCTAGGTTATACTAAAAGAGGACATTAGGTTTGTCTTCTTGATGAGGCACTTGTCTTTTTTTTTTTCCTTAAGATGTCTTAGTGTTATTTACTGACATGAAAAAGTCTAGGGACACAAGTTAATTTGTTACTTTCCCACCAGATGAAGGGTTCATTCCACAGAAACTGGGCAAGAGTGAAGTTGTTAGGGTTTTGTTTAAAAAAATAAAAATCGATTTCAGTCCGGTTTCCATTTTCTGCTGTGAACATTTTATACAATAACTAGTAATTCTGTAAATACTGAGATAAACCATGAGCAGTTTTATGTAAGGGATTCCTGCAGTGCTTTTGGCAATTTAAATGGGTGCCATTCAGTTACATTTTCACTTTTTAAATTTTAAATGTACTTCTTTTGATGTTGAGGGTGGCGTGGGGCTGTGGGCACTGCTACAGACCAGCTCTGTCTCACATGACCGAAACTGAGAAGCAGGGGTTCAAAGTTGCCTTTATCCTGGACTGTAACGACAGAAGGGCTCTGGCCAGAGGTGCCCTGAAGCCACAGTACTTAGAGAAATCTGACCAGAAGGATAAGGGAGAAACCAAAACAGGCTACGTCATAAATTTTTGGAAAATATCCTGAAGCATTTGCTTGGTGCAAAGGAAAGAGAGTAAATTTGTTTTGTGTTGTTTCAAGAAGGCAGAACCCGAATGACAAAAAAACAGAAAGCAAACCATCAGGTGGTGAATTTTAGACCCCCAGAAGAACTTTTTGCCCAGTAGTTACCTGGAGATAGAGCGCCCTGTCTCGGGGAGCTGGGCGGTAGGTTCCCAGACAGAGCGGGTAATTCTGGCGGAGATGGAGCAGAAGGGGGGTACAGTAAGGTTCCTTCTGAATTTCAGGTTCAGGTTCTCTGACTCAAGGTTTGAGGGCATCCCCGGACTGAGAAGGAATTCTTGATAGGGTTCAAAGAGAGCACATGGCACGGCCAGCCTGCTGGAAGCTTGGTGCCCAGGCCCAGGGGGCTGATACAGACAGGCTGGCTGGCACGCTCCCGTCCCGCCGGAGCTGTGTGCTGGCCCCAGGGAAGCCAGCGGCGGCGTGCCAGAGTCCTCTGGAGCACAGGCCGGGTGGCACCAGGGGAGGATAAAGGGCTTCCAGAGTTCCATCCGTTGAGGGTGTCGCCTGTTGTCCAAGTCTGCTGCTTTCCAGGAGCTGGTTCAGCTTCCATTTATTCCGACACAAGAACCGTGCTCCTTTAACGTGCGAATGCAGGAGCCGGTTTCCTTCTCTGAGCCACAGTTTAATGGGAAAATTAATGGACTGTGGGGACCACGCCCTTAGGTAACTTAATTTTGAAATTGTAGAGCTCTAAGATGTGTGTGTTTTACTGTCCTTCAACAGTGATTCTAACCTGGTTATCTCGTATTTAACTCTGTGTGTGTGTCTGCGTGTGTCCGCATGTGCCCCGTGTGCCGCACACGGCCGGCGCGCGGAGCGGAAGTTCAAGGCGCTGTGTTGTCAGTTGCAGGACGAGGAGCGGAGGCGCCAGCAGCAGCTGGAGGAGATGCGCAAGCGGGAAGCTGAGGACCGCGCCAGGCAGGAGGACGAGCGGCGCCGCCAGGAGGAGGAGAGAACAAAGCGAGATGCTGAAGAAAAGGTTATGGTCCTCTAGGGGCAGCTTAGACCTTTACCAGATTAGCCTGAACCCATCGATGGGCTGGGGAGAGGGGCTAGACCTTACCTGTGTCCTCAGACGCACAGGACAGAACAGGGCCTGGACCCCCACCTGTATTCTCGGACCCAGCACTTGAGCCCGACCTGGCCCACCCACCTCTCTTCCGAACTGTGCCCAGACTCTCTTACCCTGTGAGTCTTGTCTCTCTCCTGCTTCTGAACTCATTGGCCTGGTTATAGCGAGTGGGCCTCCTCGCAGCCCGCCCGCTCACTCTGGTCTCTTCCGTTCCTGGACGGGGTCCGGCTGGTTACAGGGAGGGGGTGGGGGTGCGTGTGCGCGAGTCAGGAAGGGGCAGCGCGAGCTGTGGCAGGCGACGGGAACATAGTAACAGTCTGTTCACGCCCCGCACTTGACATCATTCACTGACGTCACTCACTGCGGGCTGACGGGAGAGAGAGCAGATGGCTTATGGAAAACACGATTCCAGGAGAATTCAGCCAGGATACGATCTGATAAATATCCTGAGTTACGACTTGGTTTCCGTATGTGGATTTTTTTTATGAAAGTACTCTTTTTAAGTTGAATTTTAACATGACAACTGATTTGACCAATTCTGAGAGAGGGAGCCCGCGGCCTGCTGCTGCGTGTGCCGGCTGGGCCCTCCCGCAGGGCTTGCTCGTCCTGGACACGGGCCAGGAGAAGCCTGCCCCGCCGCTGCCTCCCTTCTGTGGAGGGCGGCCGGGAGCGCCCGGCTGCCGATGGAGAGGAGCTCGGTTTCCGTTCGTCGCTCCTTTGGTAGTCCAGTGAGCTGCACTCGCAGAGCGCCCTCCTCCCCGCCCCGAACCAGAACTTTCAGGAAGCTTTTTGTAGCGGTAGAATCTGTGCGGATCTGTGACGAGCGAAAGCAAGATTGACAGAAGCGATGAGACTCACGTAAACGCACGTAGAGTCAATAATGGTAGCACACGTACCTGTGTGGGAACTCGCGACTTCTACGTCGTCTAGACCTTCACCATTCCTTAAAGTCTGTCGTCATATTCTCGTCAAAGGCCGGGTCCCAGTAGCTGTGCAGTTTTCTGAAGGAGTCTGAGCTTTCAGGGTTAGGTCTCCCTTGGCGCTTTACCTGGTGTCACGATAAGTAGAATCGAAATCAGTTTTCCAGAACGTGAGCCCCTCGACTTCTCCGTTGCGGTGCATGTGGTCTTGCTGTCCCTGGGCTCTGGGTGGCCTCCGCCCGCCCAGGCACCCACACAGACCCGCCGCCGTGCGTGGGAGCAGGGACAGCCCTGCCGCGGGAGCAGCACGCCTTCTCGCATCTTCTCTGGGGACGCTTGTGGGCTGCTCGGTCTTTGCAGCCTGTGTGTTCACAACACACAATCGTGTCAAGTACACTTGTGTCTTAGGAACTGCTTCTAGAATTGAGTGCTCACTGTAAAAACAAGCTGAATAACCTATTTTTTATACAGAATGTCCACGGTTGATGGGCTTGCTTTGTTGCAGAAAACGTGCCATTCTCTTGCAGTAGAATAATTGTGGGGTCATGCACTTGTACCTGCTCTCCATGTAACTGAAGGGGATTTTGGTTTCCTCCTAAAATGTTCTCCGTGTCACACTACGATTCCTGACCCCTTGATGTAGAGGTCATCCAGGCCATTCTGGAGTGGAGTCCCCCTCACACACTTAACTTTGTGAAGGAAATGAGGTACCAGATGTCTCTCCTTCAGGATGTCTCCACACAGAGTGAGAAGATCGCGTGAGAAGTTGGGTGTAGGGCCCTGCCCGGGGCTGGCACGCGTCCTCACGGTTTCCCCTCCTCAGAAGGGGAAGCGCTGGGCACTGCCGTCCGGGGCGTGTGTGCTCCTGGGGACGCAGGGCAGGAGCGCGAGCAGCGCGGACAGCACGTGTGTCCCCGAGCCCGCTGGGGCCCGCGTGAGCGCTCTTCTGGTGAGCGTGCGGCGAGGTGGCCCTGTTCCGCAGCCCTGCGTGCTCCCAGCTGAGGGCGGCCTTCTGTCTGGGATCCCCTTCTCACGTTCACTCCCTCCGTGTGTTCGACAGCTTTTGTCAATCTTTAACAGAACCGTGCTCTTGCCTTTTTTAATGTGAAAATAATTTCAACTCTGTCAACTGTAGTGTGTGCAGATGTACGTCAGAAGAAAATGTATAGTACGTGTCCAAATATATTTGAATCCCATGTTGCTGTCGCTGTTAACGCCTGGCTCTCTCATTTTCTGTCTGTCAGGGAGGCTGCTACGATCCAAGCTATAAATTAAGAACTGTGGAAAGCATATTTGTTAAGACTGTTGCCTTGAGAAAATGAGTCATTTTTTTTTTTACAGTTGATGCTTTGGGTTAACTTCCCTCTGAATAACTGGAAAGAAACCAGGTGACTTAATGGTCCTTCTGGTCAAGGAGGGGCCGCCCCCGACCTCCCGGGGTGCGGCGGAAAAGCTGGTGTGCGGGCCTCTGTGCTCACAAGTGCTGGCTCTAGAAAGCCAGCGAGAGGCTATTTGGGGGTTTTGTTTTGTCTTTAAACCGAGCAGTCACAGGTAAGTTAATCTCCGGCAAGAACAGAAGGAGAGAGGCCGAGAGGCAGAGAATTCTGGGTCTGGAGGACTAGGGACGGGGACAGTGGCGCTTAAGTAAGCGGAAGCTGGAGCCCAGGAGTACGTAGAGTCCCCGCGCTCCGTGCATGGGGGCTGTTCCAGGTCAGATGGTCCCGTGACAGGATGAAAGTATCCAGGGGATCAGCCCGGTCGTGTCGTAGACTGTTACGTTGAAAGGTCCCCTGGATTCACAATCAGTGTGGCGGTGGGGTACGGAGGGTAAATGCGCCCTTTCGTGTGCCCTGATGTCCCCTCCTGACTCTGACTCTTGTACTTTTTGTCTGTTCCGCCTGCAGAGGCGACAGGAAGAAGGGTACTACAGCCGTCTGGAAGCCGAGAGGCGCAGACAGCACGCCGAGGCCGAGCGCAGGTTGCTGGAGCCCGAGGAGCCGGGTCTGTGCAGACCTCCGCTTCCGCGGGGCTATGAGCTCCCGTCGCCGTCCCCTCCGGCCGCCGCCCCTCCTCCCCCGCCTCAGCGGACCGCCTCCTCCCTCCAGGCCCCGGCCCTTTCCCCAGACTCCCTGTACACCGCCAGGCTCGTTTCGTACCACGAGGAGGAGGAGGAGGAGGAGCCCTGCAGTCTGGCAGGTCAGGATAAGCACGCTGGCACGAGGAAGTCCCACGGGCACCTTCTGCTTCCCGCCACCCCCGAGCCACAGCAGCCCCCTTGCCCGCCGCGCCCAGCCTCCGATGGCATCTTTCTCTCCAACTCATTCCAGCCACCCTCGGCCCGTGCCAACAGTACTGCTCACAGAGCAGGCCAGCCCTTGCCCCCTCCAAAAAAACCAGGCTTCTACCAGCCCAGCCACTCGAAAGGTAGAGGTAAAACGTGGGACTGCAAATCAAGCCCTCTTTATCTTCTTGATTAAAATCGGGACTCTGCCCCCCGCTGCTCTGTGGGCCCCTCAATCAGCACTCGCTCTGGAATGTGATTTCACCTGATCACTGGCCTCAGCGTGGTGATCTTCCCCTGCCCTCCCGTTGTCCTGTCTGTGCTAAGAGTCCTTCTAGCACCTACCCCAGCTCCCCAGCTTCCCACCTGTAGGGAGCTGCCCCTCGGACCCGCCGGCAGCAGCTGGCCCTCCGTTACTCCCCGATCACTTGAAATACTGTTGGTCTTGGCCTCCGTTCACTGCCTCTTCAGATAACTTCTAGTTGGTCGAACACATGCTTTTGTAACACATGTTGGTGTCTAAAGATAAAGAGGGAGCTGTTCTTGCAGCACTGTCATGGTCAAGGGCTAGTTTCCGTTCTTTAACATGAGTAGAACTTTCTGTTCTGGCTTATGTGCCCCGTGGCAGGGTTTTACCACACAACCCCTGCTTTCTGTGGTAGTTGCGACGGAGTTGTTGGTGCCACGCTGAGCTGATGGTCCTGCTTTAATGAGATATAGATCCCAACCATCGTGAAATTACTCCTTTTCCCTCTCACTGGCTTTGTTCCCGCCTGTTACGTGACATTTCCTGCACGTCATGGTCCTCGTACCCAGACCTCGACAGGCACACAGTTGCCTTGAGTTAATACAGTCTCTGAGGACCAGCATGACTGATCCTGCCCACAGGCACGTCCACCCTAACCAGTGTCCAAGATGGCACTGGAAGGGATGTTTAAAATATCCAAATACCAGGTTCCTCTTACTAGCTTAAAATTAGAATGCTGGCAGTAAATATGGTCAGATTTAGTGGTCTTCGCGGACACAAGGGTCTTTTAAAATGCTCCTGGTGTCATGCCCAGAACTCAGGATTCTGAAGGCTGAATAATCAAAAACATGGGTGACCTTGGCTCTTCCAGAACAAACGAGTTCTGCCCGGATCTCTTCCCGTGAGCGTCAGAGCTTTGACCTGCCCCAAAGTCTCAGTATACCCTATTGAGACGGAGTCACTCAGCGGCCAGAATCAAATCTTCTTATAAAATTTTTGTCGTTGATATCTAGAAAGACGTTTTTGGGATAGTAGTCATTTTTGAAGCAAGATGCCCTCCGTCCCCTTGCGTCACGTCACAAGCTGAAAACCCGCGTTGTGTGTCGTGGCATAGACAAGGCTGCTGATGTGATGTTTGGCTAGGTTTTCATTGCTGACCACCAGGCTTTCCCTCAGACCACTAACCCTTACTTTATTTCGCACTGAAAAGACCACATCGGAGCAGGTTACATCCTGTGTCTGGTGGCTCGTGCCTCTCTGAAGACTGCCTTCGTACAGTACGAAGCCGTGTGCACCCCGTCAGCGCGATTCTGACCCCCTCACTGCCACCCCCCTCGCAAGGCTGCGCCGCTGGGTTCAGCTCATTTCTCTGTCGTGAGCGCTCCGCATGCTCCTGGGGTGGACTGGCTTCTTCCACTGGCTGCCTGAGGAGCAGGATCGGGGTGCGAGTTGGAACAAAGAGTGTCTCGTTCTAGCGTAGCAACGTGTTTTTAGAAAATGTTCTTTGACTAGAGCTCTTTTGAAGATTACTTGGAATGTGCAGAATTAATTCATCCACAGTCCACTGAAAGGATGTGATATTCTGATTAATTTTGAAAATTCTGAAGAGAATTACCAGTGGAAGAAGCAAGTATCATTCTTACAACAAAGCTCAAAAGATGCAACACATTTTCTAAAACAAGGAAAATGTAGAATTAAAATTAAAGAATTGCGCTCTGCTGATAACGGCCGTGGAGGTCCAGTGTGGGTGACCCCACGTGGCCATGCGGGGCAGTGTCATCTTTTGAGTCTTGCGGGGGAGGGGGGGAGACTTTCGCATGCGGCCATCGCAGAGGTCGTCGCAAAGGAGCGGGAAAGATGCAGTGCCCCGAGGAGGCGCGGCCAGCCAGCGGGGGGCCGCCCGGCGCGTCCCTGTGCCCAGAAAACTGGCAGGGGGTCATTTTCGTGCTGCTGAGAAGGAAAACTTCCACGCTGAGGCACTGCGCGAATTCTGCGGCCTGTCTGGTCCCACGCCCAGCACCATCTGCATTCGCTGGGTGTCTTGGGCACACATTGCTACAGCTTGGTGGGATTGTACATAAAACATGCTGCTAGCGTGGAATTTTTTTTTCTTGCTGATGTTAAAATTAACAATACGTCAGCACTGGTACGCACTGTGATTTAAATAGTATATCATTAGTGGTGGTAGTCTATTTGGATACATTTTAAATTTTGTATCTGCATCATCTCTTTTGATCTTGAACACGCCTTTGGAGTGGATAGAGCACGCAGAGGTGTTCCTTGCCGGCTACTGCCTGTCACCCCAGGGGCTGGGCTGGGCGCGGGGCCGGGCGCGGGCCGGTGTCCCACAGGCTTGCGTGCTCCTCCTCCGCACAGCTTGCTGTCCCGCGTCGGGTGACTTCGTGTCTGCAGCATTTTAATCAAACACGGGGCTTCCTGTGCCTCAGAAACTTTGTGTTTTGTCTTGGTAACTGTAGCCATGTATGTAGCAAAAAGCTTCCGTGGCCATCCTGAAAAGAGAGGCTCGAGGCGCGGCCCCTGCCTTCAGTCACTGTGAGGAAACCCTTCATGTCAGGAGTGTCTCACAGTCTCCCCCTTTGAGTCAGCCCTCTGTGGGTTTTCCCTGTGAATTCTTGCTAATTATGCCAGTTATGCATCTTAACTGATGTGCCCCGTCTGGCTGCTGCTGCCTAAGGCCTGGGCCATGCCCACCCATCCCCACGGCATGGCTGGCTCGGAGCGCCATGCTCAGGCCATACCTCAGGCCACCGAGCGCCGCGAGCTTCAGATCCCCTGGCCTTCTGTCGGCTTCTGCGTTCTCCTCCGTGGCACTGCATCTTGATCGTGAGTAAAGTTTTAAAAATTGCGCAGGCACTTTAACTTTGATTTTTTTTCTTTTATGGAAAAGGACCCAACTCTTACATGGGATCGGCTGGGACAGCTGTTGGGGCCCATGATGCTTACCGGGATCCGAGAGAGAGACCGTCTAAAAGGTATTTACGGCTGGGCTGGTCTGCAGGAGGCCAGAGCGAACAGACAGAGACCTCACCATGCTCTCAGATGTTTCTCATTGCTCGCGAGCCGGGGAGCCCACAGGCTCTTTGGTTCTGCGTTGCCGTAGAGCTGTGTTTCAGACGGGGCTGTGGGTGTGAGGCTTCCGGGTGCAAACTTGCGTGGGAGCTGGGTGTGCTGCCGTGTGCTTCCACCGGTGAGGGCGGGGAGTCTGGGGCAGTGTCCAGACAGCTGCAAGCCTGCCCAAGTCCAGCCCTGAGGACACACGCAGTGAGTGGGCCTCGTGTTTGCACCGAGTGCCTCACCTAGCCTGTAGTCCAGACCATTCTTAGAACACTGACATTGAGTCCCCGAGGAATGTGTAGGGTCTTACAGCAACTGTTAAGGTAGGTCTGCTGAGAGACGTTTCTCAGGTGCATGTGGGCTCCTTCCAAGTCCGTGTTTTTAAGCTGTACCTCTTTAGTTAAACTCACTTGGGAAGAATCCCCGACCTGCTCAAATTGAAGGGACCTGCATTTCGAGAGTTGGGCATGGCTGGAGAAAGTCAGCAGCTTAGTCAGGAGAACGTGTCTAACGACAGCCCCAGTGATTGTGTTTATGGGAAGGGTTATGGCAAAGTTAACAAGGAGTGAGTCTCCCTCCTGGAACAGTACTTAATTGTCCCTTACGTAGAGTGGCCGACTGAGTGGGAGTAGCAGCTGACCCACGTTGATCAGTGATGTCTGCATTTCCTCCACTGCAGCCACGAAGCGGACTTGCCTGGAAGCTCGGGAGCCCCTGAAAACTTGACATTCAAAGAGCGCCAGCGTCTTTTTTCACAAGGTCAAGATGTGTCCAACAAAGTAAAAGCCTCTCGTAAATTGACAGAATTGGAAAACGAACTGAACACAAAATGAGCCGAGGATGAGGTGCCCAGGCCACCCCAGGGTCCTGGGGGCACGGCTCCAGAGGACGGGCTCGGCGAGGAGGCCGCACCGGCGTGCCCGAGTCACCGAAGCACCATTTTGGAGTCGGCTGGGCCCCAGAGACGGTCCTGCTCCGAGAAGTTCTTTTCTTTCACCAAGAGATGATCATTTATACGATGTAAACACTGTCTCATTTCTTAATTACCTGACTCACAGGAAGATAAGTTTTTTGTTTTTTGTTTTTTTTTAAAGTCTGAGTGGGAGCGGGGAGAGTGCAGGGCAGGAGAGCACAGTGGGGACATGTCTTTCCCCCCAGCCCTGCGTGTTGCAGACAGGCCATGTGCGTGCTGTGTCATTCACGATGCTGCGGCCGCAGGGCGGGGACCAGTTAGAACTGCCCAGACCTTGTTTGCACTATGGGGGAGCAGCTGCAGACCGTGTGCGCAGAGGGTGACCTGTCCCCTTCCAGGAGAGAGCCTCTGGGGGACAGCCCCCCTCACCCGCCCCCCGTGGGTGGTCCCCAGGCAGCTCAGACCCACATAGCCCAAAAGGGAGGTGGTGCCTGTCAGGCCCCTGCCCCGGCCTCCTTCCCTGTGGGGACAGCCCTCCTGGGATATTCTACATACATGATTTTTTAAAAAATGCTCCAAGAAGACAATTTTGAGGATTTAAGCTTAGGATATTCTATTTTTATAAATGCCAGAGTATTGTTAGACTAATACATCATTGGTGATCTTGAAGATGGCAGTTAAGTTAGTTCATAGAGGATTTCGACTCTTCCGGGGACCCTGAAACGAGCACGTGTAGCTGGGCCTTATGGGTGTGGAGAGAAACGGAAGCATCGGAGAGGGATGGGCGGTTAGGGACGCCTGAGCATAGGGCTGCAGAGGAGGGCCGAGTGGCAGCCGCGGGCTGTGCGGATGGAAGGCCCGTGGACATGTGGTGTCTGTGACTGAAAATGTCGGACAGACTCGTGCGGCAGTTCAAGCCTTTTTTTTTTTTTTTTTTAAACATCAAATAGAAAGTTATTTAATTTTCCTGTGAGTCACTGGTGATCACTGTTGTCCCCCCCAGCTGTGACCGTGTGGCTGAGCTGGGGAGACGGAGCTCACTTGGTTTCATCCCGTGTGCTCGGACAGTGCTGAATTACCTTGTGGTAATGTGCAAACCTCTTCCGTGACGAGCCCTGCTGTAGGATCTCGATGATTCTTCTCTACCAGATTGTTCTCTTACAGATACGTATGTTAGGGAAATGCACACTTTGAAATAGAAGAGGGAGGCTTTCTAGCCGTAGAAATCACTTTAATGAGAGCTGCACGATAAATCACTGAAATGTGAGTGTAAATATTCTTATGTCAATCAGGGTTCTTATCTGGAAGTGGGCTCTCACCGTTCCCTTGTCTAAGGGAGTCACGCGGTGGCGCTGTGTTGATGAAGGATGTGGGTGTCTGCTCTGGAGGCTTCAGGAAAAGCAGGCCCTGCCTGGGGCGCTCGCGAACACTGGCCACCTTACAGGGACAAAATCCACGCTTTGTTTGATGAAAAGACGCAGATGAGTGACTTTTCTGTTAATACACACACCTAAGTACCTGCAAGTACATGTAGATCCTGGCATACGGGGTGTGTGTGCGTGTGTCGTCAGGCCTGTGGGCAGGTGGGCCAGGCCGCCCTCGAGTGATGGGTCAGATGTGAACATGTGCTTTTCAGGACTGTGCGTCACTGTGGCCGTCACAGCTGCTGTACCTCCCCATTTCTACTGTGCTTCATCTGCAATCTATTTTTAATAAACTTTGTATGTATTTAAGTGTTTGCTGTGGCTGCAGTCTGGGAGGCAGAATCGCATCTGATCAGCAGCCTCGCCCCCTATCCCCTTCTGCCTGTGTGGTCATTCTCAAAAGGTCCCCTGAGGGTCTGTGTCAGACGCTCTTTCTGGTTTGTCCTGACTGTGCAGACAGCTTGACAGAGGCCCCGGGCGACTCTGGCCCTGCTCTCCTGAGCTCAGCTCCCCATCCCCGTTGGCACCACCCGCTGGCACATCCCCAGTCCCTGTGGTCACACAGACTCACACGGCCCCTTCACGGTCTCGGATTCCTAAGCTCACCCCAAGCTTGGGAAGCTGTGTGGACCAGGTGTCCTGGCGATGCAATAGCGGGAAAGACCCGCCCGAGGTGGCTCATAGGGGGCAGGGGGTCACGAACCGCACAGGGGCCGTGAGAAGGGAGCTGGGAGCCCCAGCCCGCCTGGAGGGGCCCTGGCCCCGCCTCTCCCGGGGGCTGCCTCCTGTGCTCCCGTACCTTACCCACCTTCCTTCGAGGCCCCAGAGCAGGCGTGCTGGGGAAGACGCTGCCGCGGAATTTTGGGAAGAGCATTCCTGGAGGGGTGGCGGGTGGGGACGTCTTAGGGCTGCCGAGGCTCAGGGAGGCTTTGGGGTCGGCCCTGCTGCCTACACACCGAATGGGGACGCTCACTGGTTGTGGATCTGAGTGCCCAGAACGGTGCTCCAAGGTTCCGGAGGACAACCTAGACCTGGAGTCTGGCTCTTGGGACCAGGGTTCTGTCGCTCCTCACGAAGGTGAAGACCTACGGGGGCTGTCCGTCGTGGGCGTCGCGGAAACCAGGCACTGCAGAGTGCAGGGCGCCGGATTCGGGGTGGGCAGGGGCAGAGAGCCCGGCTTAGCTCCGCCCCCTCTGCGGGATCCCCCACCAGGCCTGGCAGGAGGTCAAACCCCCACAGAAATCTGGAGGCGGCGCCCATGGGGCAGTGCAGTCGGATGGTCAGGGAAGCAGCTCAGTACGGCCTCGGTGCCAGGGTCACCCGTAGCACAGCGTCGCCCAGAGAGGAGACGCCGAGGGACGGGCTTCAGTGCACTGCTCCCGCCGCTTCGTTCAAAGTTGTGGCACAGTCATTCGTTGGTTCCACAGATCCGAGTCAGTGACGGGGCCGCTGGTTCCAAGTGTCCCGCCGCAGACGCAGGGAGGCGGTCCACGGGGACACACACCCGATTCCTCCCTCCTTCGTGCACGGCAGGTGCGCAGGGTGCTCCCGGCGGCCCAGGGGGACCCCCCTAACTCCGGGCGCGGGCCCTTCCTGGAAGCTTACCTCTGCAGCAGGAGGGCTGTCGCCAGTGGAGGAGACCCCCGTGCAGAGAGGCCGCCGCCCGCAGACACCAGGAGCCCAGGGCCAGGACAGCAGAAGCCAAGGGCTCCGGAGACCAGGGCCTTCCACCGAAGACCCCTTCGCAGCCCTCACGCGGCTGCCTGCAGGGGCTGCTCCCCGGGCCGGAGTTGGGGCGCCATGGACTGCCAGGCAGCACCAGACTCAGAAGCCGAGCAGCCACCGCCTCACCCCTGGGAGCGGCGTCCCGCACCCTCCCGGTCAAGGCGAAGGTCCGGCGCCCCATAGCACGGGGCCTTGTTCTCCTGCAGCTGCGGCGGATGAGAAGAGGCAAACAGAAAGAGGTTCCAGCAGATTCTACTTACCACGTGTCCGGCAACCAGCCCGGCGGTGTGCAGTCCGCGCAAACTGTGCGCAGGAGCCAGCGCGCCTTCGCTTTCGCCGGAAGCCTTTTCAAACCCAGCTGTGGCCGGCGTCGGCCTGGACCGGGCAACCCATTGTGTGCAGGTGCAGGCCAGCGGCTGCGACACCAGCTTCTGTCTGGATCCGTGCCTTGGGCAGAGGCAGTGGTGGGAGGGGCACAGGGGCCAGCGGGCGGCAGCGCCCTGCCACTCCGGCCAGTGTGGCGGCCCCGCCCCCGGCCCAGGTCCCGGTCCAGTCCGGGAGCAGCAGCCGGCATCGGAGTGCGCGGCGCGCACACGGCACACACGGTGCGGGTCGTGCGCGCGTCCCACGGGGCCCGGAGCCCCGTCAGCAGGTGGGTCCCCGCCTAGCCGGCCGCCGCGGTGCACAAGGAGGCCTCGAGCCCACGCAGCGGACCCCAACCCCGCGGCCTGTCTGGGGGCCGGGTTGCCGGCGGCCTCTCCCGAGCAGCGGCTGGGACGACGTTGTGGCTTCTCCGCACGACGCCCTGCCTGTTCCTCCGGATGCGCGCGGGGTGGCCGCGGACGCTGAGCGGAGTACCCGTGCGCCGCACGCTGGCTGCTCGCGGCGCCCACGCAGGACCCCTCGCCGCGGGGCCGTTCCCCCGGGAAAGGAAGCCGCGGTCGCCTGGCGGACGTGAGGACAGCAGTGGAGCCCCTCGTCCCCCGAAGACGCTTGTTTGTATGGCATTTGGAACAGCCACACTTTAGGAAATGATCTGCAAATGGAGCCACTCCCCTGCCCAACAGGGCCCTCTGACCCCTCCCCCTCCTTCCGCCACCAACCCCTGACCCCGTGGCGTGGAAACCATGGTGGGGGAGGGGCGCAAACGCCCTCCCACGCGGATTCCGGTGGATTCTGTTACAGTGTTTCAGCTGAGAGCTGGGCCCGGCGATGCCCGCGCAGGACGTGGCATCTCAGAGGCGCTGGGGGCGCATCTCGGAGCAGCGGGCCGGGCAGCTGCAGCGCCGGGTGCAGGTGAGCGCAGCCGCCGCAGCACCCCGAGCGGCACTGGCCTCTGGACCGCCCCCTTCCACTCTGAACCTTGGGGCTGTGGCCCGCTGGGGAGCGTTGGGGTGATGGTCCTCAAAGACCTCGTGCAGCCCAGGCCCCGTCATCTTCCCTTTCTGTAGTGTGTGAGGTCCTAGTCTTACCTTAATCTTCTCTTCCTGTAAGGACACCAGTCAAATTGGATTGAAAACCTCTCCAATGGCCTCATTTTAACTTAATCACCCCTTAAAAGGCCCTGTCTCCAAATACAGCCACATTCTGAGGTCCTGGACTTGGGACTTCAACGAGAGAAAGGCGGAGGGGTGGGGTGGGGGTGGGATACAGCTCCTAATGGGCAACATGGTTCACTCGAGGTTACGGAGAGCCTGGGGTCAGGACAGACCTCAGACTGGCTTCCAAAAGTATCCCTGCCCCAGGTTAACTGGACCAGACAGTGGAGAAATGTGTGCCCCAGGCCATTATTGAAAACAGTAAGGCAGTCAGTAATTAGTGGGGTTGTTGTGGTACCAAGGAAGGCAGAGTAACAGAGAGATTGGGGAGAGGCGGCTAAGAAGAGCCCTGCTTACACTACTGTCTCCCAGTACCTGTGTGCACGCCGGTGGCTGTGTCCTTCCTGCTGGGAGGGTGCGGCAGGGCAGACTTCCCGGAAGAGGCAAACTAAGTCACTCAACAGAGCACACAAATAGCAACAGCAACAAAAAAAAAACTGGGTAGGAGAAAGGCATCACTATCTAAAGTTTCTTCATTTCCTAAAATGTCCTGTTTTCAACAAAAAATTATAAGACATGGAAGAAACAGGAAAGTGAGACTCATCCATAGCAGGGAAACCAATAATAGGAACTCCCCATGAGAATGCCTGATGTTGGAATTAATAAGAAGCCAAAACAGTCATTATAAATATGTTCAAAGGGCTAAAGGAAACTGCATTATAGAAGAGAAGGAAAATATGATAATTTCTCATCAGATAGAAAATATCAATAAAGAGATAGAAATTATTTTTTAAATTATAATCCTAGAGTTGAAAATCACTGAAATAAAGATGTTCTCTAGAGGACTTAAGAGTAGATTTGAATAGACAAAAAAGGAATCTGCAAACTATTAGATTAGTAGACATTATGAAATCCTAAAAACAGAGAAAAATAGAAGATAAATGAATAGAACCTCTGGAAAAGGTGTGAAACCTGTAAGCACATCAGCATATACATCAGGGGAGCACCAGGAGAGTAGACCAAGAAATAATTGCTCAAACTCCCAAAATTTATTGAAATTTGGTACACGTGAAAGAAACTTAATGAACTCCAATTAGGAAAAATACAAAGAAATCCCCATCCACCTGCATCTTAGAAATAAAGAGAAAAGCAGAGTGAGAAGAACGACTTGTCATGTCAGTGCACCATGACTGTCAGGAGACTCTCATCAGCATCAGTGGAGGTCAAGGCAGTGCGTGACGTGTTCAAAGTGCTGAAAGATGAAAATTCTGTCAACCAAAAATCTTTTAATCAGCAAGACAGTCTTATAAAAATGAAGGCAAAATAAAGGCATTCCCCAATAGACAAAAAATTTGTCGCTAGCAGATCTGCCTTATAGGAGATGCTAAGGGAAGTTCCTCGGGCTGAAAGCAGGCACCCCCGCACAGAAACACAAATCCACAAAGAATGCCAGTAGAGATGATCATGTAATTATGAAATACAGAGGAAAGGTGTATTTTTCTTTGTTTCCTTCACTGACTTAAAAAGCAATTGTGTAAAACAATATATGTATAACTGTGTCATTGAAAATATAACATATAGAAATTTATTATCTTTGACAAAAGTAGTACAAAGTAGGTGGATGGAGGCAAAGTTTTGAGTTAAGGCAATGATGCCAGATGGTAGTTTGAATGCACAGGACCAAGTGAAGAGGAGTCAAAATGGTGAAGAAGGCCAGCAGAGCAAACCCTATAAATATATACATGCTGTCCCTTCTTGTCTCAGCTTCTTTAATGAACTTGAAATTTAAAGCAGCGATGATCACACTGGATTGTTGCATCTGTAACGTACATGGATGGACATGATGTGGAATGGTACTAACACAACAGGTGGAACAGAAGAATAGAGCTATGACACAAGTGTTTCCGTATCTCACTGGAATCTGACTGTGAAGGTGAAGTCGTCTACTCCAGGTCCAAAGTAAGGGCGAGCCCTCGTGCAACCACTGAGAAAATTATTCCAAAACTAGTGGGAAAGGGCATCAAAGAAATTAAGATTTCACGCCAGAAAATATCCACTGAATGCAAAAAAAAAAAAAAAAAAAAAGGCAGTAAATGAGGAACAAACAGGACATGGGGCACATAGAGAACAAGAGTGAAATGTTGTGCATAAAGCCATGTCAGGGACATTCAATGTGAATGGACAAACCATCAGTCAAAAGGCAAGTGCTGTCAGACGGGCTAAGAAGCCGCATCTAACTACATGCTGTCTGTCTACAGGGGGCCTGGTTAGATTCAGAGATACAAATAGGTTGTAAGCGGGGCGCCTGGGTGGCTCAGTGGGTTAAGTCTCTGCCTTCAGCTCAGGTCATGATCTCAGAGTCCTGGGATCGAGCCCCGCATCGGGCTCTCTGCTCAGCAGGGAGCCTGCTCCTCCTCTCTCTCTGCCTGCCTCTCTGCCTACTTGTGATCTCTCTGTCAAATAAATAAATAAAATATTAAAAAATAAAAATAATAATAAAAAAAACAAATAGGTTGTAAGCGAAACGGTGGAGAAAGACCCACCATGCCACCATCAGCTACAAGCAGACCGTACTAATATCAGACAAAATAGACTTTCAGATGAAAACAGTGTTACAACAAATACAGAGGGATATTTGCTTGTGACAGAAGTATCACTCCATCAGGAAGATAGGAAGATTATGTGTGCAGCTAATGACATGGCCCCCAAATTGGCAGAATCCAAGAGAGAAAAAGGCAACTCAAAAATAATAGCAGCAGACATCCCCTCTCCCCTCTCAGTAACAGACAGACTGAACAGAAGACCAGCAAGGAGACAGACAATGTAAACGGTGCTACTGAGCCAGCCCGACCAGGAGGACATGCACAGAGCACCCCGTCTACGCAGCAGGAGGATACCCTCTTGTACTCATGCAGCGCACTCTCTGGGTTAGACAACCTGCTGGCCACCGAGGAAGCCTGCGCACATGGAAAAGGATAAAGGGCATATAAAATGTATTCTCCAGTAACAACAGAGGGGAGTTAGAAATTAATAACCAAAATAAATTTGGGAAATTCACAAATAGGTGAAAATGAAATAAGACAGTTCTAGATAACCAGTGGGTGAAAGAAGAAATCACAAGGAGGTCTAGGAATATTTTGAGAGGAATGAAAATGAAGAGCCCCACAGCCAGGTTTATGGGATACAGGTAAAGCAGCCCCTGAAGGAGCATGCATAGATGGAAACACCTACTTTAAACAAGAAGATAGCTCTCAGGTCAGCAACCTACACTTCCACCTCAAGACACTGGATGAAGCAGTGAAGCAAGACTGAGAGGAGTAGAATGGAAGCATGACAGAGGCCAGAGGAGAAACCAGGGCAACAGAGCCAAAAATCAACAGAAAATCAACAGAAAATCAACAGAACCAAAAGTGGATGAATCAAGCAGACAGACCCTTCGTTTGACTAAATAAAATTAATAAAATTGAGACTGGAAGAGAGGACATTACTACCAACTTCACAGAAATAAAAAGGGAGACACAGACATGTTGTGAACAGCACTGCTGACAGTTTAACCCGGGGGAGATTCTCCGATTCCTGCAGAGACACAGATCACCAAAACCGATTCAAGGAGAAGTAGGAGTTGTGAACACAACCGTAACGCACTGGGTTACATGAGGAATTAGAAATCTCACAAAGGAGAGCCCAAGTCCAGACAGCTTCCCTGATGAATTCTACCGAACATTTATAGAGGAATTAATAGTCATCCTTCCCGGGCTCTTCGGAAACATAGAAAGGAGGAAACACTTCCCATTCCATGAAACTAGTATTGCCCTGATGGCAAAACCACATGAAAATCTCACAAGGAAACCAGAGCAGTATCTCTTATGAATATAGATAGAAAATTTTTCAGAAAATAATGGCAAACCGCAGGGCTTATAGCCATGTCCAAGTGGGAGTCATCCCCCAAATGGTTTAGCATTCCAAAGTCCGTGAATGTGATTGACCGCTTCAATAGGAGACAGGACAAACCCCGTGATCATTTCAGTAGATCCAGAAAAAATGCTTCTGACAGAATATAACTCCGCTTCATGATGAAAACACTTGACCAGCTAGGAACGGATGGCAACTGATAAAGGGACGTCCACGAAACCCCCAGCTGACACACATAAGGTAAAAGGAGCAAGATGAACAGATCCACTCTGACCACATCCATTTACCATCTTCCGGACATGCTTGTCCACATGGTTAGGCAAGATGACAGAAGGGAAAGATATTGATCTCAGTCAGGAGGGAGGAAGACGATTCCATTTACAGATGACATGATCTCATATATGGAAAATCACAAGAAATCCATCAAAAAAACACTACTAGCCCTAGTAAGTGATTTCAACAAGTTTGACGGATACAAGATCCAGGTGCAAAAATCTGCTGTCTTTCTACTTCATAGCAATGGGGAAAAAAAGGTGAATTAAAAACAATAATTCTACTTAAATATCATCAAAGATATTAAAATGCTTCAGAAGGAATTTAACCAAGGATTGCATGACTTGCACATTGAAAATTGACAGTCAGCATTAGCCCTCAGGGCAGCGCAGATTGAATTGCAATGACATGCCACTTCCTACCCACTCAGATGGCCATGCTCAGAGGACAGATGGGAAGTTTTGGCAGGGGTGTGGCCAGGTTGGCACTGTCACGCACTGCAGACGGGAGTATGCAGTTCCCCAGATGCAACTGGAGGTAACACACGTGGTCCCCATCCTAGGAATACTCCCAGGAGAAAGGGAAATGTGTGTCCCACAAAACTCGTCCAGGAACAGCTATACGGCTATACGATCGGGCAACGAAAGGAAAGGAAATGCTGGTAGGATGCCACGACATGGTTCCGCCTTGAGAACAAGGTGCCCAGTGAAGGAAACTGCTCGCAGGGGCTACACAGCCCATGATTCTGTGGGTCCAAAATGCCCAGAATTGGCAAATCTGGGAAGACAGAGAGTAGATTAGTGGTTTCCTTGGGATGGGTTGGGGGTCATCAGCGGCGGTGGCTAAGGGGTGGGGCTTCCTTTCAGGGAGATGAAAATAACTGCCAACTAGTTTTGGTGACATTGGCACAGCGGTGAGTATACAGAAGCCACTGACCTGTGCACCTGGGCCGGTGAACTGCGTGGAGGGCAAGTCCAGCTCCATAGGGCTGCGGACAGGGCTGGCATCTGCTAGATGCCAGAAGTGGACTTCTGCGGAAATACTCCAAGTTTGGTAATTTTTTTCAAGAGGTAAAACTGACTGAACATGGTAACAAAGTCCAGATGACATCCAAGTTTCTGGTTTTATAACCAGTCACAAAGAGATTGTCCCAAAATGATCACAACAATCTGAGAGCTGCGTGTTAGCGGGCTGGGAGAGCGACTCCCCGCAGAAAGGATGGCCTCCCCAGCTTCAGGGAAACCCATGCTTTTCTGTCCACCGAGCCTCCAGCAGCTGGCTTGCTCAGCGTTCACTGTAAATAGCTCTTAATTAAACTCCTCTACTTAAAGCCCTGCAGACAACAGCCCCTTCTTCCCCGTCATCCCTCCTCCCAGACCCCGCCTTCCCCCTGGAGTCTTACCTTCTCTTCCATCCTCAACTCCTCGAACTCGTCCCTGCCTCAGGGCCTTTGCATGGGCTTTCCCCTTTGCTCCGGTTTCCTGGCTGGCCCTGCCAGCCCTGCCCCCACCTTGGGTAGCCACTCTGTCTCTGTCTCTGTCTCCGAACCCATAGACTGATTTAACTGTGGTGTTGCCACTGTCCCCCAGCTCTCTTACCCATGCACTGGCTCTTCCCCCGCATCGGATCGGTTCACAGCTGTGTCCAGAGTACCCAGACAAGTGCTTGGCACATGACAGATTTCTAACAGGTAGCTTTTCATGTGAGCTAATATAAGGACAGAAATGCTGATTTTAGTGTGTTCCAGATTTTACGTTACATACAGGTCCGCTGGAGCTCTCTCTAACACGCAGACTCTGGTAGATCTGGGGTGGGGCTTTTTCAGCAGTTTAATTGGGCTCTAATTTATGTGCCATAATGTGGGATTCTGCGTTTCCGACAAGCCCCAGGAGCGGCAGCCGGGGACTGCACTTGGAGTGGGGGTCATAGATGCGGGGCACGCGGGCTCTGTCTGTGTCGGAAACAGCCCCGTGCCCCAGCTGACCTCCCCTGCAGCTCTTCACTGATGCGGGGGCTGGCTTCCTTCCGAGGGGGGAGTGCTTACTGATGCGATTGATTATGGTCATAATTTCCCTTGTTTGGTCCTTGTTGTAGGCCAAAGAGGAGCGGATAGTTGAACTGGAAACGGAAAACGCCGTTCTTCACCTGCGACTGGCCCAGGTAGTGCCCCCACGCGTCTGGCAGGTGGGGTGGACGGAGTCCTCCCCAGGCTCCAGGCTGCCGCCCGTCCTGGCCTTCCCTCCCTGCCATGCAGCGAGGTAGCCAGGACCCCTGCCTCCGAGGCGGCACGAGGTCAGGTCCCGTGCCCACAAGGATCTAGTGAGGACAAAGTTACTGAGGGGCCTGCGCTTTACTGAGGTCCGACTTACGGACATGCCTTCCCCCAGCTGAAGTGTACGAGTGGGTGTTCAGACCCCTCGTGGTTGCCCAGCCATCGTGACCCCCCCCTTTGCCTGTACCCGCAAGGACCTTCGGGCCGCTCAGTTTCATCCCCTGCCCTCCCCCACGTACCGAGCGATCCTGGCATCCTGGCAAGGACGCTCGTGCTGGCGTGAGTGGACCCTGGTCCGCCACGCACCTGGAAGGGAGGGGGCAGGGCAGAGAGAGCCTGGCGGCAGGAGCCTGTCCCTCCTGGTCTCGAACAGCCCACCAGCTGCTGCTGCCCCCGGAGCCCCGGCTGGGCCCTACAAACCATGCAGCCCCTGGGGGAGGAGAAGGCCAGATGAGGATGGAGCAGGGGACATGATGCAGCATGGCCAGGGCACCTCAGTGGCCACGGGAGCCGGACAGGTGTGCAGGTCCTGCCCCAAAGCCTCTGGGCGGGGTGCTGGCCTCCAGGATCGTGAGCCGATGCCCTTGTGTTGTCCTGAGTCTCCCAGGTGGTGGCCATTTGTTAACAGAAGCCAGTCTGGAAAGCCAGGGCTCGTCTGTGTCCCTCATCGGTAAGATTTGACCTCTGCAGACCTCTCCTGAGGGCCCCCCAGCAGAACTCAGTCTGCCGACCCTTGATGTTCCTTGAATTACCTGGTCCCGTTCCACTGAGCTGGAGTTAGCTGCACTACACTTGTCGGTTAAGTTGGGGCTCTCCGTACTGTTTCCTAAATGAAGCACTAATTTATTTGCTCGTTTTGCGAGCACTTCTGGCCCGAGCCCCAGTGAAGCACATCTCCGGCGTCGCACCCAAGCCTTCCCACGGCACTTCCGAGGGGCATAGATGGGCCGGCGGCTGGACCCCACAGCTCGCGCCCGGGGTTCCTTCCTCCACGCAGGGCTAGACGTGTGGAGCAGGTGGCTCGTGGAGTTCACGACCTTCTGTTGCTGGGGGCCGCCACGAAGCTCCAGCCGTGTTCCCAAGTGTCATCGAGATGAAATTGAAAACATGTTTTTCACAGTTAAGATCATCAGGCATAGTCAGTTACACAAAAAGCCTGAAACATTTTTGGCATTTGTATGGTAAGTCTTTCTTCGTCATTTTTGATGATTATAAGACAGAACATCTTCCTTCTGTGGCGCAGGCCTCCTGTGCAGCCCATGCAAGGGGAAGGGCGCGCGGGACTCTTCCAGGAGCCGCTGTCCACCAGGCTCGCCCTAGCTGCAGAGAGTGGCTGGTCACACGTCCAGGGCAGCTTGTCCTACTCGTGGACACTGCTCCTGTTTTCAGTGTCTCTCTCCAAATGAATCCGCTGCCTCCCCAGAGCCCTGAGCTGCTGCTTCCGGGCTTTGCTGCTCAGTACCCTCGGGCACCAGTGGCTTTCCGCCTGTCCCTCCTTGGCCAGCCTGGCCCTGGAAGCCAGATGGCCCCGTATCCCACGTGCCAGACTCGGTCGCTCAACTTCATTTCCCTCTGAATTCCCGTTGGACCTACAGTCGGTACCGGAGACTTTGGAATACGGGTCTGGATGTTTAAATAAACGTATGTTATATGTTTTCCGAGAGAATCTGAGCCTTCAGAGCTTAGGGCCTTTGTTTGCTTCCGTTTTGTCTGTAGCCACATAATGGGTGGAGCAGTGAACCGCGCGACGCCCCCGAGCTGTAGTCTGCACAGGCCCGTGCCCACGTGGCTCCTGGTACCTGCTGCGCCCAGGACAGGACGGGCCGTGGGTTCTCTGGAGCCGTCATTGGGGTGGGTGGGTGGGCTGCCCTGAGCGCCCCTGCGTGTAGGTTCTCCTCAGTGTGGAGGGCTCACATCAAGAACACATCCTCCAGCCGCGCTGGCCCGTCCCCCCAGCAACCTCCGTGTCCCCTTCAGTGCCGCACATGTAGCTCGGGCGTCCCTCCTGCTCCCGGCACACGGGAAGAGTCTGCTTGACATGGTTTTGGGTGAATTACAGTCAAAAGCTTTGATTGGAAGGAAACACCTGTCCTCGCGGTCTGGAGTCCAGGGAAGACGTGGGTTTCCACAACCGTGGGAGCTGCCGTGCGACCTCAGCGTAGGGGTGGAGAGGAGCGGGGCCCGGCGCGCTGGGACAGTGCCGACCCCGGCCATTCCGACGGATCCGTCCCAAGAGTCACAAGCGCGTCTCCTCTCTGGCATTTACTGGACGCCCCCCGCTGTGCAGCGCCGACGAGAGAGGGGACGGGAGAGCGGCTCCGAGGGAACAGAGCCCCATCCCCTCTCTCCCTTGTCGGGCCCTTGGGACAGAATCCACTTACCTGCCATCACGGCGCTTTCCTACCTTCCGGGCACCGAGAGGAGTTCGGTCGGAGCAGAGGAGCCGAATTCAATGCAATCACTCTCTGGTTTACTTTATTTCCTGTCCGTCAGCAGAGACGCAGCCTGGGGCCGCATGCCTGTTAGCCAGGGGCAGGGCCTCGACTCTCCGGCCGTGCTCCTGCCCAGCGCGTCCCCGTGAGATAAGGATTGTCCCGAGTCGCTGGAGTGGTGGCAGTGTGCCGGGTCACAGCGCGCAGAGCCCTGGATCTACTACGGGACAGGCTTCCCGTGCGGCACGGAGGGGGCCAGCCCTGCCCCGCCGACAGCAGGCTCGCCCTGTCCCCTGCTGCAGAAAGAGTTGTAGTGAAGAGCATTCAAGCACCAGGGAAAGATCCGCAGCCGGGCGGTCCTGGCCCCCCATGCTCAGGCGGCACCGGTCCTCAGGGTGCTTCACCCCCAACCCTGGCCTGTCCCGGCCCCACAGCGGCTCCTGTTCCAGGTGCTGCCGTCTCCGTGGCTGGCCTCCCGCCTGCTCTCGGTGCTGTCCGCGGCCGGGGCCGACGCGGAGGGGAGCCCCGCACCCGCTGGGTCTCCTCCTTGCCGCAGGGGCGCTTTGGGGACCAGGTGTCTCCCGTCGGCCCCACCGTGCTGGGAGGCCCGCGTCCTCTGCCTCCACACTCTTCCTGAAGAGAAGCCGGTGCCTGCTCATGCAGCGAGCTCACGTGCCCTCGGCTTGCAGCCACGCGCCGCCACGTTAGATATGTGGTTAGGACATCGTAAAGACGTGGCAAGGACATGGTTAGGACATCATAAGGACGTGGTGAGGTCATGGCGAGTCGCTCTCCCTGAGCAGCAGCTGCCATGGCACTGTGACTGCTGGTACCGAGCTGCGGGTTTTCTCTTCGTGGGACGCCGCGGCTGGTCTCTGCGGGAGGCCGTCGGCACCACTATGAGCCACCAGGACACAGCACGAGAGCGTCAGGACTCAAACACCGTAGAGCACAAACCAAAGCAAAGCAGAATCCCGAATGCATCACCATTCCCTCAGGACCTGAGTCATGGCCCCTCCGCAGCTGGCCACACAGGACAGGGACCCTGGAGCTGCAGGGGTCCCGGTCTCGTCCCACTGCGTCACCTCCTGCACATGCCAAGTCTGTCCCTGAATGTGTCCTGACTCCTCTACTCTGTCCCCCGTGACAGCCCCCTCCACTCCGTCCTGTCCACCGACCTCCCGGAGCCGTCTTCCCAAACAAGGTTTCTGTCCTGAAAATCTCCGCGCGCTTGGCATCGCCCTGAAGGAAACAGCCAAGCAGCGACCCTGTTATTGCCGAGGTCTGCGGTCCCCCAACCCTGCCCCACTCACGGGGCCAGACAGCTCGGTCCTTAAACACCTGCCGCAGGCAGATGCCTTCAGGACCCCCTGCGCCCCATGTCCACACGGCCCCGCGTGAGCCCATCGTCCCCGCACCGTACTCCTGTCCCTGCACCCTCTGTGCCCCCGTGCCGCCTCACCCTCCTCACCCGCCACCCCTGGGGGCCCTGCGCAGGCCGAGGGGTGCGGCCAGGCCGCAGCAGGTGGGGCCGGTGGGACAGCCTCCGCTCAGAGGAGTGCACCTGCTCCCAGGGGCTGACACTTTGACCGTCTTTTATTCTCTTGTGCACAACAGCACCGAGGAACAAGCGGGAAGGGGGCTGGCGCGGCCACCCAGCTCTGCTCCCGGTGCCCTGAGCGGGAGCCCCCGCGGAGAAGCGCAGCCCTGGCCGCACCCCAGCTCTGGCGCCGCGTTCAGGTAGGAGCAGCTCTGCGAGTGGGTCCCTGTGTTTACACGCGGCTGTCCGCGTCCCTCACTCACGGGGCCGTTTCTGGCGAGACTGGGGAAGTTTAAGCCTGCGAGCCCAGATCCCGTCTGAAGGGGTTAGGAGGAGGCTTGCTGTAGGAAGCGAAGCTCCTCAGTCGGCAGGCGTGGGGTCCCGGCACGTTTGCCCCTGTGGCCCTCTTCACGAGGCGGGAGAAGCTTCCCTGTGCTGGGGACATGGGCCCCTGGCGCTCAGGTCGGGAGCTCTGCCTTCCTGCCGACTTGGAGGCCTGGGGTCCTGAGCCCACGCGGGAAGGAGAAGCACTGTGTGGCCGTGGCCGGGCTGTGTGACACAGCTCTGATCCCGCCACACGGAGAGGCAGGGTGGGCCTCTCCTTTAATCCAGTGTCACAGGGCAGGGCGCGGCTTTGCTGGGGCCCGGACAGCCCAGACGCTCGCCACCGCAGTCCCAGGGGTGGCTCCCGGTAAACTGCTAAGTTGTCCGGAAAGAAAAGTCAGAGCGTGGCCGTGGCTCTAGGGCGCCTGGCAAGTGTCCAGGGCGAGCCGGTGCTGGGTTATTTTTATGCTGCGGTGTGTCCACGAGCATTGTCCACCTTTCCTCACAAACAAGGGACCGGGGCAGAAACTAGGAGGGAAAGAAAGATCATTATGACAAGAGCAGAAACGCCGTCTGCAGACACCATCAGTCCCCCCAGCAGGCTCGTTCTCCTGCCCACGGCCCGCGGGAGTGCGTGCGGAGTCGCCGTCCTCTGCGGTGCGAGATGTCAGTGTGGACATTCTGTCAGAATGTTTCTGATATGGAACATACGGAAATGGTCTCCCTTTCACGGAAAAGAAAGACTTAACCCAAGGACGTGTATCTCAGATGGGCGGGGATCTCGCGGTTCACTTGCTGGAGGTCAAACCCCAGGACGGCCGCTCCTTCCTTCTGGGCCACTTGTCCTGGTGCCCAACAGTGTCCCACGGCCTCAGAAGGGAAGAGCCCCTGACGTGGGGGGCACCGCTTATCGGCTCCATTGCCCCCCGAGTTCACTGAACACCCTTGCGTGTGCGCCTGGACGTGGGTCTCACAAGCACAGGGGCCAGCATGGCTGTCGTCGTGTGCTCAGGACAGTGTGGTCCCGAGGGCGGTCGGCGCAAGAGGCCAGAGCTCCGTTCCTGCGTGCGGAGGCCGGCGTGGGGACTGGGGCCTGGCCGGCCTCGTGAGGAAGTCCGCGGCCGACAGGAAGCTGTCCTCCCTCTAACGTTAGAGAGCTTCAGCTCTGAAGAGACGCAGGTCCTGGGAAGTCTGTGTGTGATTGTGTTACCCGTGTGGCTGTGCTCTTGTTTCACAGGCCCTCACTTGACTATTCCAGATGGTGCCGTGTGACCCATGACCTTATCTCCGCCGCGTGTGTTCTCTGGTCCAGGCCCTGAAGCAGGACACAGAGGCGCTGCGAGCTTCTTCTCTGGAGGTTTTCAGAGCTTGCCGGGAGCACCTGCAGGACGGGCTTTCCGAGGTGGTGGCGGCCGTGCAGAGGGCACCGCTCTGCCACGAGGCTTTGCTAGGTAAGGTGAGGCCCTAACCCAATGGCTGCCCGGCCCGTTGACAGGGACAGAGGCCTGCCGGGGACTGGAGTTGGCTTCAGCTGTGACTTTGTGCTGCTGCTTGGGAATGGACATGAGATTTCCCCTGTCCCCTGGGGATGATAAGAGCCCCGTCAATGCTGATGCTGGCGCTGCGCTGGGGCCGCGTCCCTGCTGAGTCCCCTGTGTCAGATGTCCCTGATGTGTGGTGTGATGTCCCTTCCGTCTGGTCACCTCTTTCTTGGGCTCGGTCACTACTGGGTGGAGATGGGGATGTTCTTGTCACCTACCAGACTTACAGCCCGGGGAGCAGGGTGCTTTGGCTCTGAGGCCAACCTTACTGGGAGGGTTCCGCTCAGGGACCCTCCTGCTGGGTCTCGAGCCAGGTGACAGGTGGGCACGTGCATGCTCGCGGGGGGTCCTCCAAGACACACACTCCAGGAAAGGGGACCGTTGGGTCATCTAACGGGCCGCAGTGTGCCTCGGCTCTGGAAAGGGGGCTGTGGGGAGAGGGAGAAGAGCCCCGGCTTTCCCTCGGGACGCAGCAATCTCCTGCAGGGGGCGCAGGTCACGGGGGTCTCAAGATCCTCTTCCCAAACCGCATTCACACTTGGGGTAAAACTGTCCCCGCAGCCTGGCAGTCGAAGGCGGGCCGCCTCGAGAGGTCCTTGCAGGAGGTGAGCGCGCGGTATGAGCTGGAGAGGCAGAAGAGGAAGGTGCTGCACAACCGTTTGGTGGTGAGCGCCCTGCACAGTCCGAGAAAGGGGGCGGGACAGGGGACCTGCAGGAGGGACCTCCGTGAAAGGTCCGGGTGGGGGTGGGGGTGGGTAGGCGAGGAGGTGTGGCCAGAGAGGTGGGGCCTGATGGGAGGCGTGGCCCTCGGGGAGGTGTGGCCAGTGAGGAGGCGTGACCAGTGGGGGAAGTGGCCCTGTGGGAGGCGTGGCCTGTGGGAGGCGGGGCCCGCAGGCTGGAAGGGGCGGGGCTGAGCGGCAGGGGGTGGGGCGGGGCGGTGAGACCCCTGGCTGTGTGCGAGGGCAGGGGCAGGCCTGTGCCCTGGGGTCTGCGAGGGCGGCCCCTGGAACGCGTGAGCCGGGGTCGTTAGAGCTCAGCCTTCCGCCCGGCGCTGGCCCTGGCTTTCCTCGGTGGCCGGGAGGACGCCGAGGCTGGCTGGCCTTCCTGTCTACGGTGTGGGGCTGAGGCCCGGGCGGTGCGTGGACCCCGGCTCCGCGTGTGCTCCGGCGAGGCCGGAGCTGATGGTCTGTTGGATGAGCTGCTTTGCTCCTGGGAGGTCGGGGGGCGTGGCGGGCTCAGGGTCCCACGGAGCCTGTGCTCCTGGGAAGTGCCCTCGGGCTCCCCCACGGGTCGGTGTGACGTGAAGGGTCGGTGTGGCCCCGTCCTAGGCTGCCTGCAGGCGGGGCTCGGGCTCCGGGCCACCGCAGCAGATGCATCCACTGCGCGTTTCCGGCCAGCCAGGCGCTCTGGAAGCGCTTGGTGCGTGTACATACCTCGTCCTGACCTCGTGCCTCCCTGCTGCACAGACCAGGTGAGAGACCAGCCAGGAGCTGCCGGTCCCCTGCGCTCCCCCGGGGCCTGAAGGGGCCGGGCTGGCCCTCTCGGCAGGAACCAGGCCAGGGGAGGAGGCTTGACCCCCAGCTGCGTTCTGCACCCTGGAAGACCCGCTGACAGACAGTGGGTCTCAGCGTCATAGAGACCCGGGGACCCAAGAGCCCTCTAGCCTGTAAATCAGTCCGTAGGTGTCTTATTCATGCTGCTGCAGCAAAAACAGCTGTGCGTGGCGACCGGTTGAACCAACCAGCTGTGAGTCCAGTGTAAGATTTGGAACCGATCACCAGGGAATGGTTTCTGACTGCTCAGACGGCAAACGTGCTGCTCACGGGAACCAGTAAGCATGTGCGAAAATGAAGATGTCCCCTTGTGGTTTCCAGGTGCCACATCAAGAGAAGAGGAGATATGCAGAGTGTCTGGTTTTCAGCCAGGCATTTGCACAAGCATGACATGAAATATTAATGACCAGAATGTCAGTATAAGAGCTCGGAGGCCAGCCCCTGCCCCCTGGGTTTTTGTGTCTGTAGAGAAGGCGCTGGGAGGAGGGGCAGGCCGGATCAGCCAAGGACAGGACCCCGACCCAGAAGACAACCAGGAGAGAAACTGTGCAGGGAAATCCTCTGGGCTCTGCCCAGACTCCTTGGAACCTAATTCTCACTGACTTGATGGAAACAATTTGAGAGGGATTTATACCAAACGTATCGAATGGCAAGGAGTATCCCAAAATATTTCCACAGGATAGAGCCCTAGGCTAAGCAGAATGCAGGTGCACAGGTGCAGGCTGATGCGGACGTGGGGTGAGAGCAGGTGCCTAGAGAGGTGACTGCCAGCAGCATCGCCTTGCGAGCTGAGATCAGTTTTTAAACCAGAGAACATGCCGGAACTCACAGCAGCAGCAGCAGCAGCAGCACCGTGGTTGTTAGCGGGAGTCCCTCTTGTAGCCCTGCCACAGGAGCTCAGACCCCAGGCTCAGTCTGGGGACCGGGTCCCTCCCCCAGGCTTCACGGACCACACTGGGCTGTGCCGTTGGAGGCCTGGTGCGCGTGAAGTGGAGGTGGCCGACCCTTCCTGTTGGTGACAATTCTTCACTCAGGGATGTGGCCGCCTCTTAGGTCACCTGACACTGCCCTTCACCTGCTGTCTCCCAGGTTCTCCTGCCTGGCCCTCCCCCTCCTTCTGCATGGTCTTTCCTGTCTTGTGACACAGTGTTGGTTCCCAAGCCCACGTCTGCCCCCACCGATGTCTGATTCTGTTAGAACCACGGCCACGCCGACAATTCCCATGCTTTCCCACTGATGTGTTTGTCATCTGGGGTGCTGGGGAGGAGTGTGTGGCTTCCTTCCGGTGGGTGCGGCATCCCCAGTGTCAGGTGACAGTCCCAAGCACGGACTAGGTCGTTAGGGTCAAGGCTGCAAGGACAGTCAGCAGGTCAGAAATGTGCAGCTAGAGATGAGCTGCTTGTTCCGGACACGGCCCTTCAGGAGCGATGAAAACCCGGTGCTTTAGCCGTCGGGGGAGTGCGCAGCGCAGCTGTGCACCAAGGGCTGGCGGGAGGCGCTGGGGACGCATGGCTTCCAGGGGACACGGTGGCAGAGTTTGTGTTTCTGACACGCTGTGCCGTGAAGGAGGAACGGACGGCTTCATCATGGTGCCGACGCTGGGAAAGGACCCGTCGGCAAACAAGGCTGGCGCCGCGCCGGGAAGCGCGTCCGAGCACCACAGGACCGGCATTTGCCAGGGAACACATTCACGTGGGGATTTTTAAAAGCCTGAAAGAGCACTGAGCGCCCAGTACCCTTCCTGGGGGCTTGCTCAGAAGCCAGTCCTCGGGATGTCCTCTCCGGGAAACGGTTCCTCCGCTCACAGGTGGAAACTCTCTGGTTGTAGGAGCTAAAAGGGAATGTCAGAGTTCATTGTCGGATTCGCCCTCCGCTGCCTTCCGATGAGGAATTCGATGGTCAAGCTTCCCAGGACAGGTGATCTGCTTCTGCATGGTGTGTGCGTGCGCATGTGTGCGTGCGTGTGTACGCGCGTGTGTGCGTGCGCATGTGCGCATGTGTGTGCGCATGTGCATGTGTGTGTGTGCGTGTGTGTGCACGCACGCATGCGCACTTGTCTCTTTGAAGGAAAAAGAAAGTGCAGCCATTTCCTGTGCGTCCTCTGTTCCTGCCCCTTGCCCCGAAGCGGGATTTCTCATGCTCTGGGGGAGGGTGATTTTCTGGAAGGAGCTGAGGAGTTAATAGGCCGTTGGAATGTGGCTTGAATGTGGCGGGAAGTTCTGAGCGAGCCCCGTGTGGTCATAGGGATTCTGGGGCCCAATGGGGTCAGGCTCCTTTCAGCAATCGAGAAGGCCAGGCTCTGACTGGTCGTGCTCTGCCCGCTAGTCCATCAGAGGGAAGGGGTATCCTTCTTTACTGACTCTGAAGAGCCTTCCGGGGTGTGAGAAGGTCCTCTGTGTGGACACGGCTGGTCGTTGTAACATGGACAGAGTTCTGGTGGTATTGATGAGTCGCACAGAACTACCTGACGTGGTTTTAGTTGGTTTTAGTTGGCTGTTGACTTGAAAACTGTCTCAATAGGACCTTGCCTTCTTCCCCAGATGAAACAAACCCTTGCAGAAGGGTCAGCCCCGTTGCCTGTGGAATGGATCCCACATTCCGGGCCCTCCGGCCTACACGATGTTGCCCACGAGCCCCCTGCTTTCCTTAGGTCAGCCTTGGGGGCTCTGCGGCCAACAGGCTCTCACCCCTGCCCTGTAAGTTGGCTCATGTCGGGGGCCTCCTCTTGTCCGCCTAAATCTTGTTCTCCTGGAGGGGCCTGCCTTGCGTCTCGCTGGTGTGTGTGTCATATGGTCTAGCACGTGACTTTGGAAGGTCTTCAGGAGGCCCCGGGCCTGCCCTACAGTGTGAAACACAGTTCATATCTCTTTGACAGAGAGTGGATATCTTTCTCATCCGGTCTTACTTTGCTAGCTCAGACTTTGCTGGGCCGTAGTGGCCGGGGAGCAGCCGTCTGTCAAAGGGTCGGAAAGCCAGGTGTGTCGGGAACCGCGGCATACCACAGGGCTGGCGGTCTTGCTTCGAGGTGTCTCCCTGAGTGTGGGGTTCCCGTGGCGTGAGCGACATCTCACTGCCGGGGCTGGGCTGCTCGCCCCGTCGCAGGAAGTCCCGCTGCCCAGTGCTGCTTCTGCCGGTCGGCCGTCGGCACGGCCCCAGCGGCACGGCCCCGGTGGCCTCGCAGACCTTCCCTCACGTTCCTGCCTCGCCTGTGCTCACTCGATGTTCGCTCTGGAGCACGTTGCGTTTGTCCAGGTTCCGACTACCCTCAAAGACCTGAGTTCCCGAAGGCAGAGACTGTGCTGTGAGGTTTGCTGCCCATCAGTCACCTGAGACTTGGGGTAGAGATGTCCTGTCTCTCCCACAACACACAGGGGTATGGAATGAAGAGCAGAGGCGTGGGAGAAGACGCTTCCAGAGAGTGTGACGAGGGAGGAGGGGAGGGAAGCCGAGCAGCGGGAAGAGTCAGAGACTCTGACACCAGAGGGAGCTGCGGCGGGCAGAGGGGGCAGAGAGACAAACCAGAGACGAGGAGCGCACCGCTGGGGAGGTCTAGACGGTGAAAACAAAAGCGGGCTCAGCAGGAATGAGCGTGGTGTAGTGTCGGGCGCCCGCGGGGCTCAGACAGGGACGCGTCTGCCTTCGGCTGAGGTCGTGGTCTCAGGGTCCTGGGATCGAGTCCCGCATCGGGCTCCCTGCGCTGTGTGGCGTCTGCTTGAGACTCTGTCTTCCTCCGGCTCTGCCCCTTCCCCTCAGCCCACGCGCGTGTGGTCCGTCTCTCACGCATTCTCTGAAAGAAAAGAGAAAGGAAGGAAGGAGTGTGGAAGAGTGTGGATGGTGGGGAAGCGGACGGGGGCGCCACCGTGACGCCCGTTTTCACTTCCTTCTGCCCCCAGCTCGGCGCCCGCAGGAGTGGTCCACGCCGTGGACGACGTGAGTGACATCCCCAACACACCGTCTTTGGAGGAGCCTTCGGTGGGGTGGTTCCCACGGTTCCCAGATGCCCCACCCCGGGGAGTAATTTAGAGAGCCTCCTGGATAATGACGGGGTCTGGGGCTTAGTTTCCACGGGAGCGAGACACCGATGAGCCTCCGGGCGCACATGCATCCTGAGACGCCACAAGGTTCCTACCTGTGGGGGGGTGTGAGGAAGGCAACTTCACCTTCGTTTTATCTGGTTTTCCGGCTCCCGAACCAGCCAGCACAGGTGAGAGTGGGCCTGAAGTGTAGAGCATTAGGGAGGAAACACAAGCCTCGAACCTGTGTAGCCGGGTGACCCAACTGGTTTTAGATTCGTGCAACGGCCACGGTGACCACCAGCTCGCGGTTTCGTGTTCTCTTCAGAACCTGCGTGTTTCTTAGCTTTCTGTACCCAGGAGGCCTGGAAGTGACAGCAGGAACCCCAGCGCCCCACCTGGCTTCCACGCGCAGGGACATGGGGCTCTGCAGTAGCCGTGGGTGCCAAGAGTCAAACACCTTCACCCGATTGTTCTAGAAGTTACAGAGAGATCAACATTATGATGGCTTTCCATTATGAAATGGACTGCGGGTTGCTGGCTACGGAAAGTGTTCCCTGTAGAAGAGTCTGGCTGATGCGGACACGGAGTATGTGAGACAATTAGAACTCAGCACTTGAAAGTCCTAATGGCTCTGGGGGGACAGACTTCCGTGGGCGCAAGACCCCTGGGGGTCAGCAGGATCTTTACCACGGAAGGTTCCTGAAGCCCTTGGAACCCAAAGCCCTCGAAATTTCCCCAAAAGCGAGATGCTCAGACAGGAAGTGGTGTTGGATGGGAGGTGTAGACAGACTCGTGACAGAGAAACTGGGGCCTCAAAGCCAAGCCTCCATCGAACAGAGTCTCAGGGTCCTTCTGAACCAGAGCAAGAAATCTGCGAGTCGGAAGGGGAGACACATCACAGGACAAGTGACCCTAGTTCTCTGAGAAATCAGACCCCCAGGAAGGGAGACAGGAGCCAGCAGGAGAGATGCACCGGGCTTGTGATCACAGCGCCCGCACCCAGCTGTGAACCGCACGCTGTGGGGACAGCCAGGGGACCCGGATCCGTCCTGCTAAGGTCGCGATGTGGGGTTAGACAGTGCGGTGCGCGTGTGGACATGGGAGTCCTCATCAGCGGAACACGGGAATGCTGCTGTCTGACGTTCAATCCAAAACACTCCAGAGAAGAGCCCGGATAGCTCGGTCGGCAGAGCATCACAAAACACGCCGGAGAGCTGGCCAGTGGCTTGGGCACGCGTCTGAAGCCAGCGGGAGCGAAGGTCAGCCGGACGGCGACGACCCGGGTTTGTGCACGGCTGAGAGTCCTCCCCAGGTTGAGTCGTGACTGTGCCCGGCTGCCGCACCCGGGCAGCGCGTCGCGACCGTCACAGCATGAATGTAGGAGCACGTGAGGTGTGAGCTCGGGGCTGAGATGGGGCCGCTGGACGGCGGGCCGCATGCAAGCCGCGTGTGGCTGCCTGCCTGCCACCCCCGCTGTGGAGACGTCAGCCGTGGCAGCGCGTCCCGCCACGGTCACAGGTCGTAACCCGCGAGGACCCTTCCGTGCAAGGACCCTTCCGGATGCCTCCATTTTGCAGAGCGGCCCGAGGGGCATTTGGTGCTCCGATCAACGCTCCCGACAGGCTGCAGAAGTGAGCACTTTAGAAAGTCCTTGTTTTTAGGTATTTTTTCACCTGTCACTGGACGTATCGTATGTCCTCAAACAGCAGGGAACAAATTCAATTCTCCTTCTTAGGAATTTGAGCTAAAAGGAGCTCTAGACACTATGTATTCATGGTGAAGTTCTGACCTTTTCTACACTTTGTGTGGTCTGTGGGCATCCTGGTCAACCTTCAGAGTTATTTTTCATTAGGAACTGGTCTCCTGAGCCTGGGGCCCGGCCCCCACGTGCAGAGGACCTGCTGCGGCTCCCGCCCTGATGCACCTATGTTCATCCTGGTGACTGTCTCCTCCAGTCCCTGTCCAAGTCCCTCTGAAGCTTCAAATACAAAAGTTGGAGGGTTTGTTATTTTTTTCCCATTTTACCCATCAAGATTGATTGGGTGATTTGGGGTTGTTTAAGGCAATCAGTGGGGTCCCAAGTTGCTTTTTAACCTAACAGAGCTGTTTGTTCAGGAACGTGGTATCAGGGACTCTGCTGAGGGGTCTGGGGGGGCGTGGGTGGAGGGTGACCCCGCGGTGGACTCATTTCCAGAGTCAGAAGAGGCTGCAAGTGTGTGTTGAGTTTCCTTTCAGGCTGCTGTCGAATTTGACCTTAAATAGTCCCGGACTCAACCTGTAAGTAGAATCATCTCGAGCGGCAGCCTGGCCCCTCTCTGGGCTCTTGTGGCCTGTGTGAACCCAGATCTGCAGGACCAGGTCTTGGGCTCTGTCGTCTTGTCCGCAGTTCTCCTTCCCTTCACTCTTACTGAACCATCAGCCTGACTGGCACATGCTTGAGTTTCTGAACGCAGCTACGAGGCCTGTGGGTCCGTGGCTTCTCATGCAAATATCTGTTCTTGAGGTCAAGGCTCTTTTGAGAGGTGCTTACAAAGGCTGATGGATTTGCAACGCCTGCGACAAAGTCTTGATGATCGAAGTTCCTGCGGTCCTTAACAGCGTCATTGTCCTTGTCCTGAGGTTCATCCGTCCTCTGCAAACAGCTGCAGCTTCTGGAAAAGGCAGAGACCCGTGGTGCTGCGGAAACTCTGGCCTCTGGCCCCCAGGACCCCCATCTCTGCTGCGATGAGATGTAAAGCAGCTGTCCCCTTTGTGTCCCTGCTCCAGGCAGCCTCCGTCTTAGAACCGATATTCGAGATGGCTCACGTGATCTCCAGCCAGAACATCCCAGACTGAACCCTTGGTTTCCCCTTCAGACAGACTCTGCCCGACTCCCCGTCTTTGCAAGTGGCAACTCAATGCACTCAGTTCCTGGTGCCCGAACCGGAGTCACTGTCGACGCCTGCCTTGTCACCACTGAGCAGGCCCCGTGTGTCCTGCAGAATCCCTTCCCTGGGTCTCTTTACTCCATTCCCATAGCCCTTGCCCTCCAGGCCGTGCTCCCCTCCCCAGAGCTAGCTGGCCCGTTCCTCTGTCTCCTGCCTGTGTCTGACCTATTCCGTAGCTGGGAGCAGGCCCTGAGATGCACTGGGATGGCGTACGAGCCCTTCCGGCTCCGGCTCCTCCGTGAAGTCACAAGGACTTAAGGACAAAGTCAGACACTCGGGTCTGACCTCTGTTTTCCCGTTCGTCTGCCACCGGCTCCTTCATGCCCCATTCCTGCCACTCTGGCCTTGACCAGTACCAGCCCCGTGCTGCCCGCAGGTCTCTGCACTTGCTCCTCGGGCCAAAACCCCTTCTGTGCTCTGGGCCTGGCCTGCCCTCCTGACCTCCGCGCTCAGCACAAGCATCACCGCCCGCAAAGGCCCTGCTGGGGTCCCAGTCTGGAAAGCGCTGTCCCTGTCACTCCCAGCACTCATTCACCTCTTCAGGTTCTTGGAGGAATTCATCAGCCCCTCGTCTGCGTCAGCCCATGCCAGCTTTGCCCGTGTTCACAAGACCCTGTTTGGAATGTCCTGTTCCCTCCCCGCCATGTGCAACTTGCCAGCATCCGGCCTCGGTGCACACGTATGTGTGTGTCTGTGCATGGGGCCACCCGTACTGACCGTGCTCCTGACCTCCGAGGGGACCACGCAGTGAGAATGCCAGCAAGCGTAGGGGCAAGCGGCCCGGCCTGCCGGTCACCAGCAAGCTGGAAATGTGGAAAGAACCAGGATTACTTAATACTTACTAGCAATACACAAACATAATAATAAATATATTCTTCCTGCTGTTTCTGAAAAATAATTCCAACAGGACACGAACACCACCCTTCATGTCCTCATCGAGGAGTAGCAAAACAGTAAAGCAGTATCACCTAACACTGCCACATGAGCTCCGGTCACTTAGACAGAAGTCGGCTGCGTGCCGTCTGCGAGCACCGCTGTGGGGTCTGTGGAACCCCCTCTCGGTTACCAGCACGCGGCGCCGAGCGTCTCTGTCCTTACGTGATCATGAAGAGTGGACGACACAGGGCTCGGCACCCCGTATTGGCTACATGACCTGTGGTCTCTGACTCCTGGACAAGATGCCAGTGAGCAGGGGGTACGTTTGTGGGGGCAGGGAACAGGTGTCGCAGTCTCGTTCCGGGGACAAGAGGGGCAGAAGCAGCCGAGCGTGGAAGGGGGGCTGGGCAGCGCCCCACCGACCAGCTGTAGGGACAGGCCCTGTGGGACCGACACTGGCTGTGTTCCCAGTGACAAGAACCAGGGAAGGAAATCCGGATGCCTTGGGGGTGAATTTTCAAACAAAAGGTGAATCTTTGAACTTGTCAGAGGCAGAAAGAGGCACCTGCCCGCAGGTTGGCCGTCTCTCCCAGCTCCGCGGTGTGCCGGAAGAAGCCGCAGGATTTGAGTTCGGATTTGATTCCGCCTGTTGCCCACGAGAATGTTGAACACAGACAAGAGAGTTTCCCTGAAGACTTTCATAAGATGCGTCAGGAAACTCCTACAAACCAAGACACACACACCGTTGGGAACCAGGCTGAGGCCGCGGGCAGTCGGTCTGAGAACACGTGACTCTACGCCTTCTCCCAGCTCTGCCCCCTCTGCCAGGCTCACAGGTCCTGTCCCGACGGCAGCGTGTGGCGGCCCTGCTCACGCTCGCGGGAGCCCCCAGCTTGGGAGAGGGGGGCCTCTCAGCAGTCAGGTGCTTCCTGCATGGCCACGTGGGAACAAGATGAATGACAGATGAGACAGACATGCCACCATCTGGCCTTCCCGCTCTTTCCAGGAAGATGTGTGTGACCTTGCCCAGCCACCAAATTTCCACCCAATTTCCTCTGCATGTCCTGTGGAGAGGCAGGTGGGCCCGGAGTCTGGGCCAGATCCAGGCTCCCTCCCTGAGGCAGGAAGGGGCTGCATTCTCCACTGAGGGGGGCTTCTCTGTGATGGGAACAATGGTGGCTCTCATTCGTGTCACCGCGTTGCAAAATGGTGTTAGTCTAGCTCTGTCATTCCTTCTTCCTTTACTCCTGGACGTTTCCCGTGTCCTTGCTGTGGCCCAGCGGGACAGCCCACGGGGGAGCTCTGTCCTTCCCCCTTTACTCATCAGCTTTGAAATAACGCAAGAGTCCCTGGCTTCCTGCCCAGGTGCCCAGGGAAGATCTGGTTAAGTGTCGGGATGCTGGCTTGCGTCCCTTGCCGCTCAGAGACCAGGCTCCAGAGTCCGTGAGACCCTGGGGGCCTCCTGACCTTGGCTCCATCTGTGTGTCCTCACACGCCCGTGTTCCGTAGTCGAGAGGAAACCCAGCCACTTCATAGTCAGTATCCAGGGGGGTTGTTCGTTGTCTGTTTGGCTGTCTGGTTTTTTATGCAGGATTTAGGGGGATTTGGAGTGTATGCCACTTGCTTACTAGCACGCAGACCTCTATGACGGCACCGTCCAGCGCGGGAACTGGAACGTGGCAGTGACCACCGCCCCTCCCCCCCCGTCTGAGTCCGTCACTACATCTGATCTCGTTTTGAGCTGTCGTGCATTGAACAGGTATTATAGACGCGGTTGCTGATAAAAGCCGTGGGTTACACGATATTCATAACTACTTATAATACCTATAAATTATGTATAAAAACTTACAGAAACTATACTTATAAATAAAACTGCATACACTGTAGACAGTTATAAGTAAATAAATTTTCCAGTCTGTATTTGGTCCTAAAATGTCATTGGTGAGTTTTAGTTGTATTTTGGGGGACTGAGTTTTTCAACTCAACATGATTTTTTTTTTTAATGGGCAGATTCTGTGACTTTTTAAAAAGATTTTATTGAATTATTTGAAAGAGAGAGACAGAGCACAAGTGGGGCAGAGGCGGAGGGAGAAGCGGCTCCCCACTGAGCAGGGAGCCCGAAACCAGATTCACCCCACGACCCTGAGATCATGACCTGAGCCAAAGGCAGATGCTTCACCGACTGAGCCCCGCGGGCATCCCAAACTGAACATGAATTGGCCGAGATGTATTTGTCTCAATGCAGGCAGCGACTCCGAGGTAATGAGACCAGAGTGACGACCGTCTTTCACCGTTCCCGCCCCTTGGGTCACGGAGCCCACACATCTCCTGGGAGAGGAAGGTTGCCTTCTATTTGCAGAACTCATGGCCCATCCAGCAGGTTTTCAGAACAAGGACATGATGCTCCCCGAGAGTGTGGAGAACTCGTGGACTCAGAGTGCGTCCGCCTGCGGCCTCCGCTTTCCCCAGCTCCCCGAGGTTGGCCTGACGAGCTGCAAGGGCAGGGCAGGGCCTTCCATGCTGAATGCGTTTCACTTAGCTCCTCCTGGTCTCAGCATCTGGCCGTTGGATTAAAACTGAGTTTTAGGGACGCCTGGGTGGCTCAGTGAGTTAAGCCTCTGCCTTTGGCTTGGGTCATGACCTCAGGGTCCTGGATCCGAGCCCCGCATCGGGCTCTCAGCTCAGCGAGGAGACTTCTTCCCCTTCTCTCTCTGCCTGCCTCTCTGCCTACTCGCGATCTCTCTGTCAAATAAATAAATAAAATCTTTAAAAACTGACTTTTAGCTTCAAAATGTGATGGCTGAGTCCGTGGCAAAGACCGTAGGCCCTGGATGTTTCTGTAGATGTCCAGGGGCACTGGAAACAGACACGGAAGCACCTTCGTGTCAGGAGAACGCCTTCGCTCCTGGCTGGCTCTGAGCGGGGCACCCACCGCATGGAGCCCCCAGGAGCCTTGGGATTCCGCGAGCAGGGATGTCCATGCCGTGGGGAGCCCCGAGGATCTCTGTCATATCTGCGTGTCGGGCCGCTCCCCTCCCGGAAGGAAGGGCAAGTGCTTACAATTTTGGGTAAAAGGAAATGATCTTACAAGGTCAAGGGAAGGAATCTTGCTTGTGAGGAGAAGGGGTGCGGAGCAGGGCGAGGGAGGCGGTGTGTTTGGGTCGGCGCGGACGCCGCAGCTGTGCTCGGGAAAGTGAGACTTTGTTCTTGGAATCATTTCAGAAATGTGAGACCCAGTGATCAGGCTGTAGGACGGCCTTCTAAACCGCCGTGGGGCGCTTCTGGACTCAGGCTTGTTTTTACGGCTTCTGTGTCCCTCACATGGCGTCCTCGAGCTTCGGGGAGACAGTTCGCACTTTCGCGTTTTTTCATTTGTTTTTCTTTATGGTTAAAACTTGGGTGTTTGGAAACATCAGCCAAACACTTTGGGGGCCGTGTTCTTCGCAGAGTTCACCGTGAGGCCCCGGGGACACATCTTGGTATAATATTAAAGGAAAGCCACCGTGACCAGGCAACGGAAAAGGGAAATGGCGCCTCTGGGAGAGGCAGGGCTCAGGCCGCGGTCGGATTCTGGGTTTGGGAGCCCGGGATGTGGGCTCTGCTCCCAGCATCCTGTCTGTACCTCCGTCCCGGCGGCGGGGGGGGGGCGTTCTGTCAGGGTCGAGAGTGGACAAGACTGAGGAGCTACTTCTGCTGTGGACAATATGACCACGATGATATCGCAACATGGCTGTCACCGCGTGAGGCTAGACGGCGCTGGAAACTGCCCTGGGAGCGCAGCAGGGACTCGAGAGACCCTCTGTGGGGTGATGACCTCTCTGCTGGCGACTCCCCTGCGAATAAGACCTTGCCCTGGAGAGCCAGGCTGGGACGCAGCCGTGCACGAGTCTCCGTGTGTCACCTGGAGGAGGCGTCCCGGGAGTCGTGGCACGCAGAAGGTGGCAGCCGGAGGCCCTGCTCCTTGCTGGCCAAAGTCACCGTGGACTGGGTTTTCACCCCGTTGGTGCTGCTGAACTCTTCACTGTGGTAGCAAGCGGCCTCCGGCTCTGCCAGGGGCAACTAATATCTGGAGAGAAGGACCCGATTGACCTGTCAGCCCCCCCCCGGGGGCCACTGCGCATGCTTCTCTTTGTCACACTGTTTCGTTTACATTTCGGGAAGATTCCTAAGGCAGTGACCTAAAGAGAGCCTGAAGGGCACCAGGCTGGGGACAGAGAGGCTCAGGAGAGGCGAGGGCCATCTCTGCGGGGGTGGCGGGTGTTGGGAAGGGACAAGACCCCGAGAAGTCGGCTGGATGTGTCGGCGAGGCGACTGCTTAGGGACTGTCACACAGCCTGACTTCCCCGGATGCCCCTGTGGTCCTCTAGTGCTTCGTTTTCCACCGCGAGGACAGCTCACCGCGGAGAGGACAGCTCTCTGGCGAGAGCGGGGCCTTGCGGAGGGCGCACCTGCAGCCCCGGCGGGCAGCGGACAGGAGGGCCAGCAGCCGCGCCCGGGACGGAGAGCTACGCGGTCCTGCAGCGCGTCTGCAGCTCCTGAGCAGCCCACGGCCGTGTGTGCGCCGTGAGGAGATGGGGCGGCACATCCCGCCGCAGCCGTCACGGCGACGTCCCTGTGCGCCGGTCACTCACCCCTGCAGCTGCGAGTTTGTTTTCTCACGTCTTCCCGTACTCTGTCTTTTCGCGAATTTGCATCTTGTTTTAGAACTGGAACCAAGTCGAACCCAGACCTGGAGCCATCAGATCAGATCAGAGTGATCTGATGCTGTGCTTCCTGCTGGAGATGGCCTTCACTTCACGCGCACGGTGGTGTTGGGGACACTTGTGCACGATCATAAGTTGATGTATTTGGGGGAAAAAAACAAAATCAAAAAACCTTTAGCACCGGCAGCCATGATTGACTGACAGCATGTCTGAGATGGGGCTTCGTGAGCGCTGGGGGTCTTGCGCCTGCCTCGAGCTGTCGGGTGCCCCGTGAGGCGCTGTCCTGGGCCATTGCGTTTCCTTCCGATGCAGAGAAGGAGCCCGCCAGGCAGTCCCCATGGATGCGACTTCTCCCAGCAGCACCTGGTGCGCCATGCCCCGCGAGGGGAAGCGAACGTTGCAGTCCTGGGGACCCTGCGGGCTCTGTCGGGTCGCTCCACCGCGCGGCCCAGTCAAGTGCATCCGCGACAATCTGTAAGCCGGGCCATGGCCATGGCTCGCCTTCACCAACAAGTGACAGGCCGCACCAGCCGGAGGGCGGTGGTGAGCCAGCCGCTGCTCCTCCTTCTCCCTGTTCTCCGTGTGGCCCCGGCTGACTCTTACCGCCTTGTCTGCTTTGCTTTGTTAGGAAACCGTCCTGGTGAGATGGGACCGACCGGCTCACCGTTCGATCCACAAGACGTATAGTTTCGAGAGGTAAGTGCTTCGGTGCATAACAACGACATGAAACACAGATTTCCCACAAATGTTCGGTTCCTGAGACTCACGATGCCACCTGTCCCTTCCGCTCCTGGCCGAGCAGCAGGCACCCTTTGGAGCAAAGCGGTCTCTTCGGCCCGCGGCGTCCCCTGCAGGTGACCCCTGACCTGGGCACTGCACCTTTTGCAAACAGATGGAACCTAGACCTAGATACGAAGTATAAAACCGGAAAACACAGGAGAAGGTCTTTGTGACCTTAAGAAACACCACTAAAAGCGTGATCTCTACGAGAAAATTACTGCCGGCCGGATCACTCTGAAACCGTTGTGCGAGTTTGTTGGGGGAACAAGCCGGCAGGCTGGCGCTGGAGCAAACCCCGGAAATCAAAGCTCCCCGAGCATCTGTACCCAGAAAACAGGAGAACGGACGGCCGCTCAGCAAGCAGACGGAGTGTCGGACAGACGTCCCACCAGAGTGCAGTGCCAACGCCCTGAGTTTCCCGGAAAGGTCAGGGAGAGCCTGCTGGCCGCCACCCCACATGTGAGGGGTCTCGTCTGGGTCACTGAGGCACATGGTCCTGGGGTGACAGTCTCTGAGCAGCAGACTCTTGAGTCTTTGCGGTGAATGATCCTGCCCAGGACAAGGGGCTCAGCACGGTGCTTCCCTCCGTGCTGGGAGCTGTTCCCACCGTCCCCTGGCGTCCACCGCCACTGACCAGGAGCAGATGAACACATCCAGACTTGGTAGGAAGTGACTCTCCCCAGAGGGCTGGTCCGGCCAGAGAAGGGATTCCCAGCACAGGGCCGCAGCTGTGGCCCGGCAGGCCTCTGGCCTCGAGGGGTGCCAGCCCCCCAGGAGCGGAGAAGGGCTTCGTTTTACAGGAGTGGAGTCGGGAGGCCTCCAGGGACCACAGGCCTCTCACCCTGAGACCAGCCAGTCTCGGGGGGCCAGGCTGGGAGGGAATCCCCATGCTCGGACCCCGTCTTTATGGAGCTGCTCCGATTTGGCTTTCCCCACCCCAGGGCCATGGTCCACGGTCACAGGGTCTGCAGGTTTGCGGCTGTGGTTCCTCCTGGGGGATCCCCCACCCCATCAAGAGCCTGCAGCACAGTCTCTACCATCTGTTTATCAGGACCCGCCCTTTGGGCCTCACCCCTGCGGGGGGCCTGGGCTCCCCGTCCCTGTGTGTCCCCTCCTGAGGACGGGCCCAGCCTGGGGTCCCCCCGCACCTTCCCTCTGCCACCCAGCAGGGCAGCTCCAGCTTCTCCGCCGCTCGGCAGCCTCTTCTTCTGAAGCCGAACATTCCTCTCCCTCTGTCCTTCCCGGCTGTGTCCTGTACAGCGTTTCTGGTTCTGTGTCTTCGGTGTTAGGTGTGTGTGGAAGGGGGAGGTGGCCATGCCTCCCGGCCTTCTCAGGAAAAGCTGGGCAGGGGCCACAGGTGACGGGACCAAGGCCCAGGGGTCACACACCTTCCTGGAATGAAGTCCGGGTCCTCCTCTGACGCCAGCTGCCACCTGTAGGAACCGAGAAGGGCTGGCAAGGGGACTGGGGCGTGGGCCGGCCGACACCGGGACCTTGTTTTGGGGCGTGGGGAAGAGACGTGGCCACACCTCCCTTAGACACCAGGGTTCTTGGGAGGCTCTGCACCAGCGGTCACACAGGCTGGGGTTCGGACTGAAGGGGAAGATCTCGATTGTGGTGTTCGGACAAAAAAAGAAATGAAGGGGGCACCTGGGCGGCTCAGTCATTAGACGTTTGCCTTTGGCTCAGGTTGCGGTCCCAGGGTCCTGGGATCGAACCCCACATCGGGATTCCTGCTCAGGAGGAGACCTGCCTCTTCCTCGCCCTCTCCCCCTGCTCGTGTTCCTTTTCTCTTTGTGTCTCCCTCTGTCAAATAAATAATAAAAATAAAATCTTAAAAACATAAATGAAGGAGTATGCACAAGTCACTATACATCTAGGTTAGGAAGCAAAACTTAAATTTAAATCTCCATAGGCATTTATTCTGGGGAAATACTGTTTTGGTACCAGGACTGTCTCCCTTCATAAAGCTATTTTTGAAACTAATAGCTTTTTATGGAACTAATAGATGCCAAATATTTTATTTCAGTTCTGAAAGGAAATCTCAACCTCTCAGTATTTAACCCCTACTTTGTGCATCGAAGGAAAACACACTCCTTGCTCATTAGGAAAAGCATGAATTGTCCCAGAGTCAGAGGATACTTGCTGCCTCCCAAGAAGAATAAAAATATATTATTACTTGTTAAAATGGCAAACTAAAAGTAACAGCCATTGTCCCAAAATGCCCTAAGAAAAATAATAAGTAATTTTATTGTCTCAAGTCTAGTTTACGTATCAAGAGGCCGGAGGACCCCTGGCGGCCTTCCCTCCTTACATGCCGTCGTGGACCTGCCACATGTTCGTGTTGACTCCCCTGGTCACGAGTTTGAGGCTTCCCCAAGCTCCCAGACATGCAGGTGGAGCCAGGGGCCTCCGAACCGGGTGCTGACAGCTCAGTTAACCAGGACTCAAAACAGTCCAAGGCACAGAGAAAGGAGAAGAGCTCAGAGACCCCTGGATGCCTGCAGGGATGCTGGGGGTAGGCTGGAGCCAGGGGAGGGTGCTGGCTGTGCGGAATGAAGGGCCCCCACTCGGCCTGGCCTTCCCGATGGGCCACGCTGGCTCCTGGGGCCACGCCCTCCATGGCCAAAATGTCACCGCGCCTGGCTTCTCTCGCGGGGCTGGACATCCTTACTGGCAGCAGAGAGGCACGCACAGTCCTTCTCTGGGAGCGCTCGAGTCTCTAGATGCTCTTCTTCAAAGACAGAGAAGTGGTTTCCAATGTCAGGAGAGACATAAGGAGCATATTCCTAAATAGAAGGAAATGTTAAAGTTCAACGCAGAGAGGATTGGCCTTTCTCTTCTTTATTCTTAGGAGCACTTCCATATATTAGGGTTAGTGATCTTTTATCTGTGATTTAAGTTACAAGTCTTTTTCCAAGCTTGTTATTTGTATTTTTTTTTCTGAAATCTCTTAGCCACACCAAAGCTTTTTCCCCTTTAACTTAATTATAGTTACAAAGGTCACCAGATTAGAGAAAAATAGACCCACATCTTCTAGTAATCCTGTGGTTTATTTTTTATTTTTTAACAAGTATTTCCATTTTTAAAAAGATTTTGTTTATTTATTTGAAAGAGAGAATGAGAGAGAGAGAGAACATGAGAATGGTGAGGGTCAGAGGGACAAGTAGACTCCCCACCGAGCAGGGAGCCTGATGGGGGGTTGGATGCCAGGACCCTGAGATCATAACCTGAGCCGACGGCAGACACTTCGCCAACTGAGCCACCCAGGCGCCCCTCCTATGGTTTATTTTTTACATTAAACTTGTGATCTGTTTGGGATGTATTTTAGAATTATTAATGTCTTAGGAATGGAATGATTTCACCTTTTTCCATGTGCCTCCTCAGGTACAGCCACAACACTTAGTGAAACAAGCTTTTCCCCAATAATCTGAGATGCCTTCTTTATCCTACAAGCCAGGTGTAGTTGGGTCTAATTCTGCATTTGTCTCGGCTCCCGCAGGTGCTGCGGGCTCAGGCTTGGCAGCCCCTCCCCCCCATCTTATGTAAGCAGATGCTTCATTGTGTCCAGCTGCTGTGTTCCTGAGTAATGACTCGATACAATGTTATAAAGTATGGGTGGTAGCACCTTTGACCTTGGCTTCATGTTGGTGGGAAAGACCTGAGTGTTTAAGTAAGATGCTCGCCAAACCTAAACTACTTACTAATTAGGAAAAGTCTGCTGACCCCTGCAGTGGACTAGAGCTGTAGAAGACATTGGGCCAGTGGCCATGGGGATGCCTTGTTTGAATCATGAGTTTTAAAAACCAACAGGAAAAGTGAGCTTACTGGAGAACTGGAGAAATATCAGAGAACCCAGACTAACTTTGAGGGATGATGTTAAGGAATAACCATTAATTCTTTAAAATGTGGTAATGGTAACTACCATCATGATGTTTTTCGGAAGAGTCTTCATTCTTTTCAGATGCGTACTGAAACATTTGCTAGGTCAGCTTCCACAGGCTCCCAGTGTGGGGCTGCGTGCTTGCGCCAAGTAGCCTGCCACAGGGAATTCTGTGATAAGTTAAAAAAAAAAAAAAGATTCAAGGGGTCCCTGGGGGGCTCAGTGGGTTAAGCCTCTGCCTTTGGCTCAGGTCATGATCTCAGGGTCCTGAAATCGAGCCCCTCATCAGGCGCTCTGCTCTGGGGGGAGCCTGCTTCTCCTCTCTCTCTGCCTGTTTTTCTGCCTGCTTGTGAACTCTCTCTGTTAAATAAATAAATCAAATTTTTAAAAAAAAAGACTCAAGGGGCCCCCTGGGTGGCTCAGTAGGTTCAGCGTCTGACTTTTGGTTTTAGCTGAGGTTGTGATCCCTGGGTCGTGGGATCAAGTCCCGCATTCAGTGGAGGTTCTGCTGAGCGCAGAGCTTGCTTGGGATCCTCTCTCCCCCTCTGCTCCTGCACCCTTCCCTGCTCTTTCTCTAAAGTAATAAATAAATAAATCTTTAAAAAAAAAAGATTCAAGAGCTCAGCACCATACCACTTGCTCCAAATGCCTTCCTGATCAGGCACAGTCATTTTATATGCTCAAAATTACTGCTGCTTCTGGAGATACTCTGGGTCCATTGGCCACGATGAGACATTCTGAAAATGGAAGAAGGAATATTTGGTGCCAGTATCCAGACGTCTAAGCTTAAATGCAAAGCACATGGGCTCTAATACAACAGACCACTAATGCTTAGTTCATACATTTGGGAGTCTGGCCCCAATTCTGCTTTCAGCTGCATTCTAGTCTTGTTTCAAATTGTGGGACGAGCTGCACGTTTTAGAAGCTCCTTCCTACTTAGCTCTGTTTGCGCGCTTATAAACATGGGACTCTCGTCTCCAGAGCCGCCATTCAGTCCCATGACACGGACCGGCATTCTGCGGAACTAACCCGGGTCTAGGAGAACACCGCCTTGGAAAGCTTGAACATAAGAATTAAATATTACATACTCAGTGTTGCCCAGAGTATGATTTTTACATTATTCTTGTTGGACCCATTAAGTGGACCTAATTTAGTCCCAGGATAATTACATGGTATCCTTTCTTCTCTTCTTGCAGGCTTGCTTTTTCTTTCTGCTTTGCAAGCGTTCATAATTGTGTTTTTATGACGGAGGAGACATTTCTCCAGTCTCTCTTAACCCCTGTTAGCCTGAAAGGGAATGGATTGATCTCTTACTGTCGCAGTGATGGATCCTGACTGTGCTGGAGGCTTAGATGGGGGTGGGTGAGGCTCTCCTTCTCCTATTTGGCTCCTAACGTACATCTCTCATTTCCCTCTGCGCCTCAGGGTTTATGGTCCGGCCGAGTCCCAGCAAGTGGTGTTTGCGGATGTGTGCCCCCTGCTTACGTCTCTCTTGGACGGGTGAGTTGACACATCTTCAAGGTCGGTGATCAGAGTTACGAGGAACTGTAAGTAGGTCTCACTCGTGTTACAGAATGTGACCTTGGAGTCGGCGCATTTGTGACAATATTAGAGCCAACCCATAGTCCCATAGCGATGACTGTCCAGTGGTGGGGGAGGGGGAGTTGTCTGCCTGCCAGCAAGAGGGCCACCCAAGACTTGAGGAGCAGCTGTCAGAGGGCTCCTACTCGCTGGTCCTCATGCACGTGAAGACAGCAAGCGGCTTCCCTTGTGCTCTTTGGGACCCTCCCTGCATTTTAGAATTTTCAGAAAGGCTGTGCTGCGTGTTGACACTGGACCAAGGAATGCATCAGCCCTTTGGGATGAGAGCCCCTGGCTCCGGACACATGACTGCCAAGTCCCAAGGCCACGGGTCATTCCTTCTGAGTAAAGATCACATCTTTATGCGGTGGGAGCTGCTGCTGGCGCCCTGCACTCAGGGTCCATGCGTGGCTTCCTGGCAACAAATGGAACCAGGTTTATGTGGCTGAGACACAAGACGCCAAGACTTCCTACCTTGGGATGCCGGGAAGAAGCCCAGTTGGGCGGAGGAGCCTGCGTTCAGCCGCCTGAAGAAGGTGTCCTGGTGTTGGCCCAACAGAGGCTCCCACAGCCAATGTCCACAGACCAGAAGCCATCAGCATAGCCCCACTTCTGCCCACGGGGCCCCCGCAACCAGAAGCTCATCCCAGGGGCCTGAAAGGCACAGGAGGCGATGGGTCATGTCCCCACAGGAACCCCGGGCCTCCCCTTGCACCCACCTGTGGGGCCAGGCCTCCTGCAATGACACGGTTTCTCCTGACACCCTTCTTCTGGAGTGCTGGGGCTCTTAGAGGCAGCCAAAAAAGTTCTTCTGTGGAAAATGATAGGAGGGCTCTTTTTTCTTTTTTTCAGTAGGCCTCTCTTAAGTAAGCAGATTCCAGAAATGAAAAAGACATAGTGGTTAAATGATCTTTGCCAGACTAGCCTTTCCATCCTAAATGTGAAACAGACGGCATCATTCTAAGTGCTGGGCTGCTTTCTCCAAGAGGCTTCTGCATTCCTGAGGGTTCAGAAGGTCCCTGTAGGGGCTCTGGCTCTGCTGAGGCCAAGGTGCTCCCACTGGAGAAGCGGCCAGCAAGCCCTCAGGGAAGGTGCGAGATGGGAACGCGGCGCAGCGAGGTTGTTGTTGTGAAGACCTTGAGACTTCTCCGCTCCGGAAGACCAACAATGCAGGGCGGTGGCCGGGAGGTCCTGGCTCGGTCTTTGCCCTGACAGGCTTCCTGCAGGACTGGAACAGTCGGTCCTGGAGGGAGGCCCCATCGCTGTGCGAGGCAGGTTTAGTTAGCAGGAGCACTGGCCCCACTCCTGGGAACAGGCCTCTGCTCGTGGGACTTGCTGGGGCTGCCTCAGGGGAAAAATCCTTCTGATTAAAGGTCCGTCCATGAAATCAGACACTCGAGGTGGGGCCTGCGTGGGGACCGTCTCGCCCCTCCAAGACCGGAAGGGAGCATCAGGGCTCCGGCTTCAGCCCCTGTAGGCCTGGATCAGCCATTCCTTCCCGGCCAAGGTTACACCTTTGTATCATTTATATGTTTATATCGTAAATGCTTATCCTATCATATAAGTTCATATCTATTTTAAATAGTCTTTTGATGTGATGTTCCGATCTCCCCACTGACGTTTCGGGCTGAAGAGACAGCAGGAAGGAAATGTAGGGAGGCAGCAACTGTCCCTGTCCTCGTGACGTGATCCAGAGCTGTTGGGGGGGTGGGCAGCGCGCCTGTCACGGAGACCGCGTTGGCGCATTCTGGCTGACTGCGGACACGGAGTCATCAAGCCCCTGGAATAACAGAGTCTAAGAACAAGTAACGGGGGAAGCATCTGCTGCACTCAAGGTCCCATGCGTGACGGGGAAACCCCGGGGAAGGGTTGTTTCACCCGTGTTAGAAGCAGCCCGTGTTTACCAAGATGAGCTCTGTCGGGTGACCCAGCCCTGCCCTGACGGAGTGGGTGGGGAGGATGAGGGGTCTTGCGGGGGGCAGGGGGGACCCCAGTGTGGACCCTGTGTGCCAGCCGTGGGTGCCCAGAGGAGATGTGGAGTCACGGAGGGGAAGCAGGTGCCAGCGGGAGCGTGTTGAGCGGGTGTAAAGGTGACTGTGGTTCGGCCTGACACTGCGTGACCAAACGGCCCCAGGGGTCCCGCGAAAACCAGCTCCCGTGGAAGCCCGACGTGCAAGGGTCAGGGAGCAGGAACGCAGAGCGACGGGTGCGGTGCACGGACTTCTGCGACCGAGTGAGCACTTCCTGAGCACACAGCTCAGGACCCAGCGTGCTGCGGGCTGTGCTGACGTCCCGTCGGGTTTCAGGTACAACGTCTGCATTCTGGCTTACGGGCAGACCGGATGCGGGAAGAGCTACACCATGCTGGGTCCGCTTTCTAAGGACGAGCACGGCGACCTCGGCATCGTGCCTAGGGCTGCTGGGGAGCTCTTCAGGTACGCAGGGGCTGTGAGCTGAGCAGGGAGGGTGGGAGGCGGGCAGCACGGGCAAGGGAGGGGCGGAGCGCGGCTGTTTGCAGAGTTCCCCACCCCCGCAGCCCCACGCTCCTACCAGAATGCGTGCAACCCAGTGTTTAAACGCTCGGGGCCTCAGTACCACAAATACTAGAAATTCTTATGGCACATTTATGTTGAAATTCTGTCGTTAAGACAAAACATTTTTTTTTTAAGTCTGCTTTTTTTTTTTTCTTTTTAAAGATTTTTATTTATTTATTTTGTGGGGCCGAGGGAGAGAGAGAGTCTCGAGCAGAGTCCCAGCTGAGCATGGGGCCTGACCCAGGACTCGAGCTCACGACCCTGAAATCATGACCTGAGCTGAAATCAAGAGGCAGATGCTGAACCGACTGAGCCACCCAGGCGCCCCAAATCAAAACTTCTTGCAAGGGCTCCCTAGCTGGACAGCCTCCCTGGTCAGGAGAGGGTAGAGCTTGGAAGTTTTCTGTCCGAGATTGGGACGGGGACAGAGGGAGACCCCCATTCCCTGTCCTTGCCTCCTGGGCCTGGAAAGAGGGGACACATCTGGCTTTCTTCTTCAAAGTTAGGGTGAGCCGGGCCCTGTTGAAGATGCTTCTGTTCTGGGAACACCTTCCCAGAGGGCACCCACCGCACTCTCGTGATCTTACCAACACAGTTACTCCTGGAAAAAATTAGTAACAGGGTGTCCTTGACCGCCCGAGCGACCAGGGAATCCAGGAACAAAGCTGGGACATTCCGTGCTCTGGGCCTGGACACTGGCCGTCCTTGCCTTTGGGGGCCGCTGTGCGCCACACTCATTCTCCCTCCACTCACCCTGCTCGGCAAGCGCCGTGGGCTCCCTCTGCGACCGTCGTGCTGTGTCCCGCGAATCCTTCTGCCCCCGAGAGAAGTGTCTTCCTGCCATAGGTCTCCCGATGGGCTGGGTGCGTTCCAGGCCCCCCGCCCCCTCAGATTCGGGGTCTGTCTCTGTGTCTTCTTGCCGAGCTTCTCGTGGCTTAGAATCGCGGCGGGACAAGGGGGAAGAACCCCACACACGCCTCATGTGTTGAAGCGTCTTCAAACCAATGTTCCTTAAGTGTTAGTGCACACGGAGAAGGCGTTGGCCAAGTTTGTTCCGCTAACTACGTCAGAGAAGCACGTGTGGGGACAGGTGAGGCTGTGCTGTGTAGCCACCGCTCTGGAGGTCTCAGTGGCGGTGAGGCCGACGAGGGCGCCGTGCAGGGGCCCCACTCCCGCGTGTGTGCCTGTGGGCGGAGGGGCGGAGGGGGTGTGGGGCGGGCACCAGCCCTGCGGAGGACTTCCCCGCTGGGAGCACGCCACCCCCGCCCTCACGGCTCGGCCCGGGAAGGCTCAACGCCAGCCAGCCCAGGCCTCGGGGTTCCTGGGGGCGAGGCTGGGATCCCGGGTGCCAGCGCCCTCCCTCTGGGGACACGGCTCTCCATCAGGTGTTCGGTTGTTTCGGGATTTCAAGGGGCTGGGACTGTAGGGGGAGCCCGAGGCGTGCTCAGGAGAGGACGTTCTCCTGCTCCGGGGAGACCTCACCTGGCAGCAGCCACGTTGCTCGGAAGCTGAGCAGTGGCCACGGGAGGCCACGGCAGAGCCGCTGCCGCTCTGGGCTTTGCTGGGTGTCACGTGGAAGGAGGGGTCCCGAGAGACCAGGAGCCGTGGTCTTGCGGTGTCTGCCGCAGAGAGGGGGACCGGGGGCCACTGCCATTCTGGGCTCCAGGGTCCTCGCTGGTCCTGCCGCTCCGAGCTCGTTCATTCCTGAGAGTGCCTGGCCCCTTCCGAGCCCGGTGACGCCGCGTCCTTCGTAGCCGATCTCCACTTACCACCGACGTGAGGAGGCTCTTCCACGCGGCGGCTGATGCCCCAGGAAGACGGAGCACATGACCCTCGACAGCCCCGGAGCGACGCCGTGAGGATCCGGGCGATGGCGCGGGACGAGGGGCTCCCCACTCTGTGGCCTCACGGGAGCCCGCGCGTGCTTCTGTGGAGCACGCCCCACATGGCGCTGTGCCTGTCCCTGCGTGCCGCCCGCTGACCACTCGCTTCCTCGAGGAGAAGCCCGGCGCCTGCTTCATCGGCGCCGTCCGCGGAATCGAGCCGTGCTGCCAGAGGGACCCGCGGGCCAGCGAGTGACCTGGTCGAGGACTTGACGGAGTGGAAGAAAATCTTCAAATCAGCTCCCTGGTACTATGTAGATGAGAGATTCCGAATTCGGGTTTTGCGACCTGGGAAGACACGGCTGTTCCCAGAGGGGACGGAAGGGCAGGCAGGGGTCAGGCTTGAGCACGTGGTGGCCGGAGCTGCGGGGGACCCCAGCCCCCAGCTCGGCTGACCTGGCTCCTCGCTCTTCCCACAGTTACCCTCAGTCTTGTCCACAGACCCCAGCGCAGAGGACGACCCAAATCCGAACTCAGAACCGAAAATTATTCTTAATGGAGAATTTTTCTTTCGTTTTGGACTTTCTTGTTTTCTTGACTGTGTCGTTGGAAGACATTAGGTGCTCATTTTATTCCGGGCTCTGTGGAGCTCCTAAGTAAGCTCGATCCGTCCGTGCTGGCATGAGACGCCGCGTGTTCCGTCAGCTCAGAAGCGCTCCTCCCACACTGGCCTCCTGGCCCCGGGCACAGAATTTCTTTGTGGACAAGACAGCACTGTCGTCCGACTCCGACTGGTCTCGCCGTGCACGTGTCAGGCAGGCAGTGGTCCCGGAAGACAGGGCGGCCGCCGTGGGCTGTGTGGGCAGTTTGGTGGCAAGGTGCTGGCAGCGACGTGGGCAGGAGGAGCCGCGCTGGTGGTCACTCTTCCCCTCACTGGGGTTGTGGGGTTTTTCTCCAAGTGGGTAGCGTCAGTATTTTTAAACCTCTCCACGGTCGGCACACAGCACTTTACCAGATGCGTCGGAACAAGACGTGTTGTTTCTGAGAGGCTGGTGGGCTGTCAGGAGGGCACGGCAGGACTGGGCTGCACGTCAGGGTGCGAGCCGGGCTGCGGAGGGGTCTGCACGCAGTCCTCCCCGGAGCAGAGCTAACCCGGCCCCGGAAAGGCGCCGAGCCCTCCTGTGGCCGCGGCTGGCTTCGGCCTTCTGCCGATGGAGGGGCCTCGGGCCGGGGGCTGGCTGCGCGGCAGCGGCGTGTTCTCCCTGCTTCCTGCATCCTGGGCTTGGGATCCTAAGGGCCCTTTCTGGGGGCCGAGATCACTGATCCAGATACGGCTCAGAGAAAGCCGCTGTTCCCAAGACGGTAACCCCCCGCAGCTGGACGAGGACAGGCCGTCGTCCCGCGGTGGGAGCAGGCCGTCTGGTGCCCCCAGGTGCCCGCCCGCCGGGAGTCTCGCTGCGAGGCCGGACTGTAGCCTCCCCCTCGAGACCGCTTCCCCGGCAGCTTTCCTCACCGGGCGGCCCAAGTTCCACAACGGCTGAGTCTCTCGTGTCCCACCCCCCAGGCTTATTTCAGAAAACCCATCCAGGAGCCTGAAGGTTGACGTGTCCATAGTGGAAGTGTATAATGATGACATTTTGGACCTTCTGGCCAACGAGCGGCGTCCAGCGGTGTCTGGACCCCCGTGGGAGGCGCCGATGACCAAGGCCACAAAGCGGGAGGTGTCACCGCCGACCCGAGCGTGAGTACTCAGCCGTGGCCCGGCCTCTCTGAGCGGGCGGCAGCTTCCCCAGAACCCCGAGTAAGTCCAGTGCGTGGGCCAGACCGGCATGTTTATCGCTGGAAGCTTCTCTGTGTTGCCTTAGAACGCATCTGCATCTTTCGACTTGCTTTAGAAGTTATCTTTTTAAAATCATAATGACAACAGACACATTAACTAACCATTTAAAATATCCTGATGAGAAACGTGGGGGACCGGTCCTGTCCCACATTGCAGGCGAGGGAGCGGGCTCGCCACAGCGGACCCCCACCCCCCAACCCGCGGTTACCTGCACACGCCTCGTGTCCGCTTGTGCGGGTCCGTATTTGAGAGAACACAGTAAACCTCCGTGTGGTGAAGAAGGAAGTCTCCTCGCGTTGCCCGATACACCTGTTCCCTGGATCCACGTCTGGGTGTTGGGGGCGCTGCAGGGGGCAGGGGGAGGGTCTCCTCTTGCTAATGAGGTTGGGGGTGAGCCTGTCCTGGGCTCTTAGAGTCAGTACGGGAAGCGTCTGCAGCTTGTTCTCGCATCTGAAGAAAACTGGGTGCCTTGAGCCGTGAGCCTGCACGGGGTAACCCAACCCTCAGCTTCTACTAAGACTCGCAACGACCCAGGTCCCGCTGGTGGGATGCTCTGAGTGGCTGTCATGGCTCAGCGGCTAGAGCAGGGACGCGGACTTCTGCTGGAGTCCACAGGGCTGTACTACATAAAGGAATGCGGGTCTGGAAAGTGCGGGCCCAGCTGACCACTCCAGAGGAAAGCCGTGGAGGACGCGCCAGTGAGGCCTCAAACAAGGAAGGGGTTTGACTTGCTGTTTTGTTTTGTCTAAGACGCGCTTCAGCCTGCTTTCTTCCAGTAGGTCGGCTTGGTCTGTGGGAGAGGGAGGGGGCGTCCCTCGCCGCCCCGCGGGCGTCCCCATCCCCCGTGTGCTCCTCCAGGCCCGTGCGCAGTGCGGAGGACTTCGTCGCGCTCGCTGCTGGAAGCCTGCGGTTCCGGGCACGGCGCGCCACTCGCGTGCACGCTCGTTCTTCCAGGTCCCACCTGATAATAACGGCCACTGTCACCGCAGCCCCCGCCGGCAGCAGCCCCGGTAAGTGGCCGTGCGTGCCCAGGCAGGGGTATGGAGGAGAAATGGCCCGCGACCTGGGGCTGGAGGTCGCAAACACACCTTCGGGGGATCTGGAACCCGGGCTGAGAAGAGAGGGGACCGGGGCTGTGGGGGGAGCGGAGGGCACGGCTTCGTTGGACAGGACACAACATGGAGGACAGGCGCATTTGTGTCTGGGAACGGGATTCCTGCTCCGTGAGGGAGACTGTGTGACTTGGGATTAGGAAGTCACAAACCAGCATATAAAATGGTGCCAGTTATGTAAGAAAAGCAAGGCACATGTTGCGAGGGTCATGCGTCCCAGTCGGCGAAGACGGGGCTGGCACCCAGGGTGGCCTGCGGGACTCGCAGAGCACGAGCCCCAGGCTGGGACGGATGGGTCGAGCACCAACGTTTCTGCAGGGTCCCGGTGCCACAGTGCACCAGCGGGGCACGGCTGCCCTAGGGCCCACTTCACATGCGGTCACACGGACGCCCGGTCCCGGTGGGCGACACGCCCCTGACCCCGTGGCCATCAGGGCAACCCAGGCAAGGGGGGACGGGGGCGGGTGGGAGCGGCACAGACGCCTGACTACCCTGTGTCCCCCGAACTGCGCCCGATGGCCCCAGGGCCGGGCGCCTGCCGGGAGGGCGGGGCTGTGCGTGGGCAGGCGTAGCCCAGGGAGCTGGCGGCTGCCAGCCACGGTGAGAAGGCTGTGGAGACCAGAGTGGTAATTTTTTGTGTATTTTTTTATGCTTTCCACAGTGAGTATATAATTTAGATTTAAAAAAATCTCTTTAAGAAGACCACTTAGGATTAACGCTTGATGAAATGGACCCACGGCGAAGTGAGGAAGGGCTTTGCCAGGACGTCTGTGGGGCCAGGAGCCAACGGGGGGGTTCACCTCCTCGGGTCTCCGTGCGCGTCATCACTGAGTACTTCCGGGAGCGTCACTCTGTTCCTGGGACCTCGTGGGCACCGGCCTGCCTTCTGAGGGTGACGCTGTCCGTTCCTATGTGACTCAGAGAAGCCCCGTCCCATGGCCAGACCCTGCCGGGCTGTCTGTCCTAGGAAGCGCCCTCTGGAGTGCAGTCCTTCTGGAGGAAGGCTCGCTCTCTAGCACCGCGGGAAGCTGAGGGAGGCCTCGTGGACGTCACTCCTGACTACCCGTCACCCCCTTGCAGAGGACGGGCAGTCACTTGGACCACGGCTCCAGGGGCGGCCGGCGGGCGGCAGAGCCTCGCCCGGGCCCCCCGGGGCCCAGCGAGTGGGAGAGCAGGTGCACGCCAAGCTGCAGCTCGTGGACCTGGCGGGCAGCGAGTGTGCAGGTGAGCCCGGAGCGGGCGCCTCCGTCTGGGGCCAGCGGGGGTGTGGGCGGCCTGAGCAGGGTTCCCGTCTCGAGCGAGCTCGCCCTGCTCCGTGCAGGCCATCAGAGGAGAAGGTTGGTGGGACCGAGGGTCCCCCCACTCAGGGCTCCCGTCCCGAGAAGGGACGGTGTGCTTTCCCTGTTCATTTCTTGACGTGGCCAGAGAACTCGTTGCCCGTGCTGACCACAGGATGGGGGCTTGATGCTGTCCCAGGTGTGTCTGCAGTGACAGGAGCGGCCCTCAGGGAGACTTCGTTCATAAACCGGAGCCTGGCGGCCCTCGCGGACGTCCTGGGGGCCCTGGCGGAGCACAGAGACCACATCCCCTACCGCAACAGCCAGCTCACTCGCGTTCTCCAGGACGTTCTCGGTAACGTGAGGGTCCCCCACCCGGAGAGGCCCCAGACCACAGGATGCCCGGGTGCCACGCCACCTTGTCGCCTGCCCTGGGGGGCCTTGCTCCTCCTGGCCATACCTCCGTGGGGGACGTCCCGGCCCCCAGGTCACTGTGGTCCCCTGTGTCACCGTGCAATGGGCTGCTTGGTTTGCACGAGCCTGGCGAGCTCTCCGAGTAGGTGCTCGGCTTCTTCGTGTCCTGTGTCCCATCCTGTCGGGTACGTGGAGGGCTCGTGCTGCTGAGCCCTTGTGCATACACGAAGCGTGCTGGCCTCTGGCCCATGTCCCCTTGTTCGTGCCGTGCATTGGTTGCAGGTCCAGAAACCCAGGCTGAGGCCCTCACAGAGAGCAAGACTGGAGGGGACAGTCTGCTCTTCTCCAGGCGCCACTCGCTCTGAGGCTAGCTGCGATAGAATGTTCTAGACTTTCCATGCGGCTCCTCTCTCTCTGCGCAGATGGGCTTTCTCCTCAGGATGAGGCCGGGCTGCATCCAGTGTTCACGTTACAGCTTCTTCCTCTAAGAGGATCCCCGACGCACGTGGCTGGGCGCAGGGCGGCGGGGCTCCCGGGGGCCACACGCAGGCCTTGCCGTGGCCTCCCCGTGTCTGCGCGGCTGCTTTCCCGCCCGTGTGTCCTCCCTCAGCTCTTCCTTCTCCCCGGTGTCCAGCAAGCCAAGGCAGCCGGCCGGGGACCCCGCCAGCGCACACCCACACCGGGCCCGCGCCGCCAGCCGGCACCCCACTCGTCGCGGGCTCGGCAGGGGCTGGCGATGCCAGCTTTCCTTGGGTCTTTTCACAGGCCGTTGCTTCTTCTTTTAAAGGAGGGGACGCGAAGCTGCTGGTGATTCTGTGCGTGTCCCCCTGCCGCAAGCACGTGGCAGAAACGCTGCGGGTCCTGGGGTTTGGGGCCCAGGCGAGGCACGTGCAGCGAGGCCCCGCCGGAGGGGGCGAAGCCGCCGCCCGGAAACCCAGGTGAAGGAGGGGCAGGGTCCTTAGGGTTAGCGGGCTTGCACCCCGGCCAGGGGTCTCCCGCCATTACCGGACGACATATGTGTCCTAACATAAGCTCGTTCACCTTGGACTCCACGAGCCTGTTGTTTTCCCAGGAACCAGTGACACACGCTGACCTGTTGTTGCCCAGCGAGAAGCCGGCGGGTCCCAGGAGCCCTGGGGGCCCGGGAGGTGGGGGTGGTGCTCTCGGGCTCTCAGGGCCAAGCGGAAGGAGCTGCAGGTCTGCCGGCCGGCGGGGAAGCTGTGAAGCCCAGACGGGGCTCCGGGGCTGGGGCAGCTCCGAAGCCACAGCCCGGGGGCTCGGGCCGCCCTCTGACCCGCGCGCTTTCCTCAGCGGTGAAGCCCGTTCCCGCGCCTGCAAGACGCCGGGTTTGCGCAAACACGCCTCAGAGAGCAGATGTTTCGTGTCGTTATTCCTCCTCGTAATGGCCCGCCGTCCCCAGCCAACGTCCCAGAGCTGGCCGTGATGGGCGACACATGGCGGGGGCTCTCCGCGCGGGGGTCGTGCATGGGATCCGGGACCCTGGCGCAGCACGAAGTCCCCTGGCCAACTGCGGGCCGTGCACTGATGGAGAAGCACGTGTCGTGCCTTCCCCTCGGCCACAGGGACTCCTTGGGTGGAGGCGGCTCAGAGCTGGTCACAGAGCGGCAGGACACGCGGCCGTGGCGCACGGGGCACGGGCTCTGGAAGGGGGCTCAGACGCAGCACACGTGGCCGCAGTGAGGAGAGTCCGCTCTGACCTCGGCCTGTCTGGCGGGAGACGGAGCAGGATGGGTTCTTGTCAGCACAGACCGGCAAGCCGGCTCCCCCCGCGCCGCTCCCGGGACGGGCGCGAGGACCTATGCCTGCCTCAGTCTCCCCGGGGTGGCCTTGACTCCTCACTGACCTTCCCAGCCCTTCCCGCCCCTACCGGGAGCCCGGTTCCTGGCCAGCTTTTGGCCCACGGGACCCCTCCCAGGGCGGGCAGGGCCAGTCACGCAGACGACTGGGCAGGAGATAGGCCGCGATGAGCATCCTTGGGCATGTGTGTGGCCCCGTGAGCGTGACGGCGACAGGAGCACGTGAACATGGCGTTCAGGTGCCGTGGAGACACAGACGGGGTGAGCCATGCAGGGGCTGGTGATCTGACCTCCCAGAAAGGTGAGAACTTGGCCGTGTTGCAGTCAGATCCGTTAACAAGGCCCCGGTGCGGAGACTCTTCACCACGGAGTGGGGGCCGGTGACAGACACGGTTCCCCGGACTTGATGGGGAGCAGAGCGGGGCTGTCCTCACCTGTGTGTGTCCGGTGGGTGCTAGCCGGTAGGGGGGGTGGTGTCTGTCGCTTCAGGGTCCCCTTGGCAACAGGACACGCCCCCATGGCTCCAAGACACCCCCTCATGTCTGCGAGGACAGTCCCAGGGTCGGTGGGCCTCCGGGGAGCCCCTCCACATGCAGCCTGTGTGGGGGTGCATGACCCGAACCCACAGCAGGCCGGGGACTGGCAGGGCCGGCCCCCTGCTGACAAAGGCCCTGAGTGCGCACCCAGGCCATGAGACTGTGCACGCGCTCCCCCGGCTCGAGGGCATCGTCCCTGCTCCGTGGGGACTTGGGGCCGCAGGGCTCCAGCGGTGAGGCCGGTGACTGCCGCAGCTTCAGAGTCCAGGGACTGTAGCGGTACAGTCCTGAGGGGGTGTCTGGGGCGGCGGGCACAGGACACCAGTCTGCAAGGGGACAGACCAAGAGTGGAGGTGGCCACAGCGCACACAAGGAAGAAAGACCGCTGGCGGTGGGCAGTGGGTTGTGCCCCAGAGAGGGGCTGAGAATCTGCTTTGTGCCCCCCAAGAACAGCCCTGGCCATCCCCTTGTGGGGTGTCCTGTTGCCACAGGGACCCTGCAGTGACAGATACCCCCCCCCCCCCCGGGCTAGTCCCCACCGGACACTCACAGGTGAGGACGGCTGCACTCTGCTTCCCCTCAAGTCCAGGGGGACCCTGTCTGTCACCGTCACCCCCTCTGGGGTGCGGAGTCTCCCGCGTGAGCCCCCAGGACTCAGGGCGGCGCAGTGCCAGCCTCAGAGCCGCTGTTCCGTGCTGGCTTGAGGACCTGCGAACTCATCTGTGACGCGCATTTGGCAGAGAAGAGAGCACCTCATCTGGAGGAGGGAGCTGGAGACTCGGCTGCGCGGGGGTGTCCCTGTCGGGACGCCAGAGCACGTCCTGGGGTTTTAGGGCCTCACAAATTCCCAGACGTCCCCACTCCCCGCGCACAGCCTGTGTCCATCTCCGTCGCCCCGCGGGGCCTGTGTGTCCCCGAGGTGGGGGCTCGCATGCATAGGAGGGAGAGCATGTGGGGGGGCCTGTGGTCTCTGGCCCAGTTGGCTGGTCCCCAGATACACGGAGGGCACCGCCCACCCACGGCCGCCTGCTGGAAGCACAGCTGCTGGGGACACGACAGGGATCGCCCCGAGACTCCAGAACCGGGATGAAAACCAGGGCTGCCCTCACCTGTCCATCCCCTGGGCCCTGGTCTCCCCGAAACAAAACATCGGGGACACAGGCGCACGGCAGGTGTGCGGACTAGAACCTGCTCCACAGGTCGGGCCCGGGGTGGGGGACACAGCCCCCCTGTCCTCAGCAGCCCAGGTGGATCACGGCTTCAGGTCCCCTGTTGCCACTCGGGGGCTCTGCCTCCAGCCCTGCCCCTCCAGTCCCAGGCCGAGCGGTCCATCCTGTGGCCCCCACGTCCTCCTGGCCGCCTCTGACCTTCCTCAGACTCGGTTCAAGCTGCAGTGCTGAGGACACACCGTCGCGGGTACCTGAGTCCACGTGCCCTGGGAGCCGTGGCGCCCCTCAGGCTTGTCTCCCTCATCCTTGGGACTGGCTTACGAGGGCGGCTTCCCCTCCCTTGCTCGGTGCCCCCATCCCCGAGGGTATCTCGGGGATCACGTCCCCCTCAATGCACACTTTCCGTTTGTGCGGCAGCGGCCTGAACCCTGGACCTTGAGCCGCTGCGTCGCAGGAAACCACGAGGAGCCCTGGGCTGCAGGGGCAAGGGGCCGCGGGGCGTCAGCGGGCGGGGTCCGCGGCTCACTGTGTCTGCGCCAAGGGAGCAGCCCGCAGGGTGAGGGAGGGCGGGCCTGGGGCTGGGGGCCAGAGCAGGTACGGGGGGGGTCTCCTGCGGGGAACGGTGAGGCCACTGAGTGCTGTGAGGGGCTCGCGGACAAAACAGAGAAGCATCCGGGCAGGAGGTTCAGATCCCGAGACCCCAAGGGCCCCTCCCCCACCCCCGTGCTGAACTCCAGGCTGAAATGGGGGGACCTTCCCCCGAACAGGCCTGCCTCTGCCCTTCCTGCCTCCTGAAAGCCACGCTGTCCTTGCCCGAGGGGCAGTAACCTGAGAACCCCACACGCCTCTCCCGACACGAGCGCCCCTGCCTGGTCCCCGCGCTGCTGCCCTTTCCACGAGAGCAGTGGGACCCGTGACTTGGTCTTAACCACTGATGGTCGAAAGCATCTTCATTCTGCAAATTTTAGAAAACCACGCAGCCACGTGCAGGTGGCGCCCAACCCCGAGCCCTAATGGGCATCGTGGTCCCTCCGCTCCCCTCCTTGGGGAGCTGTGCCTGAGGCTCAGCTCCTCTTTAAAAGCCCTGGGTCTCCTGGACAGACGCCCTGGTCCCCAGACAACCCACTCTTCTCTGCTGAGTCTCCGAGCCCAGCAGGGCCACGGACTCCGTAGGCTACTCTTGAGAAAGGACGTCCTGTGCTCTGGATTCTGTCTCCCAAGAAGGTTGGCCGCGGTAACCCAGATGTCACAGGGCAGAGTTCACCAAGCCAAAGTGAAAGTTAGACATGCCCTCTGGACTCCGGGTCCAGGGGCCACAGCCGGCAGCCAGCACAAACGGAAGTGCCCCCAGGTCCAGCAGCTGCATCCCACATCCCAGCAGGGCGGCAGCCAGTGCACCCCTGCGCTAACCCAGCTCCCCGGGCCTCAACCCCAGGGCGGGCCCAGGGAGCTACATCAAGCCAGCCCTCGTGGTTTCTGTGATTCTGGACCTGGTAACCCGACCTCTGGCCTCCATCCAAACCGGGCCCCGGCCACTTTCCTGGGCCGTCTGCCCACTCCTGGGTCGCAGGGGTCCTGGGTGGGCTTCCTCTCCAGCCCCCCCCCATCGGCTGCAGTGCAGGGAGACATGTGGGAGCTTTGTCCGGGCCCCGGGCTGCCACAGCCCCGGCCCTCATGACCCTCCTCACTGGTCACCTGTGGTCTCAGGGTGTAGGTGCCTCGGCCCACTCCGCGGTCCCAACCTGCCCTTCTCACAGACCACCGATTGCTGCTAGTTAAGACCCATTTTCCAGGAAAACGTCTGTTTCGCCTGAAGGACAGCCCTAATCACAAAGGAGCACTGGCATTTCTGACTTTCCGGCCACGCTGGCAGCCGCTCTATGGCTTTCATTTTTTCTGGGTGGACAGGAGTGGGGAGGGCTGGAGACCTCGGCCCCGGCGCCCTCTTGCCTCTAATTTTGCTTGCCGCTCACCCCAGCAACCCGAGATTACCCCGTGGCTAACAGACACTTGGCGTAATTTTCCTCGTCTGTCCTCGGGGCCTGGAGGAAACAGAAATAGGAGCCCCTCCCGGGTTCTGGTGCTTTCTCGGGGTCAGCCAACGGTCCCTGCCGCCCCATCTGCCAAGGACACGGGGCACTGGTCCTGGCCTGCCTCCTCCTCCGGCCCCGGGCCATCCTCCGCTGCCGGATCCGTGGGATGGGGGTGGTGGGAGACGGAGTCTGGGTGTGAGCCCCGACGTGCACCGAGAGCAGCTGGTCAGAGATCACGTGGGCCTGAGCCCGCCACGTCCAGCCCCTCCCGGACACTCAGGCCAGGGGCCGCGGGGGCGGCACGGCGTATCTCCAGCGCCCTCTCGTGGCAGCTGGGGACAGACGCGGCGTCATCCAAGCCGCCCCCCCCCAAGGCCTGTCTGCTCACCCTCCTGTGCCTTCCTCGGGCGGGGGCGGGGGCGGGGGCGGGGCGAACCCCAGCTCCTTTCTGCCTCACCTGACACCTTTGTGCAGCAGCAGATCAGTCGGCAGGGCCGGGCCGAGCTCTCGTGCCACGTTTTCTCTGAAGGAAAATAACCTCCCGACGCTTCAGATTCCGCAAGCCCACGTGTGACCACGGGGAGCAGACTTGGTTTGGAAAATCTTGGGAAGCAGCAGACCCTGACAGCTCTGGAAGCTCTTGTCCCGCCCTTCAGGGGACCTCCTGCTGCCTTGTTTGGGGGGGGACAGCGGGGCCCTTCCTCAGCCTTGTGTCTCGCGGCCGCTAGGCTGGGTGCCCTTAGCAGCCTCGGGACGTCTGCGCAGGGGACAGCCTTGACCCTGGCCGGCACCAGCCCAGGGCTGCCCGGGACATCTGACTAGTGACACGGCCACCTTCGGCCACCCCCACGGCAGTGCTGCCCCCTGGCAACGTCAGGCTGCAGCCGAAGGTGGACTGGCCTTGCTCATCTCTCAGGAGCACATCTGGTAAGTGTGAGCCCCACGGGGCAAGTTGTCCTCCGCGTTCCCGTCCCGGCAGCGCCAGCACACAGTGCGGTCACAGGACAAGCCCTCTGGGGTCGTCTGCTCACGCGACCGCCCCGCCCAGCCTCCTGGCCCACTGGCACAGGCCCGTCCGAGTGTGCGTAGGAGGCGGGGACTTAGTGCTTCCTTACACGTGCCTGGTGCGCTCACACTCAAGATTCCCTTTCACAGAAAAGATCAGGAAGCCCAGCCCCGGCGGCATCAACCTTGCTGTCTGTGTGTGTGCACCACACACACGCGTGCACACACACACACACGCCAGATCTGCCCTCCATCTCCAAAATGAATCTGAGTTGAGCTCCCGCACCCACGTGGCCTTCCCAGCACGGGCACGAGACACGGGAGATGTCCTGGGCACAGGGCCGTGTGGTGGTGTGCTCCCCACCACCCGCTGAGTACTCGGGGCCACCAGACGGGCACAAGCCAGGCCATCTAGATCCAGGGGACAGCAGGTGCGCGGGTGTGGATCCTGGGCAGGGGAGAGGCCAGAGGGGCCAAGGTGAAGGGAGCCGTCCCACAGTCATGAGGAGCCTCGGGCGCGGGGCTCGCTGGAACGGTCTCCCGTCCCTCTTGCTCTGGAGCGGCTGCTCTCAAGTCTCAGGAAGGGGTGTAGGTGCCCAGAGGGACTAAGAGGCAGGGGAGACCCGGCACCAGCCCTGCTTTTCCACCGGCACACAGGCGCTAGTCCACTCACGTGCACGCCCCCGTACACACAGGGGCTAGCCCTGCGACTGTGCCATCCAGGTGGCAGCCGGCTCCAGGAAGGCCGCCTGCTGGGGAGCATGTCCCCACCCCAGGGAAGCCTCCCTGCCTGTGTCCTCCTGGGCCACGCAGTCCAACCACAGTCCTGCTCACCGGCCTCTGAACGCCCTGGGTGAGGGTCAGCTGTCCCTCGGATCTCGCTACCACATGAACTCGGACGCCCCGGGCCGCCGGGTGGTGTGAAGCCGCCATCCGGGGTCTGCGAGGCTGGACGGAACCTCTCCAAGCCCAGATGCGGACGAGGGTCGGGTGCAGACGGCGGGGCCGCAGCTGGCCCCGTTCCGCCCCACCCCGCGCCGTCCTCAGATCCCCTCAGTGTGACCAGCGAGGTCCCAGGCCAGGAGTGTGACCTGTGATGGCAAAGGCCCAGGACGCCTGGGCTCTGTCTTGGGCACCAGGCCCTGGCTTTGCTGGTCGGCCCGGCTGCCTCTGGCTGTAGGAGCCCCGCAGGGACCGGGAGTCCAGACCAGCCTGCGGCTCCAGCCCCCGTGCCTCCCGTGGGGTCTGCCTCCCGCGGGCAGCGGCCAGCTGGCGGACGGGTCTGCACAGGTCTGCTCAGGTCTGGGTCACAGCAGGCCCACAGCTCCAGAGAGGGATCGCAGACAGAAGGGTCTAGCAGAAGCCTGTGGCCAAGGCGATGACCAGTGACCATGACCTTGGGCTGAAGACTCCCAGAAGGCTGTGCGCGTGTCCGACCGTCCGTCAGGGTCAGTGCGGAGAGAGCGCAAAGTGGAACAGCGAACACCCCTTCCTTCCCAGACAGATGGGGGCGGGCGACCCGAGGGCCCAGGACGGCCCGGCCCACCCCTCTCGCCTGGGGCCTGTGTGGTCAAGAAGAACTTGATTTCTGCCTCCTCGTGACCCAGATGGATAGAGCTGGGACCCGTCATGGCTGGCGTGAGAAGGGGACCTCCCCGTCCCCTCCAGGCCCAACATCAGTCTGCTCCGCACGCTGACCGGTGAACGCACAGGAGGAAGGGGCGGGTTCGGGGTGGGGGCCTCGGCCAGCGCGGCAGCAGCAGGAGCCTCCAAAGCAGGGAGTGGTGAGGGCCATGCGGGACGCTGCTGACGTGTAGACGAGGTGTGGACCGAGCCCCACTGTGTGGACGCAGTCGTGCTGTGCAGACGGAGCCCCGTGTGGACAGGACTTGCCACGTGGAGAAGCCATGCTGTGTGGACGCAGTTGTGCTGTGCAGACGGAGCCCCGTGTGGACAGGACTTGCCACGTGGAGAAGCCATGCTGTGTGGACGCAGTCGTGCTGTGCAGACGGAGCCCCGTGTGGACAGGACTTGCCACGTGGAGAAGCTGTGTGGACGCAGTCGTGCTGGGTAGATGGAGCCCCGGGGGCACGTGCCGTGTCCCATGGACAGGCTCCACAGTGTGGATGAGGCCCCAAGTGGGCAGAGCCGCATCTGCAGCTGTCTACACCGCAGACTCCTCTGGGAGCCGGTCGTCCCTGCACAGGACCAGGCGGAGGCTGTTTGGCACCGTGCTGCACACGTTCCCGGCGGGGCGGGGGGCAGGCTGCTGCGGGCCGGGTCTGCCCCCGCCATCTGTGGGGGAGAGCAGGTGCACCCACCTGCCCGCCCGCCTCTCCTCCGGCCACACCCCCACGTCTGTCCTCCCCGAGCACACACAGCAGCGCCCCTGGCTGGGGAGGCCACAGAGCCCTGTCTGCCCCCAGCCCCAGAGTCTCTCATCGGGAGGCCCCCGCCTTGCCCTGTCCTCACTGCGCCCTGCCGGGCACACTGTCTACACAGCCCCCTCTCCTGCACAGGCCGCAAGCTCTGTGGGCAGGAGTGGGCACAGACCACAGCCCCTGCCTCAACCAGCACCGCCGGGCAGGGAGCGCTGCTTTGCTTGATCTCCTTCCTTCTAGCCTGGAGGGGACTCCGACAGGAGATGCCTGGGTCCCCCTCCAGGGCCGCGGGACAGAGCCCACTCCTGTCCCAAGGGGCTGAGGGGCTGCTGGGTCGGGGGCTCACGGCCCTGGTCTCTTCTTCCTTTGAACTTGTTGGACTTTGCTCTATTGGGTGGATTTCAGGAGTAAGATCAGGAGGCATCCCCGCAAGTCGGGAACGGCTTCCCACCCCAGTTCCTGCGTGAGGAAGTCTGTCCAGAGCTGTGGCTCCTTCTCCCTGTCCCCCACCCCCGAGTCTAGCTCTGTCCTTCTCTGGGCCATCACAGTGTGACGTTCTCTCCTTCCAGGACACAGTCCCCAGGTCCACCCCCAGCAAGGCGGGGAACCCCCTCCCATAACCGTTGGCGTCGGTCCCTCTTCCTGCCCCTTGGGCAACCACCATCCAGGATGGTGGCCTCCGCCCCCTGGCGAGCACCCCACCGGGAAGGCGGAGACCCAGGGAGCCAGCCCTGCCTGCCCCGTCCCCCGGGAAGCCTCTCGCTCCCCCACGGCCTGATGCAGGTCCAGGGCTCTCTCCCCGGGGGCCTCCAGAGGGTGCAGGAGCCCAGCCCGGGGCTGCCTGGCCTGGGGGAACCCACCTGGTACAGGGCCTCGGCACTCCCGGCCCTCGTCCCGATCAGTGTGACCCGCATGAAGGCCGAGGGCCCCGGGCCGGAGGCTGGGGGAAGGGAGGGGTGTGAGCAGAGCCAGGGACGAGCTCCCGCAGCCGACACTTCTCCCTCCTCCCCTGGGGACTCTGACTTGGGACCAGGAGCCTCCGTGCACTCCTCCTCCAGGGGTCTTGACCTGCAGGGGCCGTCATACGCTGGGTCCCGCGTGTCCCCATGGAGGTGTCTGAGACCCCTGCATGGGTCAGGCTTTCCGTGGGCCATACTCAAAGCCACCGGGTTCCTCCTTGCTCAGGTGGTCCTCGCCCGCGGAAGTGACCGTCCCAGCACAGGGCACCTTCCCGTGGGGCCCCCGTGACCCTGCAGGGCCCCGTGCTGTCATCCCGGGAAGGGTCCTGGCGCTCGCCGCCCCTGCCCCCAGGTTTGCACCGCCCCCTCCTCCCTCAGTGGAAGCAGGCGAGATCTGGGGACCGAATGCTCTGATGTCCAGGCGAACAGGCTCTTCCCCGGAAAACCGCATGTCGTCTTGGTTCCCGTCACAGTGGCTCAGACAGCAGACTTGGACAGAAACACGGACGGAGCCGCAGGTCCTTTAGCAGCAAACCAGACACGAGAGATAACATGACCCCGCCCGCCCTGCTGTCCTGAGGTGACTCAGGGTGACCCCGGCTGGTCCTGGTGACCCGAGGTGACTGCGTGGCATCCTGGGCGCGGTGGGCAGGGCCCCGGAGGAGGGCACGTGCAGGGGGGTTGGCTGGAGCCCACTGGAATGAGGGACGGACCTAAGTAACCCTCAGAAGCTCTTCTTCCTGCTCATTTTCCAGTGTAACAGGCAAGAACAGGCTCCAAGCCTCTAAAACCATTGACGTGGTTGGCCTCATAGCACAGGGCCGTGACCCTCCACCACCTCCACTTTCCAGCTCTCTGATCTGTGACTTCTCCAGAACCTTCCACACAACCACCCACCCCCACTCTCCAGAACCTTCCACACAACTACTCAATCCTACTCTCCAGAGCCTTCCATATACCACATGGCCCCACCCCTTCCTCCCCACCCGTCTGTCACTGGCCCACCTCCAGGAGCTCTGGGGGTTCCTGGGGACGCCGGCCCTCCTCCCCTGCCCCTGCTCTGGGAGTCACTCTGGTCCCCGGACGGTCCTGGGGAGCCGTGTCACCCTACACGTTCTGGGGCGGATCTCGCAAGAAAAAGCCGCTCCCGCAACCCAAGAGGAAGCCCACAGGGGCGCCTGCCCGGTGACCCTTCCTACCCAGACGCAGACACAGGCGGCAGGTCCGCCGAGAGCCTGGAGCCCGGGCTGAGGTCTCAGGCGCCCCCGCCGGCAGGTACAAACCGGACCCAGAGAAGGAGGCCCCGGGGGCGGCAAGGACCGTGTCCGCGGCAGGTTCCTGTGAAACCGGATCCCGTGGCCACCGGCAGCAGCAGCCAGGCTCTTCCCACAACTTGGGCCCCCGGGGAGGTTTTGTTCTCCCAGCAAGTGTCCTTGAACGTCACGGACGTCCCTTACGAGCCTCCCGTCCTCGACGTAGAACTGCACCCTGAGGAAGGTGACGACGGGCGCGCGGGGGCCGCCCGCTGTGCTGCGGGGACAAGCACAGGGAGAAGACAGCAGCCCGGGGGGCTGACGGGGGGGGGGCGGCCCTGCAAGCGGCAGCCCTGAGGCACTGCAGGCCAGCGGCTGAGCCACCCGCGGGCGGCTCTGGGGCCAGGCCTGCTCTCAGGGTCTGGGGACCCGTCTGGGGACAGGCCCGCCGCTTCCAGTCCTCGGAGAAGTACTCGCTGAGCCTCCGCTCCAAGTCCACGAACAGGTACTCGCCGTCTGAGAGGAGAAGCAGCGTCTGGCCGGTGGGGCCCAGCCTCCCGGGCGCTCTCAGCCGTGGCCCAGCAGCGCCCACGGTCCCTCCCCAGGCAGTCCGGGGGCATCACTCCGTGGGCTCTCCGGGGTGTCCGGGAGCTGGCGTGTGTGCGTCCTGCCCTCCGCCCAACGGCTCGTCTCCGGGCCGCCCACCACGTCCTTCCCAACCAGGAGCTCCGGAGTGTCCAAGCCATCATCAGCCTGGAGTCCACAGCGCCCGTCTCTGTCTCTGTCTGTCTCTGTCTTTCCACCTGTCTGTCTGTCCCTGTCTCTGTTCTAGCTCCTGGGCTGCAGGCAGAGGTTTCCTGCCTTGATTCTGACTCAGTCCCAAGCATGTGCCCTCCGCATGACCATGGGGTCACTGGGGCACCCCCTTCCATGACCTCCCCACCCGAACGGCCCAGCTCCCGAAGGAAGGGCTCCAGCCCCGAGAGCAGGAGGGTCTGTCGCGTCCAGCCACCCCGCGGCCCACTGCTCGGCTGCAACGACAGGCCAGGCTGGCTGGGCCCTGGGTCCTCGCAGAGGGTGGGACAGCTCTGGCCGGTCCCCCTTGCAGAGAAGGAGTCCCGGGCACAGGGGTGACCCCAGGTTCCTTCCTGGAACCTGTCCCCCACCCCCAAGCTCATTCTCAGTGTGGCTATCTCAGATGTCCGGACTCAGAGGAGCTGGTCTGACAGGGCCGCTTAGGGGCTGCACACCCTCCCTGGGGACCTCCCTGCTGAGTCAGTGCCCCTCCTCCAGGAAGACCACCGCCGCCCTGCTCTGTGCAGCAGTCCCGGGGGCTCTTCTCAGCCGCCCCAAGCCCTGCCGGTCCCCCTCCTTGACTGGTCCTGCGGGGACCCCAACTGCTGCCTGTCCCTCACAGCCTGGCTGGTCCCTTTATGTGACGTTTGCCCTGGGTGGAGCGTCCGTGGGTGTGTGCACGTGCATGTGGGCTCGCACATCCATGTGCCCGCACACGCACACTCACACGTGCCCACACGCGCACATCCACACGCGCGTGCACACAGGTCATGGTTCAGAGCGCCGACGCCACTCTCCACCCGGGATTCAGTCCCCCAGCGGCATCAATCAGGCGTCTGAGGTCAAACACCGTCTGCCTGAGGACAGGGACACCGAGACACCGGGCGCTACGCCGAAAGCTGCTGGGGACCCTGGGGGCTCTGCTGTGACTCATGGGTTCTTCTCCACCTGCTGAGGGCGTGGTCCCTTCCTGTGTGGACCCCAGACCCGACACGGCTCCCATTCACTTTCAGGAACTGCCCCCCACCCGCTCGTGCATTCACGAGGCCTTCCTGGCCACAGGGACCCCCGAGGGCCCCTCGGCTCCTCTGCCACAGGCAGGGGGGCCTCTCAGGGCTGCCTTCGTCCATCATGTCCACGGGAAAGGGTGCTCTTTGGTGTGTTCCCCCCACTAAGGAGAGCAGGGCGGTCTCAATGCAGGGAACCCAGAGCGCATGGAAACACAACAGGGCAGAGCCCCCACACCCCGAGGGCGACTGTTTCCAGCTCCGGCTCATATCCTTTACCACTACGGGACCTGCGCCTCGGGGTTCCATGTGCCCCAGTAGCTTAACTCTAAGACCTCAAATACCAGACGCTGCCAAGAGCAGAGGAAACACTTTCTCCTCCACTTCCTGCAGGCTCTGTCCTCTGTTTCTGAGACCGCGGACGGTGACAGCAGCCTCAGCCCCCAAGGACAGCCGTCCCAAGAGCACGTGTCAAGCACTTGCAGCTCCTTGCCCGGCGCCACCCAACGTCCTGGGGAGTACGGGCACTCTGGGGACCAGCCCCAGACGCGGAGGAGCCTGGCAAGCACCCGAACCAAGCATCCGGCCCCGGGGTGCCTGCTGCTGTTCCTTCATTCGCGCATCCAAAGTCTATCCACTCCACCCCGTCCGGAACGGTCCCGCACACCCATCACACACGGCCCACAGCCATGCGGCCAGCGGGGCCATGGGCAGTCAGGCGGGGCGGCCTCTAGTCTCTGCCCCGGGGGCTGGCGGGCAAGCGGAGGGGCTGGAGGCTGTGCGGGACCAGAGGCCGGTCAACAGGCTTCTGCACAGACAGGGGCTCTAAGTGGTGCGGCTCAGGAAGGGGAGTGAGCCACGGCCCCCACTGCCGCTGGAGATCCAGACCCCCAAGGCCACACCCGCCCCCCGGGGCCTTCGGGGATTCTCTGCTTCCCTGAGCCACACTCGACCAGGCGGGCTCTGGTGCTCGGCCCCGCGGGTCCTGGAAGATGAGGCGTGTGTCTAGGGCTGTGGGTCCCCAGCCCTCCCCAACAGATACCCCAGAGCTTGGCCTCCACTGGGGCCCACCAGGAAGCCGGGGACCTTCTGCTGCCATGATGAGCTCTGTCCCAGGAACCAGGAATATGTCCATTTACGAAGCATGAAACCCCAACCCCCAGTGCACACACCCCCAATACAGTGGGTGTCTATGCAAACGTGTATTTCCTTTGATGTATCACCTGTGTGGACCCAGACCGGGGCAGCAACCAGCAGTGGTTAAAACGAGGCTTGTAGACATAAGCTTTAAATTGGGGGCAAAGCTACCCATCAACTTAGCTTTCCTGGCAGATTGGGAAAAGTCCACCAATATTAAAATTTAACAGCAAAGCCACAGTCTGCTGCCTCGGGCTGTAAACCCAGGACGGCTGTCCGTCTGCCTGCAGCCCTGTCTGTCCATCCGGGCCTGGAACAGGAGGGGCTGCCTGACAAGCGCGGAGCAGAGGCCAGCCAGGGGCTCCGTCATCCCCTCCCTGAGCCAGGGCAGAGGCCAGGGGAGCTCAGGCCGCCGGCCGGCTGGCGGATCGGAATCCTCTTTCTCTGGCGCTCCGTCCCAGCGTCTTGGGGAGAAGGTGCTCCGTCCTGACAAGCCCAAGCCCCCAGGGATAGGGACTGTCCCAGTCACTCACGGCACGGCTCGTGGGGGGGCACCAGCCACTCCTCGGGTGCCCTCCCCGAGGCCACGTGCCCTTCAGAGCCCCATGCGGCGACCCCGTCTCCCATGCACACGCAGCCCCTCGGACTCCCCTGCTTCCCTCCTCCCCCCCGGGGACCCCTCCACCAAGCCCGGGGGTCTCTAGAGGCCTAGAGCCGGGGGTCACAGAGGAAACCCCCAAGATGGGAGACAAGCTGGGTGGCTCCTGCTCTTCTGCCGGCACACCTCAACCTTCAGTTGCAGGGAAGATTTCTTCTGGACCCAGGACTCTGCTACGGACCCATGTTTCCAGAACCCCGGATGGCTGAATCGGACCGCAAGCCTCGCCCAGGGTTTCCAGTTCACGGTTTCTTCCAGAAAGAACTGGAGTAGACCCCTCTCCCCTCTAGAAGGCCAAGGGAGTGTGTGTACACATGGGAGTATATTAAGTGTGTGAGCCTGTGCAGGACTGTGTGAGCCTGCACACGTGTGTTTATGGGTGCGTGTGCGTGCCCTGTGTAACTGCGTGAGTGTGCGAGTGGGGGACGTTGGAGTCCACGTGCAAGCGTGCGTGTGCTCGGCGGCAGCACGGACTCATCCAGGTAACCTGGTGCACACTGGAGCCTGTCTGCGGTGGGTGACGCAGGCGGGCACTTCCCTGAAGAGGCCACTGCCCCCGGGCAGAGAGTCCCCAGGTGGGGTCGTCAGGGCGCGCTGACTTACTTCTGACCACACCGAGGCGAAGAAGCGGGCGTCTCTGAGGTTGGCCGTGTCACACGCCTGCTGGAAGAGCTCGTGCCCGGTGGCCCGCACCTGCGAGGCACGCGGGTGCTCAGGGCCTGGAGAAGGGGTGCGCAGCGCCGGGGGGGGCGGGAGGACCACGCTGTGTCCCACCCAGGCTCCTTGGTGCTGCCCGCGCTGGACACTGGAGGCCCCTGACCCAGCCGGTGGGGGGGGCCTGCGGTCTCCGTCCTGGCCTGTGCGGGGGCCACCCACGGACAGGGTGGGGTGCGCTCTCCGTGCCCCACGGGACCCCCGCTGGCCGTGCTCCTCACTGCACACCCACCTCACCCAGACCCTTCCCGGAAGCAGGGGTGCGGGCACCCCATGAAGGGGTCGTAGTGGCTTGGGACCCAGACGGGGCTGCGGGTGCTCCGAGGGTCCCCGGCCCCCACCCACCATCCCCATGGGCCGGGCTGTGTGCTCTGAGCCTTGCGCCTTCCCGCCTCAGCCTCCCCACGGGCGCCTCCGGCCAGGGTCGCCCCGTGCTTCAGGGGACGCTGGCCGCCACCCGCCAAGAAGCCCCTGGCTCCCACTCGCGGGGTCAGGAGCCGCCTCCACGCCTGAGCCTGCGATGGCTCTCAGGTGGGTTTCATCTGTGCGCACAGGGGAGGCGCATCCTCCGGCCACACCCACTGTCTCAGCCACGCCCCTGAGGTGGGCCACGTCACACACACATGCGTGTCACCCCAGCAAGATTCCGTTACACCTCAAAACTGTGGCAAATACCCCGTGAGCGTCCCTATTTCTGGCTGTTCTGTGAAGGACGGCTTTTTTACTCTTTGTTGACTAGAATCAGGGCTCGAGCCTGGGCTGGTGCCGGACCGGGCACAGGTCTGCTCTCTCTCTGGCCGCCCTTGGTCCCGGGGCCCACGGCGCTGCCCACAGCAGTGCCCACTGCCTGCACTGTGCGTCTGGCGAGCTACTTGGGCTTTGCATGTCCCGGACCTGCTGGCCTTGTGCCTCGGGGCCCATGGTCCCCCCAGCCAGGCCTTGGCTCTGGTGCGCATGGGAGTCCCCGCCCGCACTGTCCCAGGGCAAACTGCTTGCCGGCCGCGCCACCTGAGCTCCCAGCCCCGCAGCGAGCAGGAGCGCCCCGCGTGCAAACCCGCGCAGAGGGAGCAGGACCGGCCGCGGCCTGAGCGTGAAACCCGTGGGCTCTTGCCCAGCGCTCCGCTAGGACGGAGGTGTCCCCAGGACACCCCAGGGATGTGCCCTGGGATTTCGGGAAGGGGCCCGCCACCATCTCAACTCAGGGGACGTGGCTCTTCTCAGTGGTGAAACGCCGTGAGTTTGGCTTCGCCCTCATCCGTTAACACTGCAGCACTACGGAGACACGCCCGCCGTGCGGCTTTGCACACCTCCAGCAAGGGTCCTCCCCACCACAGCTTCCTGGTGCCCGGGCGTGCAGACACGCGTGGGGTCGCCCTCGTGGCTCACGCGGCTGACACCCTGAGGGTAAGCTGGTGGGCTGTGGACTCATGCACACCCCTCTGTCCATCCAGCGTGTCCGCACTCACGTTTGCTCCATGAGCAGCTCCAAGGCACCCCCACAGCGACAACCATGAAGGGGAGCCACAGCCCAGGCCCACCAGCTCCCGCCTCACCCCTTCTCTCCCCGAACACCCCTAACCTCCTGATTCTCCTGCTTAAGGATGCCGCCTCGCCAGGGAGGGAGGACACAGCAAGACCGTGTCTCTGGGGGACAAGAGGCGGGCTGACACTCCCCGTGACCATGGGCCACCTGGAAATGATGGCTTGGGGACCGTTCTGTCCCTGGGGTGACCGGTGGCATGGGAAAGGGCAGCTTGGTGTGGAGGTCATGACGGCACACGGGACTGGCCCCGTCTCCGAGGGTGTGTGGGTCTCCGGAAGCAGGCTCTGGTGGCTGGAACACTTGTCTGTGAACGCAGACAAGCCGCTTCTGGTCAGCCACCTGGGGTTTTTAAACAGCTGCAGTGCCTGGCGGACGAGCCACACGGCTCTGTGACGAGCGTCAGGCCTCAGCCTCCAGAGAAATGCTCCAGTGAGTCTCGATCTGCGTTTGAGAGGAAGGTTCCAGGGTCTGGTGGACGAACCCCTGAATTAATGGGTTATGTGATCTGCATCTCATGAGAGCAGACCCGAGTAACAGGCCAGGCAGTCTGTCACGGAACCTGTGGCCCCGGGCGCTGTCGCGGAAACTGTGGCCCCGGGCGCTGGTGCTCAGAGGCGGGCAGACAGCCCCAGCGGTGCCTCCCCCGGCCGGGGCGCTGCGGTCCCTGCACTTGCCGAGGCGCGGGGGCATGCCTGCGCCAGCTTTGCCCTCACTGGTGGGCGTCCCTGAGGGAGGTGGACGGGGCTCCAGGAGGGCCAAGAACGTCGCCTCCCTGAAGACGCGGGCGGGCGAGGTGCCAGAGACCTCCGGGAAGAGGGGCTGCTCCAGGAGCCAGGTGCGGCCGAGGGAGCAGAGAAGGGAAGACGGGCCCAGGCGACGTGTCCAGAACGGAGCCCAGGCCCTCAAGAACCTGTGCTTGTTTCTAATGCCACAAAGCTTTAGTGTTTGGGGCAAAATGTGCCACAAAATGCCACCGACTCCCTAACATCATCACCTTGTTGGAACAAGGGACCTATGACAGTTGCCTCTGCCCCTCCCTCAGGGTCCCCTCCCACAGTCACCCTCTTGGTGTCCCCACAATCCCCCATAGTCACTTCCATAGTCCCTCTGTGGCGCTCTCAGTCACCCCAAGGTCCGCCCACAGTTACCCCCCAGTTTTCCCCAGTCACCCCCCTACAGTCTCCCCCTGGTCTCCCCACAGTCCCCCCAGGGCCCACCCCACTGTCCCCCCACAGTCTCCCCAGGGTCCCCCCGTAGTCTCCCCACGGTCCCCGAGGGTCCACCCCACGGTCCCCCCACAGTCCCTCCACCATCCCCCCCACAGTCACAACCACTGTCCCCCCACAGCCACCTCATTGTCCCCTCCATGGTCCCCCACTCCCAGTCCCCCCGTGCTCACCCCCACAGCTAGCCACAGCTGCTCCTGGGTGGGCAGCAGAACCAGGATGTCCCTGGGCTCCATGGTCATCTTGCTGGGTCGCTGTGTCCCTGTGTCAGCTGCTCTCGTGGTGGCACGCAGGCTGTCAGGATGGGCCCCCTCCATGGCCCCCTGCAGGGAAGACTGGTCAGGGGCCCCGCCGGGGAGAAGCTGAGCTGCCCACACCTATGTGCCACCCACACGGACGGGGCCACGTGTCACCACCTGTTGGGTCCTCCCCGGCCACAGGTGGGAACGTACCACCCCAACTCCCCTGGGGACCGGTGCGTCTTGCGCTCCTGGCTGGGGAAGTAAGCGGAAGACGGAAGACAGTGGGGCCAGCGATCCAGCCAGGCGGGGCACAAGGTCCAAGCTCATAAACAGCCCTGAAGGGGACGGGCGTGCGCCCACTGGAATGCAAATAAACAAAGTCAGGCGGGTACCCGCCCTCCCCTGCCTCCAGCTGACCCCAGGCCCCCAGGGACCACCTCACAGCCCCTGTGCCTCTGCCAGCACTGCCTCCCTCCTTCCCAGGGAGCGGGACAAAGGGTCACGGTAGGAGCCCTTGGCGAGGACACAAATACCAGAGCAGGATCATCCCGGAGGTTTCTGGAGAAGCGGGAGGGAGAGCGAGCGCAGGACCCACAGATCCCAGACAGGCACCTAGAGTGTCGGGGCCCAGAGTCCAGTCCCCAGCGTCCCTGCTACGGAGGGAACGGATGTGGAATGATGCCGCACCACCGGTCCCAAAGCGATCTCCTGCAGGCGCACCCGGCCTCCCTTGCGCAGCAGAAGCCCACGTGGCAGCCCCCCGCCGAGGGTCACGGGCTACCTGCTGCCCCACAGGGAGGAAGACCGCCCCAGGGGCAGGCTGGGGGGAGCTGCCGCGGGAACTCGGACCTCCGGGAAGGGGTGACTCCAGACCCGGAATCAAAGGGGATGGGGAGCAGCGCCCTGAGGGGCTCCAGATCCCTGGGCCGCGGGATGCGGGAGCAGGTGTTCCTGCCCCTGCGGCGTCCAGGGGGTGCTGTGAGGCTGCTGGGCAGGTCCTGTGAAATTGGGTCCCCCTGTCCCCTCTGCTGTCGCTCTGCAGGGGTGAGGAGGTCTGGGCCGCAGACACGCAGAGGGAGCGGGCCGGCTCTGCCAGTCGGCGCATGCGCCCCTTGCGCCCAGAGGCCGGGGCGTCCCGGCTGGGCCGGTTCCCCGCGGATCTGCAGGGCCGCGGCCCCATCGTTTACTCTGTCCATCCCCGGACACGGGCGCAGCCTCTCTGCGGGCGCTTGACCGTTCCCGACGAGGCCGACAGCCCCAGGGAGCACGTGCTGGTTTTCGTGATGCCGCGGGCCTCCGAGGGCCTGGGGTCAGCGACTGCGGCCGCCGCGGCTCCTGCTCCGCCCAGCACGGCCGGATCCGCTCCTCTCCGCGGGCCTCCGGGCACACGGGCAGGACCTGGGGCGGCGGGCGACCCCACCAAGCGCGCACGGAGCGAGCGGGGAACCCGCGCTCAAGTCCCGAGGCCGCGCGGCGGGGGTGACGCGCCCCCCCTGCGCCTGGGGCTGGGGTCCGCGTCTCAGGGCTTCGGGCCACGGGGCTCCGAGCGCCTGCGGGAGAGAAAGGGGACACCGGGCGTCCTCCCCGCAGGTGCGCTTCCCGGTCGCGCCCGAGCCCCGCCCCCAGCCCCGCCCCGTCCCCACGCCCCGCCCGCTGACAGCCCAGGGCGGGTGCGGGGAGCCGCGTGAGGACGCCCGGGAAGGCCGGCTCCGCGCCCTCCGCCCCTGCGCAGCGGTCCGCACCCCCAGCTCCCGGGCTTAGCGGCGAGGCGGACGCGGTCCTCCCCTGGGGAAACAGGAACCTGGCAAGACCCCCCCCCCCCGAAAACACGCCGCTCGTCCACGCTCTTCTGATGCAGGGGGCGGGGCGGGGCGAGCGGGACGCGGGGGCGCCTGCCCCGCCTCCGCCCCGCCCGGCTCCCCTCCGGCCCCTCCGGCCCCCTCCGGCCCCCTCCGGCCCCCGCGGCTGCGCCAGCCCCTCCCCCGGCGCTGCAGAGGCTGCCCACAACCTCCCGAAAACCGGGCTCGGGAAGTGGTCGCCGGCCCAGCTTCCAGGAAACGGGGCGGGACCCCCGCGGGGCCGGGGCCGGGCCAGTCGGGAACCAAGGCCGAAGCAGGCTGCCCGGGGCCGCCAGCCCACAGCGCGCGTTCTGGGGAGCCCTGGACTGGCCGGGGCGGGCGACGCCCGAAGGAGCAGGGAGCGGGTCGCAGCCGCTGGGCCTGGGGTGATGCGCAGGGACACCTCAGAAGGCGGGGGTTGCGGACCACAGATCCGCTAAATGCACCAAACTGTTCACGTCAAAGGAGTGCATTTTACAGCATTTGAGTCACACCCCCGGAAAGCTATTAAAGTACGTAACACGTTATAATACCGTAGAAAAACGTGAAAATCCAGGCGTGGCGTGAGCACACGTGTGCGAGCGTGTGGGCGTGCGGAGCACACAGTCCGACGGAGGAGGAGCGGGCCTGCCGGCCTCTCCTCCAAGCCCCCTCGCTCGCCCTGCTGACACAGGCCCCCTTTCCCGCACTGGTTTGCTCGTGGTCACCAGGACGCGTTCTGGGGTGAGGACTCTGCGTTCAGAGGTCACGCTGCTTAGGTGTCGGGCTGTGAAGGGTCCGGCGGTGGCCTGCCCTCACCTGCACCCCTGTGCCCGCTGTGCATAGCCATGTGTCTCCCTGGGGCCCGGAGCCCGCAGGCCTCACAGCACCTCACCAAGCGCTTCCCTCCTTCCCACGGTCCCGGGATGGACTGGCAGCCAGGGGCACCCAGCTTGGCTCATTTTACTACTGGGGAAACATAGCGCCCAGGGCTGCTATGGCATTTCTAGCCTGCACCTGCGGGGAGCCTCCTGGGATCCCATGGGAAGCATCGCTCCTGTAACGACCCTGGAAGGACAGCTCAGCATTTCGGGAAACAGGGGCCACCTGCCTCGCTGGGACGGGGCGGGCCAGGGCTCCCTGTCCCCAGTGGAGCAGGATGAGCTGGTCCAGAGAAGGACGAGAGCAGGGGAGGCTCTGAGCTGACCACACGGACCGTGCTGTGTTTGCCTCCCGGTCAGAACCCTTGACCTCAATTAAAACCGGAAAGCCCAGGAGCAGGGCGTGCGGGAGGCCCCCACACCGGCCCGGCCGCGCCAGCCGCCACTTCTCTTGCTGACCTTCGACGCAGGTTGCGACGGGCTTCGGCACAGACGACCGCTCTGTGGGACAGACGCTGCTGGGCGGGATTTCACACACTGCTCGGGGGCGAGGAGCAGGGTCTGCCCCCATCCTGCAGGAGGACGCGGGGCCTGCACTCACACCCATCCCCACGAGCCCCGCACAGAGCAGGGCACATCTGGGACAGCGAGAGGCTAGACCAGGGGAGGGACTCTCAGGAGCCAAGGCTGGTGGGGGACCCGTGGCCCCTGGATGTGGCAGGACCAGGGCTGTGAACGCCACACCCCTAGGAGCACGAGACCCTCAGGCCCTGGGGAGGGACATCCCTGGGCGCACCAGAGACCACCAGCCCCTAGGCCCAGGCTGTAGTGAGTGTTTCTTTTCCGGAGACAGCACAGATCAGGCCCCCAGCAGCCCCTGGCCTCTGAGACAGGCCCTGCTTGGTCCCTAGGCCGCCTCGGTCTCCCCTGGACCGCAGGCCAGCTGGGACAGAGGTCCCGGGTCACCCACCCCTTCATGGAACACTGTCTCTTGGCAGGCACGGATCTTTCAGAAACGGGCACAAAACTGTTGAATTCGTTATAACTCAATGGCATGTGCCTTTTGTGTAAGTGCTGGTGGAGGGGGTCCCTTCAGAGAGATGAGTCACCGTGGACACGTGTTCTGAAATCAGAAAGATCGACCGTCCTGTTGAGCCAGGGCCTCTGTGAGTGAGGTGAGCAGGACGGAAGCACATCTGGGGCCCAGTGGCACGGCACGAGCGGGCGTGCTAGGGCCCCGGGTGCTGGCACGGGTCCCACGGGGGCCCCCAGACCCGGGTGTGGCAGACAAGGACAGGGATGCACCTTTGTCCCCAGGCTGGGGGCTGGAGCATGGCCCCTGCATCCCTGGGAGACAGGAGCACACCCCGCGTGCAGAAGGAGTCATGCATTTCCTCACCAGGCGGTGCTTGATTCCCAGCCTCCCTGAGCTGGCGTCTCCCCTGCTGCCGCTGCGGGCCCACGGAGAGCCCCAGGGCAGGGATGCCCCACGCACGCCCCACAGAGCCCCAGAGGAGGGGCTGGCCGGCAGCCACAGGGCCTCTTTGGGGACAGAGTCGAGGGGTGGCCAGTGAGATCAGCTTCTCGACCAGCTCGTTGGCGAGTGGAGGCTGCCTGGCCGACTGTGAGCGCATCCCGCCTTGAGATCTGCCCTCCTGCCGTGGAGGAGGGGCAGCGCCGGCCTCCGGGACGTCCACTCAAACATCATGTGTCAGCCCCCCTCGGTCACAGCATTTAAGGGGAGAAGTAAGACGTCTTCCGCATTGCACCCACCCTTCCATTTCCAGGAGAGTCCCTATGGACCGTGGCCCTTGTCACCTTCCTGTGCCCTCCCTCGTGGGACACCCAGAACTGGGGGTCGCCGGGGCCGGCCAGAGGATGGCGGCGGTGGACAGTGGTTGGTGTGCACCTGGAACCACGGCCCCACCCCCAGGACGGTGGGTCTCCCACTCCATGGAGTTCCCGGGAAGAGCTGGCAGGAGTCCCACCGAGGCCCCCCGACCCTGGACAGGTGACAGCTAGGACGTCATCACTGCCACTGAGGTGGGGACGAGAGGGCGAGGCTCCCAAGCTGGGTCCCCGCCCGAGGGCTGCCGATGCTGTCTGGCTGGGACACGTGGTGGGACAGCAGAGCCCTGATGCCCGCGCCCTCGGCCGCAGGAAAGGGCGGGGAAGGCGGGCTGCGGCCGAGGGGGCTGGACGAGCAGGGGCGGGGGCCGGGCAGCCCCGCCACCGCAGCGGTTACTGAGGCCTAACGGCTCGCTGGGATGGGGAGCGGGGGCGGGCGGCCTGGGGGTGCTGTGTGGACAGACAGACACACAGACAGGCCAAGCCTTGGAGCTCCGAGCTCCCTCCCACCCCTCACCTTTCAACCCCCATCAGTGACAGGGACAGACAGACGTGCCTGTGATTTCCTTGTCTGTCCGTCTGTCTGCCATGGCTCACTTCCACTCCTGGGAGGCCCGCCTGCAAGCCTCCTTCTCCGTGGCACGGGCCACCGGTGCCCTCCTGGGGAACCTGGGCTGTCCCACCCTCCGTGACTCACAGGGACACGGCAGCCCAGCCGGGGTGGGCTGTTCACTCATCCCCAGGCTGGGTCACTGCGCACGTCATCGGGACAAAGCGGACCAGCGTAGTGACTTCGTTTCCGCATCCTTACTGGCTGAACCAGTGCTGACCCTCCGAAGCCCCTGGGGCCCCAGACGTCCCAGAAGGCACCTTGCGGGGGGGGGGGGGGTAACTCGGAGTTAGACTGAGGTGTCCCTGGGGTTCCGGGTGGGAGCAGGAGTCTGCTGGAGGATGAGAAGGCCTCCCACGGCTGGAACAGCACGGCCCGGAGCCGGGCCCGACAGCGGAAGCCACGGCCCCCGGCAGGAGCCCTTCTTCACTGATGCAGGGGCGCGTGCTGAGCCACAGGCGAGCTTCCGCAGGCTCTGCTGTCCTCACTGAGAAGCGCGGAGGACAGCCCCTCAGCAACGATGTCCATCCTTCCCGCTGCTCGGACACAGAACTGGGGGCCGCCTCCTTCCTCTCTCCCCTACCCCGAGTCCAGACAGTACCGAATTCCCTTTGAAACACCGTTGCGCCGACCTGCCCACATACCCACCCCCAACACCACCGGTCCACACCGCTCTGGTCTCCCGCCTGGGCCAGGACCATGGGCTCCCAAAGTCTCCGCTTTCAGACTTGCCCACATACCCGACACCTCCGCCTCCGGAATCCTGCTGACCGTGGGGTGTATCATGTCCAAGCCTGGCTCCACTGTCCTCCAGGGAGAAGCTGGAGACGGACAGTTACCCCACGGGCCAGCCTGTTTGCTCTCTGGCCTCCCTTCTTCCTACCCCAGGACCGGTGCGTCGGCCGTTCTGGTGGCTCGTCCTGCACACCGGCCTGGCTTTCAGAAGCCAGCTCACGTGCCTTGTTGTCGGGGAGGCCTGTCCTGATTCCCGGGGCTCCCCGTCCTTCACGGCACCGAGTGTAACCAGACACGCCGTTCATCGTTTCTCTCCCCCTGGAGAGGAAGCTCTGTAAAGCCTTGTTCACGGACGTAGCCCCACTGTGTGGACTCGCCAAGTATATGTTGAGCTAAAACAGAGCTACTACCTGCCCAGGGCTGACGCAGTGACCCCTGGGTGGCCTCTGAGGCCGTCGTGCAGACTTGCAAACTGAGCCTCACGGACTGTCTCTGGAATCCAGGCCTCGGGCCGCTGCCCGTGGTTTCCTACCTGTTTCACGTCCGGCCTGCTCGCTGGAGCCCAGGGGTGTCGAGAGCCCCTTACCGGCCTGGTCTGCCGACTCCCGTAGGCCCCGGAGGGAGCTGCCCCCAGGCACATGCGGGGCCCCGGGGTCCGTCCCTTCACTGCCTCCGTAGGACAGAGGTGCTCTGCGAAGTGCAAGGTGTTGTCACCCCCGGTGCGTCAGGCCGACTCTCCAAGGACTTGGTGGGGGACGACAAAGAACACCCAGTCCTGCTTGTCGAGACCACTTCGCAGTCCCCAGCACAGTATAGCAAAGCCACAGGCACCTGCCTTCAGAACCGCAGGGCTGCAGAGACCCTGGGGCGAGCGGCCCGTGGGGCCCACCGCTTCCAGACTCCTGCGGGGCCGGGCAGGATGCCAGCGCCCTGCCCTCCGAGTCTCCCCCACGAGCGGCCCTCTGTGCCTCAGGAGCCCGGCTCAGGCCTTCCTCTCCCCCAGGAGAGTGCTCTCCACCCTCCTCCTCCCCTCGGTGCTCCGGGACCCCTGGCTGAACTCCGCCTCCCCGCCAGATCTCTCCCCACCGAGCTCTCTGCAGACTCCCCCATCCCTGCGGGCCCCAATCTGGCCTCTTTGGGGGCGCCCCGCTCGCAGGCGCAGTGTGCTCCCACCCCAGTGCACATCTGGAGCACGGCAGCTCCGCGGCAGGCCCAGCCTGTGAGGCGGGGGCCCGGGAATCTGCATTTTCAGCAAGTTCCCAGGACCGTGCCTGAGAACCCGGGCCACAGAGCCGCACGCGAGCCCAGCAGGCACCCAGAAACCTTGCTGAGTGGGGTCACGGCACCCGCCTGGTGGGGACCCCCTGTCTACTCACTACCACGCAAAGGTGGCCACCGCGGGACATCAGGCTGACGGCCTCCCCCGCCCCCACAGCTCTCCCCCTCACTCGGAGCCCGTATGCTGTCACGGAGACGCTGGGTCTGGAGGGACAAGTCCGGGCGGCTGCCGTCCCCGGTCTCCATGGCTGGCCTTGCCGGCCGGTGCCCCTCCAGCTTCCGGAACAGCGGAGCCCGCCCCCCGCCGCCCCCGGGGCTCCCGTCACCCATGGCTCTCGGCGAGGCTGACCTCTCACGCCGGTCTCTGTGGGGAGGGCTCCCTGGCCGCCCACAGCTCTCCCTCCCGAGGCGCCCACCTCGCCCCGCTCTTTCTGTTGACCCCCAGCACGCAGCGGGGCCGCAACGGCTCTCCCGGTGTCGTGGCCGTGACTGGCCTCGCTCACGGACGAAGCCCTTCACACACGGTGTGCGTCCTGGCTGCTGTGTCCCCACGGCCTTACCAAGCGTTGGGCTAAAGAGAGTGCCCAGTAATGACCCACTCGATGGATGGACACCTGGCCCGGGTAGAAGACCGCCCCGATGGTGGCCCCACGGCTGCTGTCCCGTGAGGCCGACCTGGCCAGAGAGAAGCGGTGCAAAGGCGGCCGGGAGGAGCCCGGGGCACACGACGCCCGGTCCCGGAGAGGGACCTGAGGACCCAAAGCTGTTCGAGCTCCATGTGGCTTCCCCCACTGCCCAGCTCAAGGCCACAGGCGACACGCACGCACTCCGTCCTCCAGCCTGTCCGCTGCAACGGGCCCACACCTGTGGTGTTGCACTCGGTGATGTCCAGCCCCAAGTAGGAAGGTCACTGTGGACTACAGCGAGGTTCCTTTCACATTTGTACGTTAGCCTTTACAAGGCGGCTCAGGTTTCCCGGACCAGCTCCAGGGTTTTCTCTTGCTCAAGGCGGCATCGGTGTCCCAGGAAGGTCAAGGAAGGCAAACTCACGGTCTTTTTACAGAACCTTCAAAGAGGTTCTTAGATCTTTGCAGGAAACAGACATGGGATTAGAGGCCAAGTCTTTGGAACTCTTAGAGACTCTGACTGTGCTTTGTTTGGAGTAAAATAAACGTACCTGGACCTCCCTGGTCAGACTCTCTGAACGGCACCTGCTCTTCAAAACGACCCAGAACCTTCTGCTCCTTCACTTGAGAAGCCGAGTTCAGGGCAAGTCTACCAGAATTGAAGAGGTAAACAAACCCCTATGGTTAGAGGTAGAATGAAAACGTTTTTGGCTTCGCTGTGTTTCCTGTTCTGTTTGTCCGGTGGTGCGGTGCTGGGTCGAATGGTGAGCAGACATCCTCACCCGGGCCTGTCTTAGGAGATGCCTGTGCTGCTCAGGTGACCCGGGCCCCGCCAGCCACTCTGTAGCAGTTGGCCTTGGAGAGTCAGCTTTCCCAGGCTGGTGGCGGGGACCCCCGGCTGCCTTCTACGCTGCCGGGGAGCTTGGCTAACACCTGACATCTGTACTTCGTATTTAAATATATGTTGTATTTATGCTTTAAACGTTCCCAAATGCCTTGATATACACAGTCCAATGAGACAAAAAGGCCATGCTGCTTCCATGTTATAAGGAGGGAACCACCGTACAAGGGAGGCAGGAGAATTGCTCAAGAACAGAATGGATCCACGGGGTTAGAAGCAAACCACGGAGGAGCCCACCCCGCCCGGTGTCCTCCCAGGCCTGGAGCATTCCCTCTCGGCCTCCAGACCAGAGCTGCCCTGGGGCACATCGTAGCTGCGAAGATCCCTCCTTGGTCAGCACCAAGCGCTTAGATGAGGAGAGTGGGTGTGGGCCCCGGGGAGTAGCGGTCCCTTCTCAGAGAGCCGAGAGAGCGCGGAACCGACAGGATACGCGCACCGTGGGGTTGCGGGAGAGGGCAGGTTTGCCGCATTGGTTCCAGGGCTTGTGGGGCTGGAGGTCCGGGCAGAGCTGAGGTTGAAGGCCGTGGGCAGCAGAACCGCCCCCACCCCAGGGCCTCAAACTGGTGTTCTGACGTCTTCAACTGATCGGACGTGGCCCTCACGCATGACAGAGGAGACGTACCTGCTTTACTCGAGTCCGAGACATCGAGGCCCGTCTCCCCTGAAAACCCTTTCACAGCCGCGTTCCGGTGACGTTTGACCACACCCCCCAGGGCTCTGTGGCCCGGCCCAGTGGACACCTCCGCCGACAGTCCCCCGGGGCTCTGCAGGGCAAGGTCCTCACCAGGGGACCATGAGCCGCAGTAAACAAAGGCTCTCCCCGCCCCGAGCTCCGAGCTCCGTGTGCCGCCCGGCGGGACCGCTGCTTTTCCAAGCGGGGAACTCGCAGTCGGGCTTGTCCTGGGCGACCTCAGGATGCGGAGCTCCCCGCGCCGGCCTGCAGGGATCTTCAAAGTTTGTATAGACGCCTCCTCGGGGTTCAGGCGCATCTACTGTCCAGATGGTGTCCGGAGGGCCTCACTCTGCCAGGCCCAGTGCTTGGAACATCTCCCACCGGGCAGGGCGTGCGGCCAAGGTCAGGGGAGCAGGAAGGGGCTTCCAGATGCCGCATCCAGCTCATGGGCCGCCCCTCCTGAGCACGTCCCCCCACACCATGGCAGGTCCCAGCTCTCAGAGCCCTGGGGTGCCTGATGAGGGTGCGGCACCGGGGGAGGGAGGCTGGCAGCCTCTGAGTCTATTTGGGCACCCCTGCTCCAGCGGGCTCCAAACAAGCTCAGGGAACTGAATTTCTGGCCACCCCGGGGAAGGTTAAAGGGAAGGTTAACGGGCTGCGCAGCCCCTGCACCTGCCTCAGGTCCAGGAGGAAAGAGGGGAGGGGTGCAGAGGGGGAAGAGCCGGATGCGGGAGAGGCAGGGTGCTGGGCCAAGGGGCCAGGAGCCGAGCCAGACCCTGCCTCTAAGTCAGAAGCCACCAAGGGGGTAACAGGGAGCCCTTCAATAGGGACTTCCGGGTGCAAACTCCTAAAGGCAAGGTTGCGGGTAATGGGGTGGGGGTTTGGGGGGGGCTGGTGTGTGTGTGTGTGTGTGTGTGTGTGTGTGTGTGTGTGACAGCCCGTCCAGCCCGCGGCCCCCAGTGGCCCATCCGTGGGGGGGGGGGGGAGGGTGTCTCAGGGAAGGGACAGACGCGCTCCCGGCGGGGGGTAGCAGTCCCAGGGCGGGTCGGGCTCACGGTTCCGGATCGGGGTCCGGGAAGGCGCAAGGGTCCGGCTCCGGGTCTGGATTAGGGTCCGGCTCTGGGTCAGAGTCGGGGTCTGGGTCTGGGTCCGGGTCGGGGTCTGAGTCCAGCTCCGGCTGAGGGTCTGGGTCCGGGTCGGGATCGGGATCGGGGTCCGGGTCGGGGTTGCGGTCCGGGTCGGGACCCGAGTGCAGCAGCGTGAACGCGGCCGCCGCTTTTCCCGCACTTCGGCTGAGCGGCGCGGGGGCCGCGGTTGGGGGCGATCGCATGGGGCGCGCCGAGCCGAGCCGCGACGGGCCTGCGCTGCGACCCTCTCCTCCGGGCCCTGCCCCTTCCCGCCCCTCGCCTCCCAGCCCCGCACGGTCCTTTCCCCTCCCGGTTGCGCCTCTAACCCCCTCGCTGCCCCGCCCCGCCCCGCCTCCCTCCCCGCCCTCCTGCCCCTCCCCTGCCCTCACGGCCCACCCGGTCCTCTCGACTACGCCGCGCTCCAGCTGCGTCTCCCCGCGCGGTCCAGCCGCCCCCGATCTCTCCCCTCCCCCTCCGTGCCGCGCTTCTCGCTCCGCCCCGCGCCGTCCCGGGTCCCCGCCGGGTCACCACTCCGCGCCAGAGGGGCGCGGCTCACAGGCAGCGGTGGAGTTGCCCGCCGCAGGGTTATCAGTGCGGGGGTCGCAGCGTACCGCGGTCGCCCGGATCCCGGGTCGCATTGTTCAGCGTTCGCCGGGTCGCGGGAGCCTCCGGGGGTCGCCCGTCCGGGCGTCGTCCCGGGCGCGGAGAGGTGAGCGCGCGGCCCTGGAGAAGCCCCGGCTCTGGGCGCGAGCTGAACACCGTGTGCGGGGGCTCCGAGTCCCGCACCGGCCGGACCCCGGGCCTGCGCCGCAGACTGCGAACCGCCCCACCCGCAGCCCCGCGCCGACCCACTGGCTTTGCAGGCGCTGCGTAGACGGCGGGGACCCACGGAGGGAAAGTCTGCCCGGGAGGCGTGGAGAGAGCTCGGTGTGTTATGTGGGGTGCTGGGCACCAGGCTATTGCCATCGCGGGGGCCCGGGGAGGGATCCCCCGAGGAAGGGCGGAGACTGTCCGCAGACACAAAAGCAGATCCTGGGCCAGCGGAGGGCCTGGGAGTGAGCAGTCCTGAAGGTGAAACCCCGAGGGATGCAGGGACTTATCAGATCATGACCTGGGGGTGACCCAGGCAGCCCTCTGACCTAGTGACATTCCCTCATTGCCGCCGAGGGGCCCAAATCACTGATTAGAGCTTACAGGCTCCCCGGCCCCAGACCTGTGAGGTGGGGGTGCTCCTGGGAAGGGGCGGACACCTCTCCTCCCAGACCCAGCTGGGCTGCCCTGCAGACCCCTGCGTTTCTGCCTCTGCCGTGCTCCCTGGGCTCCGGGTGCCAGCGGCTCAGCGCCCTGTGTCCGGAGGCTGCTTCCGCCTCCTTCAAATCCAAACTCCTCATCCCCACCGACCCACTGGGCTGGCTGGTCCCAGCTCGGGTTCCTTCCCACCTGTCACCTTCTGGTACATCTGGTTGTGTAGGACTCCCCCACTTCCAGCGTGAGTCCCCCCGTGGTAACACCCAGGAGAGTCGTTCATCACTCAGGGGCCACACTCACCAGTAACAGGCCGAGCTCTTCCCAGCTCGGCTAGTGGCCCTTCTCTGGACTCTGGAAGCTCAGCGCAGCCATCCTTCCGTCAGAGTGCTTGGCAGTGTGACTGCTTCTGTCTCCCCTATCCCTCCCTCAGAGCGAGCTGTCCCCGGGCCCTGCCAGCCGTCGACCCTGCAGCCAGCCTTCCCGTGTTAAGGAGCAGGACACGGAGGCTCAGAGAGGGTCCCAGCCAGGTGGCGTGGTTCCACGAGCAGGGAGCAGTCGCCCCAGTTCTGGAGCCTGGGGAAGGTCCGGCACACCCCGTGGCCCACGTTCACTGTCCACTGCTGCACTTGACACTGAGTGAGCCAGTCTCCTCAGCCGGCCCTGGGCCCCTGGGTCAGGGACCATCCCAGCAAGACCCTTTATTCGTCCCTGAACACGTCAGTAACCAAGATGTGGGAACAACCCAAGTGTCCCCTGATGGCTGAGTGGATGAAGAGAGAGAGAGTGTGTGTGTGTGTGTGTGTGTGTGTGTGTATCTGTCTCTCTGTGTGTGTGTGTGTGTCTCTGTGTGTGTGTGTGGTAGGGTGGTCCCTTGCTCGGCAGTGCTGGGCAACCAAGGGTCCTACAGTCCAACTTCACCCTGACCCCATCCAGCTGGAGTCAGAGTCAGACCCCACAGGTTAGGGGCTCAGACCCACACGCACTGACCAACAGACTATAACCAGGAGGTCTCCGCGACCCCCTTCTGGGGTCTGATGACTGACTGGCTGGTGTGGCTCACAGGGCCAGTTAGACTCAGGAAGCTCCTGAGATCACTGGTATTTTTGGAAGGAACACCACGGGGACGGCCCCCTGGGAGAGACACATATAGGTCAGGTATGGAAGAAGGTTTGGGGCCCCCTGTGACCCTGCTGGGTGTGCCTCTCTCCCCAAATCCCCTCGTCTTCACCAACCTGGAAACTCTCCAAGCCCGTTCACTGGGGTTTTCATGGAGGTTTCCCTCCAGAGGCCAGATTGATGAAATCATTGGCCATTTGTGATTGAACCCAACCTCCAGCCCCTTCTCTCCCCCGGGGTAGGCGGTGGGACTGAAAGGCGGGAGGCTCTAGTCATGTGATTGGTCACCCTCGCAACCTGCTCCCACCCTGGGGCACTGGATTCCAAAGGTCACTTCTTAACACTACACTCTCAGCGCTTGGGGAATTCGGAGGTTGTAGGTGCCCTGTGCTGGAAATTGGGTCAAAGACTAAATCTGTGTATGTATGTATTGTAAGTGACAACATCACAGGTGGCTCCGTACAGGACAGATGGATACAGTGGAGCGTGGGCGAGAGGCGGCCGTCCCGAGGCTATGGGGAAGGAGGGAGAGAAAAGTGCAAGCAGAGGAAAAGCACCAAGGGTCAAACTAGAAGCGCCAGTTTCAATGACCTCAACACCAGGCTCTAGGAATCCCTAGATCCTGAGAGACAGGAGAACTACTGGGGGAAGAAAAAGCTGAGCGGCCCCTGCTAGGCTTCTGGGGGCAAAGCCGGAGGGAGAGGAGGCTCCAGAGGGGTTTTCCAGGGCAGTCCTGGGCAGGCGAAATGGCCTTTCTGACGGGACAGCCGAGCCAGGAGCCCAGAGTGTGCAGCGCCAGGGTGAGGGCACAGGGTCCTGTGGTCATTCCCATACCAGCCCGCCACAGGCTCTTTCTCTCCACCTGGACCCCCCGCCCCTGCCCCAGGAGACCTCTGCCCCCCCGGGGCCAGGTAAGCTCCAGCTCGAGGAGCCAGCACCACTGAGGGACCAGCGTGCAGGCTCTGATCCACAGCGCCTGGGGTCCGGGCAAGTAGAGAAGAGTGGGACCAGACGTGCACAGAAGATGACAGGTGGGGACACAGGGAGAAGATGACCGTCTGCACACCGAGGAGCGAGGCCTCCGCAGACACCAGCCAGCCCACACGTGCGTGTCGGACCTCTGGCCTCGCCTCCAGGACTGGGGGAGAATAGGCGTTGTTTCCACTGCCGGGCCCGTGTGGGTCGCGGCGAAGCAAGCTCACGGACACAGTCCGATCTGACACCATCCGGTCACTGTAAAGAATCACCAAAATGTGCACATTTCTTATGCCCCTCCACTCCTGATGCTTATCCAAGGAAATAAGTGACCAGAAACTTTTAAAAAGACATCGGTCCTCCCAGGCCCAAGTGCCTTGCCTCACTGTTCACAAGAGCCGAGACACGGAGACAACCTACATGTCCACGCGTGAAGGGAGGAAGAGACGTGGTGTGTGACCCGACTGAGCGCTGGCCGGCCACGAGCAAGGACAGCTCTCCGTCTGCAACAGCCTGGACGGGCCCGGAGGTGTTCTGTGGGGCGAGAGGTCAGAGAAAGGCAAGTAGTGCATGATCCCACTCGTGGAATCTAGAAAATCAAACGCAGGAGCACCGTGGTCCCCAGGGTTCGGGAGTTCTGGGGAAAAGACGGATGGTGTCTAAGGGTCTGAACTCGCAATGAGTAAGAAATACGCCACAGCGGTCCAGTGCCAGGCTGATGAGTGCAGACGGCCGCGTTGAACCACAGCCGTTGGACTTCACGCTCTGAAACGTAATCATTCTGACCACGACAAAAAACGGATAATTAAGCAATGGGATAGAAATGCTAATTATTGCTACACTGACAGTCTCGTACAATATGTAAACCGAAGTCATCAAATGAACACTTGTACACCTTGAGTTTACACAGTGTTCTATGCCGCGTGTATCCCGTAAAAAATGACTTACACGAAGACGCCTGTCAAATTCAGTTTTCTAAGAGGGAAGGGGCTAATTAAATTTACAACAGTGGAAGCTATGGGGGCGGGATAAGTAGCAGAGTAAGCAGTGGCTAAAACGGAAATGGGAGGAGCCTCACACCACGTGAAAATTATTTAGAAAGGCGGCCGGAGAAAGGGGCAGGTCCAAACGTCACACATCCCTCACTATTCCCAGAATCATGTGAAAAATGTGTAGGAGGACAGAAAAGATCCAAAGTGTCCAAGGCTAAATAATGATTTTTGACAATGTTGCAGCTTTACTTTTTTCCCAAAAATTCTTTTTAGCTTAAAGAAGTTTTAATACGTGAAAAATTGAAAATGTGAAAAAGAGAGGAAAATGCTAAGGGCACAGGGCTCCTCTGGGATTCCCTGGAGCGGGGCTGCTCCCGATCTTTGCTAAATACACGTGTGTGCAAACATGTGCACACGCATGCAAGCCTGTGTAGACCCGCCCCTCCCGGCTAGGGATGTGATGGCCCTGCATGAGGTTCTTACACAAGAACGGAAGGCGGCTTGACCATCCCGGGGTTGCACACGTAACCAAATACAGGAAACCTCCCGTCACATACATTGCATTGAGAGCGCACGGGGTTACAATTAAAGGGTCACAAGTGCTCTATTTCTCAAGATTCCAGCTTTCTCTGGGTAAGTACTGGTCAAGCTGGAACAGAAATACAGGTTTTAAGCAGGTGAAGTTCCTTTGCCAACCCAGATCCTTGCTGGCAGGGAGGCACGAAGCAGACACCTGCTACAATGAAAACAGGGGCCTCTGTTCCTTCCCACATGTCGTGTTGCTCTGGAGCGTTGGGAAATGCTTCGGAATATGAAGAGGAAGTAACGGGCGCCCGTTAGTATGGAAGATGCAGAATCATGATCAGTTGTAGATGATACCATTTTTGAACAGACAAATATTATAGAGAGTTTCTTGTAAAATCCATTTATAAAGGTACTGCATTTATAATCAAATATTCTCATGCATTTAAAAATTCTTGAAAAAAGGACAAATGTGTGAAAACAGCCAAGAAAGTGTTGGAGGAAATGGAGACTGAGCAGGACATAGTCACACTTGCGTTGTCGTGTGACCTTCAAGCGGCACCAGTCACAAGAGCGAGAGCGGGGCAGCGGCGGAAGTGCAGGCAGACGGGGCTCGCGTGTCCGCACGGGTCCCGGGATGGACACGGACGCACGCTCGTCACACGGCTGAGTCAGGCAGGAAGCGGGGCCGTTCAGAAAACGGTGCCGTGGAACTGTGCAAACATCGGGGAAATTCAGATGACCTCAGACCATACAATAAAGCAGGTTCTATGTTAATCAACCAGTGAGAGGTGAACGCTCGGCGAGCAGTGTCCCGTCAATGCCCAGGTGCCATGGTGTGGCTGGGAACTCGTGTCGGGGTGAAGCCACGCTGGAGGTTGGTTTGCGTTGGGCACTCCGTCTTCGAGGGCGTCCTGGAAGCACCAGGCGCTGACGCTCTTGGCTCTTCTGTGACCAGAGCCCACGCTGGGGACGTCTCCCTGCAACCGGCTCCTGACCCCTCGTAGCCCACATCCTTCCCCACCAGCAGCCCAGCAAGGGGAGGGTCACCAGAGCAGGCCATGCTTTTGTTCCCAATAAGTTCTCCACTCGACCCGGAGACCCACGGGTGGAGATAGACTTGGTGGTTTCCTGTCCCGTCAGCAGCCTTTCCAGAGGATTCCGTAGGTCTGTGGAGCGTGGCTGGTCAGCAAGAAAGTGAGGGAGCTTTTCATCTCAGCAGTGTTCAGAGGCTCTGGGTTTATGCTGAGGTCCCACCTCAGGTACTGTCTCTTTGGGAGACCAGCGGGAGATGCCGTGAACTAGCTGGGGGGGGGGGCTACCCCTGAGGGCACCTGCGGGCCCCTCCTGAAGCAGAGGTGTGCGGCCGGCCACCAGCCGGGGCTCCGTGCTGGGTCACTGGGGCTCAGACAGCTCTGGAGCCCTCTGCCCTGGCAGGGCTGCCTGCTGTCCCCCAACCCCTTGCCCGTGAGGGAAGCTCCCAGACCTGGGCCGCGCTCTGGGAGAAGATGGGGTGGGCAGATAATCAGATGAGAAACTTGTACCTGACTTTGGTCCATATGGATTTTCACAAGGATGTCTTTCTCTTCAAACTCAGATTTGCACCAATGTGCTCACGCAGAAAGCTCCCAGCTCGGTAAAGCTTAGCTCTTCCACACAAACTTCGGGAGTTGTGATTGCTCACTTCACAGGAATTTATGTATTTGTTGTGCACATAGGCCGTGTGCCGTGTGCATGTCCTGCGTGCGTGTGCTGTGTGCATTGTATGTAAACGCACGGGTGTACACAAACGCATGGGTGTACACATGTACGTGACTTTGTTGCAAGAACCGGATGCGTAATACACAGCTTGGCTCCTCACTGCGCATAAACTGTGAGCTGCTGCTCATTAGCAAACACAGAGTAACAATGTCACGATAGTGGATACAAAGTATCCCGTGTTCGTTATCCTGCCATGGAGTTCGTGGATTCTCCACCCGCTGGACATTTGGGTGATGTCCGACCGTCCTCCATCCTGAGGCTGTTGGATCATCCTTGCGTTGAAGTCTGGGCCCCCGAGCTGCTGTTTCTCGGGTTGGAGGATGAGAAGCTGACTTTCTGGGTGTTCGAAGCTTTCATACTTATTCCTGGACCGGCCTCCAGGATCAAGCCGATTTGCAGTCCCTCAGCTCCTTGGCGATATCGAATAGACGTAATTCTAACCTGTCTCCACCCGTTCAACAGGGGGACATCTCTGAAAACTCTCTGAAAAGCCCCCAACACTCTCACTTTGGGGTGATCATTGGTGACCAGAAGCTGGAGCTCTGGGATGCGTCTGGGACACTCATGCCTCTGCTGCTGGGGGACCTGTGGTGACCGCCCATCGCACAGCACAGGCTTGCAGCCGGCCTGAGGACCTACGTGCACAGGGTTCTGGTGGTTTGTGCCCCCGGGGAGTCCTCGGGTGGGAGTCCTCTGAGGGGTTGCCCTTCGCAATGAGCTCGCAGAGGGTGTTCGGGGAGACACTTGCTAAGAGAAGGAAGGTCCTGCTGGACAGGGCGTTGTGGGGCCAGCGGAGGGCCCAGCGTGCGAGCCTACATGTTTAACAACAATTTATACAATGGGCACAGCTTCTTCCTATTTCAACTCCCCGCTCCGAGCCAGCCCCTGACACACAGGGTGCCTGGGGGTCTCACTGGGCGCTCTGAAGAGTGGAGGCAGCCCCCGGGCTTTGGGCCAGCCTGGCAAGTGTGTGGGTCCCTCGTCCCCAGGCTCCTCCAGATGACGGTGCACACGGCACACTGCGCCAACCACCGTGCTGACCCCGAGACTGGCCCCGTGTGTGTGCGCACGTGTGTGCACGTGTATGTGGACACACACAAGTGTGTGCCATGCTCATGCATGTGCGTGTAAGTGTGTGCACGTGTGTGTGTGCAGTCTGAATTTGTAGTTTGGCCTAAGAACAGTCTCAAGAGCTTCTGTGTTCTCCTCAGCACTGACGCTGTCTCTGGAGAACAAACTCTAGGGCACACACACTTCCTGGACCCCAGCTCATTCAGGTGCAGCGTGGCGCCAGGACCGTGGCACCTTCCGAGGGACAATGAGGCTGCTGGGGGGCGGGCCACGGCTCAAGAATGAGCTCTGGGGTAATGGTGACTTTCCACACTCGGTGCCCACACGGCAGGTCCATCAGGCCTTGCGGCAGCGCGTCCCACCCTGGAGCCTTCCCTGCGCTGGGTGGTCGGCTGAATGAAGGGGTCGCTGCCTCCCTCCTGGGTGCCCTCCCAGCAGCTTCGGTGCCCACCCCCGGGGCCCACGCTCTGTGCTGAGAAAGAGGCTGTGTGGAGGGGCACTGGGTGCCCATGGGCGAGGCCTCCAGCCTCGTGACACAGCCCGGTGTGCTGCGACCCTAATGCTGGAGCCTGGTTCTCCTGCTTTCGCTGTGGACAACACACACCACCGGCCTGAACTCCCACCACCAGGACGTCTGAGAGCTGGGACCCGGGGGTGCAACGTGCCTTCTCCAGGGCCGTTTGCAGGAATGGTGACATGGCCCCCGGGCACCCCCAAAGCAGGTCAGGCGTGCACGGGGGTGGTCGTGGGCGGTCAGTTCATCAGAGCTGGGTCACTGTGAAGAGCTCGCACACGAGAAACCAGTAAGGACAGCTTGCCCGTCCGTGTCACTCCCTCCCTTGTGTTGCCTGTGAGGGTCACTCTTCCTGTTCTGCTCTCCGGCCGCCGGCGCGCCGGGAGAGGCTCTCTCTGCTGCCCCTTCCTCGTACAGTGTGGCGCGGTCCCTGCGGGTTGCGGCCCGGTGTCTGGCAGGACTGGTTTGTGCGCGGGCGGGGACGACAAGCCTGGAAAGACCGCCAGCCGGCCGGCCTCGGGGCATAGCCGTCCTGCTCCGCCAGCGGGTCTGGGAGTGCGGAGTGTGGACAGCTTCACATCCTGTTTCCCGTGGGACCGGGGGAGGGACGGTGGAGGTGGGCAGAGGCCGCGCCGTGCTCCGACAGGGCAGAGGTCGCCTGTACGGGTCAGCGCGGGAAGCGACAACTCACCGTCCACGAGCAGAACATGGAACTAAAATGTGTCCTGTCGAAATGAAGGCAGGTCAAGGGTCTGAGAGAAAATGACGAAGTAAAACAGGTTGTGACTGACCAAAAGTCAGACTGACGAGGTCAAGAGTATTTTGATCTAAAGCTACAAATGTATGGTTTAGAAAGTCGGCTCTATCTGAGGGGTTTGAAGGGGCGGGGGGAGGTGGGAGGTCGGGGTACCAGGTGGTGGGTATTAGGGAGGGCACGGATTGCACGGAGCACTGGGTGTGGTGCAAAAACAATGAATACTGTTATGCTGAAAAGAAATAAAAAATAAATAAATAAAAAAAAAGAAAGTCAGCTCTACCTTGTGGGGTTTCGGGAATTTAATCAAACGTGTGTTACAGCCACTGGAGAACAGCTGTGTTCAACAGCTGCTGGGACGGAAGAATCGTGCTCGATTTGGGGAAGAACCGGCCAAGCTGGCGGGCTTGTGGCGCCCTCTGGTGGCAACGCATGGCGCCGACGCGGTAGGTGCGCGACTCCTCGCTGGAGGCGACACCCCAGAGCTAAGGGCCTTCCTTCCCTCTGCGGCTCGTACTTGGCCATTTCCCGCTGGGCAGTAGCATGGCCTTGGCTCTTCATACCCCACATCCTCCCCTGCAGAATGCCTGAACCAAGAGAGGGAAAATTGCTTTGCAAAGAAATGAGCTACACCGAGTCGATGTGCCGAGACCCCATGTCCCTCCGAGACGTCCCAGCCCTTAGAGCTCGTCTCAGCGCCCGGATTCATTCCCTACCCTTTTGCTACCCTTTCCTACCCTACTTCGCTATCTGCGTTCTCCCCTTGTTTCAATACGCACTTTGCTGTAACAGCAGTTTCCACCTTGAACGGCCTTGCGTATTCAGCAGGTATCTGTACGTTAGCTTCCGACTAAAACCTCGTCTCTCCATGCACTTTATGGGAATGCGCCTCCACAGTCACCTATGGTTTTCTGAGGCCTGATGATTTCCACGGTCTTCTACAGCCTCGTAGTTTCGTCGGGAAGGCTTGGCGTCTGCCCGGGGATGTCTCCAACCCCATCAAAAGCCAGCCTGAGAAGATCCAGGTGTGTGCTATCTTGATCTACTCGGTTCAAAGTCAAGAAAATTATCCTCCCCAATTCGAGGGGCTCTTCAGAGGCACCGGGCCCGCCGGCTGCCCTTGAGTTGGCAGGATAAGCATCCCGCTGCGTGGGAGGCGTCTGTCTGGGCTGGTTCTCAGCGGCAATGCCAAGTGCTCGGAAACCCCACAAATGCCCTCCAACAGAGCTCCTTGTCTTGTTTACTACACTTCTCTCTGTGTAGGAGAATTCACATTCTGGTTGATGGAGCTCTGTTTCTTGTTCCAGACATTTCTCTCCTAATATTGCATGCTGGTGGGAAAGTCCAGTACTGTTCTCTGGCTGCTGTCCAGTCAGTTTCCCTAATTGTACCAAGTGTCCTACAGCAGCCACTGGCTTCTACTTCAAAACTGTCACCACCATCACCATCACCATCATCATCACCATCACTGTCTCCATCACCATCACCATCATATCATCATCATCTCCACCATCATCACCGCATCTCATCACCATCACGTACCCGTGAAATGTCACGAGTGGCGGAGTTGGGATTTAAGCTCTGACTGCGACTCCAGAGCACACGCTCTTGCTCCCTGCGCTGTCTTTTAGTCACATCACCTGTCTCGGCTTCTTCATTAAGGTCCAATAGTACCTTCTTAATGAAGGTTTTGTGTGGATGAAATGATCCGATGTTTACGAAGGGCTTAGCATGGCATCTAATATGCACCCAGTAAATGTTAGTTTGTGGGCCACAGTGATGTGTTTGCTAAGCCTTCTATGAAATAGTGTTATTTATTCAGTAAATATGTAGTTTCTGCTAAGTTCAGGGGGAGAATGATTTGACCATGGAAAGACCATCCCACTGGAAGCCCCTTATTACACGGACTCCAGTCACTGTGGACATAGGTGGCCACCATCTTGGTAGGGTGCCCCAGTGACTTTGATGCAATGAACCTGACTTGGGCAATGTGCCTCTCCCTCACTTGCCAAAGGCCAGTGAATGCCGGCATGGGCACAGCTTCCCTTTCCCTTCTGGCCTCAGCTTCTCGTCCCAGGGGTCACAAAGTGCTTCACCCCGGCCTCTGCGGACACTCACAGCCGTGATTTCAACCAGGCATGGGAAGCTGCTTCAGAGCCGTCCACCCACGCGCTGTGTCTCAACCACAGTGACTTCACGGACTCGGAGTCCTTGGCTCCTGGGTAGACGTCTGCACAAGGGGTGCTGGAGGGAGAGGCAGCAAGGGGTTTGCTCTGGGGGGGGACGCCCACCGACCCGTGGCTGCTCTGGCTGTGCTGTGCTCACCCAGTTCCCAGGGGGGAACTTACCGCGGTGCTCCTGGCACTGGGCAGAGACCCCCCCGGGCTCCATCCGTGCTGCTGCCTTCGCTCATTCCCTGAACAGCTGTGGCGCGTCCATCAGGGGCCGGACGCCCGTGCAGCGGGGAAACGAAGCGGATGCAGGCACCGTCCTGGTCCTGGGTGAAATCCGAGTCCGGCCCGCAGAGAAGCAGGCTCAGGCCCTGAGAGTCCCGAAGGCTAGGAGAGCCCCTGCGGAGTTACCACGGGAGAGGACGGGTAGCCACAGCTGCACTGAGCACCTCAGGGGCCAGCCCCTGGGTCGTGGGCTCCACAGACTCGCTTATGCACCATTGGGGCTTCCATGGAAATAGCCCCAACCCCAGTCTCAGAATGACGGACGACAGGCGAGGGACTGATCACAGACCGAGCAGAAGGGCTCTTGGGACCTGGCTTTCAGGGTGAGACTCAAGGCCCTGGTCTGGCGCCTGCTATCTCCAGCTCATCTCCAGGCGCCTCTCACCCCAACTACAGTCTCGAGGTTTGTGTCCTCAAGTTCATGTACTGAAACCTGCCCCCCGATACGAGCACTAGGAGGGGGATCAGGTCGTGGAGTGGAGCCCTCAGAGACGGGATGAGCCCCCGACACCGGAGAGCCTGGAGACCCCCTTCCCCCTCCCCCGTGTGAGGACATGGCGTGAGACCCTGTCTGTGAGCCGGAGCGCGGGTCCTCACTGGACACTGACTGCGGGGGTCAGTGTCCATGGTCTTGGATCCCCGCCTGCAGAACATGAGAAATAAACGTCTCGTCGACAAGTCCCCCAGCCTGCGGTACTTTCTTAGAGCTGCTGCCATTCCGGGACTGATCTTAAAGGACTAATCCCACCCCTCACCCCCCGCCCAGAAGGGTAGCAGGTGCTCCCTAGAGCGCGGGATTTAAGTGGGGGTAATTGCTGCCCCTCACACAACCGTGTGAAGGCGTCACGCAAGCTCCTTCCCTGGCCAGCGGTCCCTCAGGGCAGACAGGGCCGCCGAGAGACCAGGACCCTGGGCCGGGAGCCCAGTCTTCCCTGGCTGGGTGCAGCGGGGCGGGGGACAGGCCCCAGTGACCGTCCATCTAAAACGCCCCCGGGTCCCGACCGCTGGTGGAAGGTGCTGCTGGACACTCGGGGACCACTAAGGGCAAGAGGAGGAAGGTCATTGGGGACAGTTTCGGAAGACCTGGGGGTGCACAAGGCGCTCCACCCCTCTCCCAGACGATAACCCTGGGGCTCGGGGCAGCTGTCCCAGAGCGCTCATTTTCCAGCACATTCGGAAAGAATCCAGACTGACCTCCAGTGCAGACGAGGAGGAGGGAGAATCAGGGCGTTTTGTTTAAGGCTGAGACGTCCGGGGTGCCTACCGAGGTCATCAGGGGTCCTTCAGGCCCCGTGACCTGGCTGGGGGGTGTCCCAGGAGCCTCCTGGGTCCTGTCAGGAGGGGCCGCGTCCCGGTGACCTGGGGCTCTGCAGAGCCCACGCCCAGCCTTGCTTCAGGTGCGTAGAATTTTCTGGGGCTGGGGCTTCGGGGTCACCCCGGGGGGCTTCCCATTCGCTCTGTGATCACACTTGTCCACCGTTCGTGGAGGACTCCGTGCTTCCCAGGTTCCTCCAGGCGCGAAAGGACCCCGCTCGCCCCCTCACGCCGACGACCTGCCCACGGCCCGGTGCTCTGGAGGACAGATGCTCTGTTTCTCCCACTTCACTTCGTGGGAAGACCGCGGGCTCCGAAAAGGAGGGCTCCCTGGAGGGGGGAGGGGCGAAGGCTTGTTCTTCCAGGGGAGGGGCAGGGGGGAGGGGGAGGGGGGAAGGAGGGAGGGGTAATGAGGCCAGGGACAGCCTTGGGGGCAGACCAGGGGCCCCGGCCTCCCACAGCTCCCCAGGGTGCTCCGCAGCGCCTGCCTGACCCCGACCTTGGGGCCGGACTACAACTGGAGAGAGCGCGCTTGCGTCCGGCGTGGCTTGCTCTCTGGTCATGCGGACAAGCTCGGTGGACGGGTCTTCGGGCAGGAGTGGGAGCCGGTTCTCAGACCCGGACGTGGTCCCTGGACCCCTGCAGCAGTGGGGCCGGTCTTCAGGGTGGGGGTGCCGCCTTCACTCCGGGCTCGGGGCCCCTTGGGGAGGCGCAGGGGCAGAGCAGCAGGCTCAGGGGGTGGTCACGCGGCCCCGTGGGGGGCTGGAGGCTTCCCACAGCTCTGCGTGGGGATGGGCTGGGGCGGGCCGGGGCGGTCAGGGGTCAATGGGACCGCAGTGCACTTCTCGGTACGTGGAGGCCACACGGGGTCCTGGTGCCAGAATGTGTCCTCTCCGTGCCCAGGGAGGGCTGTGGAACCTGCCCTCAGGGGCTGCCTGGGGGGTGGGGGGGCAGGGTGTAGAGGCCACAGTGGCTGCGGACTATATCCCCTGACCAGAGGGCACCCCACGGCCCTCACCTTGCCAGGCCACTGGCCTGGGGCTGCCCTGCCTTCTACAGGACGCCTTGAAGAGCACCCCGTCCCCAGGGGGCCTCTATGTCCTCAGCCCCTCCCCCACCCGCGACGGGAAGTCCCGCCCACAGCAAGTAGTGAGCCCCACCGGTCGGGCCACATGTGCGTCAGGTGGTCCTTCAGGGACAGACGGCAGCCCACTGTGGGTGGCTTTGCTGTGAGACCTTAGCTTGTCGAGCGCGGCTGCCCCAACCCCTCACGTCCCCTTGGGGCGCCCATGTGCGAAGGGTGATCTGCTGTCCCGGGAAACGCCCTCCACCGCACCGGGACGCGGCATGGCCCGTGCCCTCCGGAGCTCCTGACCCGCCTGCCGTCCAGGGGGAAAGCAACTTTTTAACTGAGTTCTGTTTTTCTGTTTCTCTCATCCCTTCAACATCATTTGCTGTAATTAATTTTTTTAAAAATTAATCATCAGGGCCAGAGACTCACAGCTGGGTGGTCTTGTGCTCTCCTTGCCCGCATGTGGCTGTCAAGGGGCTAACAGATATTTTGTTGGGAAATGCAAAAAAGTCAACTCAACAGCGGACTGTGGTTTGATTTAAATGGCAAACATGACTTACGGTGTCTGCTTTGGAAACGAGAAGACAGGAACCTTCCCAGGGTGTGGCCTCCCACGAGGCCTGGCTCAGGGCCGCCCTGTAAACCAGCCTGAGCCCTTCAACTCATTAGATGGCTTGGACTGAACGGAAGGGCCAGGCGGTGGTCTTGGAAACAATCTGATAGTATCGTGGTAGCGCGGAAGGGTAAGGGGGTTCACCTAATCCCTCCCACTTGAAACGAGGGACACAGAATTGGATGCCACTGAGAAGGTTTTGGCAGATTCGGGGAACATTTTGGGAGGCGGCTTCACGATCACTCCTCCTCAGCAATCTGGAGAGCGGAGCTCGGGGTCTGGGAGCTGGGGTGCCGCGGCAGAAACGCCCCTGCTCCCTGAAGCCCATGCGACGGGCGTCCCCGGGGGTGTGCCCGCCTGTCTGCTGGGCTGGACGGCTGCTCTGCTGACCGTGGGCAGGAAGGCGCCGCATCAGGCTGCTCCGCTCTTCATTCTCCACCAGAGGCTCCCACAGATGGGGGCAGGCTCCGGGCGGAGCCCAGGGTCCCTGGAGCCTGTCCCCCCAACCCTGGGCTCGGAGACCCTCGGCCGGAGGCTGCTGACGCTCGAGCACTCGCGGGGCCTTCTGTGAACGAGGCAGGGAAGAGAAGGCAGACGCGCCACAGCTCCGCCGTCAGGAGCCTCAGGCAGAAGGCGAGAGGAAGGTAGACGGACGTGCGGGAAGTGACGTGACAGAGACAGAAGGGCCCAGAGCACCGTCCCCTTCCGGCCGCAAAGACCGCTCCCCGTCAGAGCAGAAGACAGCGCCGAGGCCATCCCGCGGGGTCGCTCTTGGGGGGCCTTGAGCCCGCGAGAGCCGAGCGGCACGCAGACCCTTGGCTCCTGCCGGACCCCGAGCGCCACTTTCCTCAGGGACGGATTAGCACCGACTCCGGGCTCCCCGGGAACAGACAGCAGCTTCCTGACTCGGGCCACGGCCTTGGAAACCTCGGGCAGGGAGCGGTGAGGGCGCTCAGAGCGGCCTCGGCCTGCCGTGCTCGGAGGCGGGGGCGGTGGGGGGACCGGCACGAGATGTCCAGCTCCTGCCCTGCTGGAGAACACGCCGCAGGAGTGGAAACGTCTCTGGTATTTGGTTTGGGGAGGCTTTCTGCAATTTTTCTGTCTTTGACAAAGTAGCTTCGAAAATGTGCTAGTTTGGCCAAATCCGAAACATCTGTTACTCTGTGGTTCACGCCTGTAGAAGGCACACGTGGTCCCAGGATGGAATTTTGCAGAAGCGGATGGCCCGGCTCAGCCCGCAGCCCTGAAGGCCTCTCAGTTTGCGGCTTCCTTGTCTGTAAAGCGAAGACAAGCCTGGGACCTTCCCTCCGTGGTGTCCTGAGAGGCTCAGATGAGGTGACGTGTGCCCGTGGTCGGCACCTCCGTCCCCATCACCGGCCTCATGACCCCTTGGACGCCATCTCAGGTGGGGGGAGGCTTGCCAGGAAGGTGAGGAGTTACGCTGTACAGAGATGACGACGCCTCCCGAGGGGATGAGGTTTACTCGAACTCCAATTTTCTCATCAACACTTTCATTTTCCAGGGGGTCCCTGGATCTCTGGACATGGTGTTATGTTAAATGACAGGGTTGCGAAAAGCATCTGAGCTCCGCGTCGGGATCCCCTCGTCTGAACCACCTTGTGCTGAGCTCTGACCCGGGACCCTGTGTGACCCTCCTCAGGCTGAGCTCTGACCCGGGACCCCGTGTGACCCTCCTCGGGCTGAGCTCTGACCCGGGACCCCGTGTGACCCTCCTTGGGCTGAGCTCTGACCTGGGACCCCGTGTGACCCTCCTCGGCCTGAGCTCTGACCTGGGACCCCGTGTGACCCTCCTCGGGCTGAGCTCTGACCTGGGACCCCGTGTGACCCTCCTCGGCCTGAGCTCTGATCTGGGACCCCGTGTGACCCTCCTCGGACTGAGCTCTGACCTGGGACCCCATTTTACGCGGGATCCCCCATCTGACCCACCTTGCATTGAGCTCTGACCCAGGATCCCCCTGGGACCTGGGACCCCCCCCACCTGACCCTCCTCGTGCTGAGGGCTGACCGGGAACCCTGTGTGACCCACCTCACGGCTGCTGTGAGTTTGTGCCGTGGTGTCTTGCACACGGTGCGTTTCCAGGATCTAAAGGTGCTTCTTATTTATTTATTTATTTTTAAAGATTTTATTTATCTGACAGAGATCACAAGGAGGCAGAGAGGCAGGCAGAAATAGAGGGGGAAGCAGGCTCCCAGCTGAGCAGAGAGCCCAATGTGGGGCTTGATCCCAGAACCCTGGGATCATGACCCGAGCTGAAGGCAGAGGCCCCAACCCACTGAGCCACTCAGGCGCCCCTAAAGGTGCTTCTTATTCCTGCGGATGGCAGAAGGGCCTTCTCTAGGCAGAACCTGTTCTGCGCTTTTGTCTTTGTGTTTTGTTTCTTTGCCGGTACTTCCAGCAGGTGGCGATCGGCTGCTAACGGGGGCGGGGGGAGGGGGATGTGGGGCCAAGTTCCCGCTGCTTTGTCGGGGGTGGGGGACACCGAGCCAGGCCCCCCAACGCAGGCGGGTCCTGCAATGTTCCCGGGGTGTTTGCCGGTGGGATCCTCCTTCAGCAGAAGGACAGAATTGCTCACTGGGCTTTCGGAGTTAGTTACAAGGGAAAATGATGATCTAAGATCAGTAGCTTTGCATCTCTGCGGACAGTCGGATGCTGCGGGAGCGCACGCGGAAGGTCCTGGCAGGTGGCGAGGTCCGGCTGGCCCCCCTGGCTGCCTTTAACACGGAAACCACCACGTGCTAGAGCAGAAGGGAAAATGGGCTCATCGTGTCGGGCCAGAAGCAGGATGGCCCAAATCCCAAAAGACACAAGGGACAGAAACGGGCAGCACGTGCCCTGTAAAGACAAGATGGTCTGAGCAGGAGGATGCGCTCCGCCAAAGTCAGACCCAAGCTCACAGCTTGTGCGACAAAAGACTTGTGATTCTAACACACACGTATCAAAGGGGGACGAAACCCCAAAGAACGCAACAGATATGGGCGGTCTCTCCCTGGGGGAAGCCCATGGAGGCCCACGTGACCCAGGGCCACCCCCCAAGGCAAGGTCATGTCCATTTTCAGTCTTTCAGTCAGCGACCTGCGAAGACTCGGAACCTTGGCTGTGCCAACAGGTGCCCCCATCGACCCCGGTGGCCCGTAAATTGGCCTCCCGTCTGGAGGTCACATGGCCATATCTGCGGGAATCATAAATGCGTCTGCTCATGGGCCGGAAGCCCAGCCTGTGCAGACGTGTTCACTGCGGGGCTCATCTGGGACAACAAGAGCTGAAGAAATCCACACGCTCTGGACCAATAACGTTGCCTGTGAGACGGGGAACCCCAACATTTAAAAGTAATCGGAACGCCGTGTTCGTGCGGATGTGCGGAGACGCCAGGTTTACTTAAGTGAGAAAGCTGCCGCCCGGTACGGAGGCGTTACACGCGCACGCGTGTGTACTAATGCTCACACGGAAGCACAGGCGCATGTTTTGTGTTCACACCCGCAGAGGAAGTCACTCTCTGGAAGGCGACCAGCGACCCAGCGGAAGGCCTGTCCCAGCTCCCCCCCAGCAGGGCCCCTGCCCGCGGGCCTGAGTTTCTCCTCTGCCAACCACGCTGTGTCTTCAGCCGCTGAAACTCTCACGCGTCTTGTTGGATGTTGGGGGTGTCGTTCACTTGCTCTGTTCCGCGACTTGTGCACAGAGTTCGGAGTTTTCCGCCGCAGGGACACCCCGGGAATGGGCGCGGTGGAGAGCGGAGGGCGCCTCGGCTTTGGTCCTGCGGTTGGGCCTTTGGTTCGGCCCGGCTTGCCCTCTGCTCCTCCCTCCCAGCGGCGCCTCCCGGGGACCTGAGCCGTTCGCGTCCCGTTTCCTCCGACTGTCGCGGTGCTGCTGACGTCGGCGCACGCCAGTGCGTACACAGTGATGCGTGTCTGGGCCGGCCCGAGACAAGGACACACGTCCGCGCTTTCTTAAGTCACTTCTCAGGGTGGATGCTCGGGGCTGAGGACTGAGGAAGCCGGGCAGGGAGCTGCTCCTTCTCTGCAGATGGAGGGGTGGGGGCAGGGGAATGGCCTCTGCCCTGCCCTGTTTCTTTGCCAAAGCTTCAGCGCACACCGGAGTCGGGGGGTGGGGAGGAGTGACCAGGACCCTTGATGTGGGGTCTGGACCAGGAAAGGTAACAGAGGGCGGCTTCGTTTCACACGAACGCCCCGGCCACTGACTCTCTTCAGGCTCCAGCCACCCGCATAGTGTGAACCTGCAAAGCCAAGTGTGGTCTCACCTGCGACAGAACGGATGTGTCCTGAGCCCTGGGGGTGGGCCAGGAGCTGACCGTGATAAAGACGCGTCCCGCCCCGAGGTTTAGGGGAGGGAGAAAATGTTTCCGTCCTGCTGAGTCCCACACCCTCACAGCTGGGCCGCCGGACAGCGATGGCTTCCGTCCTGGGACCCGAGGGCTTCAGGAGGGAAGCGTGACAAGGAGCGTGTCCCCAGCCACACGCAGACCACAAGCTGCAGACTTCCACGGAGGACTTGCTTCTCTCTGTTCTCCTTCCTGAAATCCCTTTGTGCGGCTGGAAGCCGGGCTCACAAGGCCAGCCCTGGGCCAGGAGACCCCTGCAGCCTTACCCCCCGTCCTAGGGCTCCCGGTCTGGACCCGTCCCCCACTCTGGTCCATTCAGCTCCACTTTTTCGAGTAGAATCTTAATTTGTAGCAAATTGCTCTGGAAAGGTCCTTACAACCATGTCAATGGCCCCTTGGCTCCCACACGAGGAGCCAGAAGCCCAGTGAGTTCATGAGACGGAAGGACGGGCCCCGCCTCTCCGCAGAGAAGCAGGCGCCACGGAACCCCTCCAGACAGCGGCAGCAGGCGGACAGGACCTCGGGCTGGCTGTGGAAGTCTGCGGGCCTGTCCCGACAGCACGGAGGGCAGTGAGCACTCCGGTTCCGTGAGCACGGGGGGGCTCTGCTGATCCCTGGTGAGCCTGGGTGACCCTCCGCCCCGCACGGATGGAGAAACCAGGCAGAGAGGAGGGTGTGGACCTGGCCTCCTCGCGCCCAGCATCCTGACCTCTGCCCCAGCACCTCTTCTGGGAAGCCCTCCCGGCTCTGCTGCAGAGCACGGAAGTTGGAGGCCCCCGCGCAGACCCTCGTGTAGGTGTCCGAGTCACGCCCTGACATTGTCACAGCTTGAAGAGTGACTTCAAGGTGACGGTGCCCCGAGCGTCTTCTGGCACTTACACACATGCTCCTCACAGTCTTATTTAAAAATTTTTTTATTTAAAAAAAAATTTTTTTTAAAGATTTTACTTTTTTATTTGTCGGAGAGAGAGAGAGAGCACAGGCAGAGTGGCAGACAGAGGCAGAGGGAGAAGCAGGCTCCCCGCCAAGTAAGGAGCCCGATGCGGGGCTCGATCCCAGAACCCTGAGACCATGACCTGAGCCGAAGGCAGAGGCTTTAACCCACTGAGCCACCCAGGTGCCCCCTGCTCCTCACGGTCTTAAAGGGAGGGCCCAGCCTGCCTTTTACCCGGTGATGTTCTCTATTTGGGATCTTGGTTCATTTTCTTTCAAGATAAATGTCACTTTCAAAATAAGTAGGTGAATATAAAGTGACTCATGTCCCCGGAATTCAGTGATAATTCTTGGAAAAAGGGTCGCGGCGCTGGGTATTGGTGAAGCCGGCCCACCCGAAGTGGAGACCGTGCAGGGTCTGGTGGGCCCATGCTTGCCTGATGGGCCCCGGGCTCTGCCCGCATCCCTCTGTCGGGCCGCGTCCCGGCCGGCGTGTGTCCTTCCCCCATGAGCTTCTACATCAGCCTCTTCTGGTAGAGGCTGGGGTGGAGGCTGGTGGCCGAGGTCTCTCGCTCCCTGGTTTCCCGGCCCAGCGGTGTGGCCGGGAGCGCTGGCACCACCCCCCGTTGCTTGCTATTCCCTTTGCTTTCCCATGTGTGTGAACGCACACGCGTGAGCTCCGGTGCCCTCCAGGCTGGTCCTCCTGACTCAGAAGGGCGGTCACGCCTGCGTTCTCACCGTTCTCAGCACGTCCTCCCGAAATCCCAGAGCGTCCGTCCCAGCTTTGCCATCAGACATCGGGGCTCTCCTTTCTGCCTTTGTGCTGATGGCGCTGAGCGAGTCGCAGGTGGGGTGGGGCTGCTTTGGCTTCCCCAGAGGAGGGCGGTTCCCCTCCTGCCCGCTGGTCCCTGGGCCTCACCTGCAGGGCCGGGCAGCCTGGGAACGTCCCCGGAGAGCGCCCGGTCTTCCCAGCGAGCCTGGGATGTCTCTCCCCGTCCTGTGCTTACGGATTTGCCCCTCTTCGTCAAGGTGTGTTTTATCTCCCGCAAGCCGTGGGGACGTCGGAAGCAAACGCACAGGACACGACTAGCGCCAGCCTGGTCATGGTGCTCGGGGAGCAGCCTGTGGCCGGCGGGGGCGCTGGTCTCAGAGCAGAGTCCGCAGGAGCTGCAGGGCCGCTGCCGCTAATGCCCGGCGAGGCCAGGGACGGACTACGGGAGCCGCAGTGTCTGCAGCTAGAGCAGTGGCGTCCCGCAGGGCCGGAAAGCGGTGCCACAGCGGGGACGGGGGAGGGACGAAGGCCAAGCGGAGGCCGGGCCCTTCGGAAGGGACATTGTTGCCCTCCGGGAAAACTCAGCCGGAGCCGACGTGAGAGGGATTCTGCTGCCCAGCGCGAGGCGAGGTGACTCAGTCTCCGACTTGTCTCTGCTTCTCATGAACCAAACAGTTTCCGACAAAGGCGGCTAATCCTCTGGCATCGCGGCCGAACCCACGTGCAGAGGGAGCGGCGGGACGGGCGCGGCGGGGGCATCGCCGTGAGGAGACCCGGAGCCCGGAGCGTCGCGAGGGGTCGGGCTTCTCCCTCCGTGCGGCCGCGGGCGAGGACGCGCACTGTCCCCTGCCCACTGCTGCTCCCTCTTACACCCGAGCTGTGTAGGGAGCCCCGGAAGTCGGCCCGCTGGGCCCCGTGGGGTCCGAGTCGGCAAGTCTGTGCTTTGGGGAGGAGACGGTCTTTCCGCCGCGGAGCCCCCGGCACAGCCAAGTTCCTCCTCCCGCTTCGTGTGCTTGGGAGGCTCGGGGTGATGTCGCGAAGCTTTAGCACCCGACAGCGAGTGGCTGCTGCCTCTCCCCCTCCCCTCCTGCCGCATGCGGGTCGGAGCGCCGCTGCTTGACCCGGAGGTGCCCGAGAGAGCGGCCCGTGGCCCCCAGGACCCGCGGCGAGCGGCTGCGTCCGGGCTGTGAGGGCGGAGGCTGCTGCCGGGGCCGGCGCTCGGCCACCGGGTGTGAGGGAGTCCTGTCCACTTTGTAACCGGGACTGTGTGACTGACGTCCCCGTGCATCCCTGTCCTCGTCGGGAGCCCCGGGTCACCGGCCCAACCCAGCTCGCTGCGTCCGCGCCGGCCTCGTTAGGACGAGGGATGAGCGCCCGGGGCGAGCCCGTCGCCTGTCCTGCTGCCTCCGCCCTCGTGAGTCTCACCGGCGCCTGGTCTCTTCTCTTCTCGTCTCTTCTCCCACAGGGTATTTAGGGAACGTGGTGTGATTTGGAAACTCTGGAGAGGACACGTCGGCTGTTCCCTAAGCCCCAAATTGCTTGGGTGCCTGGAGGGAGCCGGTCACACTGTTGTCCGAAGCCAAGAACGCTCGGAAGAAGGAGGGACTGCGCTGCTTCCTGCTTCAAAAGTTACAGAAAAGTGACGCCAATTCACCTCAGAATCGAAGCTTTCTTACCTCTTAGAGATTTTTGTTATTCCAGACGGATTCAGGCAAACACGTCCCGCGTCCCTCTTGTATGCAACGAGGAAAGAGCAGATGAAGCCAAAGGATGAGGCTCTTCGAGGCCACGTGAAGAGGCCACGCTTCTGTCCCAGCCACGTGTGGTCGAGACATCCGGCGCTGACCCGGGTGGTCCGGCCACCCGATGGCCGGTCCCGGCATGGGGACACTGTGGGGTGGGCTCTGCCCTGGGGACCGGGATCACACGCGCCTGTCCTCCAGGATCCCGGTCTTCAGGGCGTGCTTCCCGCCCCACACCCAGTCCTCCAGCGCCGACGAGGTCAGGCGTGTCCTGGGAACCACCGGACGGCGGCACCGGCCAGGAACCAGGCCCCACGTTTGTATTCATCCGCGGCGTCTGAGGGTTACGGGTTCAAGCGCTCGAGGGGTGGCCCTGCCGGGTTCCAGTGACAGCAACGACACTGCTCACCTTACTCACCGCTCCCGACGCAGAGCTCTGAGCGCCGAGGGTGACGCCGTCCGGGAGTGGCCTGGGCGAGCACCTGCCCAAAGGTCACTGGCACTCAGCCCCCTGTGAGTCTTCCCGGATCTGCCGGAAGTTCCTCGTCAGGGGCTTTGCAGTGAGGTCGCTTCCCCAGGAGGCAGGCCGGGGTGATGGCCTTCGGGCTGCCCCCACCCCCCATCCCGGCGGGGGTTCCTCCCCCCTCCCCGCCAGGCTCCTCCCCGCGCCCCACCCGACAGGTTGCCACGACCCACCTGACAGGGAGGGCCCTGGGGGTGGCTGGAGACGGCCTGTTTCTGGGCACTTCCCTGCCCCCTCGCCTGTCCGGGCTCTGCGCACCACTGCGCCGGCCCCGCGATTCTGGGGAAGGTGCTTCTGTGGGCTTCCCGGGGGCCGCCCGCCGTGCTCGCTACCGCCCTGCTGGGGACACCCACGGCCACGTGAAGGGCGTACGGTGATAGAGGAATGGCGGTGGATCCCACTGTTTCCGAAGACCTCGGAGCCCTGTCTCTGCGTCTCCTCCCCGCCGGGGATGCTGCTTCTGACGCGTTCCTGCTACCGGCATCCGCGTGCCACACGCCCTGACCGGCGCCCTGAGTCTCCGCTGCGGCTTTTCCTCCCTGAGAGCCCCCGGGAGGCCTGCGGGTTGAGCACTTACCCACGGGACGTCCTTCCAGGGGGACCGTGGTCCGAGCTGGGATCCCTGTGGCGCTTCAGCTGGTTGGAGACACTTTTCAATGTGTTCTCGCCATCGACCCAGGCGTATGCTTGACTCGGCCGCGGGAACACGAGAATGAAGGAGCCTGACGAGGCTGAGCACATCGGGACGCTGGTCTGGTCTCTCGATGGCTCAGACGTGGGGGGGTGACCGGTCCCTCAGGGGACCCCACACTCAGCCGGCTGTGCTGAGAATCCGCGCTCGTCCAGGTCCACGCAGCGCAGGCGTGGGAGTCCGCGGGACACGTGCAGCCGGGTGGAGGGTCCCTCAGGCGCCCCCGCCCAGCTGAATGTCCGGCTCCAGTCCCGGATCCCGTGAGGGGACGCCGGCCTCCACCCTCTGGGCTGGCTCCCCCACTGAGTCCAAGTAGAGCCCGCTTGGCCCTCCAGGTGCCAACGCTCGAACCACGGGGCTCCCTGCTGGGGTTGCCCGCTGCTTGGGCTCTCCGGCGCCGTTCTCCTTCTCGGCTGGCTCCTCCCCAGGCCCGGGGGGACCTGCAGCACCGGCGTCCCCTAGGGCACCCTGCTGGAAGTGTCCCCGACAGTATGGTGGGACGGAGATCCATTGCCCGCCTGTGCCCACAGCCCCGTGGGACGGGAGGACGTGGACGGCGCCGCTCGCACCTGGGCTGCCCCCGGGCCGCGGACTAAGGGAGGTTAGGGCTCAGGCCCGTGAGTGCTGGACGCAGCGGAGGGCTGTCTAGGAGTCTAGGCGGAGGGAGACAGGTGCAGTCAGGAGACACTTTGGCCGGCTTATCTAACACTTCTCCGCAGGAAGGGACTACAGTTCCTAGTTTCCAGTCATTTGTATGACGGCTTTTCCCATTCCAACCAAAATTTCCCTTAGTATCTACATTTCTACCTTTGGGTTCCCCTAACAGCATCCGAGTTAGACCAGGCAGCGCTGGATCCCCTGGGCCCTGGGACACTCCGGGGAGGAGGGCATCTCCGGGGAACATCTCTGAGGGCTCCCTCAGATCTGGTGGCGGCCGTGTGCGCACCACGGGGCTCCTCTTCCCGGGCATCCATCCTCTGTCTCAGCCCCGGGCAGATGGGTTCTGGGGCCATCGCTCCAAAGTAATGTCCGGAGCGTTCGCTGGTCTGTGTGGTCATGAAGGTCTGCAGCCCAACACGCTCTCCAAGGTCATGGGTCACAAGCCAACCTGACCAGGTCTGACCGTCCCAGTCTGAGTGGTGCTGCCTGCCTCCAGGGCGGGCTCGGGGTGTAGGGTCCCTTCTGGTGGGCGGATCGGCACTGTCGCTTAGTGGCTCTGGATGGTGGATGCTACGTGCTATGGGCTGAACGTGTCCTCCCCAAACTCACACATTAGAATCCTAACCCCCGTGTCCCTCAGAAGGAAACAGATTCCTTGCTCCGTGAGGTCCTGTTAGAAGTTTTCTGACTTCCTCTTTCAGAAACGCGTCTCAGGGCGCCTGGAGGGCTCAGTCAGTTAAGCATCTGCCTTCGGCTCGGGTCATGATCCCGGGGTCCCGGGATCCAGTCCCGCATCGGGCTTCCTGCTCGGCGGGGAGTCTGCTTCTCCGTCTGACCCTCCCCTTCTCGTGCTCTCTATCTCTGATAAATCAATAAAAACCTCTCTCTCTCACACACACACACAAGAAATGTGGCTCACATGCATGTCCGGCCGTGTTCGAGGTTGGGTTTCTTTCTGGGTCTGTTTCCAGAAGAGTGGAGAAGCGCAGAACCGCCCAGGGGCGAGCTGGGGTCCCAGAGGCATGAAGCGGGTTGACCTTGTGTCAAGCAAGAGTTGGTGCTGGGACTCCTTTTTTTTTAAGCGGGAGTCACGTCAAATGACCTCCTTGACCCGAGTCCTCCGTTGGGCAGAGGACGGTGGGACGATGAATGGCTCAGGGTCCCCCAGCGTGGGTGAGGGTGTCAGTGTGAGGTTCTCACTCGCTAGGCAGATGCTGCCGAGATGGGGGGGCACTGCTGGAGGCGTTCGGAGCAGGGGAGGGCTTGGGGTGCCCACGAGGGGGCGGGGACATGGCTAAGTCGTAGGAAGAGGCTTCCGACTCCCCGAAGCGCCAGCCTTGGGAGCAGCTTGTCGCAGCGTCCGGCGGGTGGATCTGTGCCAGCCGGGGGAACGGGTTCTGGGGTCCCGTCTGTGGCTCCACATGTCCCCGGCCCTGGTGGGTGCTCGGGCTGCACGAGCGGGCCCCAAGGGGGACAGCAGCCCCTGGGCCACAGCACCTGCACCGGTCGTGGGGCACACGATCCCCGACGCTCCGTTGTGCTCCCAGCTCTGGGCCACGTGTCGATGGGAAAGGGATGGTTTCCGTCCCCGAGCTGGGCGGGGGACTCTCGCGTTCCCCGTCTGCCAGCTCTGTGAAAGCATCGGAAAGCTGCTCCGAGAGGCCTGCCTTGAGCTTGGACACTGCGACTTGACCCCCGTCCTCTTCTTGCTAAGGGGTTTGGGACAGTCTTGGGCTCTCAAGGGACCCCTGGGGCCATCTCATGTCTCTCTGTGAGGGCTGCCGGCCATGATCCGGGCCAGTCGCTGGGCAGCCGTGGGTGGGGCCCCAAACGGCTGTGCTGGGCTTCCCCAGCACTTCCGCCGCAGGGTCGGTGACCCCCAGGCCCGCAGTTCTAGGTGTGCTGGCTCTCGCCGCTGGCATCTGTCATGCGCTCCGGGAGTACCGCTGTCGTGTTCACAGAGACCGGACACGCATCGCAGGTGGTCGCTGAGCCGGTCACTCACTGCTCACACGTAGCTGGGGACAGAGACAGGCTTTCCTCGGCCTGCGCGGGCTCCATCCCACTGGGCGGGGGCGGGCACATCCTAGACGTTTGGAGCAGAACCAAATACGGTCGCTTTCTAAAGTAGGTTTTGTCCATCTCACTCAAGGGAGAAGACAGGGAGGGAGGTAGTGACTAACGACTCAGCTGGGCCGGGGAGGCGCTAATATCCCGAGGCCACCGGGACCAGGGAATGCATGACTTCACCGCCGTTTTGTGCAGGATGTTCCTTCCCTGTCCACGCCTGCGGGAACGCCCTGGCCTTGCCGGCGTCGCCCGGGAACCGACCTCGGCTGAAGCTTTCCTCCTCTCTGTGCGGGGTGCACATGCCATTTTGGAAGGAAAAGCTTGGAGAATGGTTCCGAGCGCTGGAGGGACACACGCCGTGTGCTGAAGGACACACAGACGCACGCTCTCGGGGTCGCTGCTTGCCGGGAGGGTCGCGTCAGCGTAGTTCTTAGGCATTTAAGAAACATTTAGGGCACTTGAGTAAAAGTGATTTGAACTTAGTTTAGTGCAGTTTATTATGGGATGCCGTGGTTACGTGGCTCAACTATTTTCTTTCGTTTCCGAAGCTGGGCCCACGGCAATCCGCCTCCTGCCCTGATAGGGGTGGAAAGAAGAGTCTGGGAGCGCGTGTGTCCCTCACCTTCCCCGACTCACCACCCCGGCGTCGACTCTCTGGGCCTGTCACTGGCAGACAGAGAGGAAGATGCCACGGTCTCTAGTCCCCGTCAGCGGGAACACGTTAGAATCCTGTCTCCCTCTTCAGGTCGAGGCCACCGTTAGCCCGAAGGATGCCTTCGTGTGAGTCAGAAAAAGCAACGCGTCCTCCAGACGCTTCCGTCCATCTGACGGAGGACGGGAGACGGGGCGGTGGCAACGGATGGCTTCCAAGTCTCCACGCGGCTTGACCACGCTGGAGAACCCTGTCCCGTCTCTCGCAATGAAAAGCTGAGGAGAGCAGCCCAGAAGGTTCTAGTTCTTCCCCGAGCCCTTCGGGGCTCTCGTGATCCCAGGTCCTCCGCCGACCTGCCTTCAGAGCAGGCGTCTCACCGAGGAAAGGCGTCTCCCCGCAAAATTCTCCACAACACTGCTCGGGAGAGGACTCTTGAATGTGCAGGACAGCACGAGACATGGAAGCCAGGGAAGGGGAGAATTTGGTCATTTTCCCGCGGCCTTTCTGGAAGGCCCAGAGCACCGTCGATACACCGAGAGACACCTCCCTCAGGGCAAGCACGGTCTTTCGGTTTAATTCTCTCTGGGAAAAGACAGGGCCGGAGACGGACCTGCCAAGGGCCAGGGGCCCCTGGATGATTGCGGGGGACAGGCCACAAGCGGCCCCTCGACGACTGTGACCGGCTCGGGATGTGTTTGTTTCTCGACAAAATGGGTGTGGAGTGAGCGACCCGCTGCGAGTGGGCGTTGTGACGAGGGACCTGGGAGACGGCGGAGGCGTGGGTGCGTCCACCGCGGAGACCGAGCCCTTCCCAGGCTCCCTGCCTCCTCCTCCGACCTCCAGCATTTCTTTCTTTCTTTCTGTTTATTCCGACATTTTAAAGCCAACTCTACGCGCAACGTGGAGCTCAGACTCACGTCCCGAGACTGTGTCCCATGCTCCAGCGACGGAGCCGGCCGGGCGGCCCTCTAAGCCCTTCCTAATAACGGAAATGCTGATGTGAGACTCTGCTGGTTCATGTGTGACGTAACTAGAAAGTGGGCTTCCACTCTCCTTTCTCCGGGAGCCACGGCGCGGCCAGCAGCAGAGTCTGGGGCTGGGAACGCTGTCGTTCGTAAATGAAAGGTACGCATCAATCTCTTTTAGGAAGTTTAAATTCAAGGGTCTACTTCCGGGCACCTGACATTTGGGCTCACGGAGCATGTTTGGGGCAAGGGCGGCTGCGAGGCTAGAGGCGCAGCCACCCCCTTTCTGTGGGACGGAGAAGTGCAGGGCAAGACTTCTTTGTGTCCGCCAAGATCTCTGAGCACAGCTGTGCCTGTGTCCGGGGACCCCGTGACCCACGAGAAGGGACAGTCTTCGTAGAAGCACATCTTACTTCAGTCGGCTGTGGGGGGACCCGGGTCCCGCCCCTCTCGGAGCCGGCGTGTGTGTTTATTTCACCGGTCTCTCTCCCCAGCATGGACGTACACGCACCACAGAGCGAACGCGGCAGCGTGTTTGCACACGGGGGCAGCCAGGTGACAGGTGCAGGGGCACAGACTTCGCACAGATAAGGTCGCTTGGAGAGACTTCGTGTTTGTGGTTTAAGAAAGGAATTGCCTAGCGGTCTAGGCTCCAGGAATAAGAGGGATGTTTTCTCAAAACTCATGGGAACCAAGTCGAGCCATGTCATGATGGGGGCGGTCATGGGGGACATGTGGTCTTACCATGCACACGTGACTCCTGGGGCTGTAAGCGAGGTTCTGTGGTCAGAGTCTCACGGACGGTGTCTACTCCTGAGGTCCTGTACTTTCTCCTTCTTGGCAGTGGCCCCTGGGTGGGGCTGGGGTACGCCCCAGTCTCTGAGCAAGGCCACCAGGGGCCATGGGCGTCGGCCCTAGGACGGAATCTTCCCCGGCTCTGCCCGTGACAGAGGAAACCTGGTTCCTCGGAGCCTGCAAGGGCTCCTTTGAAGAATGCTGACCTGCTAATCAGGAGGTCCCGTCACATCCTCGTGGGAAGGCTCTCATGGGGATTGGACCGGACGTTCCACGACCTGAAATGAGACTGCGTTCAGGTCAGGAGAGCGACAGGAGAAGCAGCGGCTCGGCCCCTGGGCCGTCCAGACCCAGTGGTGTCGGAACCACAGGGCGGCAAAGCGTGGGGTCCCCGTGAGGGCGGCCGTGGAGCCCGAGTCGGCCTGTGAGCCCAGAAGGGACCGCCTGCTCTCTGCCAGGTCCCTCCGGCTGCCGCAGCTCCGGAGTCAGGAGGGCACACCACGTCCTCGCCTCACGGGTTCTCGCGCTGGTGGCCGAGCACAGAGGATTTTGTCCTGTGACAGGTGGTGGGCTGTGGGGAGGAGTCCGTCCAGGTGAGCGTGAGGAGGTCACCGGAGCAGGAGACAGAAGGCCGGCCAAGTGGGGGCTGAGCTGGGCAGAGGCGGGCAGAGGGCGCTCGAGGGGTGAGCGGGTACCTGCCGGGGGCACGGAGGTCAGTGCGGCTGGGATGTGGTGGGCAGGGGCCACGGGACCCTCTGGATCCTTCTCCGAAAAGAAGCAGAGCCATTGCAGAGCCAAGCGGGGAGGACGGAGACGCGGCCCCGGGGACCCGCTGTCCGGGGGCGGGACACGAGACACCAGCCGGGTGTGATGTGGGCGTCAGTCAGGTGCAGGGGTGGCAGCCGGTGTGACTGGACCCTGGCTCGGAAGGGGTGCGAGAGGGCAGGCCCAGGACTGCCACCGGGAAAATAAAATGCAGTGTAAGTAACAGGGCAGACGGTTTAGAAACCGTGCAGAGCGTCTATGACAGTCTTCACGGCTGTGCAGAGCAGAAGGAAGCATCCGTGTCACAGAGAGAGGGAAACTCAGAGGGTGAACGATTGATTTCATCCGCCCAGGTGAAACCCAGACCCTCCAGCTGGTCCCTAAGACTGTTGTGGTGTCAACTTTGGGGGTCTGGACTGTGAACCCCCAAATTCCCATGTTGAAGTCCTACCCCAGGACCTTAGAATGAAGATCGTATTTGAATCTGGTTTTTGCAGAGGTGATGGAGTTCAGTGGTCACTGGGGATGGCCCTCGCGCAAGGTGACCACTGCCTCATCGAGAGGAAGTTCGGACAGAGATGTGGAAAGGAAAAGTGGCCATCTACGAGCCGCGGAGCTGGCTCTCAGGAGAAAGCAGCCCTGGGGGCACGGGGACCCGGATCTCTAGCCTCCAGACTGAGGAGATGTCCTTGTGCGTGTCCCCTGGGCTGTGGTGTTTGTCCCGGCAGCTGGAGCAGACGAACGTGACCCTGTCTCCCTGAACCCATGTGCCCTCGACTGTGGGGCACCTTCCGAGGATTGTGGCTTCATAGACCCCAGTGGGGGGTCTGTGGCCCGGTCCCGAGCATCCTCGGGTTCCTCCTGGGCTGCGTCTGCGAGCGAGAAGGAAAGGAGCGAAGACGGCCTGTGGGCCGCCTGCGACCCCGAACCTGACGAGTTTCTCCTTGCACCGTCCCGAGGTCGCGTCTCCATCAGGTTGGAGTGAGGGGACGGGGGGGCCAGTGTGACGGAGCCGCCGGCGGGAGAGGCTGCGGAGGGGCTTGCACTCCCTCCACTACCGGGTGCGCGGTCCCACAAAGGAGCACCCGCACGGCCCGGAAGACGCCAGGGTGCAGCTCAGCAGGACAGAGGCGCTAGGATGACCGCCGACGCCCGCACCGTCTCATCGCCCCGGTGACCGCCGCCCGGGGTGGACACTGCCTTTACACCCGGGAGCGTTGCAAAGCAGTCTCGCTGCGCTCCTGGTTACCAGCACAGGCTCGAGCACGTGGTGGTCGGGGACGGAGTCACATCGTCTGTGTCCTCACTGTCTTCCTGGCCCCAGAGATGCTGCCCACGCCGAGGTCAGGCACCCAGTGCTGCCCTCCCTTCCGGCCGAGGTCAGGAGGTTGGAGTCTGTGTCTGTCTGACTCTGCTCTCCCATGTGGCAGCCCCAACCCAGCTCTTGGCCAGTCTCTGGGGTCAGAGAACAAGGCCCCCTCTCTTTCCCCCTTGAAAACTGTGTGGCCTGGGCAGGTCCCTGCAGAAGTCAGTCTCCCTGTCTGGAGAATCGGTCTGACCTCGGGGTCTCCTGGAGGGGTCGCTGGAGGCGATGCCTAGAACGGTGTGACCGAGGCATCCCCCCATTATCCTGGGGTCCCTACTCCCCACACAGCCGGAAACAGCGTCTGCTTGTCTGCTGTTGGCTCTCGGACATCGGCCCTGCGGGGCAGCACCGGCCGGCAGGACCGCAGCTGTTCCTCAGCCCCAGCCCGACGCACGCAGTTACCTCTGTGCCCCATGCCCGGATGTCCTCCAGCCGGTCACAACCTGCCGGCCTCAACCGGGACTACTCTTTCCTTCCTCAATGACTACCGCCCCCTCCCCACCAACCCCCCTGCTTCTCCGTCTATAGCTGATGCCTTGACACCAGATGCAGTTTTCCCGTGTGGCCAAGCCCCGTCTGCACATCAGCTGGACCGTTTCTTTTGTGTCACGTCCGGCGAGTCCCCCAGTGACGGGAGTGAGGCCTGCACGGCTCCCGGTTCTGCCCATCTCGTCCCTTCCCTCCGTGCTGGGCCCTGGTCACTGCCGCTGCAGGTTTCTGGGACTGGCTCCTGCTCCCGGCGAGGGCACACGAGGGGCTTGGCCCCACGGACAGCGGAAGCCAGGCCATACCTACAGCCTCCCCGACTTCAGAGCCCTGTTCCCCTGTGCTCTGTCGTGTGTCTGGAGGGGTCCTGGGACGAGAGTGCTTTCCTTTGGAGCTCAGACTCCCAGCCCTTCTCCTGTGGGTGCCCCCTTCCCCATGCACCTGTCTCTCCCATGGGGCCGCCACCCTCTGGCCTCAGCCGGTTCCTTGTCCCCTCTGCCTTCCCCTAAGGCCAAACGCGACAGGTCGAGAGTCGGCTGACAGCCTTATCCTCCTGTTTCCTGTTGAGTTATTCTGAATGCCCTGGGGCTTCCTCTCTTAATCTAGTCCCCACGTCCTGGCAAAGGGACAAAGTCTCTGAACACAGAGGTGTCTCTGTTACAAGCCGTAGGAGCTCAGGGACTCGAGGAGAGCAAGTCTGGAAACAGCTGCTGGGGCTCAGGTAGCGACTGGTTAACAGCAGGGTCAGGTGGCGACAAGTGACAGACGTCCGGCCAGGAGTGGGTCTTCCCTTCAGAGGACATTGACGGGGCCTCTGAATGTGCTCCGTCCACCCCTGCTCTGAGGCAGACTGACGGCTCTCCACGTGGGAGGGACAGCTCCTCGAAGGGGGACCCCCGCTCTCATTCGTAATCGCGAACCCGTTTCATGGTGTTTCCCGGTGGCAATCTGTCTTTCAAGGGTTTTATTAATGCTCCAAACGTCCCACGGCGTCTTAAATGGGAGGGAACCCGACACCACCCGAGCAGGACGCCGGACTCCCAGCCAGCCGTCCACCTGTGCTACGATGCCTTTGACCTGGGGAGATGGCCGAGGCACCGAGGTCCCTGTGCGTTGGGACGGCCACTGGCCCCGCATCCAGGATTCTGTCCCCTGCCCCCTACTCGGGGACTCACTCTGTGTGCCTTCTCCATCCTCAGTTCGAGTCCCCGGGAACCGGCCTGTCCCTGTCACAAAGAGAGAAGAGGAAGCCGGGGACGGAGCACGCCCAGGGACACCTGTGACGGGACCCCTGCTGCTCTCTGTGGGAAAGGCAGGGGGAGGGGCGTCTGCTGCTCGCAGGGAGCGCGCCGGGGACCCCGGCACTCTGGATGTGCACAGCATGGCTTGAGGCCGCCATACCTTGAAGGGCTCTAGCCGGGGCCTTCGGAATCCGGGTGTCTCTCAGCCTTGGATTTGCTCCCCTGCCCGTCCCGTGGCGAGCTTAAAAGAGCTCCTGTTCACACGGACACGTGTGTGGTCGAACGGTACCCAGCATCCTCCCAGCGACGGAGCAGCGTGGCCCTGGGCTCTGAGGTCAGGACGAGCGGCTCCCAAACATGCACCTGTCTTCCTGGGCTTCTTCCAAGAACAGACAGGGCTTCTCTTCCCCGCTGCCTTCACCTGGCCCCGGGCGCACCTGCCCGCGCGGGGGCTCAGAGGGAATCACAGCACGTGCCGACCACGCATGGCCAGCACAGGGCTTAGGGACCCACGTGCACTTTCCTGTCCACGCCTTGGAGTCACGTTAGGACCCAGGTCCTGCTATCTCTCCCTCTGTGCTCGTGAATACTTAATACCATTTAAAAAATGTCTCAACAGGCAAACAGTCCTGCTTGAGGTCTTACTATGTGCGGCAGAGCTGGGCCTCGAAGGCAGATGCGTGGACCGCGCTCGCGTGTGCTTCTCCTGCTGCGTCTCTGGCCGTCCCCGAGGATGCCGAAGACAACGGCGGCAGAGCGGATGGTCTTCTGGGACGGCGCTCTCTCTCAGTGCGGAAACACCGGGGAAACCTGTCCACCAGCTCCTGGAGTCCTCCGGGGTCGTGACTGTCCCAAGTGCTGGAGGGTTGGGTGGGGCTCCACGGGAACCCGTGCCCACATCTGTCCAGAGGCCAATAAAGGCGTTGCGTAGACTGGACATGCTCAAGGTCACGGGCCTCGCCTCTCCAGGCAGGGTGGCTCTAAGACGTGTGCCATCCGGACTGTCGCTGGCGAACCAGAGAGTCTGAAGAAAGAACGTTTCCTGAAGATGAGAAGTGGTTGTGGAAGTATGAGCAGCCACAGGAAGCGTAGACGTAGGGTTCCTGGCTCTCCCCGCAGCCCGCTGGACGTGGCGCCCCTCGTGCCGGCGGCAGGGGTGTGTCTGTTAGGGGCGGGTGCTAGGTGGAGCCCAGCCTATGGTGGGTGTGAAAGCTTCTCAGATGAACCGCTTGCAAGGATGGGCTGAGGTGTCCTTTCAACGTTACCAAAACAAATTTAAAAAACAATTAAAAACACTTTTTGGGGGAAGAGATTTGGTTGAGTGGGTGCGGCTGGATAACGTCCTGAAATGACCACAAGACGGGATTTCCGGCGGACGGCCTGGTTGTCTCTGAGGGGCGGCTGGAGGGTTGTCACAGGTCGTTGGAAAGGGGCTCAGACCGTCTTGCCGGAGCCCACCCCTGCGCAGGAGGGGGGCCCTAACCCAGCAGCCGGCTCCCTGCCTCCCCCTCTGCGTAGGTCTGAGGGTCTGTTTCTTTTTCTTTTTTCTTTTTTTTTTTTTAATTTATTTACTTGACAGAAAGAGATCACAAGTAGACAGAGAGGCAGGCAGAGAGAGAGGAGGAAGAAGGCTCCTGGCTGAGCAGAGAGCCCGATGCGGGACTTGATCCCAGGACCCTGGGATCATGACCTGAGCCGAAGGCAGAGGCTTAACCCACTGAGCCACTCAGGGGCCCCTGAGGGTCTGTTTCTTATTCTGAACATGTGAGGCCCGTAACCTTCCGCCCAGTTCTGAGCGGTGCCCTGACCTCAGCCTGGGCTGCCACAGTCCGCTTCCACCGCACTGGCCGTCGCCTCGCTCAGGGGTGCTGGGTCGGCTGGCGTTGCCTTGTTGCCCTAGCCCAAGCACGAGGCTAAGGTGCCTCTGCCTTTGGAGGAAATCGGCCCCTGGACGGGGAGGGTCTACCTGGTTCCCCTCCGCGCTGCTCCCAGGCGCCCTGGTCCCGGCCTGCGGGGGACTCACTTCTGCCGGGCACGGAGCATCCGTACGTGAGTGCGGTTAAAGGGTGCAGATCCCAAATTCCCTGCGTATCTGGGTCTAGGTGGCCGGTTCCTGCGGAGCCGGTTCCCGGTGGTCTGGCCGGCCCTCCTGGGAGCGGCAGGGACCCGGCTGCGTGACCACCGCCCACGTCTTCCCTGCTGGGGACGGGCCCGCTGGGTCTCAGGATGTGTGTTCATTTCCAGAAGCCGGCCGTCATTTCCTGTTACTCACGGATCTCCAGGTGAGACTGGGGAGAAGGAGACGCGTCTGTTTTGTTGTCTGTGAAACCAGTGAGGGGATGGTTGATTAGCGACGGCTCGCGAAGCTTCTTTTGGGCAAGGAAACCAGCTGTTTTGCTTCTCACAAGTTCCTTACTGCGTTCTTGCTTCATGGGCGACTCGGCCCTAGAATGTCAGCCTTGGGGCCAGGAGCGCATCCCAGCCGGCCTCCTAAGGCCCCAGGTCCCAGGCCCGGGGGCTCGGGACGCCTGCGTGTGTCTGTCACGGAGCCAGTGCCCGGTGGTGGCATTGGACGGGCACATGGCCTTGGGGAGCCGCATTTCGCCTTGACTCTGCCGTTAACAGTCCTAACCCGGAGCACGCCGACCTGGTCCCTGAGTAGGGTCAGACTGGAGGACGCCTGGTTGCCCGTCTGCAGAGCTGCGGCTTTGGGCTGCCTGACGGGACTTAGAGGGCGGGCGCTGGCGGGGGAAAAGGCCGCTGAAACCCGGCCCTCTGCATGTGTGTGCCGGTGCGTGTGTGTGCACGTGTGTGTGGCTGTCCGTGTGCAGGTGTGCGTGTGTGTGCGTGTGCATACATGTGCGTGTGTCTGCATGTGCACGTGTCTGTGTACATGCATTTCTGTGTACATGTGTGTCCATGTGTGCCTGTGTATGCCCGTGTGTCTGTGTGCACATGTGTGTGTGTCCATGTGTGCACCTGTGTGTGTGTGTGTGCATTCCTGTGTGTGTTTTGTTATTTTCTCTCCTGGAAACAGGGTCTGGTCCCCAGGTGGGGGGCTCCTGCCCGGGGGCTCCCACAAGCCCAGCACACACACTGACTGTTGTCGCCATCACTTGTCTCTGCAAAAACCTTGACGAGGAGCCGCTCACTGAGTTCCTTGTAGCTTCTGAGCCTAAGGGGGGACTTTCAGCCTGGTCATGGCTCCTCCCTCTGTTCCACAGTCCCAGGAGGCCCAGGGCCGATGCTCAGCCCGGCTGGGGCTGGAATCACGTCGTCCGGTGGTCTCCATTGTGCCCTCACGGTGCCGGCGGCTGAGACACACAGAAACACAGTCATGCGATGGAAACGTGCTCGTAAGAACTTGTCACTAATGCTTTAGTGTAAAAACGTGACTTGTTTCCTTAAACTCGCCAGCCTGATTTTTCAGTGGGTTCCCATCTTGCTGCCCCTGAATGGCACCAGAATCCCAAGAACGTACGGGACAGGCACCCATCACACCAGGCTTCTGTTACACGTGCTTGTGTGTTCGATTTCCAAAGGTTTCTTTCTGCAGACACAGGACGTGCTTTCCCGTAGCGTTTCGGCTCAATGGCTCATTCTGCCCAGAAGACCCAGCGGGCTTTCGGTTGCCTGGGAGCTGGGACAGGAGAGTTGCCAGGTGCCAATGTAAATAACCGCGCGTTTCCCCGGCACAAAGAATCAAAGCTTGCCTGTTGACTTCCTTAGCCGTCATCCCGAATAAAAGCCAGAACCAGAGCCAAGAGAACGACTTACAATACCACAATGCAAGTTTTTCATTGGTAAAAAAAAAAAAAAAATACTGGCCTTTCAATTGTGTTTTAATGCAAAGAACAATAGGCCCCAGACTTGGCTCCATGAGAGCTTCTCCACTTGAGCAGACGATGTCGGCTTCCTCCGTCAGTTCCATGGCGCCACGGAGCAGGTCCGACCAAACCAGCCCTCCTCTGAGTGCCGAAGCCCCTCCCCACGGCCTGGTCTGATTGCCAATCAGATGCTTAGGAAATGGGTATTAGCAAACCTCAATCCAAAAAATGAACAGGCTTTTAAAAGGTCAGGACTAGGACCACCCTGGGAACTCAGCCTGGGGGCCAGTCCTGGGTTTCCCCCGTGAGGTCCCGTGCGGCTGGGGGCCAGCTGTGCGGCTGGGGAAGGCTCGCTGGAGAACGAGGAACCGTGAGGCCATGGCGATGGGAGCGAGGGCCGAGGAACGAGGGAGTCTGGCGTCCCGGGCCGGGGGGAGCAGGTGGCCGTGTCCGGCTGGCAGGTGGCAGGGCCAGAGCCCAGGGGCGTCAGAGGGGCACAAGACGCGTGCGAGTCAATGGTGGCCCCTCTTCCAGCCCAAAGCCCCTTCCCAGGTGTGCAGAGGCTGCCATGGGGTGTGTGGCGGGGAGGACCCCAGAGAAATGGTTCTTGGCAAGGCTGAGACTTTACCAGATTCTCCTGGCCTGCGTGAAGGGACAGGGTCATGGCTGCTCCTGTCCATCGTCCCCAGGCTGGGGACAGGGAGAAAGACTGTCCATGACAGGAGACAAGGGGGACGTTTTCCTGCCGCTGCCCGTGGTCAGAGCAGCTGACCTCTGTGCCACCCCGACCCCTCGACGAGCATGAGTCCGTCTGCTCTAGACGTCGCAACGTCCATGATGGCTCGTGTCCACCGAGCGCTGACTGCACGTGTGTCGGCAGGACGGGCCCCGTTGTCTGGTGCACGTCCCCCAAGAGGAAGCCACGGCCCTCAGCTGCGTGGGAACTTGCCACGAGCCTGCACGCCCCGTGGCCTGGGAGACGCTGAAGGCTTGGATTCTCGACGGCTGCCTGGTTCTGGGCCCCCGGCGGCTCCCACGGCCTGTTGGCTGCCCTCCTGAGGTTGGCCTGCCTCTCCCCGGCCTCTGCCCCCGTGTCCCCCCCCAGACCATCCTCTGCACACCTCCAGAGCGGTGCTCCCAGTGTGAGGCCACCAGAGACGCTGCCACCTTCGGTGGCTGCTTGCCCGTGGCACAAAGTTCGTGGCATGATGTGGGAAGCCCATCACGGCAAAACCCCTCCCTGAGTTTCCAGAAGCTTCTGACACGGGCCCCACAGCCATGAGCTGCCGCTCAGACCCTCGCTGTCTGTTTACATGACTCACCCGCACAGCTGGTGGGGACCTGATGTCCCTCCTTCCGCCGGAGTGCGGTCGGGTCTGCCAGCCCCGCCGTGGGCAGCCTTCCACGCAGCTCGAGTCCACACGTTCCTGAATCTGGTCGCGTCCGTGTAGCGTGAGTGAACCATGAACCATTTTACAGTGAGTGTGTCCGTGGTCTTCGGCTCTCTCAAATGTCGTGTGACCGCGACCTTTCTCTTATTCCCAGACACGTTCGTGTCCCCTAATGCCCCTCCGTGCCTGTCCGTCCGCAGCCCCTGTCCACTGCCCCCTTCCTAGCCCCCTGCAGCCTCTGCTCTGCCTTCTGACCGTGGAAGACCCGTGCTGCCGGTTCCACACGAAAGGAATCGTACGGTATGTGAACTCGTGTGTCTGTTTTGTCACCAGGCGCGATGTTTTCAAGAGTCACCCGGGCAGCGCGTGTCAGAGCTCGCCTCTCTTACGGCGGGTGATGTTCTGTCGTATGGAGAGAGCACCAGCCTCCGTCAAGTGCCGGAAGCCCCCGCGCTGCCGCTCCTTTTCCTGCCGTGTGTCACGCAGCTGCTGGCCTTCAGGCACGAGCAGCTGCTCCCATGTCCTGTTTCCTTCTGTCTGGGGTGTAGACCCGGGGGCTGACGTGTTGGGGCATCTTGTAATTCTATACTTCACTTTCTGAAGAGCCACCAGACTCGTTTTGGAAGTGGTCGTCCCATTTGATCGTCCCACCAACGCGTTTGGGGTCCCCTTTCCCGCCACCCCCCACCCATGGTGGCCGTCCTAGCGGGGATGACTCAGTTGGAAATGTGTTTCCCCAACAATGAAGGGTGTCGAGCTCTTTCCATGTGTCTTTTGGCCGTCCTGCGCCTTTCTTGGAGAACTGTCCCTTCGTGTCCTTTGCCTACTCTAAAAATTCGTCTTTGGTTTTAAAGATTTTATTTATTAATCTGAGAGCAAGAGAGAGAGCACTAGAGGAGGGGCGGTGGAGTCAGGGCGCAGGAGACGGAGTCGTCAAGCAGACGCCCCACTGAGCTCGGAGCCTGACATGGGGCTCGATCCCAGGACCCTGAGGTCATGACTTGAGCCGAGATCGAGAGTCAGAGGCTCCGCCGAATGCTCCCAAGCCCGGGTGCCCCAGGTCTGACCCATCCTGGGTGAGATCAGTGCGGTGGGGCTCAGGTCACAGCGGCACTGAGCGCGTGTCCTCCGGGCTGCCGGCTACCCGCCGACGGCTGTAGCTCCTTGTGGAAAAGCCGTCGGCCGTAGAGGCCCAGGTCTGCTTCCGGATTCTCACCTCTAGTCCCCCCGTTTACATGCTGTTGCGTTCATGAGTTACGTTGACGCCGACGTCTACGTCTTTCTCCACCCCACACTAGTGCTGTCACTGCAGCGTCGTAGTAAGTTTTGAACTCGGGAAAGATGTTCGTTTTCTCTTCCAGGACTCTCTTGGCTTTGGGGATCCCTTCAGAACCGTGTGCATTTCGGGTCTGGCTTTCCCTTTCTGCAAATGTAGAAGTGCTTTGCTGAATGTCCTTCGTTTGGACGATATTGTCGACTCTGCGTGTGCAGCCGGAGGACACGGCACCCTGGCTCTCGCCCGGGTCTCTCGGTCTCTTGCCCGCGCTCCTGTCGCTGCCCGCCCTGGCTGTGCTGGTCTGTCTTCGTGGCTCCAACACGGTGCCCGTGTGTGTGCCCACGCAGATGCACACCTGTGCGTGCACGCGTGTTCTCTCTCCCAGCTCGACGGGACACGGCGGTTCTGTCCCCTGCCGCATCGGCAGGGACTGCACGCGTGTGAGTAGAACATTGTTCCTCAGTCTCTCTGTCATAGACGCCGGGATAGAGCAGAGAACCAGATGCCTGTGATTCCCGTCCTCACGCGGCTGACGGCCGCCGCTGACCCTCGAACAACACGGGCTTGAATTGCGTGGGTCCACTTGTTTACGGAGTTCTCTCTCTCTCTCTCTCTCTCTTTTTTTAGTAAATACAGGCCAGTGCTGCAAATTACCTTCTCTTCTTGATGATTCCCGAATAACACGTTCTTTCCTCTCGCTGACTGTGCTGTGAGAACACGGTGTATAACACGTACGTCTCACAAAATACCTGTTCATCTACTCTTTACGTTACTGGCAAGTCCTTTGGTCAGCAGTGGGCTGCGAATGGTTATGTTTTGGGAGGATTTAAAAGGAATATGTGGATGTTTTTTTATTATGTCACGTTAGTCACGGTACAGGACATCGTTAGTTTTGGATGCAGGGTCCCACGATGTGCTGTCTGCAGAGTATGTGGATTTCTGTCTACGCAGCGGGTCAGGCCCCTTCCCCCCCGTGCCATTCAAGGGCCTAGTATAACAGGAGAGCGGTGAGTGAAAATAACTGTGCGCCACGCAGCACACCGGGCAGTTCCGAGGGCGGAGACACGGTAACTAGAACAACACAGAGCTGGGCCAGGCAGAGCTTTCAGATGGGTTCTGCCCGCAGCAGATTTCTGAAGGCACGAAATTCAGCTCTTAAACAATATGATTTTTATCATCATCAGTCTTGTAAGGACTTTCTGCTGTATGATCGAGAAATGCTGTAGGGTTACCCACGATCCCGGAGCCGCCGACGCACCAGCAGTAGCAGCCGAGTCACAGCGCCTGGCCCAGCTGCGGTACGTGTGTAGGAGGCTCTCGGCTGCGGAAGTCACGGTGCGAGGCGTTCCTCAGGACCGCAGGCTGCACACGGCACTCTGGGAACGGTGTGTGCACAAGACGTGCACACACACGCACACACGCGTGCGCACACACTCAACATGACTCCGTCTCCGTGTGTCCGCAGAAGCCCACACACTTGTGCATCACACACACGCGCGCGCACACATCTGTGAATCACACACATGCACACATGTGTACACACATGTGCACACCCATGCACGCACACATTTGTGCATCACACACGCGCGCGCACACACTCTCTTCTTACACCACAATGTTATCGTTTTGTGAATGGGCCCCCGGGATGAGATCGTAGGTCATTTTTACTTTCCTCCTAGTTTTCAGTGTCTTACCCCTTTTGGGGGGTATCCACTGACTTTGTCCTGAGATAAAATGGACGAACTCCTTCTAGAAACACACATCAGCCACACAGTGTCCAGTCCTTACCTCCCCGTGTGAATGGACGTGATACTCTGAAAGGTGAAACTCCTCGCAGCCCGGCGGCCGACCTCACTCCCCGGGCGTGATGAATGGTCTCCCGGCCCTTCTAGTTCCCTCTGTCTTCAGGGTTAATGGCCAGTCCGCCTGGAGGCCCAAGACCTTCTAGCTCCTTCCCTCTCAGGCCAGCTTTCTTCTGTTCCGTGAAACGCCGTTGGGCTCACACTGCCGGCTGCCCGTCAGTGCACTCGTGACCAAGGGGCTGCCTGTCTCCCCCGCAGAAGCGAGGACAGCCCTGATGGGCAGGACGGGCAGCGGGAAGTGCCTGCCCCTGCCCGGGTCCTTCTCGAGCAGAATGCCAGCCTCCCGTCGGAGGCCGTCTCACGGACGATAGAGTCGCGTTCTCCAGGGACCAGACGGTCATTCTCCCCCCGTCTGTTGACGCGCTGCGGTGGCCTCTCGGGCCACAGACTGCATTCCTGCACACACGGCACACGCAGGTGAGCACGCGCACGCCAATGGGCCATGTCCTCCTGTGTTTCAGAAAACACCGCTTTGCTTGTCTGGGAGCGGAAGGACCAACGTGAGCCTTGCAGCGCCTGGTGCCGAGCTCGGTGTGCGCCTCCCTGCGAACAGCTGGCCGCCCTGCCTGCCTTCCCGTCCTGCCTGAGGACGGACACCCTGGCTTCCTCTGGAGACTCTGAAGCTAAGCCTCCAGAGCTGTGCGGACTCCAAGGGGAAATATTTTGACGGAAAGTATTTAAAACAAAGAGCCAAAATGTAAAGTGACTTAGAAACAAGGTGTCTGCGTTACCTTTCTTGACTTCAGGGCTACAGACTACTGGATTCTGAACTATCTAAGGGATTTCTGACTCGATTTTCCTTTCTTTCTGTGAAGCTGAACACCCTTAAGGTAAAATAAATTTATTGTTTGCACACATGGTTTATTAGTGCCTCAAGTGTGTCTCCTTTCTCTTGCAAGTATGAAGCCAGGATCGTGAATTTCCCTTCATCCTGGTGTAGAATTCTGACCACACACGCACGCACACACGAATGCACACACGTAATATACCAGCAGGCACACGCACACACACGCCAGCAAGGGGCACACGCACACACATGCACACACTCGTGCTTGCACACACACCCACTCATACTCACACACACACATATACCAGCACTGGCACACGCACACACACGTACATACACACGCATGTACACACGCACACACACACAAACACACATAAACCAGCGCAGGCATGTGGGTGGTTGTGTTTCCTTCTCAGTCTGGTCCCTGCTGTGTTACACGTGGTGAAAGGAATCGTCTCCAGTGCGGTTGCCATGAATGTTTGTGCACTAACTCGCCTGACGGGGGATGAGAGCTCCCCAAAGCCCGCAGGCCTGTGCGGGGCGTGCAGTGCTGCAGGGGTGTGACTGGTGGGAAGTTACCCGTGTTTCGTCATCCGGACGCCCCCCATCTCTGTCTGAGCCTCCGGGGTCTCCTGAGTGTGCCATCAGGGCAGGCCTGGGTGGGAGAGGTCACGCTCCGGGAGGTGCGGAGGAAGGCTGCCCCCCATTTCTCCATCCGAGTGACGGGCCAGAAGGCGCAGAGGAACGCCATTCCCAACAGCTGCCTCACTGGGACCCTGCGTGAGTCACGGCTGTGTGTCCGTCTGAGCCTGAGCCTCTGGTCCCACCTGAGTGAGGGGGGGACGGGGCTCAGGTTCCTGTGCAAATGGAGGGGTCACACGGCTCCCAAAGCGTATCTCTGGACACCGGGAAGAGGCCGTGCGGGATCAGACCCCTTGGGGGCCTCGGAGAGCTTCGGACGGGTCAGGCACAATCCAGCCTCCTCGGTGCCTTGGCGGGGGTGCAGGCCTGACCGTGACTGATGTCCCGTTGATGCTGGGAGATCAAGGGGAAATTACCAGGAGCCGGGGAGCCTTCTATGGGGGCGGAGGGGAGCAAAGAAGGAATTTCATTTCCAGGGTCATTAATCGGCACCTTTGGGGGTTTCAGCAATAGCTCCAGAGCTGCTTCCTGTGACCTGATCAAGGCACTTGGACAGGGCTGCGGTCCCCAGGGCCGCCCGCCTAGATTAGGTCCTCTACCGGGCAGGCACCTAATAAGTTACTCATTAAACACGCTCACCGCCCCGCTGAACCGGCAGAAGGTGTGGGACCGGCCGGTGAGAAGTGAGCTTGCCGAATGACTCGGGGCAACGGGCCAGGGCTCGTCTCAGTCCCCGGAGTGAGTGCATGAGAGACAAGTGTCCAGGGAGGGGCACCTGTCGGGCACGGTCACCCTGCCCCGGGCGTCGGACGAGGCCTTGGGGAGGGGGAGTGCCTCGCGGCCATCATGCTTTTCCACGAGGCTGGTCTGGGGAGCGTGTCCTGGGAGATTCGATCAGAACCGTCTGTGGTTTTGTTCACACAGGCCTGTGCTTCTGGAGGGCACAGCCGTACGTCAGCCTGCGTCCCTCACAGGGCCGTGCCCGTGACCTTGCGCGGTTAGGACACGGGGTTATAACTTACAAGAAATATGCGTTTGTCATCCAGGTGGCCCAAGTCTGTTCCTCAGGTCCGTTTGGTCCACGTCCATCGAATACAGCCAAAGCTCCTGCCTCACAGCTCCCCAGCCCTGCACTGTCCCCGCGATGAGCAGGGAGCAGCTTCTGCCCTATCACTCGGCCGCCGAGTCATGAAGGCACAGTGAGTGTCTCGTGCTTTGAATCCGGCTCCTTCCTCCACAATGGGGAGGGCTGGTTGCAAAGGGAACCAGGGTGAGCCCGACCTGGGTAAGGGGACAGGGGCCGGAGGCTGACCCAGCCAGTGGTGAAGGATTCTGCCAGCCCTTCGAGCGTAGGAAAGCCTCCACCGGACCCAGCCGGACGGGAGCAGAGAACTTCTGGGGGCGGAAGCCCGAGCGCTCACATGCACAGTGGCCCCTAAGCCCCACGGGGACAGAAGCTCCTTTGTCCAGGACCTGGCCTCGTGTATCTCTTCATCTGGCTGCTAATTCCTATCCTTTAATATTCTTCGTAATAAACCGGCAATTTAGTGACTGACCTGGTTTCCGGAGACCTGGGAGCCACTCGTACATTAGCCGAGATGGGGCCCCGGAGGGGGATGTGGGAATCCCTGATTTGCAGCCAGCGGGTCCGGCACAGGGGACAGGCTGGACGTGGTTTCGGCATCTGAAGTGAGGGCCGTCCGTGGACGGTGGGGGCCGCCCTGTCCCCAGGCAGAGGGTGTAGGAACGGAGCTGCAGGTCCCCCCACGGTGACGCAGAGCTGCTGTGGGGAGATGCCCGCCCCCGGGGTGGGATCTAGTGCAGAATCCGTTGAACAGGATGTAAGGGAAGTCCCGGGATTAGGTTCCAGCCGGAAGTGGCTCTCGTCACTTCCTCACCTGGCAGACAGCTTTTTTTTTTTTTTTTCTTAATTCAGGATTTAAACCCTTCTCAGGGACCAGATACGTCTATAAAAACAATAAAAGCGCATCTGCTCCCCCCGCCTTCTTCCTGTTCCTCCCCGTTCCGTCTCTCCCTCCGTCTCCCTCTCTCTCTTCCTTCTGTCATGCCGTCCTCTCTCTCCTCCCCTCTGCTCTCTCCCCTCCTGTCCCTCCTCCTTCATGTACACTTAGTCCAGCCGGAGCCCCTCCCCCAGGAAACATCTGGAGTGCTCCACCTTGCAGGCAGGCCTTCCTGCAGCCGCACATCCGGTGGCCTGAAGATCGGCAGCGCAGAGGGGGCCGCGGTGTCGGGACTGAGGGCTCGCGGGGGCAGGGCGCGCTCGGGGAGTGAAGGGGCTTGTGCCCGGGGGCTCACCGGGGCAGGGCGCGCTCGGCCGGAGGCGCGGGGTCTGGAGCACCAGCGTGTAGACACACGGACATTTACCTGTCGGCAGTGGGGACGCTGGTCCACTTTCCAGATAAGTATAAAATGTCTGTTTTCTCACTCGTGTTGGTCTGCGTGAGATGTTGTCCCAAATGGAGACGCAAAAGTGTTTTTCTTAACAAGGAAAGATAATCAAAATGTACCTGCGTGACTCCTCTAACAGGGTCAGAAATAAGACAGGTGGGCTCTGGCCCAGGGTAGCGTCTCGGAATAAGTAAGAGAAGATACCCAAAGGGTTATGAAAGTATATGTGCCCTGGGCCTCTGGGGGCTCGTCGGTGAAGCCTCTGCCTTCGGCTCAGGGCATGGTTCCCGGGGTCCTGGGATCGAGCCCCCGTCGGGCGCCCTGCTCAGTGGGGGTCTGCTTCCCCCTCTGCTGCTGCTGTTCCCGGTTTTCTCTCTCTCTGTCGAATCAGTAAACAAAAGCTCGATCTAGATCTATGCCTCCATCTCAATGAGCCTCGCGACGGGTAAGTATGCCGGAACACGGTGGTCTTAACAGGAGCTGGGTCTGGGGTCATCAGTGAGGCCGTCTACACTCAGCTGATGGTGCTTATGCGACCGTTTCTGAACCCATCCCGGAAACATACCGTCCGCACCAGTTCGCACGGGGGAGATACTCCTGGTGACCCGCAGAGCCGCTCACGGGGCAACGCTCTTTCCTGGAAGCTTTCACTGGTGGGAATCAACCGTTGTCACGTCATCGTGGGGACAGGCTGCCCTCGAGCCCGGGCAGGGAGGGGCCCGCGCTTCCCTGTCTCCGTCCCCACGGCTGGCCAGCAGCACAGCCCGGGGCTGGCTAGGAGACGGGACAAAACACACGTGCATTCTTGCCCTGCTTTCGAATGGGTCTCTGTGACAGCCGTTCATGGGACTGTCGGCTCCGGGCAAAGGCGACCGTTAACGCTCTCAGCTCTGGGCTCCAAACCCCTAAACAGGAAATGAAAGGGAGGAGGAGGTTGTCGTAGCCGAGGCAGTCAGGCGAGCAAAGGCGCCTCGCAGGAAAAGATCTCTGTGGTCCCGGACGGAGGCGACGGTGCTGGGGGAGACTCTGCAGGCTCCCATCATGACAGGGGACATGCCCTCCCATCATGACAGGGGACATGGCCCCCAGAACCCCAGCGCGGACGTCAGGCTGGAGCTGGTGGCCCTGCACCCCCCGCAACAGCGCGGCGGGCGAGGCTATCCATTTGCTCCCACACGTGCGGCTCCAACAGCAGCTCTTTGATGGCAGCTGGTTTCCAGGGCTCAGACCCGACTGTGCCGAGTCCCATTAAGATCCTCGCAGAGCACGGTGGAGCAGGATGTGTCCGTTTTACCTGCAAACAGCGAAAAGTGAGTCACAGGTGCTCACGGCGGTTCAAGGTCCCTCCCGTGACAGAGCTCCCGGCACCCGGCTTTTCTTAGTCCCGCGCGTGCCCACGCCAGCGCCTCACACTTCCCTGCCTTCCGAAGCCTGTGGGAAGAGCGCGTGCTCACTGGGAAAGCCGTCGTTCTGGGGACCCTCCAGTGCACCACTGTCTCACGGGGACTTGTTTGTGGCAGGAACAGAGACCCACCTCGGGAGCCCGAGTGCAAGGACAGAGCGGTTCGCACAGCGCAGAACAACTGGGGATGACCCCGGGGGCGAGGGTCTGTCCTCTGCCCTCACAGACGCTCGCTGTTCTGCCCTGCGCTCCTCTTTCCCGGGCTGGGTGTCGTGACCCCGGGGCTCCAGCTTGCCTGTGGCCCAGACTCACCGCACCGGCTGGTGTGAACACCTCGTCACCCCAGAACCTCGTCAAGCCCCACATCTCCGCCCACCGCCCTCCGGGGAGCCTTCCAGGCCAGCAGCCCGTCCGCCGTCCCGGCTGGTCGAGGCCCAGATTTCCGGGGACTGACTGGAATGTGGACCTACTAAGTCAGTGGAGCTCATCACGCCTGTGCCTCTTGCCTGTAACTTACACACAGATGTCTCCTGCGTCCCCAAATAGACCCGTTCCCGAAATAAAACTGTGGAAATCACATCTGTATTCCTCAAGTCCTGCGCTAAACCTTCTGGGAGTTCAGTAATAAAATGACAGAAATTCCCGGGCGATCGTTCAATTCTTTTGCTTAAGACGATGCTCAGGTGATCATCTCAGGAACAGGGAGAGTGAAACCCGCGCTCGAAATCGGCCAACAAGACTTTCCGGTGTCAGTTGGGTATTTCCAAAGATAACGTTTGGTTTCTAAACCCAGCGGTTGGGGCCGGTGCCACGGTGGGGTTCCCGACCTGCCCAGAGCGGGCGCGGTGAGGCGATGGCGGGTGTGTAGGAGGCTCTGCCCGCTCTCGGGGGCTCCACGGAAGCACCTGTCCCTGCGGGCGACCAGCCCCCATCAGCCCGGACCGGAGCAGCTACTGGGAACGAGGGGGCGTCTGTGACTTACCGCCTCGTCTCCGCTGTGTGTCTGTGACGCTGCGTGATTGGCCTGGGGCTGAGCGTCGGTGCAGCCCTGGCCCCCGGGCTCCCGCTCACACCCGCGCAGCGAATCCGCCCACGAGGCTGCCGGTCTGCGTCTGCCGAGTCCGCCTGCAGCTGCGTCTTCCCTTCTCAGCTCCCCGAGTCCAGTGCCCTCGCCGCCACCGACGACCAGGGAGTCCGTTTTCTCATTTGTAAAAAGAAGACGACCCGAGTAGTTACGGCTTCGCAGGTTGGTTGTGGGGGGTGAGGGGCCCGAGTTCGCGCTGTGAGTCACGCCTCCGCGCCGCACAGGCGCTCGGTGCTCGGGACGCAGCAGCCTCTCGCTCCTGACGGAGCCCGCGCGTTCCCGTTTCTCCCGCTGCCTTTCGTGGCGTGTGCGGGCTCATCCACAATGCGTGAGGAGACAAACCCGACCTGGACCTCGAAGGTGAGTCCCGTGGTCCTCGACGAGGCGGCCTCGGGCGACAGCAGTGGGGTCTCACGGCGCCACCTCCTTCCTTAGTGACCGCTTGGTCTTCACGGCCAGAGAAGGGGCCCAACGTCACCTGGCAGCTCCCACGTTGTCAGCAAACCCCGTCCTAGGATTCCCAACAAATCTTTCGAGCAAGGAAAAATCTGATTTTTGTTCGTTTTCATGAATACAAAGCCATCGTGCTGAAATATCAGAGTCTGGGCTTGGAGGGGGAGACACAGCGTGTCGGGTGCACGCGTGGGAACGTTAGGCTGCCGGGGCTCCAACCCCACCCCTCCCCGAGCTGCACTGGAGAGCTGAACTCAGAATCTTTGCGGTGTGGGACCGGGTTCAAGGGCGCCCCGGGAGTTCCCCTCGTGAGCACTACCCCTGGCGGCCACTGTGTGTTCTGGCTGAGCCCCAGAGTGACCCCCACGGAAGGGGTGGAGCAGAGTCTTCTGGGTGTGCACAATGGTGTGGCCGATGGCCGAAGGACCGGCTGCCTGTCACTGCGAGGTTGGATGGGACGCTCGCGCAGCAGGGCGACCGCTGTGCGCACCCCCGTCCTGTCCCCAGCATGTCCCCTGGGCTTCTGGCCCCGTTCCCTCTTTCCCGTGTGCTCCAGTTTCACAACCCTGTCTGCCTGCTCACCTTCTCCAGGTTTCCCTTTGCCCGGGGCGCAGACCCAGCCCTGGGGGAAGATGGTGACCGGTGGGGGTGGGAGAGCCCGCGGGGGGCGAGCCGCATCCTCCAGACAAGGCGCACTTTGAGAAGGAGGCACGGTCCTGAGGACGCAAGGAGGGTCCTGGCCTGGGGTCCCAGTCTGATCCTGCGGTGGAAGCAGCGCTCAGGAGGCAGGACTGGCCGCTGCCCGGGGCTGGGGGTGCGGGGCTGCTGCGCGAGGCCGGTGCTCCGGGGCGAACACCTGTTCTTGCTCGGCAGTCCTGTGAGTGATGTTCTTGCTGTCTTCCCGATGAAAATAACGCCGCCGCCTACACAGTGCCAGAGCGAGATTAGAGAGATCCCTGGTTAGCTGGCTTTGCGGCAGTGAGTCACGCAGACGGAGAGTGGCCGGTGGCTCGGTGCTGTCAGTCTCAGGACGGGCGGAGAGGCGGGCAGCGCCTGCGTCACAGGAAGAAAAGTGAAGTGGGGAAGAGGCGTTCGGGTGTGGCGCCCGCGCCGTGCGTGACCCGCGCACAGGGACGTGTCTGTGTCTCAGGCACACACGCTTGTTCCATGGGCCGGGTTCGTCCACGCTGGTCACGGCCGGCGCCTTCTCAGAGGTAGTGACACGGGCGAGGAGAAACCGGGGAAGAAATGACCGTTCATGGGTCTGATGGGGCTTTTCAGAGTGATGCGCTTGGCCCACTTGTGTGCACTGTCAGGGTGACGCGCCCCCCCACCTCCCAGGACAAGAGGTGACCTCTGGCAGGGCAGGGTCAAGGTTGATGTGCGGGTTGGAGAGGCCCCGTGGCGTGTGGCTGGAGCCAGGTTGCCAAGGGAAGGGTTGAAGCCGGGGCCTGGAAGCTGGACCCTCCGGCGGCGCCCCTGCCTTCAGCTCGGCAGCCGGAGAGCCCAGCTCTCACCCGGCTTTCCCGGTGGTTCGGCAGTGTCACGGGTCACCATTGCGGGGGCAGCCTGTGTTTGCCTCTGGAGCGTGCGTGTGTGTGCACGTGTGTGGTGTGTGCACATGTGTGCGTCTGCATGTGCACACGTGTGGTGTGCGCACTGGTGTGTGGCATGCGTGTGCATGCGTGTGCATGTGTGTGACGTGCGTACGCGAGTGCGTGAAGGAGGGAGGGAGTGTGTGCTCGAAACTCTGGGACGACGCAGACCGCCGAGCCGTGCGCCCACCAGTTGTGAATCCCCTCCGTGGATCATGACATGGGAACATGGACACCGGGAATGGTTGTATTTTATAAAACAATTTCTTATACCAATTTTGTTAATCCTTAACCATCATTTAAAAGTGATTCATGGATAGCTATTCCTCATAAAAGTTTATAGACTCATATTTTCCCATAACGTGAAAAACCTTTTTGTCTGTCCACGAGCCCCAGAAGGACTCTGCTGACCCCGGGGACAGGGGTGGGTCGTGACTGTGGAACCACTGCCTGTGCGATGTGCCCAAAGGGCATCTCGGCAGACTTTTGTCACCCGTCTTAGCGAGACAGACCGGGGAAGGCTGTGTTATCACCGTGGCAACTTGCAGCAAAGGCGCGGACTCGGCAGCACACGCGTGGTGCCACCCTGGGCCTGCTTCCACGGCCGACGACGCCCGGACGCCCCTCACCGCAGCTGTCCTGAGACGGCCCCCCGTGCGCCGAGGACTGGGGTCACAGGCAGCCACCAGTGCCCGACCGCAGACCGAGCCGACGGGTGAGGGCCGCCTCCGTCCATGTCCCCGCGCTCGCCTCCTCGCTCCTCCCTCCCCCGGCCCTGCCCTCCCTGTGGCCCTGGCTCCGTGGGCTCCTGCTGCCGCTGCTGCAAAGCTCTTGGCCCGGTGGATTTCCTTCCATCGTGTTCTGGCATCTGCTTGAATTCCATATTTGCTGTGTCCAAGTCCTTACATGGAAAGCAGATGAAGCCGCGAGCTCTCCTCCGTGCACACACACACCCCTGCGCTCGCTGCAGCCCGGGCGAGGAGAACCACAAGTGCATCCGTGACTCACCCCCGCTGGCTCTTGCTTCGAGGACACACGTTTTCCTGATGCAGATCGTGCTGGGCCGGGACTTCAAAGCCCTCCGCTCCCTGACCTCCCCACACCCCGTTCCAGCAAACACTGGCAGGTGTAGGCACCGGAGAAGGTGCTGGGGCTCCAAGTCCAGCCTCGGGAAGGGTAGGGGTGCTGCGCTAAACCCAGGGCTTTGCACCTGCGGCTGGCAGAGGGGGTCGCTCTGGAGGAGACAAGGAGGGTCAGGGTATGGCCCTGTGTCCTGCTGGGCCCTGCTGGTCCCAGTGATGCTGCCCAGAGTGGAGGCCAGAGCGGTCTCTGCCCCCGGCAAGCCCACACGGGGGACCCAAGATGTCCTTTTCCCCAGCTTTTGAAGCTGAACCAAGAAGGTTGTAAACATTCGCCTGTTTCCCATCCGAGGTCAAGCATTGGTTCGGGAGGGTCCTGGGCTCCTGGTGAGGTTCCAAAAGCCTGAACCAAGCCTGGTCACCAAGCCTGGTTGCTTCTTCCTCACCTTGCACTTCCGTGTGTCTGCACAGCAAGGCCCTGGTGCGGGGCGCGTGATCCTTTCTCTGGGGCTCAGAAAGCAAGTTCACGGACTTCCAGACCAGCTGCTGTAGCCGCTGTCAGCTCCGCGGGGCCGGAAGAGGAGCGCGGGCTCTGTGTGCGCGGCTACGAGGCAAGCCTGAAAATGAACGGCGGAGATCCACCGTGGCCTGGAAGAGGCCGTCCGAGCAGACCGAGATCAGGCCTCACCGCCGGGGCCGAGTCCCGTCTTTGCCGCAGCCTGGCTCAACCCTGCTCACCGCGGAGCTTCTCCTGCCGCTGCGGCTCCGCAACCCTGTTCAACCTCTGTGGCCGCCGCCCTGACGGACACGGGGAGACCTGCCTGTGCAAAGCCAGTGGCCGCAGTCCCCGTGGCCACAAAGGGCGGGGACTGGAACGCAGCCCTGTGTCACCCCAAGTGGGGCGCTCCCCACGCCACGCCACACCCCGCAGGAGCTTCAGGAAGAGTCGCAGAGCCTGAGCTGGACACAAAGTCAGGGATCTGCGTGGGGCCCTGCGGTTGAGACAAGGCAGCAGTGTGTGTGCGTGCATGTGTGTGTGCATGTGTGTGTGTGTGCACGCGTGTGGCCGCGCTCCATCAGAAGGAGGTGTATATGTGAACGGAGGCCGAGGAAACGCACCTGCGGACCGCGTGCCGCGAGCGGGGCCGCAGACCAGCTCTGGTTGCTGTTTTCCCACTTCTGGAGCGTCGGCTTCACAGAGGCTGCTGTCGGCGCCCAGACTCATTCGTCTCAACCGTGCCGTTGGTTAGCATCCCATCCGCGAAAGCACTGGTGCCTCCCGGCTGTGCTCGCCGCGCGGGATGGCCCACGAGGAGTCCATGTGCTGCGGGCCTGGTGGACCCTGCGGCCGGAGCTCTGGAGATGGAGAAATGGGATTTTTTCATTGTATCTACTTTTACTTAATTTAAAGTTGAATTCAAAGAGCCACATGGGGCTTGTGGTGCCGCACTGGGAGCCACAACCAGCCACAGGGACATTCCACATTCCCGACATTTAAACAAATCAGCGTGTCCGTGTTCTCCTGAATTTACCCGTCAGACAAAGTTAAAGCTATAGAAGTTGGAATTATACCTAAAGCCTCAGGGGACGCACCTGCCAAACCGTGGGGGGAGGGGAGGGTGCAGGTACCGGACTGACGCATCCGCGCTGTGGCTCCGGGGTCCACGTGGTGGCAGGGGACCATGTCTCTGAAACGCCATCTCCAGCCCGGTCACGGGGTCCACGTCAGGAGGCCTCCCTCAGCGCTGCCCTCATCGTGCTCACGGCCACCTTCCTGCCTCTGGCCGACTCCTCCAGAGCCAGCCAGATCCTTCCCGGGGCAGACCCGGCGGTGGACCCGGCGGTGGGCCTGGCGGCAGCTCTCGGGGAGCCCAGCCTGTGGGCCCGGACATGAGCTCGTTTGGCCCGCTGGGGCCGTGGAGTCCACAAGTTACCTGGGCCAAGAGGTTCTCTAACCCCTTGTACCCAGGAATGTCCCAGAAGACGGACGCCCCGATTCTGCCGCCTCGCCCACAGGACACACCCCCCAGTAAAGTGCTCTGGAGCCGCAGTTCTCAGCTATGGCTGTCCTCCGAAAATCGCCCAGGGGGTGTGGACACTGTCGAGCGCCCGGAGGGCTTCAGTGGGTGTGAAGCTCACGTCTGTGTTTACTGTGTCAGAAGTTAGACATCTATTAATATATATTGCAATTCATTTAAATGATAAATGGACATGCATTACCATATATAGTGTATTTTTATTAAAGTTAACCGTGTTTTCCAAAAGAGAAAAGAGATTAGTGAGAAGACGTTTGTGTAAACCTCTGTCTGGCTTAACAGTGGGCGGCCGGGCTCTCCTGTCGCTTCTTTTTTTTTTTTTTTAAAGATTTTATTGATTTATTTGACAGAGATCACAAGTAGGCAGAGAGGCAGGCAGAGAGAGAGAGGGAAGCAGGCTCCCCACTAAGCAGAGAGCCCGATGCGGGGCTCGATCCCAGGACCCTGAGATCATGACCTGAGCCGAAGGCAGAGGCTTTAACCCACTGACCCCCCAGGCGCCCCTCCCATTGCTTTTGTGCCCCGTCCATCCCCGTGGGCTGTCTGCGGGACGCGGGCAGAGGTCAGGCACACATGCACACAGAGGGACATGCTAACGGCCTTTTTGGATGATCACAGGTGTTTTTCTTTTAATCCACACAGAAGAGCGACAAGTTGTCATTTCTTAAAGACAAACAGAAATGTAGTCTGCGACCTGATCAGTGAACTTGTCAAGCTGCCTCGTGTCGAGCATCATTTCTGAGTCCTGTACTCTGCCCGTGCCCAATCTTGCAATCTCATGCATTAGTCTTGGCAAATATTGGTTTACTGGGTTTTCCCACGTTGCTACTTTTGAGAGACCGCGTACAGAAATGGCTGGTGGCCAGACTGCACCGGCTGTCGGGCCGAGATGCTGCCGCAGCAGCCCGCCCAGATGCCCCCGCAGAGCCGACCGTGAGTGGCCGGGCAGCTGGCCTGCTGCAGATCAGACGTGCAGGAAGCCAGACCCCAATCTGCAGTGATGGTCCGGAGGTCAAACGTGGCCCGGGAACGTGGCCCCACACGGCCAGGCCAGGGGACGATGGCGGCCCTCGTCTCTGCCCGGACGTTCCAACTTAGGGGCGACCAGAGAAAGCCCAGTGTGTCCCCTGCCTGACCGTACAGGATGCCCTGTTCCTCGTGACCCCTCCTGCTTCCCCGGTCCCAGGCCTCCCCCGTGGCTGTCCTGTCCCCCGTCTGCCCTTGCGTCTCTGCCCCCCGTCCGGGTGCCGGCAGCCGAGTCCCCCCTCCCGCGAGCGGGGCATAGACACGGCAGTTTTCTCGGTTGTGGCGTCTGCATTTATTTCCACTTTCCTGTTACGCTTTCCCCAAATCACATCTGTTTATCACCCCTGTGTCTCCAGAAAGTCTTTAAATATTGTGAAACTATCACAGTCACAGTGGCGGATGAAGCTGTTTCAAAATTCTAGTTTTTACCCGAAATCTCCAGCTCACTCCTCAGCACTAGAGCGGGTGCCTTAACCCTAACCCTCAAGTGGAACAGCATCGTCTGACTCAGTCATTCGTCCGGTAAGAACTGTCCGTGGAAAGAAGAGCCGAAGTGGGCCGTTCAGCTCATGGCCCCAAGGGCAGGTGGGAGCCCGTCCTGAGGTCGGCGGTCACTGTGACGTGTGGCCGCTGAGGCAGTTCTCGTCCTACGGGAGGTCAGACGACCTGCACACCCGGGGTCGAACGAGGCTCTGCGTCAGGAGGGACGTCCTTCAGGGGAGCTGGTTTTCACGTTTCCTGCAAGAGGTGGTGGTGGACAGCACTGGGCCGGGGCCGCTGGGTGCCCCAATCACCCACGATCGTCCACACGGTCAGGAGCCTCCCAGTGCCATGATGGAAATAGCCGTGCCCTCGTGGGTGCCCTGCAGGGGCTGGGTACCCCATAGTCTACAGCAGACTGGGGACTGGCAAGTGAGTACTTGAACCTGCCCCCCAGCCTCCTAGGACAGCAAAGCGTCCCCAGAAGTTCACGCCCAGCTTGAGGCTGGAAATGCTCCTCTTGGATTTCTGGTTTGTATTTGTAACCGTGTGTGGTGACAGACGGTAGCTAGACTTGTCTGTGATCCTTGCGTCTACCGTGACCGTTACCGTGCACACCTGGTGCTGACGTAACTTTAACTGTCTGCTACACCTGAATAAAAAATGCTGGACTTCCACGGGCGGCCCCGAGACTTGTGCCAGGTGGAGGGGAGGGCAGGCGGCAGGTCGTCTGCGGAGGACGGCACCACAGAAGGCTCCGGGTGGGCTCTGCTTGGCGATGAGGAGGCGGACAGGCCGGCTCTGGGGCTAACCTCTAGCGCGAGCCGAACTCTGTCCAGCCAGCGCTCTCTGGAGGATTCCACGCCCTGCCTTCCCTTCCATGCTCGTGCAACCCAAACGCAAGGCCGACCCGTGCACATTCGGTGAAGCTAGAGGAACTTCTGGGCATCTGAACGTGCACAGCTAAACCGTGATCTGTGCCACGGGGGTCCTCATGACCACCCTCACTGCCGAAAGCACAGATGCGTGTCCGTTAATGCAGTGGGTTAAACGGCGAGAAGCTTATGCGGTATTCTCATAAAACCCAGAATGGTAGAAATTAGGGGCTGTTGCTAGTGTTTTGGTCATGAGCTGAAATGTCCTGCAGGAAAGAGCCCAGCGGGAGACCCCTGCAGGGATGTTCTGGGGCGTCCGTTCTGGGACGCTGACACCGAGCCCCAAACTCCTACTTCCCACGCTGACCCAAGTCTCCACCTTCTCTGGAATCAGCTCGCCAAGCTCAGTCTTCAGAGCGAGGAAGAAAGGCACGTTCACACCTCGCCCTCTCCAATTGGCCATTTAAGCATTTGGTTTTAAAAGAGTTCTGGAGAAGGTGGACGAGAGAGGGCCGGCTGGGCGGCCGCTGACCCGTGCTTGACTGGCGGGAAGAAGGCAGCAGACTCAGAGCGGGTCCTCATGGGGCTGGGGCTCCTTGCTGCCTCTCGAGCGCGGACTGCGTGTGCCTGTGGTCATCGGTGTGTCCACCTTTCAAAGGAACTTATTTTTCCTCAGGTTCCTCCCTCGGTAACTGACATGTCCCCGAGCTGCCCCTGGGGGTCGCTTCCTGGACGGTGGAACGTGGGCCCAGGGGGGCTCTCTGGCCGGGACCTGCGCGGGCGTCTGCACACGACGGGGCTCCTCTCCCCTCCCCCGTGGAGTGCCAGCGTCCGGGGCTTGGATTCGAGCCTCTCCAGGCGATGACTGAGGACGGAGCCCATGAGCCCAGAAACGGACGGTTTCGCAGCTGGCAGCGGGAGTGATTGTGTCTCTCCACACTCGTTACCCTGCCCTCACACCTATTTTGGCTTGAAGTGTCGGAGAGTCGAGGAAAGAAATGGGTTTATATGACTGAATGTGCTAGAAATTGGCATCTACTGAGAGGGAGTTAAGCCTGGTTTTCTCCCGTCCCCCTGAGGATCAGGCTACCGAGGGGTCCTTGGAACAAAAAAACAGTTTCACAAGCAGGTCCATTTTGCTAACATCCAGAAAAACAGAATCTCTGAAATGCTGAGCATTTCTAGACCAAATCATAGCTTTAAATCCACTCACGGTACCCTGACTTATTCAGGGCTTGCCAGCCATGTGAACGGCATGTAAAGGCAACTGCACTTTCCCCGCAACACTAATAATGAATTTCGAGTCTACAATCTTCTTCTTGACCCTATTTTTAATTTAACACGAGACCAACCTATACACAATGGCCTACATCGTCATCCGTGAGCCACTAAACCTGCACCCGAGTCTCTAATCCTAGCCGCTACCGGTTCCGACCCCGGCGTGGGCTCCCTGTGATGTTACCTGCATTGGTAATTTCTTAGGCAAAACACGAAACAGTAGGACACAAAGTGAACCGGGGAATTCGCATGCGGAGTCCTTGTTTCCAAAGTACTGGACACGCGTTAAAGGGGCCTTGGCGGGTGGCACTCTACGGACCGCGCTGAGCCCGCCGCCGCGTCCCGCGCCCCCACCTGCCCTGCTGCCCCCCGGCCATCCCCGCACTGCCTTCTGGGAGGCTGGTGACCCACCCCTACGGGGACTGTCAACGACCACCCACTGTGAGGGCCCAGGACTCGGGGCAGGAGGATCCTGCCTTCACCAAGGGCTCCGGGCCGCTCTGTCAGGCGGGCGGCCGCCTCTCCGGGCGTTTGGGCTCCGCTGACTTGGACTTGTAGACGCGTTTTACTGGCCTTTCACTGGAGGCACATGGGGAGGAGACACCATGGGGGGTGGGTCCCTTTACCAAGGACTCGCCGGCATCCCCCGTTGCTGTGGGTGTGGGAGAAGGCTCTAGTCAAGAGGGAGTGACCCATAGGGGGCCTTCGTGGCTGGGCAGAGCAGCCCAAGCATGGCGTCTGGGGCCATTTGGACAGGAGTTCCCAGGTCCTGGGTGTGGGAGCTCAGCCTAGAGGGTGGGCGTGGGGCCCTGTGATCTGTCCGTTGCCTGTGGGGAACAAGCAGTTGGAGGGAATCTGGGGGGCCCTTCACGTCAGCCAGGGCTGGCTCCAGGTCCCCAGACCCCTCCTGCTGTGGAGCCCTCTTCTCCAGCTGTCTACACTGGACGTAGGAAGGCAGCCCCTCCCCCCACCGGCGGCCTTCCTCCCCCTCCCCCTCCCATGCAGGCTGGCCTTCCCTGCTGTCCGCAGCCCCTCCCCTGCATCCTGGAGCAGTCTGGGGAGGGCGGGGTGAAATGCTGCCCTGGGGTGTGGAGGATGAGGGTCAAGGTCGGCGTGCCCCAGCTCATGCAGAGACCGGGAAAGCGCATCGGGGGAATGGTGCCGGGTCAACTGCTGCCTTTCCTGGCCACACGCGCAACTGGCTGTGAGATCTGCCTCTGCCCACAGTCACGCAGGTCACCTTCCTCCCCTGCCTGGGAGCCGGGGGCCGAGTCCTGCCCCAGCACTGCCTCCAGATACAGACCCCGGCCGTGCGGACGGCTGTGGGGCAGGAAGGAATCACTTGGAAGACCGAGTGCCAGGCACGGAGGGACACGGGCGCAGGAAAGGAGTGAGAGCCGGTGGGGTAGCCTGGGAGGGAGATGGGGCAGGCCCTCACCTCCCCGGGGATGGCCACAGCCAAGGTCCCTGCCGTCCCCCGCCCAGAGCAGAAGCTTCATCGCGAGGCAGCTTCCTGCGTCTCCCTCAGCCCAGCCTTACCCTCCCTCCCGGTCAACTCCTAGAAGCCAACAATGAAGACCTACGGCGTGAATGAGAAAGATAGAAACTGAATGGGCGACAGTTTCCCCCGAGGCAGCAGGGATTGCCCGAATAGGGGCCTCCCCGGCTTCTAGGACGTGAAGCTGAGAGTCTAACTGCTTTCCCTGACCAACAAAGGCCCCCCTTGGCGGAAAGCAGGGCAGCCCTGTGGGGCCCTTGTCCTCGCCCCCGAGGGGGGACACCCGTGCCCCTGTCCCTCCCTTCCAAGGACCCAGCGCTGTCACCCTGTCCACTTCCTACCCCCGCCCCACCCCCTAGATATCAACTGCCCCGTTGCTGTGACTGTGTCCCCTGAGGTTGACTTTGCACAAAAGCTTAAGTTGCTCGGCTGAGTGAGGTTGGAGTAGGGCTTAGTCGGTTCCAGGTTCGGAGGGATCTTCGGGACACAGTGAGTGCGGGCGCTGTCTGCCCCAAGACACCCACAGCCGCGCTTCTGACTCTGGGGAGACAGACGGTGTGTTCTAGGCGAGCAGGTGGTATTCTTGATCCGGGAGAGGTGACGAGGCAGGCACACACGCTGCACGACCGCGGCATAAAACCGCTTTGCATGTCACGTGGCAGGACCTTCTAGATGGTGACTCCTGGCTCCGAGGCCCCCGCTGCTCCGGGGCTTGCGTTGCAGGCTGGGCTTCGGGAATGAGGACCGCCGTATGTGTGTGCTCAGCAGTGCTGGCTTATGGGGTGACTCCTGATGAGCCAGAAGTCACCCCATTCCGTCCCCCGAAGCCTCGCCCAGGCCCAGGAGGGGCGGGCGCAGAGGACAAGCGCAGGCCCGTTCCTGCCGTCCTTCAGCCCGTCCCCATCTGGGCCGATCCGCAGCTCCGCGGGTTTCCCCACAGCTTTGGGATGTCCCGCCTCACCGGCCTGCAGGGCTGCCGACAGGGGAGAGTGGTTTGTGCTGCTTGAAACTCGTAGCCAAGCTTGAAAACAAAAGCGTCCCTGTCCCTTGCCCAAGCTGGAACAGTACAAGCCCTGGGGCTGAGCCTACTCGGGGCTCTTCAAAGCTGCAGGGCTCTGAGCAGAAGCGCGTGACTCATAAAAGGATAACATGAACCCAATTCACACACAAAAAAGCCTGAACCGAGAGGCAGGCCGGGGTCAGGCTCACCTGCGTGAGAAAGCACCTGCCAACACTTTCTGTGAGCTGGCAAAGGCACGTCCCAGGACGCTGAGTCACCAGGTAACCGAGGGGCAGGGAGGTGCTTTTTAGAAAAACACAGCTGGAAGGGAGCAGAATTTTCACTGTCGACACGGATGGAGCCCAGTGTGCCCCACACGGCTCCCCGTAAAGCCCTGTACCATTGCGGGGTGGGCGACACTGCTGACCAGACCGGTGGTCCCGCTGGCCCCGGACCGCTGAATGCCATCTGCAGCCTTGCGGACACACGGGGCTTTCCTGCAGGCAGGCAGAGGACGGCGCACCGGACGGCAGGGCCCAGGGCACCGCTCATCGGCTCAGAGCACCCACAGACCCAGGACGCACCCCTCTGTGGAGCGGGCGCTCCCGTGGCAGGCATGGCTGCGGGAGGAAGCTGGCAGCCGCCGTGTGCGCTGTGTTTAGGCGCCCTCTGCAAGCCTAGAAACGAGGACGCGGGCCTCGCGGTGGGGGGGGGCCTTCCGGTCCCTGTGACCTGCAGGTCACATGCAGACCCGGTGCAGTCTTCACAGAGGACAAAACTGAGCTTCAGGGAGTCTCCTGTGATGGAGGGTCGCCCCCACGACTGGATGCCGGGGCAGTCTGCGTTGTCTCCCAGTGGCACCGACCGCCACGAGGGAGATGCTCGTTCTCGGCACAGACCCGACCGTCTGTTCGTCGCCAGGGCTTCCGCTGCAAGTCCGCAGGTGCCATCGCGCAGGAGCTCACGCTCAGTGAGAAAGGGGGTCAGGTGTGTGTCGAATGTGCCCGCAGGTGTGTCGTGAGCCTGGAGCAGAGTGTGACCCGTGACGGGCCCTGTGGCATCTCTCGGCGTGAGTGTGGAGTAAGACGTTCCACGCCACGAGGTCTGTTCGCAGACACTGAGATTTCATCATTCATTCCTGCGAAAGGATGTCTCCGAAGGGGTCAAATATGCTCCTGGATTTGGGAGGTCCCCGGGAACAGGTTCAATCCCTGGAATGTTGGTGCCGGTCCGGAAATCCAGGATCCTCCGGCAGGTACGACCCGGGTCACTTTTCGAGTCCTGCATTTGCCAAGACAGTAGAACGGTTGAGACCAGAGCAACTTCTGCCACGGTGGTCAGAGCTCTAACCGTGTTCAGAGGTTGAGGCCGTGGTGCCAGAAAGACCGGTCTCCATTTCCTACCCACTGTCCATGACACCCTCTGTGTCATCTGTTCAAGGGGGTGTCTGGTCCCCCTCAATGGCTCTCAGAGGAAGGAGAGGTCCTGGCCTCCCCGGCCAAATGCGGGACGGGGCAGGAGGCGAGACGGTCCCCACGTGGCCTGCTTCTGGGCAAAGTCAGGAAGTTAACTCTGGACCGCGGCTCTGTCCAGTCGTCCACATCGGTGCCGGGGTCACGGCCCAGCCACCAGTGTTACACTTCGAGAAGTCACCGCACATTCGAGGACACCAAGGACCGGCCAGAGCTGCTCCCGTTCGGGCAGCTGCGGAGCTCCCGGTGGACGGCGGCCACGGCCAGGCCCTCGCAGAGACCCCTGGCAGCTGCGGGCGGCAATCGGACCCTGCACGTGGGTTCTGCGCACCGTGTCCCAGCGCCACCCGAGGACCGCAGGCACGTGATGACCCCAGCCCTAAACGCCGTCGCTGGCCGAGAAGCCACTCCCTGTACCCTCGGAGGCCGGCGCCCCTGCTCGTCCAGGGTCGTGCCAGTAGTTACCGCAAATAACGTGCGTCGAGTGTATTTTGTGTTGTAAATATCAAGTTTGAAGCACGTTCTGCTACTCAGGAAGTAACTCGGTGAAGCAGGAGATGGAGGCAGAAGAACCTCCTTGTATCGCTACTGTTGGGGCCTCACACGGTCTGGGGCTCGAGGGCAGCCATGATCTCAGCTTTCTTTGAAAGAACTCAAACAGGCCTGCGTGAGGTCTGCTGGCCCAGAGCCGAGTGGGTCCCTGAGACCGGCAGTGGCCCGACTGCCTGCTGTCAGTGGCCCCGCGGCCGTCAGCCGTGCCACTGCTGTCTGTCCGTGGGCGATGACCCCACGTGCCGGGCCACCCTCCGCCCTACTGACCTCAGCTCAGCCGCACACCGGCCATGTGCCCGGCCAGGCCCTGCCCCTCAAAGCTTACTGATTTCCAGCTAGCTTCCATGAGAAGAAGCAGCTTTGCCCGAGGCTCTGTGGGGACGTTTGGAGGGATGGTACCTGCTGGAGAAGGATTCTCACATTGTTTTCTCCTCAGTGGAGTCGGCGTACGGAGAAGCACACGCGGACACCATGTGTAGAACGAAGCCGGCTGCTCACCCCTCGGATCTCAACCGGCCTATTTATGGAGCTACTACGTATGTTTGAACATAATTTCATTATCTTATTAATGCACTTGTTCTGTTACCACTAATCGAGCATCTGCCCCGGGACACGGGTATGCTGGGGAGCAGGTGTGTGCTGGGGGCAGGTGTGTGCTACGCAGGGCGGATGTGTGTTACTAAGTGGAGCAGGTGTGTTGTCTTTGGGCCACACTCTCTAAACCCCGAATAACAGAGCCGTCACGCTCGGAGCGTCCCCACGCACCGCGTCCTGCCCGCACGCATGGGGATGTGGATGCTTTGGCGCCACACGTCATCCTCGTGGATGCCGCTGGCGTGACCCCACTTACCGCGAGACAGCACGGTCCGTGCCGGGAATGCAAACTCCCTCCCGCAACCCGGAGCTGCTTTCTGCTGGGAAAGAGAGACCCAGAGAAACGCAAGAGCAGAGGCGTCGAGAGACGACATTTTTAAAGTCACGTGTGACCGGTTGAGGACATCTGCTCCCAGCGCGGTCTTTGGCCCAACACATGGTTGTGTCTGTGGGTACGTCTTGGAGGGTTATGGGCAACGTTGAGCTCCTCTTGTATTTCCCGGGGAAACGTATGGAAGGACACACACAGGAGATTTATCATAGGAACCGGCCCTCGGTTATGAGGCTGGGAGCGCCCTGTTCTGTCCTCCTGCCCATGGTGGGATCCGGCTCAGCCCCAGGGCCCGAGGACGGGGGGACACGGGGTCTGTGCTGGTCTGAGCCGGGAGGCCGGGTGGTCAGAGCGCTGATGTCTGCAGGCAGAAGTGGACAGACAGACTTCGCCCCTCCTCTGTCTTTTGCTCTATTTGGCCCCTCGAAGCACCGGACGAGCGGCTCCAGCACGAATCTTTCTGGAAACATCCTCACCCACACACCGATCTTTCACGGGCCATGGGGGCGTCCCCCGGCTCAGCGCGACGCTACCCGTCCCAATTCCATATTCGTACTTTGTTAACTTTTATTGATGATTTAAAAAAACAGAATTGCGATTTTCGTCTGAGAAGTCCTAAATGCACAACTGAGCGGAAGGCCGAAAGTCCCCGCAGGCCGGCAGTGGGGAGCACCGTGCCGTCGGCTGGGCTGTGCGTCGGGGCGGGACTCCCTCCCGGGGGCAATGCTCGTCCGCTGTGGCCCCTGTCCCGGGGGGCGGAGGGGGTTCAGCTGAGACCATTGAGTTCTCGCCCCGTCTCAGCGGGTTGGGACTCTATCTTATGATGTTTTACACGTTTAAACGGACTCCTCTGCTCTGAACAAGTCTGACAGTGGAGAGTGCCTCGCCGAGGCATCTGTCTGTCCGACATTTCGGTATCTGCATCACCCCCTCCCCAGAGTCTCTTGTCCCAGACAGCCGCGTGCAGTGGCGTTGGACGCGCTGAGTGAGGTCCTGCCCCCCCGGCCGCCCGGCCGCCAGTCACTCATCTCAGCCAGGTTTTCTCCAGAGTCTCTGCCCCGAGAAGCGGGAAAGCCGTCCTTGGGTGGAGGACGCCCTTGTTCGGCCGGGTGGACGGCGGAGTGTGGCGCTGTCGTGGGGAAAGGGCAGGAGGGGCAGGAGGGGCAGGAGGGGGAGGCCATCATCGCAGGGGGAGACCCCGCGGCCGAGCAGGGTGGAGCCTGCTTCCCCACGTGTGCGGGCCGTGCTTCCCTCCTGGGCATCTGTCCCCGCAGTGGGGACCCGTCGTCGATCCTGACAGACTCTCTTCCTCCCCTTCGCTCTGGACGGGCCTGTCCTCTGGCAGCTTAGACGCACATCGGGACGCGGCTCTGGGGACCAGCCCTCAGCGGCGCCTCCCCCACCGCAGCCAGACGGCCCCGTGGTTCTGCGCAACCCACCCCCCAACTGAGGAAGACGCATCGGCGAGGGGGCCAGGCCTGTCACCTGAGCCTGTGCTGGGGGTGGGGGGCAAGCACAGGCCGTCAGCAGGAGGAGGTCCTGGGGGCCGGGTCTCCGGGAGGGGCCGGAGGCTCTCGGAGCCTGGGGCTGCTGTGCTCACGGCTACAGGCCTTGCTGGAAGGTGTTCCAAGGGTCTGTGGGCTCAGCGGGATGTCCTTGTCCACAGACACACCTGCGGAGGCCGTGCCCTGGTCTGCTCTTAGCCCCTGCGTAGACACGGATTTTGTCTTCATGCAAGTGCTGCAAAACCGTCTCCACTGGACACTTGAGTTCACTGTTTCTACTTACACTGGAAAACACTAAATAATTCCATGTTCTTAGGGACGTTTATGAAAACATCTTGAGATGAGGAAGGGCCTATGGCTCTAATTTACAGGTAGTAAAACTCCAAAAACAGGGACAGTGTTTGCACAGACCTGCTGTTTTTCCTCCTGGGTCTGGGGAGCTCCACGGGACACGTGAACACAGCACGGACCTCAGAGCTCTGCAGGTCAGCGCCGGGAACCCTCAGGTCACCAGGGGTGCAGGCTCTCGGGCCTGGGAAGGGCCGCCCCGTAGGAGCTGGCGGGTGGTGAGGGGACGCTCCCGCCGCCCGGAACATCGGGACCGCGGCTACGGCTGGGGCGGGAGAGGCAGAGATGCCGGGACAGGACGCCGGCCGCGGTGGAGCTGCTGCCGCGCTGGAGGCACAGCAGGGGCCTGAATCGCCGCCCAGCTGGGGGGGCAGGAGGCTCAGGGAGTAGAAACCGCCGCGGCCCCCGCAGCACAAGGCACTTCAGACGGGATGTTCATGTCTTCTAACACAGGACGTGAAGGCTGAACTCGAAGAAATTACCCTACGGTCGGGAGTCTTTCTCCCAAAAACATCAAAGCTTCCTTTTTAAAATCCTCCTTTTCCGTCGTCTTCAAGGAGGCTCACTCTTGAGAGAGCAGTCGGTGTGACCCCGCGTGGTCTGGGGCCGGGCCGTGTCCCCGCCTGCATGAGGTCGGGAGCGGCCGCGTCCCGCTGAACAAACTGCACAGGAAAAGGCTAATTGGTCCCCAGGTGCAGGCATGCGGCTGCTTTCGGGATCTTTGACTTCTAGAATGTCTATTTACAACATCTGCAATCCCCAGGAGGGCTTTTCCCTGCTTCTTCTTAACCTTCAGTGACCTCCCTCCCAGGGCACACTGCGTTCTCCCAGGGAATGATTAAAACTCAGGAAGCTTTGATTTACTCCTCGGGAGTCTTTTACAGTTCACACACGTCTTAAAAATTGACCAAGGCCCAGAGCAGCGGGGTAAGCCCTACGGAGCCCCACTGCCCTGCGTGCCCCTCGGGCTAGGGCACCGACCGTCACGCGTCTGCCGTCACCAGGTGGGGGCAAGCCCGGTCCCAGCCCCGAGACTTACCAGCACCCTGTAGCCCCAACGGCACTTCCCTGTATTTGTAAGAATGGGCTTATTAGTTCCTCCCAAGAGGCCTCTGGGGGTGAGCAAACCATGGGCTGTGTCAGTGTCGAACGTCCAGCTCCTGCCTGGACACCGCGCAGACGTGAGACTGTCTAAGGTGCAAATCTGTCCCGTGAGGTGTAAGGTAGAAACTCGAATCTCCGAAGACGTGTCTGGAGTGCATGGTCATGCCGTGACGCGGGCCCTCGATGTCCCTGCACTGGGAAGCATTTTGGGGACATGTGGGGCTGGGCCGCCAACATGGAGAAATAGCCCAGACGCTGAGCTCTCCCCGCTTCCCACGTGACGGGAGTTCTGATCAGGGATGCGGACTGGTGCCAGCACCGTCCAGACCCTGTGCTCCTGTCTTTGGTCCTCGCCGGCTTGGGCTTTGGGGCCTGACCGGCGTCACGCAGCCCCCGTGAAGGTCCATCTCTGCTTGCCCACGATGGGGGTCCAGGTGAGGCTTCAGGCGGCAGCTCTGGGTCAGGAACCAGCCCGTGTGCAGAGTCCTGGGGCCTTCAGCCGCCCCTGACCGCAGGGTACCCCCCGCTCCAGGGCGCCACAGCCCCGAGACAGCATCAGGATCCAAATGCTTGCGTTTGGGGTACTGTGGGACCCGTGTAGCAGCGCGTCCTCTCCCTGAGGTGTCACGCCATTGTAAGAGGTGTTGTAACCAGAAACCAAATAGGTCTCCGCCGTCATCCAAAGGACTAATACACGAGCCAGGTTGTTTGCGGCTCTTGTTCCAAAGCCAGTGCTGGTTCAGCTCCCGAGAACCTCCCAGCAGCCTCCCAAGCCCTTCTCAACGCCAGAAACCGCGCTTCTCTCTGCCGTGGGCGGCTCTGAGGGACCCGGACATTCTCATGTCGTTCGGACAAGGAGGACGGGGGCTCTGAGACTGGCTCCGAGGACAGACGCACTTTCTTGTTGTCTGGATGGGGTGTGTGCGTGTGTGTGTGCGTGTGCGTGCACGTGTGACTCCGTAAGTCCCTCCAACGACGGTTGTAAACTTGGGAAATATCCCACTGCGTTGACGGACTGTATTTTCCCAATTACCTAATTCTGGTCGGTCAGTTTGCTTGCAGAGACGCTAAATCCACTTTTTGAGAGAAAGACGTAGGGCTCCATGAGACGGCTCACGCGAGCAAACAAGACGATCTCGGACAAAACATCTTCCCCAGCACCGCTGTTGATGTGACCTGGTCCTCCGGATTCTTGGTTTGCGGCGACGAGGTTCCCCCGACACTCCGCAGTGCGGCCCCGGGCAGCCACACTCTCCGAGGTTTGCTCTCTGAAGGATCTCCTGCTGTGATCCCTGGAAGCTTCTGCAAACGGGTGCCCTCGCCCAGGATGCCAGGGAAGGAAGGTGCGGGGGGAAGCTCCGGGCGCGCGGGGCGCAGCAGCAGAAGTGGACAGGCTGTGCGGACACTTGCCGGCCGCGCCCACGCAGGAGTCGGTGACGGTGGGGGTATTACCCCTCTCCGCGCACGATCTGGGGGCACGCAGGGAGGTGGGACGTGCCTCTCTGTTGCGTCAAGCGTGCCCGGGGCCCTGAAGCCTCTGGTGCATTGAAGCTGCAGGCCTGTAGGGGCCGGTCTGTGGAAACCACCTCGAGCGACTGGGAAAGCATCCGTGCGTTGAAGCAGTTTGGGGTTTCATGCTAATTCTCCCAGTTACTATGCCCTCCCAGCTGACTCGGGCCCTGGTAGGCCTGCTGGCTGCAAGGACTGCTACGTATCCCCCAATGCTGTGGGATGGAAGCTTCCGGAAGGACCCTGGACAGGAGGCCTGCGGTCCTCTGCCTCCTGGGCGCAGCTTCCCCGAGCCAGGCAAGGACCCGGGGGTGAGCCCTGCATCCGTCCTCGAGTGGAGGAGGGTACGTATCGGGCTCATCTTCCTTCCCCGGGGCCTCCTCTGTTGAACACCGCAGCCTCCCTGCACTTTAAGAAAAATGTGTTCTGCAAGTTGCTTCTCCAAGTCCCTTTTTTGCAGAGACAGAAAGTTCCCATGATTCAAGACTCTGGAAGGAGCCTCAGTTCCTGACGCGCTGGACTCCCCTGACCTCGGGAGCCATGGTGGGGGTGGGGGAGCATGAGGCCGGCGGCTGTAGTGTGGCGCGGGAGGCACGGGTCCACGTGAGTGGGGGAGGCGGTCCCTGCAGCGAGTAGCTCCTTCCTGGAAGATGGTACCGACCCGAGAAAAAGCCAGACCCAGCTCGCCCTCAGGAAAGCCTCTGGGCTCTACCATCAGAGGGTCCAGATGGCCGGTAAGTGTAGGAAAAGCGCCCGACCCGATTACTCACTAGGGAGCTGCAAACTAAAACGAACAGGAGGGCACTTCACACCCACCGGAGGGTCTAACAGTGAAAACCCGTCAGTGCCGGCCACGTGGGAAGGCGCCCGCCAGGTGCAGCCCAGCTGATGGGAGTGCCCTGGGCCCCCAGCGCTCTGGCCGGAAACGGGGTGCGGGCTGGGCCTGGGGTGAGGGGACCTGTCCCCACACAGTCCTCTCTCCACGCAGATGCACGGCTTAGGGCCACTCTCACCCGAGACCCCCTGGAAGGACAGGCAACAAGAGGACCTGGGGTCTGGGCGGTGGGCGGTGGAGGGCGCGCGGGAGAGGTGGAGGGAGACACCAGGAGCCCACGGGGCGTCGTGTGGAGGGTGAGTGACCCCACGCCTGCCCTCCTGCGCTCCAGCTCCCCCCACCCCCTCCATGCTCGGCCGCGGGGCCGTCTCCAGGTGAGGATTATTGCGTCAGAACTTTCTGCAGGAGTCAGAACCGAGGAGAGGCCGTGCTGGGGTGTGCGCGTGTGAGCCGCCCTCCGGGGCGCGGTTCTGAGCCGGGGGCCGCTCTGCTCCCCACCAGGAGCCGCCGGTCGTCTCCCTCGGCTGGTCCCGCATCCTCCGTACAGGGTTCACTCTCGCCAGGCGTGGGAAGCCGCAGGAACCAGCCCGTTTGTCTCTCTGCCACCCGCGTGCTCGTAAGGGGCCGGGCGGCGAGAACCGCGGGCTACAGCGCGGACCCTGCGGCGGGGGACGGCGGAGCAGGGGCGCTGGGACCTCAGCCCCTTCTAGCACGCAGCACCCCGTCGACTGTGCGCGTGAGTCAGCAGAAGCCCCCGCCGCCCCCGCACAAGGCTTAACATGCTCCGTTGCCTTTGTGTCCCGGCGAGACCCGGTATTTATGACGAGCCGACCGGAGCAGGGCGGTGGGAGATTTCAGGTTGGATTTCTGGAAACGCTGCGGCCTGTTGCCGTGCGTGACGAGTCTCCGGACCAGGCTTTCCCGTCGCATTGGCAAGTCTGCGCAGCTGCTTCAGAGGAAGGAGCCAGTTCCTGGAAATCCCTTATTTATATAATAACAGCTCAGACGCTTTGGCGATTATGACTCCTTTCTCCGGGGCCTGCGCGCCGCTGCGGAGCGCCGGGTGCGGTTCCCGGGTGGGCCGCTCCGTGTGTTCTCATCCCCCAGACTGCTGACCCGACACCCCGTCTCTTGTCTGAACACACGACTCCCTGCGGACGGATGTTGCGGCCACAGGCGGTGAGCTTGGAGCGCTTTCCCTCCAGGGACTGGGCCGCGTCGAGCTTCCCTGGGCGGATGCCTGGGGCCTGTGCCCGGGGCTGGGGGACCCCTTCTCGGTTCTGGACTCAGAAAGTCTCACGGCGCTTCTCCAACGGTTCGGTCCTTGTGCATTTTATGACTTAGGTTGTCTCTTCCTTTCCTGCCCAGCAGAACATGGGGCAGCTGGGCGGACATGCGGGGTCCCCACCGGTGTCTCCAGGCCTCGGCCCTGGTGATGAAGGGCGTCAGGGTGCCGCGGGGGTCACAGCCCTGGCATCCCCTCTCTGAGAACTCGCTCAGCATGGATTTCCCTCCACCTGGTGCTGCGAGTGCAAAAGGAGCAGGAACGCGGGGCAGTCGGGCCCCTCCCTGTCCCTTCCGCCAATCTGGGCTCTGCACCCTGGGCCTGGGTGGCAGGGGAGGCCCTTTAGGGTTGGCCCCTCCAGGAGTGCTCTCAGCGGGCAGCGTCTCCGGCCAGCTCCTCGGGGCAGGGGTGAAGGTGTCGAGTCCAGGCTTGGAGTGGGTCAGGCCTCCAGGTCCGGTGGCTGAGCTCCATGCAGGGACAGACCATGGACAGTCTCGTGTCAAAAGCCACGCCCCACGCCCCCGCCCATGGCTCCCTGGGAGCGTGCCCTCCCCTCCCTGTCATCCAGGCTGATGCTGTCCCTGTCCTCTGGGAGTGGGCAGGATGGCCAGTAGCATGCGGGCGCCCTGCTGGGAGCATGTGGAGGCCCCTCAGGGCATGCATGGCCAGTGCCCCCCACCCCCGGAATGTTTGTCCCGCAAGGTCCGGTTTACTCTGTAATGCATGTGCAATGAGCTAACCCTGATTCTGCCTGGTCTCACCTCAGCCACAGTCTGCGTCACCTGGGCCTGCAAACAGGTGCCAATCACTGGATCTCAGGACCCTGCACCAGGGCCCCTTCCCACACGGTACCCCCGCAGCTGCCAACTCTGCCCCCCGGACGGCGTTTGCTGCCGGGAGCCTCAGCCCATTTACACCAGCCGTGTCCGGAACAATCTCTACTGTGGGGACCCCCAGGTTGGGAGGGACAACGTGCTTGGGACTCAGGGCAGCCCGGATTTTGGAGGACCGCCCAGGCCTCAGACCGGCCTTTGGGGGCTGACGGTTTCGTGAAGGACATTCTTTTCCTTAGTGTAGCTGTGACTGCTGACGCTCTAAGGTTGTGGGGTTTTAAAGAAGCTCCAGTCCTGGGGTCCCCACAGTCCCTGAGCCCCTATACTACAGACCCGCGTCCCCACAATACTATCTTGGGGCCCCCATGGTCTCTGGGGCCTATAAAGAGTCCCTGTGTCCCCATGGTCCCCGTGTCCACCTGTCGCTCTCTGCAACTGCGGTTAGACCTTAGAGGTCTCTGCGGGAAGGTCTGGGGTTTTCCTTTCGTTCTGAGCCTCCAGGTCTGGGGTAAGGGGGGGTGCGGACGTGGTGAGCACACGACGTGACGGGAAGACACGGCTCAGGTGAGTGCGGGTTTTCCTGTGTCGAAAAGGCAGAGAATCTGGGGACATTTCAAAGCCTTTTAGCCACGATATCATGAGCCCCTGATTTTGGATGTGCTTGGCCTGGGTTCTTGCGCCCTCGGCGGTCCACCGTGAAGTCAGTCCCGCAGTGAACCGGGCTCCTCGGCCAACCGTTCGCTCAGGCTCTCCCCCACCCTTGAACATCAGGACAATTTCTGAAGGTCTCAGTCCTGACGTGTCCTCTAGACGATTTCAGAATAACGCTAGACTTTGCTTTGGAAACCAGGGTAGGAGCTGCGTGAGGAGACGGAGCTTCAGTCTACCCACTGCGGGGTTTCAGAAGGTGACTCTGCTTCGCTTCTAGTGCTTCTCAGGTCGCCTTTGCCGTCTGAGCTGAATTACCTTGTAAGATCTGACGCGTCCTTCTGCGAGTCCGGGTCCCACCGAGGCTAAGCCTGTTAGTGTGTCTGTTAGAGGGGACACGTGTGACACATTTCACAGGCCCCTGTGGCATGTACTGAGATTCCTAATATGTCGTAACTTTGTCTGTAAGATGCCATTCCTCTTGCTATGTTTCTTTCTCTCTGGAAGGCCCACGAGTCCGAGACGGCAGAGCAGAGCCTCTTGTCGCGGCCGCACCCGGTGCTGGGCGCTTGCTGGGGCCCCCATTCTGGGGAAGCCCCCGTCCTGGGAGCCTGTGTGGCCTGCCACGCCCGGGTCATGAGGCAGCCGATGACACTGCCCGTCAGCCGATGACACTGCCCGTCAGCCCGACCCCCTCCAGCGGGGTCCCCAGAGTGTGCGGACGGGGAGAGGCAGGACGACCAGCACGGGGACGGATGTCCATCACCGAGCCCAGCTCCCCCCGGCCCCACGACTGAACGGGAGGGAGCTTTTCCGACGAGGGAGCGAGGTCTCGGCCGACTGGACGGCACTGTTCAGCGTCTGTGGAGGACGTCCCAGAGACCAACACCTCTTCGGCCGTACGTAGAGATGCCGACCCAGCATGGGATTTGGTTTGCCGGGTTTTCCGTGGGACGAGAGAACGTCCGAAGGCGGGCTTCATCCGCGGTAAGAAAGGCTGTGGTTTTGCTGCGGCAGCGGGTGTCCGTCCCCCAAAGAGCAGGAGCTACAGAGAATGAGAACAAGCTTGGAGCCGGTGTCCCGGTCCCACGTCCTCCTGGGCCTCGCCGGAGGAACCGTTTCTCCCGACCCTTCTGACTGAGTCAGAGAGTGAAGCAAGCCGTGCCTAGTGATTCTCGGCACCGCACGGAGACAGATCGCTCTCCCCGCCCGACACACTAGGCCTTCCAGACGCCCGCGGCCTCATCCGAAGCGCCCTGCGCGGACCGGGACGGGCTGGGGGAGCAGTGCCTGCTGGGCGCTGCCCGTCCCCCGTGGGTGGGGTCACGCGTGTGAGTTCTGGCTCCCCTTCGGGAGGCCCTATCTCCGAAACACAGCCTCCGATCCGTTGTTCTGTCCAAAGTTTTAAAATCCTGCTTTGGAAGTTACAGGAGAGGCCTCGGGCCCAGGGTGAGGTGGTGTGAAAGGAAGCGGCGGAGAGAAACGCACGCGGACAGACTTGAGGGCACGAGCCGTCAGCGCCGAGCCCTCCCGGAGGCTCACTACGCAAACGGTCAGCGCCAGGGCATGTTGCTCTGAAAACATCCCGAGTTGGGCTTCCCAGAGCTTGTTTCGTGAGCGCTGTGGGCAGGTCCGGGCAGAGCCGTGCACAGCTGTCGGCCACCGGAGCGGCCCCGGCCCTCAGAGGAACGGCCCGGACACCAGCGCCCCCACGGCCAGGCCCCGGGTCCCTGCGGTCCCCCAGCCTGGGTCCCAGTCTTTCTCCGGCCGCTGGTCCCACGAGCCTTCTCTGCTGCAGGGGCGTTTCTTCTTGAAGAGGGACACGCAGGGCTGTTTGCTCCCCGGCCCCAGGTCAGCGACCGCCCTCCTGTCTTCCACCCGAGGCCCGAGGAACGCGGACGGGCGTCCGAATCCTGGCCTTTCCGCGCGGCTCGCCCAGGAGGGCTCCCAGGACAAACGGTGCCAGGCCACAACTCGGCGTGAGTGGGAGCGCGGGGACGGGGCGGTCACTGCAGGGAGGGGCCTCGATGGAATCCTCTGCCCGGCTGCGACCCAGCTGTGACCCCCGCCCGCGGGGGAGGGCGGAACGGGGTGGCGGGTGGACGCACCCATCGCCCCTGGCCCACGGCCTTCGTTCCCTTCCTCTGTTTGCCTTAAACACAGCCTCCCTGGAAGCACACGCGGTAAGGGGGCCAGGCAGCGCGCCGACGGTGACCTTTGACCGAGGGGCTTGGGCCAGTGGACCTCAGGGAGGGTCCCAGGAGCACATCCACTGTGGCCTTCCTGATGGAGGCCCTTAGAGACAGAGACTCGTGGATGGACACACAGACAGAAACGATAACTGCCTTCAGGCTTGTTTCCACCATGTTTATTTCCTTCTTGTTCTTAGTAATAACGTGTAAATTCATCCCAAACTCATTTCTGCTTATCAGATCCTTGATTTCGGTGTATCTGGTACATCAGCAAGTGTCTTTCCGTGTTTGCACATCGAAAACGCCACAGCCTGCAAACCAGTGAGGCTAACCTCCAGGAAGCCGGTCCGTGGGGGCCGAGCTCGGGCTCACGGTGTGCGCGGTGCGGGGCGGCCCCAGCCTGGACACTGCGACGGCTGATCCAGCCCGGATGCTGCGACGGCTGATGGCCCCTCTGCTCCCGCCTGTGGCCATGGCCACGCCCTGCCCTCCGCGCCTCCTCTGTGGAGGTGGACGGCTGGACGGAGGCTCTCTGAGGTCCTGGGTCCCAGAGCACGAAGCAGGACGGTCACCCCACAAAGTCCTTCTTACGCGTAGGAGAACTTTCTCAGAGGAACTAGGGGCACGGAGACCTTTGAAAATGTGTTTTACTTTGATTTTTCACTCCCTGTTTTTGGAAACAAGAAACCTCTGGTCTCGAGCAGGAGGCAGGGATGTCGAAGGCCAAGGGAGGCTCCGTCTCCGCGAAGGCTCTTCCCGCGGATGGGCTCTTGCTCAGGCACTGGCCGCGCGGCCAACCACACACACCGAACGCACGAAGGCAGCACCCATGACAGGACGGCAACCTGTTCCCGGGAGCCCCTGCGCAGGACGTGGGCTCCATCCCGGCACAGGCGCCCGGTTCTGCGAGCGCAGAACGCAGTCACCGTGCCGTGGCTTCGGTGCCGGGGACGTCCGGGTGACTCTGCGCCCTGGGAAGGGCCAGCTGTCGGAGGGCGCTCACCTGCAGGACATCCCGAAACGTGCGAGACGGCCCTCCCCGGCGGAGAACCATCCCCCCCAGAGCTCGTCCGTGCCAGGGCTGAGACACGTGGCCGGCTGGATATGGTCCCATTCTTGTACAAGGCAGAACGAGAAAAGGAAAGTACGAATGTGTGGGAAGAACGGATAGAAGGAAGGAAGGAAGGGAAGAATCTTCCCAAAGAGGAGAGAGAGAGGAGCGAAGAGAGGGAGAGGTTGCCCCGAACGGCACAGGCGGCCACAGCCGCGGTCAGCCACGCCGCGTTTCATGGAGGCCAAGACGTGGTACTGGCTTACACAATTCCAAGATGCTTCTGATTGGAAGACATGTTCACCTGTAACATGAGATGAAGGACTGCGGCCACGGAGCCAGGGGGCCGGGAGATGGTGGCCAGGGTCTCCGGGACGCCACCATCCGCCCAAGGATCTTCCCAGGCAAGGCGCCGTTTCGGGATGGCCACGAAATAGAGATAATTTCAGGCCAGAACGAGGCCACGAGCCCTCCCTGGAAGGACTTGTCAAAGTTGTTCTTTAAGAAGAAGAGAAATGAAACCAAAGAAGAGAGAGAGTCGCAGAAGCTGTAACAGCGGCTCCAGGAACGACCGCAAAGGACACAGCGGCCCTCGGGCTCCCCCAAAAGAGGCGGTTTCAGCAGGTGGAGCTACCCAGGGCATGAAGCAGGCCGCCGACGGGACAAGTGCCCAGAGCGAGAGCGTTCTCCGTCCGGAGCACGGGTGCGGGGAGGGAGCGGCTGAGGTCCAGCCGTCCTTCGCTGTGCCTGAGTGCGGAACGAGCACGGGAGGAGGGATGGTGGTTTGACACCGAGACCGTCCAACTAGGACGCACGGCGGATGGAAATTTTGAAAAGAACAGTCACACTGTAATGGGCTAAATGGAAGAGAAGTACGGTCTTCGACAGACACGAAGTAAGACCCCGGAGACAGACGCCCGCGAGCTCGGTCCGTGTGAGAGAGTCGGCGTCCTCCGCGCTGTGAGGGCGGGAACCCCACAACACGCCGGCAGAGTCGGGGACGGAGGCAGGGAGGGGTGTTCCCCCAAGGACAGTACAAAGCACGACGGGCTCGTGATGCCGTGACCGGCCGCACAGTGTGCAGAACAGGGTGTCACCCGGGGCACAAGTCCCGCGAGTGAGGCTGAGGAGAGCCACCACTGGGAAGGCAAAGTGTCCTACAGCGCGCACGGGGCCAGGCGGTGCTTGGCCGCCCACAGCAGCCACAACCTCGCACGGGGGCAGCCAACCCGGTCTGTGCGGGACCAGCCGTGGCGGCTCCACCGGGACTCAGGCTGTCGGCCGGCACAGACGTCTCGGAGGCCTCACCTCCTCGCCAATACAGGGGCAGTGCTGCCCTCGACGAGCCCCCGAAAACGACCCGAGAGGGCCCAAGGAATACGGACAAGCGGGAAGCGCGAGGGGCAGAACTCAAAGCTCTGTCCGCACGTAGGCCGGGTCCTTCGACCTCGCAGGGAGCCGCCGCGGACGTCGTAGACACGGCCCCTTCTGCGCGGAAGTAGGTATAGACCCAGCTCACTCGCAGGTTCAGCGGGAGCAGGTGCCGGAGTCGGCAGACGCTTGCCTCTCGGCGCACAGAGCACGGCAGACCGGGCTGGAGGGCTTCGCCGACGCGGTCGTGCGGCTCGGAGCTGCGGCGTGACCCCAAGGAGACGGGGGGACAGGAATTACAGACTCGAGGGCGGACCTGGAGGAGGTGGGGTGAGAAGGATCATGGGAGCACGCGGCTTTGGAAAGTGAATCCTGTGAGCACCGTCCCGGACACCGGCCAGACGACAGAACCACACAGAACAGCCGTATCTGGTGAGGCGAGTAACACGGCGGCACTTCCAGCAAGGCCGGCCGGGATAAAAGCCGGGGAGAGCGGGAATGAACCGCCGCCCGAATGCAACAAGGCAGCCACATACATGGCAGGTGCGTGGCGCTGAGCCTTAAAGCTCAGAGGAAAAGGAAAATGTCCCAGCAGAGTACAGACTGGCAAGATGGCCAGAACGTTTCGGAAATGTGATGAGACTTACATTAAGGAAAAAGAATTAATGTTCACAATCCACAAAACCCCCCCTGCCAGACGGTTATATGGCAGGGTCTGCGCAGCTCCTGTATACAGTAGGTGCTCCGTACATGCGCTTGGCTGGCTGACTGAAGACTCAGCTCTGGTCTCCACTAGCCTCCTGATTCTTAGGGAAATACATGGGATGCGTCAGTGTTTCTGGCCTGCAGGGCTGCGGGCTCTCCCCACTGCTCCCGCACCGTCTGCCTGAGCAGGCAGAGGGACGGCCGGCAGTGAGGACACACGGACTCCCCCTCCCACGGGCTGAGGCCCCCTCGGTTCCAGGGGCCGTGGGGCTGGTTTCTCCGGCCACCTCCGGGCGCGCTTGCCTGACCCTCTCCCCCAGCCTCCAGGCCCCTCCAAGCTCCGGCACACTCGGACTGAATGTCCGTAACAAAAGGCAAAACTTCAGTTTCCTCAAATGACACAAGGTGCGGAAATACACCTTTTCCCTAATTTTTATGAATTAACGACTCTCACATATTCAATTTCTACCTTATTTTGACTTGGACCCTTGGAACCTGGTTCATTCTTTTTTGGTTTTGTCTAAAGTCTTTGTATTTTAATCACAGTCGAAGTTACAAATGATTCAATGATTTCTAATGATCCAAAATTGTCCTTTTTAAGAAATTCTTTAGGGAAGGTGAAATAGCTCGTCTGTCTTCAAACCACCCCCACGGAGGGGCTGAGGTCCCCGGCCCCCCAGGCTCCGCAGTGTAGACACCCCCACCCATTCTTTAGGCCCCAGGCCCGGGGAAGCCCTTTGCGGCCGGGGAAGGATTCGGGTAGAGCCGCTTCAGGATTACAAATGCTGCCCTACTCGGCAGGCCGCTCTCCTGAAGATCCCGGAAAAGCTGAAGGGCATTTCTTCAAAGAGTGAACACCAAAAAAAAGGTTATTTTTTCAAAAACACTCTTTTTAAAGATTTTATTTATAAGTCATCTCTCTACCCAGTGCAGGGCTTGAACTCCCAACCCCGAGACCGAGTTGCACCATCCACGGATTGAGCCGACACTTCCATGCTCCGTTTTGTGTATTCGAATCGGCGTTTTCCCACTTTGGGGGGGGCGCCCAGGCGGGGGGTCAGGCTGGCCCGGGAGCCCACCGAGGGCCGCAGGAAGGAGCAGCGGCGCGTGAAGAGACGGGCCGGTGACGGTACCGGCGTAACCCGCGTGTCCTGGCCGGTGAGGAGTTACCGTGGGATTCACACCCCGGTTTCTCCGGCACCGGCCTCCACCCGGCCCTCGGGGAGAATGATTCCTGGGAGTCATGGTTCAGAAGGACTGGGCCGACCCCGGTGCCCAGCCATGCAGAACGGGCTGGGGTCGGGGGCCCGGGGCTGCAGGTAGGGGAGCACCACCAGGACCCCAGGGCAGACACCAGGGAAGCCTGGATGGGACACCTGCCCAGGGAGGATGCGGACACGGAGGCCGCAGGGGTAGGGGCAGTCTCCACCGGGCAGGGACACGCTCCTCAGAGCTGGTCCATGGGGCGAGCCCAGGGACCCACTTCACCCGAGTGACCTGGGAGAAAATCCATGTTGGCAAGTCTACCCAGACCCGCACCACACGGCGGGCAACCAGGGAAGCGAGAGCCCGTCCTTAGCCAGGGCCTGAGTGCTCATCCGCGCTCCGCAGAGGATGGCTTTCCTGGGGATAACCCTGGCCTGGGCCCGGCCAGCGAGGCTCTCTGCCAACTTCCGGGGCCTCACACCATGGTCATGACCCTGAGCGCTGCTGGCTGGAACCTTCGAATCTTTCTCCTCAGGGCCTTGGAGGCCTTGATGCGACACAGCTTGGGCATCGGGGGCAGGGGTGGCCTGCGGGCCCCTGGGGCCCTTGAGGGCTGCGGGGGACACGCCCGAGGCCAGGCCCCGACCTCTGAGTCGCTGCTGCTGGACTCCCGGTCTCCAAAGCGGCTGGAAGTGTGGTCACTGGCTCCGTCCTCGCTGGTCTCGGCCACCGTGGAATAGAGCAAGGAGACGCCCTTGGCCGACGGCTCGGAGCCCTCTGACTCACTCCTGACCCGGGCATCCTGGCGGGGCAGCCTGGGCCTGGCCCAGGCACACCCCGGCTGCGGGCCCCTGGCTCGGCTCACTGCGGGCCTGGGGGGCCCCAGGCCGCCCGCGACCTCCACGGAGGACAGCCACCTCCGCTGCTGCTTCCGCACCTGCACACCAGCCGCCACTTCCAAGGGGAACAAGGCCTGCACCGGGGCCCGGCGACCCTCCCGTCGGGTCACCAGCAGGGGCACCAGGAGGGGCACGGGGTAGAGTCTAGGCTCAGAGCAGGACCGGCTAGGCGCTGCCCCTGCCGGCACGGGCCTCCTCCCGAGACCCTGCCCCCACTCTGGGGGCAGCAGGGGGGCTGCGAGAGCCCTCCCGGGGGACGGCTGGACCTTGTCGGTGGCCCCTCTCTTGACCTTCACAGCCTTTGTCTTGGGGTGGCCTGTGTTCAGCCCCAGGAGGAAAGCTCCATGGTCAGCAAACGGGGGTTGGGCACAGAGGCCTGGGGCCAGCGCGGGGCTCTCCCTGCCCCCCTTCCTGGTGGGCCACCGGACCGTGCCGTCCTGGCAGCTGAGAGCCGGCTGCAGAGCCTGTAGGCAGGGAGACGGGGCTGGCCCATGCCCCAGCGGAGGGGAGCCCCGTGTGGTCTCCCCACGGACGCAGCCATTCTGGGGTTCGGGTCCCTCCTCTGGAAGGCTCCTGGGATGAGGGGTGGCTGTGAGGCGCTCAGGTCCCTGCTCGAGGCTGTCCCTGCCGGTGTCCCCACTCCGAGGCATCCTACCCATCCCTGCTCTCTCTGGGGTGCACACCAGCCTGTCCAGGCCACCTTCCCTCTCTGCTCTCTGGCCACCAAGCATAGGCGGGGATAGGGGCCCCTCATGTCTTGGGGGTCCCTGCTCACCCACGCTGCCCCTCAGGGGGACCCCTCGGCCGTGCAGCCTCAGCAGCCTGTCTATATAGGCCGCAGCTGGGCCAGCCTCGAGGACGGGTCTGGTCTGGATGGAGCCCAGGGCCGCCGGGCTGGGAAGGGGCTCCCTGGGGGGCGAGTGGCCCGGACTTGGCAGGGCCTCCTTGTGGAGAGCGAAGAGAGGGCTCTGCAGAGCCACAGCGTGCAGGGGGCTGGGGTACGGGTACACCTCCCTGCCTCCCTTGGACACCAGGTCACACTGGTACTTGGGGTCTAGCACGGGGGCCGGGAGGTCCATCCCGGGGCAGAGAACGGAAGTGGACTTGGGGTGTGCACTGGCCTTCTGGAGCTCCAGCTCGGACGGCAGGACTCTTTCAAGATCGCCTGGGAACGAGAAAAAAGAGCAAACAGGTGAACTGGGGACGGCCCTGGGCTCGCCTCCACGCAGCATCATGGCTGCGCAGCGCCCTGTGCGGGTGTGGGCAGGAGGCCGGCGGGAGCAGCAGCCCGTGCTCAGTGACGCCGGACACGAGCCTGCAGAAAGGGCTGGCTTGAGCGCTCACTCCGTCACCTGTCCCGACTCCCCTCTCTGCCCCGACATGCGTGGTAAAGCCCTGACGCAAAGTCGATTGTTTCGATGCCCTCGTTCACCCGAGGTTGGTTCACTCTGGGTGCTGTGTCCGCTCCGATGACAGACGGTGCCCGTCAGGGTGTGTAAGGGTTCTAGAAGGATTTGTAAAATAAATTCCTGATGTCCACTTAAATTGTAAGAAAAGAATGCTTTTTATCACAGCAGGCTTGCTGCAATGAACAGTCGTATTCCCGTCTCTATCCGAAAACCAAAAACGCCTGGAGTGGTACCTGTGGGGTTGGCACCGGCACCAAGTATACCTGGGGCTTCCCGGCTCTGAACTCAGCAGCCCCTGCCACCTGGGAGGGCGCCTCCCACCCCGCCCGGCTCTCTTTTACCTGTAGACACTGGCCTAGGCCTGGACACGCCCTCCTCTGTGGCCAGGGGTCTCCAGGCGGGCAGGGGCGCTCCGTGCACAGTGGTCTCATCGGCCGACCGGGGCCGGCCGTCCCCCGCATCGGGCCTGGCTGTGGGGTTGGCCGGCAGCAAAGTGTCCCGGGAGGAGTACACGCGGTCACTACACACGGATGTGCGGGATGCAGACAGGGAGCAGGAGCCGCCGTCACTCAGCTCGTAGAAGCCTAGACGGGGTGAGCGGAGGCAGTCAGTAACCTTGGGGCAGTGGCCCCCTTCCTGCCCGAGCCGGCCCCAGGGCTAAGAGGGGATCAGGATCTCAGCATGCGGGCGCTGGAGAAATCATCTGGGGACTCCCCGTTACTGTCCACGGTTGCCTCGTGAGCACAGTCCGTGGGAGCCCACCACCTGCTCGGCCCCCATTCAGGCAAGTGGCTTCCCTCTCCCTACGTGGCCGGGCTGCTGGCTTTCTTCTCCCTCTTCCCAGGTGCCCGCAGCCATCAGAGGAAGGACAGCACCCAGGGGTCTCCAGCCCACTCCACTCCACGTGCTGTACACCCAGACTAGGCCGTGGTTTTGCAAATTTACAAAAAGACTGAGAAACAGCAGGCGGTGCTGCCCACGGTCTCCTGGGTTTGCGTGTGCCCCAGGCTCCGGGCACATGGGAAGACACGCTCTAAACCAGGGGGGCTGGAAGGGCTCCAGAGCCATCTCCTCGCAGCTCTCAACCAAGGGCAGCAGGCAAGGGGACAGTGTCCTGCCCACCTTCTCTGACAAACTACCCAGAGTTGAGATTCCATAAACCTGCAGACGATCACCTCCTAAAACAGCTCCTTACCATCTCCCTGTTACTCCGACCTGAACAGAGCCTGGAACGTGTGTCAGCCCAGAGAAGGGGAGACACTCATGGAGGGTTCGTCCACCGGAAGCAGGCCTTTCCCATCAAAGAGCTCCCCATAAACGCACAGTGTGCACACGCTCCTCTTTCCAGAAACACATTTAGGGAGGTGGAAGGAAGGGGTGCATAGTGCGTGCTCCCTGGGAACAGGTTCTCGGGGGGGGGCTGCACTCATGAGCCGGGCCTGAGAGCCTGGGCGGACCCCCCCGCCGCAGCACCGGCCCCCAAGGTGTGGGGTCCCCAGAGGGCAAGGGGGTCCTCTCCGCAGCGGCACTGCCCGCCGGCGCGGCCTACCCGAGCTGGGCCTGCTGTCGCCGTCGGCCGCCCTGCCGCAGGGCCCGCTCCCGTCCAGCTGAAGCTCGCCGATCTGCCGGTCCAGCTGTTCCAAGTGGGTCTTCAGGCCGACGTCCTGGCGTCGTAAGCGGTTCTACGGGGAAAGCGGGACACAAAGCTGTCCAAGTGCAGAGAGCAAGCCCGACGCCCGGGAAGTGAGCACCGGCACACGACGTGCCTCGCAACGCCCGCGGCTCCGGCTCCAAAGCCCGGTAGCTCCTCTCCACTTCCCTAAGCCAAAGCTCTGGCCCTCTGGTCGCCAGAGGAAAAGAGCCCCTGCCCCCGCCGACCGGCTTGCCGGCCGCCACGGCAGGCCTCTAGAAGCGTCAGCAGTTCTCCACGAGGTATGTCTTCCTAAGGAGACTGACAGGGCACAAGCTCAGAGTCAAAGGCGGCCCCTGCTCTTACACGCCGCCCAGAGGTCGCGCTCGGCTGCTGTTTTCGAGGCTTATGTAAGAACCGACCTTCCCACGCTCGTGTGCCTCATTCTCTTGCTCAGTGGGCCCTGTGCGGCCCCCGGACTTTTCAGGGCATGGGAACGTCCCCGAGGGAGAAAGAGGCCCCCTTCTTCGGATCCCCCTTCACAGGCGTCACCTCCACGCCTTGTGGAACCCTCAGGGACAGGGGCAGAGGCCCGGCAGGAGGGGGCAGTGCCTGCACTCAGCGCACCTGGAAATCTGCCCCAGAATCTTCTGGGTTTAGAGGTTCACATCTTGGCTCTGCCCTGAGGCTCTACCCTCTCCAGGCTCAGGCATATACAGGTTATTACAGCATCAGCCGCACGTATGTGTGTGATCATATAATACGCGTATGTGTACGCGGTTACTGTCCATAATACGCATTTGCACACCCACAGTAAATGACAAACGTGCAGAACTAGCACGAGTGCCTCACGGATGTGGACTCCCTTCTCTCCATTGTCAGGCAGCACCGTTTTCAGGGCCTGCTGCATAAATTTCTTATTTTTAATCAACAATTAAGTTTAAGGCAAATAATGAATGGATGTAATTATGTGGTTCACCCTGTTTAAGAAAATGACTGTGTTTCAAATCTAATATCACAGGGGAGGAAGTTCCCTAAACCCCATAATTATCTCTGTAATTTCAGCACCGCGAGGCTGCGGTCTGGGAGGGAAGCAGGTGGCAGGAACTGCCGATTCTTACAAGGGGGTCGCGTGGGCACAGCCTTTGGATCCAGCCCGAGAGAGGTGACATGGGTGACAAGCCCATGGCCTGACACAGTGCCTGGTGCGTGCCAGGTCGCCATCCCCGGGCCACCGTCCCCGGGCCACCATGCCCAACTCCCCTTTGCTCGGGGACCACATCCACGGCTTTGAGAGCAGACTCCACGTGTCACAGCCAGAGAGTCTTATGCCACAGGATAATCTGTGAACGTATCACAGCCAAAACCAGTCCTGGATTTCATAAAAACTTTGTAATCCCCGAACCATCCAGTCCAGCCTGAACATGCGGCCTCTTGCTCTGAATATTTTCACCAAGGAGAACGTGACCGTGTCAAGAGCCATGGCAGAGAGAGCTGAGGGTGTGCGAAGTTGGGCTTCACGCCAACACCCTCCGCACAAAGAACACTACATTCAGGCAAAGGGGCCAGTGTGTGTTTTCACTGCGAATGACTTTTCCTTCCCTGTCCTAAATAGGGCTGCTGTGCCTTACTCTGTGGGGTCACAGCTCGATGCTTACAAAGCAATCTGACTGCTTCTCTTCCAAATCATGATATTCTCATCCTTCTGGAGCAGGAGGGCACCTCTGAGCCCCCAGGGCTCCTCTAAGCCGATTTCCAAAAAAGAGAGTCCCCTCTGTGCGTCTGTGCTGAGAATGGCCGCTCTGTGACTACTGTGTGCCCAGCCAGGCCTTCGGTGGGCGGTTCCTTATTGACGGCAAGAGGTCAAAGACGCACAGGCTCGGGGGTGCCCCGACGATTTACCGTGTCCCCGGGACGCGGCAGCTCAGGCGCGGGCCTCGCTGTCTGGGGTGACACCGTCCTCGCTGAGGCTTCCCTCCCTCACTTGGGGGTTCATGTTTCTGCTTTTTCCTTTACTCCTTGTGTCTAATTCTGTGCTAAGAGCCCAAGTTCAGTCTGTGACCAGGAGAGAGCAGGGGCCACTGAAGCCGGCCACAGACAATCTCTCCTCACGTATTTCCTCTGCAGAGAAGACGTCACTGGCACACGGGCACCGGGGGACCAGGGCCGTGGCAGTCACGTGCACCCCCGTCAGAGCAGCCGGTGCGTTTGGGGGGCCCCTCGTCCCCACCTCTGTCCCCAGCATCCAGGCTCACTATCAGGGCGGTGTACGGAGTCAGGATCCCCCCCAGCCGGTGTTTGGGGCTGGGGTGAAGGCAGTGCACACCCACAAGTCCCCGGGAGGTGGGGTCGCCTGAGCATAAACACAGATTCTGGGGATCCTGGTCACCCCGGGCCTGCGCATCGGGACGAGCTTCCCAGGGAACGCAAAGGGTTCTTAGGAACGGATGAACACGAGAGGCTGGAGAAGGGCATTCTACAGATCGCCGTTAAAAACAGACTCGGCTTATCCTTTCTCTGCGAAGTTTGCTGTCTATACCCTAAGAGAACCACCCGGTTTCCCCTTCTTTGTCCTCGGTTTCCATCCACAAATCAGCGTTCCGCTCTCTTCAAGCCTTCACGGCAGAGCCAAAGGACAAAAAGGAAAACTGCCCTCCAGTTCAGAACACACCCACGGCGTCTAAAACACCTTCTCTCTCCTCAAAAGCTGAGCGTCTACACAGGAAGCAGGACACAGGCGAAAGCCGCAGCTATCCCGGGGGCCGTAGACCGCCAGACTGCAGGAGAAGTCCACCGACCACCAGCAAAGGCCAGGGGCACAGATGGGCCGCGTGGGAACTGGCCGGAGGCCTGGCCCTGTCGGGGATGCCCCGCCCCCGCTGGGGATCTTGAGCCAGTTCATTCCCCGGAGGGTTCAGGAAGCAAGTTCAGGAAGCCAGCGGGCAGGCCCGGGAAGCAGGAACGCAGCTGACCTCCTGCTGACCCCGGCAGAGGCAGCCCGCCGGCTCTTGCTGTCCCTAATGCCAGCACCTGCCCGCGAAAAGCAGCCATGGCCCGCTGCCACTCTCAGGACAAGTCACGACCCGCCGAGCCAGCTCCTGGGAAATTCTTCGGGGTAAGATGTCACGGCGGGGTCCCCAGCGGCCTTTCTCACGGCACCTCGGGGCACCTCTCCCAGTGCCACTGGCAGCCCCCGAGCGGGGGGTGGGGCCTCTGGCCTGCCCTGGGGCACCGCAGGCCACATGGGTGTCGCGGGAACCTGACACCAGAGCAGTGGACCGGCCGCCGCCTCTCAGGGATGACTGGGCTCCCCAAAGTTATCCACAGATCAGCCCAGGACCCACCAGTGAGGAGCAGCTGCCCCACACGGGGTCACGGGGCATCGTCAGCTCCAACAGGGAGACAGGAAGGTTATCCCCCAGGAGAGCAATGAAAGGCGCTCCTGTATTTGCTCATCGCACACCTACTAAGCGACTCCTGCATGCTCCTTTGCGACTTCAGGCGCAGCCTGCTTCCATTCGAGTCACCGCGCTAACTCTGCTCACCCGAGTGCGGTGCAGGTCCCCAGAACCGCTCCTGCTCCTCGACCGGGGGACGCGTGCGCGACAAGGCCGCGAGGGCAGATCCAAGCCCTTCTGGTCTTCTCACCCGAGCGCGGCCACCCGGCCGCCGGCGGGGAGGGGTTGGGGGAGGCGGAGTGAGCGGCGCTGCGGGTCTGCAGCCGCCATGGCCAGGAGGCCCATGAATCATGCTCTCCCCACGGCTCTAGCACTACTCCTGTGTTTTCCCTGCAAGAAAAACAGGGAAGTGTTAAGCCCTAGCTGATGTCACACAAATTCAGTTCTTCTCTTTTGATCACATAATCCACGCCAAGAACAAAGTTTGAAGACAAAGTCTGCGTGTTCCTTCTGGTCCCCACATTAAAAAAAAAATTAAACAAAAAACCTGTTTGATCTCTTCCAAAGGCTACTTGTAATTAGAGGCTGACGACTCGCAAGTCTGATTGGTGCATCCCCGAAGTCGAGTTAATCATCAGCTGTGCTCGTGCCCGCGGAGGAGTTCAGGGCTGCCTCTCAGCTGTGCCCGGCTCTCCCCGGAGCCACACATCTCTGCGGGCGGCCGGGTGCCACGGAGCCCTGGGTGCAGATGCACAGGGAACCGGGGCTGACTGGTGAGGGCAGGCAAACCGCAGGTGCGGGTCCCGCTCCAGAGCTGGCCCCTGCCCTTGTGGGCGGCCCAGTCACAGGCGGGGAGCAGTCTGCGCAGTCAGGGCCCAGGTTCTGCTCCCTCCACTTTCTGCCTGTTTTTTTTTTTTTTTTTTTTTGCAATGTGGGTCTGGAGTCCCCAGAGGCATCTTCCAGGTTCTGGAATTCAGAAACACCCAACGCGCCGGTCACCGGACGGAGCTAAGCAGAGAGGAAGGCCGCAGCACCGTGCAGCCTGCTGTACGAGAACAGCCAGCAGCGTTTAAACACAACAGATCTGAACTTCTAAATTTAAAAAATTCTACTTAAGAGGACTAGAATGAACGCCATCGGATATGAACCTTTCCATAGAGCCTTTTCATTTTTCCTTTAAAACGTACTTCAGTGCTGGAAAAACTCCCGAGTTGTGTCGGATAGAGGAAAGACGAGGCCGGCAGCAGATTAAAACCGCAGGAACAACGTGGAGTGAGACGGAGCTGGCGTTTGGAGCAGGCGGGGGAGCCAGGAGACACACAGGTGCAGCCGCCCTAAGAGGGTGCCCGGTTCCCCCGCTCGGGGACTCCGCGGACACACCTCATTCTGCAGGTCAGGTTACACTTTGGAGCTGAAGCTTTCCTGGGAAACATGCTTTCCTCCACATTTTGTTACAACCGACCCGACCCATCAAATCTGAGCAATTCGGGTGTGATGTACGGGCACAATTCGGGCTGCGCCCAGCACGCGGGCAGTGTCGCTCCAGAGCCCCGCGGCGGGGCCACCTGCACCCGGGATCCCACACCAGGATCCCAAGCAGCCCCTGCCCCGGGGAAACCGACTGAGTCGCTCCTCCCGGAACAGCCCGGAAGTCCAGCAGGAGGGCGCGCTCAGAGCCGGTCCGCGGGAGCAGGAGGCAGCGCCACGGGGCAGCCCCGGTGCGCCTTTCCGAGTCCGGATCCCCACCCGCGTGCCGCGGGCCTCCGCGGCCGTCCCATCCGAACCCGAATGCGTCCCCTTCAATCAGTGGGGCAGTCCGGCCACCGCGCTCCCGCACCAGGTGGCCCGGCCCCCAGTCGCCCCGCGCGCCCAGCACCCCCGGGGCCCCGGCTCCTTACCAGCTGCTCCTGCAGCGCCGCCAGCGCCGCCTCCAACCGCAGCTCCTGCGCGCGGGGGCCGCGGGGGTGCTCGGGGCGCGCGGGGTCTTGGAGGGCGGCGGGGCCCGGCGGGGACTGCATGGCCAGGGCGCCCCGCACGCGCGCCTGCTGTGTGGCGCGCAGCCCCTGCAGCTCCCGCAGCCCCGCGAGCGCCGCGCGCAGCCGGGCGCCCACCCTGCGGCGGTCCCAGCCCGCGGGCCCCGGCGGGCAGCTCGGCGCCCACATCCCGCGCCTGGCCTTCCCCGAGCCTGCCCGGGCTCCCTGGAGCCTGCCCGGCCTCCCCAGCCTCCCGGAGCTTCCTCGGAGCCGCCGGGGCCGCGCGCGCGGCCTCCTGCGCAGCTTCTCCCCGCCCCCGCCCCGCAGGTCTCCAAGGTGGGGTGGGACCTATCGGTGGCCGCGGAGGGCGGTGTCTGCACACGCCCCAGGTCACAGCGGCCGCCCCGGGCCCGCCCCGTCGTCGCCGCCCCGTGACCTTGGGGTCCCGGGGACCCAAGCCTTTCGGTGAGTCTGGAGGGGACCAAAGGAGAGGGAGGCCCCAGCAGGAGGCCGGAAAGGGCCCAAAGGGGAACAGACGCGGTGAAAGGTGGTGGTTTTGGTTTGTTGTTGTTGTTGTTTTTAAATTAAGATAAATTCTTGGGAAGGTACCACTTTTTAAGGACCATGGTACCTTTTTAAGCTTGTTATAAATTGGAAAAACGTATTACCCACTTTTCCTAACGTATATCAGCAGTGGGAATGCCCCCGTTTTGGGGGGTGATAACAGCTTTATGGAGATGCAGCGAACCTATTCTTACAGGGCACCTGCTCCAAGGGCACAACTTGGTGATTCCCTCTGTAGTCCCAGCAGCACAAGTGTGCCGCGGCCGGGTCAGTGATCCCGAAGAAGCCATCGACCCTGAGCCTCAGCCTCCCGTCGCCGTCTGCTCCCGGTGCTCAAGCACCGCTCCTGCGCCGCGGCGGCAAAGGCCCGTGCGTGGGTCACACTGGACAGTCCTCCGCGGCTGGCCTCCTCCCGCTGGGCCCCTGTGTCCACGGCTCCGCGTGCTGCCGGCGACCGCGTCCTTCATTCTTTCTGCTGGTGACAATGTCGCGTCCTGTGGGTAGACGCTTTTGCTTCTCCGCTCTTTCCTGGTGGGCATTCGGGCTGGTGCCACTTTTTGGCTTCTTTGAAAAATCTATGGCCATCCAGGGTTTGCTTTTAGCCGGCAGTGCGCGTTCACTCCCGTGGGCGCCGACCTCGGAGGAGGGGGCGCGCTGGGAGACCTTTTGAACCCCTGACTGCTTTGATTTGTTGATTCGTTGGTTTGCTGATTTTTATTAGTTTCAAGGTAGGATTTAGTGCTTCATCAGCTGCATAGGACATCCCCGCTCAGGGCGTCAGGTGCCTCCTTCATGCCCCTCCCCCACCTGCCCTCCAGCAGCCCTCAGTTTGTTCCGGGGAGTCAAGAGTCTCTTATGATTTGCCTTCCTTTCTGTTTTCGTCTTGTTTTATGTTTCCTTCCTTCGTTCCCTATGTTTATCCGGTTTGTTTCATATGGTCTCTGTCTTTCTCTGACTAATTTCCCTTAACATGATACCCTCTAGATCTGTATGTTTGCAAATGGCACGATTTCATTCCGTTTGATGGCTGAGTAGTATTTCATTGTGCGTGTGCGTGCGTGTGTGTGTCTTTATCCACTCATCTGTTGATGCACATCTCTTACTCTGTTCGTGGGAATGCACGCTGGAGCAGCCACTCTGGAGGAGTGTGCGGAGGCTCCCCCAAAACACGAAAAACAGAGCTACCCCATGACCCAGTAACTGCTCTACTAGGTATTTATTCAAAGGATACAAACACAGTGACCCAGAGGGGCACCTTCACCCCATGTTTATAGCAGCGATGTCCCCAATAGCCCAAATGTGGACAGACTGTTAAATTCTCAGCAGTGCGAACGGAGGACCCCGTGTCACCACGCCCATGGCAGCACCCGTCCTCTGCTTGTGACCAACTCAGTAAGTGTGAGGTGGTATCTCACTGTGATTTTGACCTGCATCTCCCTGTGGCTACTGACCTGGAGTGTATTTTCATGTGTGTACTGGCCATTTGTGTGTCTTCTTGGGCAAATGTGTATCAGATCCTTTGCGCCTTCTTAAAATTGTCCCCGAATTATTGAGATGTAAGTATTCTTTACACATTGGAGACACAATTTCATTATCAGGTGTATGATTTACAAATGTCTTTTCCCTTTTGTGGGGTAATATTTCACTTTCTTGGTAGTGTATTAAAAAGTACACTTTTTGTAGCAAATTTGTTTTTAATTTTGATGCAGTCCAACTTATCAATTTTTTTCTTTTGTTGCCTGTGCTCCGGGTGTTATATCTAAGACACCATGGTCCAACCAAAGGTCAGAGATCACATCTGCTTTTTTTCTAAGAGTTTTTATGGTTTTAGTGCTTACATTTAAGTCCTTGATCCATTTTGAGTTGTTTCTTGTGCACAATACAAGGTAGGGGTCCAGCTCCGCTCTTTGGCATGCAGGTGTCTCCCTATCCTGACACCGTTTGTTGGAAAGCCCGTTCTTTGTCCAAACTGTCTTGAGACTCCTGTCGGTAATCAGCTGATTCAGATTCTCAGTTCTGCTACTGTAGTGTGTATGATCTTGTGCCAATGCCACAGCGTTTTGAATACCGTAGATTCGTGGTGAGGTTTAAAGGCAGGAAGCATAAGTCATCCAACTTTTCTCTTTTTCAAAATTGTTTTGGCTCTTCCAGGTCCCTAGCATTTCCATATGGATGGAATCCATAAGGATCAGCTGGTCAATTTCTGCAAAGAAGTTGACTCGGATTTTGATGGAGATTGCATGGAATCTGTTGATTGATTGAAGAAGTGTTGCCACCGTTAAGGTTAAGTTTTCTGAACCATAAGCATGGGATTTTTTCTAAATATTTAGGTCTTTAATGTCTTTCAACAGTGTTCTGTAGTTTTCAGTTTGCAGGTCTTATATTTGTTTTGCTAAGTTTACTTCTAATAAAAATATTTACAAAACTCTTTTTGGTACTATCATAATTGGAAATGTTTTCTAATTCAGTTTTCAGAATGTTCATTGCTAATTTGTAGAAATAAGCAGTTGAATTTTGCGGAATTTTTGTATTAGTTATAGTAAATGTTAAGTGGATTTCCTTGCATTTTTTAAATTTACAAGATCATGTTGTCTGGAAATAGAAACAGTTTTACTTTTTCCCTTTCATATTTGGATGCTTTTAAATTTCTTTTTTTTATCTTACTGCTCTGCCTGGAACTTCCATTACAATGTCAAACGGATGTGGTGTGAACAGGTAGGCTTGTCTTGTTTCTGATTTTGGGACGATGTTCAGTCTTTTACCATCGAGTCTGACGTTAACTGCAGGTTTTTCTTAGATGCCTTTTTATCGGGAGGAGAAAATTCCCTCCGGTTCCTTGTTCCTTGTATAATTATCACTGAGATTTTCAGGTTATCCTATGATTTGTTGCTGTTGCTGTTTTCTCAGTCCTGTGTGCTTATCTTGTCTGCTGGTGGAGAAACAGCATGAGACAAGCTTAGAAGACCTCGGCTCCGAGACCGCTTGCCTCCAGGTTGCTCAGGCGTATAATGAATGCAGTGAGTGAGGTCCTGGATGCTGGTTTTCTCTACAGGAAAATTCATGATTCTTCCTTTACATTTTCTTCCAGAGAGAGACAGAGCGAGGGTTACACTGGATATGAACCCTTGTTCAGTTATCTCTCTTCCCCCCACCTGTGGACTCTCTTAGCGGTGTCTTTTGGAGAACAGAAACTCTTCATTTTTCTGTATTCTTATTTATCATAGGTCCTTTTTGTGCCATTTTAAAGAAATTTTTGCTCATTCAGGATCTTCAAGATATTATTTAATGCTGCTTCTAGGAACTCTATGATTTCACTTTTTTCATTTAGATCTACCATCCACCTGCAATGGTTATGTATTATAAGAGGTGGGGGAAATCACTATTTTTTCTCAAATACATAATCTAGTGCAGTATTTGTTGGGGGAAAAAAAACAGTCCTTTTTGAGCTGTGATGCATTTCCACCTTTGTCATAAATATATTTAGGTCTGTTCTGGGTTCCCTTTTCTATTTGATTAGTTTGCCTATCCTGTCACTTGTCCCAATTATTGTGGCTTTTTATGCTGTGGTGACACCCAGTGGAGCATGCTCACCCACCTTGTTCTTCATGGGTGTCTTGAGTATTTTGGGCACTTGACAATATTGTGTGAATTTTAGACTCAGGAGGTAGATCTCTGCAAAAAGCCTGCTGGTTTTTCAACAGGGATCACACATTAACTCTAGAGTTTATTTGGAATGAAATGGTTTCTTAATACTATTTCTTCTAGACAGGAAGAAAACATGGAATAAAGATTTGGACATGGAATAAAGATTTTTTATAAAGATTTTTTTAATATCTCTAAATAATATTTTATAATTTTGTGTGTAGAGATCTTGCACATCTTTCGTGAGGTTTATCCCTTCTTTCTTGGTTTTTTTTTTTCCCTTATACTGTTGTCAATGTTACCTTATTTTTGTTGGTGATGTATGGAAATGCCAGGGATATCTCTAACAACTTTGCTAAACTCATTTATTCTCTTGAATAATTTATCTTTAGATTTTTAAATATTTTCCCATATACTTTCATATCATCTGCGACTGATGAAGTTTTAATTTTTTCTTTCCCATCCTTATGCCGTGTCCGTATATCTCTGTCTCGATCTCTTTATCTCCCACCTGTGTATTTATTTGGTGTTACTTCAGTGGCTAGGACGTTCAGTACAATGTCAAAAACAGTGATGATGTCAAGCATCTATGTTCACGTCCAAGGGTGGTGGGAAAGTTTTCTGTATTTCACCATTAAAAATGATGTTTGCTGAATGTGTTTTGTAGGTACTGTTTATCAGATCAAGGAAATTATCTTCTGTTTCTAGAATGGAGATTGAATTTTACCAACTATATTTTCTACTATTGAAATGGTTATACTACTTTCTTTTTTTTCCCCATTTGATGTATTATGTTAATCAGTTTACAAATGTAAAGCTAACCTTGCATTTTTGGATAAAGCAAATTGGTCATGACGTATTTTCCCCCTTTGTATGATGCTGGATTTAGTTTGACGTATCTTGTTTTGGAGTTCGGCATCCGTTTGCATGCGTGAGGTCAGCCCCTCCTTTTCTCTTGTAATTTTTTCCTCAGGTTTTCAGAGTCAGACTGTGCTGGCCTCACAGGCTGAGTGAAAATATCCCTTCTTGGCACTCAATGTAAGGGTTTCTGTTCGATGAAGATAATTTCATTCCTGAGCATTTGGTAGAATATAGATGAAGCCATCTATGTCTGGGTTTTTTGGTGTAAATGTTTTCAGTTATGCGTCAAAGTCCTTCATAGCTGTGTAATTACTCAGACTTTCTGTTTCTTCTTGTGTCAGTTTGTTGCGAATGTATTGCTCCAGATTTCTTCTCATCTTGTCCGTATTTTCAGTTGTGTTGATGTAAGTGTTCTATGATATTGTCTACAAATACGTATCAAATGTGCATACCCCCTGCCCAGCTTTTCCCCTGTCATTTGGCTGTTTGTGTTTTCTCTCCTTCCCTGCCCCCCTGGATCAGCCTTAGCAATGGTTTCACAACTTTACCAGTTTTTTTTTCAAAGCACCGACTTTTGACTTTGCTGATTCTTTTTTTGTTTGTTTTCTCATCTGTCAGTCTATTTTCCTCATTATTTGCCTCAGTCTGTTTACTCAAGGTATAACTTACTTGATACTTCTTCTAGGCTCTCGAAACGGATTCTTCACTCATTGGCCTCTCCTTCCTCCATTCGGCATTGCTCACACCTCCTTGTGTAGACAAGAACCCGTTACTGGGAAAGTGCTGGGTCCTGCCCCATCTTACACTGTGTTCATTCTCTTGACCTTAAGATCAAATTGTGGGCTCACTTGCCTGCTTGGGCAACATCTGAATTTGGAGCTCTCTGCAGAGGAGGGCAGCTGTCATGTGCAATGGTGTTAGGAAAGTCATGCCTGGCATCTCATTGCCCTAGAATGTGAGAAATAAAGGAATTTTAGCATCTTGTCCTTCTTTCTTCTGCCATTGTCTCCTGTCCCTAGCGTCATAGGCAGAAAGGGGGCCCAGAAAAGCTGGTTTTTGCTTGTCTAAGGGACCCTCCCTCTCCCCATTGCTCATTTTTAAATCATAGGAGCAGAGGACTCTGCTCTCTCTCTCTCACACACACAAGATCAAAGTGGTATGCCCGCTCACAAGTGCCCCCTGAGAGTGGGTTTGAGCTCAGGGAACAGTTTGGGGACCCCAGGAGGGAACTGGATTCATACCACGGCCCCAGGCTCCCTTGCAGACGGTCGGCATTTTTTCTGGCTTTCCCATCCTTTACCTCATTCCTATTTCGCTGGTCCTATCCTTTGTTTTCCATGAACTTGGAATCCTTGTCCATTTCTGAGGAACTTAGTCTGTCTTTGTTTGCACCCACAGAGAATGCTGTTTCCTGGGCCCTGGAGAGCCGGCCAGAACCTGGGTGTGCATGTCACGAATCCAGCCTCCTGAGCCAAAGCCTCTGATTCCTGAAGAACAAATCTGCTGCTCCCCGTTACCGTTCACTGCAGAGCCACCAGCCTCCACATTTGGTTACATAAGGACACAGAAGGTCCGAGAAGAAGGAGAGCTTTTGAGTTTTATTCTTTTCTTCTCTCTTATGAATCACATTGTTTAAGCTATGAGTGTTGACATACTGAGCCGTAAAGATAGATACTCATCAAATTAGAAAAATTTGGTGGACCTTATTCTCTGGATCATTTTTACATCATACCATTTTTATTTGGGGGATATAGGAGCTTCTTGAATTTCTCTATGGATACGAACTTTCTGTTTTTTTTTTTTTTAAAGATTTTATTTATTTATTTGACAGACAGAAATCACAAGTAGATAGAGAGGCAGGCAGAGAGAGAGAGAGAGGGAAGCAGGCTCCCCGCTGAGCAGAGAGCCCGATGCGGGACTCGATCCCAGGACCCCGAGATCATGACCCGAGCTGAAGGCAGCCGCTCAACCCACTGAGCCACCCAGGCGCCCCTCTGTTTTGTTTTTAATTGTCTCTGTTTTGTACGGTGTCAGCTTTTCTATTCACCTTTGACTCTCTCTTTCCGATTGTGACTTGAGGATTCCTGGATGCTGTTCACCTGGGAGGCAACAGGAAGGTGTATCTGGCACTTGGGTTTGGTTTCATGGTAGAGAGAGAGGATGCAGAGCTGGCTGAAGTGCTGTGTGTCGCCCAGGGTCAGATGCGAAGGGCGGTATTTGTGGCACCAGCGCCATGCCTCCCTAGATATTTTAATCATTTACATCAGTTGTGGGTATAGATCATACTTTGTTTTTTTTGTTTGTTTGTTCATTTCTTTACTATCATGTTCATCTGGTTTCAGTAGGAGGACATGTGCTCTATACACTACTTTATATGAGAATCCACTAGAAGTTTTTGCCTTCAGACAAAGTTTTTGCAAGTCTCAAGCTTGTGAAAAAGTTATATGTACAGTATGAAAAACGTTCTCCTGTTTTCCCAGAATCATTGAGAATGCCCATCACTATTAATACCTTAATATTTTAATGTGTGTTTTTTACACACAAAGGCATTATCCTAAGTAAGGGATAATTTAAAAAATCAATTAAAGTAACTAATTAATCATTAGTCATTAATTTTAGTAATTAAAATCAAGACATTGATGTCGATTCATAATTACCATCTAATATTCAACTCAGATCTCCCCAGTTATCTCATCAGCGTCCTTCAGGTCAGAACAACCCTGTCCAGACTAATGCATTTACCTGTCCCATCCTGCTGGTCTCTGTCAAGCTGGAGCAGTGGCTCAAACTCTTCTTGAATTACGACTGTACTTGAAGATTCTGGACCTGTTATTTTGTAGGATGCTCCTTGGTTTCATTTTGTTAAGGGTTCCTCCTGGTTCCCATTATGTACCCAAGGGGGGAATATCACAGAAGCGAGGCTGTGCTCTTGTCACGCATCCAATGGAGGGACGCACACTTTCAACACTGTTGACACTTACCACCTTGATAACTTCATCTCTGTCACCTGTGTGCCAGTCTGTCCATCCATCCAGCTACCCACACACCCCCGCCCATCCACCATCCAGCCAGCCATCCAGCCATCCACTTATCCATCTATCCATCCACCGTCCATCCGTCCATCTGCTTGTCCCATCCAGCCACCCATCATTTCTTTCTATTATCTGTCATGTGTCTGTCTTTCTGTCCATCTACATATCACTTATCCTCAGTGATCTCTCTGCGCTCCGTCTGCCTCTCCCTCCCTCTCTCCACCCATCAGCTGCCTCCCCCCTTCAGCTCTTACGCCAAATGCATTACTCTACAGCTGCTACATCCAACTCTAAACAGACACACCCTGTTTCACTCTGCGGACACAGTTAATCACACTTTGTTGACGGACACTTGGTTGCTTCATGTCTTCCTACTGCAGCGGTAATGCAGAAAGCATTCCCATACATGTGGCCTTGCTATTGTTGCTTTGATTTCTGTAGGCTGTGTTCTCAGGACTGGAATTTCTCACGTCTGAGAGCATCTGTGTTTTTATCTTAACATGCCAAGATTTTCTCTCAGAAAGATCATAGCAGTAACCAGTATGTGTTAGTGCAAACTCCAAACCCACATCATTGCTGATACTGAATGTCTTCCTTCTGAAAACTACTTTCGAGGGGTGAAGATAGAGTATCTCAGTGTCCGTCTGGTGAACGACGCTGTGACTCCACTGAGTACGAACGTCTCTGCGTGGGTTTGTTAAGAGCTTTTACTTCCTACCCCTGGGCCTTCCTGCTCAGTCTTCACCTGTTGTCTTCATCTTGCTGGTTCTGGCTGGTGTTTGGTGTGTGTTGCCTGCGTTCTTCCCTGCCCAGTCTGTGGTTTTCCTCCAGCTTCGTGGTGTTCTCGACATATCAGTGCTTAACACGTTCTTTTCTCTTTTTCTGATATCTTTTATGATGACTGTCTTACTTAAAAATTCTTCCTTATTTCAACATGAAATCAGTATTTTGGCAAACTATATTCTTTTTTAAAAAAGATTTATTTATTTATTGTAGAGAAAGAGAAAGGGGAGGGACTGAGGGAGAGGGCTAGAGAAATTTAGGCAGACTCCACGCTGAGTGCAGAGCCCAGCGTAGGGCTTGATCTCATGACCCTTAGACCATGACCTGAGCTGGAACCAAGAGTCAGATGCTCAGCCAACTGAGCCCCCCCAGGCGCCCCTCACATCACCTTTGCACTGAATGGACATGCTGCCTCTGTTATAACACCCACAGCCGGAGCTCGTCCTTCTTCTGACCTGTTCGTCTGTCCTGAGGCTCATCACTTTCTATCGAATCTGAGGGCGACGTCCACTGCAGTCCATGTGAGTAAGTCGTTGACGCGGTAGAATGCTCCTGATGCGTCACTGAGGCAAACTGCAGGTTATAAACTCTGTGGTTCCATCAGGAAAGTGTGCGTGCGTGTGTTTCACACACAAGGGAGTGTGAGGGCCTGTGCACTGGGAATGTTAAAGGTTCCATCTGGGTAAAGGGATTGTAGGTGACCTGATCTCCTTACTTCCTGTATTTATGTATTGATTTTTAATTTTATTTAATATATATCTTTTATTGGGGGGGAGGGGCAGAAGGGGAGGGGGGCTCTCAAGCGGGCTCCATGCCCAGCGCAGAGCCTGCCTCAAGGCTCCATCTCACAACCCTGAGATCATGATCTGAGCTGAAATCAAGAGTAAGACACCAACAGTTTTTGCTTTTCCTAAAAGCATTACCCAAGTGACTAAATAAAAAAGTTAACAAATTAGTGACTCCCCTTGCCTTATGAAATAAAAGCCGCCAGCTAAGTTCTGCCTTCAGGTCTCTGGAGCTGTGATAGGACCACATTTGTATGGCCTGGAAGCGGGATATTTAAAGTGAGGACCGGCGTAGGTGTTCCTCACCCAGTACTCCGAGAAGGCTGTAACAGCTTATTTATTTTTACTGAAGGGAATGACCCGTTAACAAAGTTGTGCAGCTGGCGACGGTGGTCGTGGTGATAGAGTTTGTTACTCGACGATGCTTCCGTTGGTTTCAAAAAACTAGAAGGATGTTTTACTAAGTCTGAATTCACATTCGTATAAGTTTTCAATGTTCTCGATGTTCATGAGGTGCCTTAAGAATTCTCTCTATTTTGACTTTTCCACGTAAAGCATGGGCTGTTTGGAAGCAGTACCTTCCGTCCTTGTGTCTTGACTGGCCTCACAAAGGCAGGAAGCTCCACAGGGCCCCGGAGAAGCTTTTCCCCAAGAAAGTGCTCCCAGAGCACAAACCACAGGGAAGGAACTGCTGTGTGTGTTGGGTAAGTCGGACTAGGTGGGGAAGAGCCGTCAGAACTGAAACTTCCCTGTTGTGTTTTGCCTAAAGCCACTACAAACCTCCTAAAATGGTAGCAGCCTTTCAGGCTCTGGCGTTTTGACTTGACTGGGCTTGATTTGCAAAGTCACAGTGAATTTCAACAACACGGAAAGCAGGTACCAGGTAGCCAAGTGAATGGGTTGACAGACGGCCAGTAGAGTTCCTAGTTCTTGAAAATGAAGCCATATCTTAATTCCTTTTATTTTTCATTGTTTTCTGTCTTGTGCTCAGGAATTTATAGTATCATACATTATAATTTCATTATTACTGTAGTATTATTCCAATACTACTTTTTCCTGAATTCCTATTCTGATACCCTCCTTGGGGGGGTTAGTTTTACTGCCCAGGATTTTGAGATGGCAGATAATCTGGGGTAAAGGCTCCATATGTCTGTGTCTGTCCTTACATTGGCACATGGTAATGTAGACCTGGACAGCAAAGTAAAATTTATTTGTGTGTGTGTGTGTGTCCCCTGCTAAAAACTGAAAGGACACCCTGTGTTCGTAGGCGATGAGTAATGCATGGTCATTTAAAAAAATATATTTTATTCGAGTGAGAGAGAGAGAGAGAGAGCATGAGTGCAGGTTGGGAGAGGGGTAAAGAGAGAGGCAGAAGCAGGCTCCCCGCTGAACGGAGAGCCGGATGCGGGACTCGATCCCAGGACCCTGAGATCATGACCTGAGCCAAAGGCAGAGGCTTCACCGACGGAGCCACCAAATCACCCCTTGAACATCTTTTTTTGATGTTATAAAATATTTGTACATCTTCCTGGTTCGAATCTTTTGCCAAAAATTGAGCTGGGATATTTAGTATGGGCGTGTAAGAGTTCTCTATTAGAGATGAGAGGAGATACTGTCAAAAATAGAGTAAAACAGGAAAAATCTGGGACCATTTAACGAGACCACAGGTCAGTCATGTGCGGAGCTGTCGGGGACACAATAAAAGCAGTAAAACACTGTTCCGCACGGGACCCTAACTGATGGAGACGCAATTAATTGCAGTAACTCCATTTTCTAAGTAGGAATCACACACGGTAGAAGGAAGCTTGTTGAAATTGTTGAAAATTGTGTGGGGCATCAGTGCTCTGGCCAGGATGATGGCTGCTGGCCCCTGCCGTCCTGCCGCTGTGTTTGAATCTGTCCTTCCTTCCTGGACACACACCCACCACGTGGGAGTCCCAAAAAGTATCGCCCACGTGTCCACAGTTTCTATTTTCTAGAAACTACTACGTTATTTGCAAACACTTAAAGGCAAGGACACACTTGAATCTTTGAGAAAGAGGAAACTTTGGGGGATGTTTCTGTATCAGACAAGTTTGTGGGAAAGTTTTGCACCGGATTAAAGGAAACCATGGTTGACTTGTTGGCAGACGCGTGGTTTGCTGGTGAGTCTCCTGCACCTCCGGTCCTGCGGTGGCAGCAAGTGGGTGGAGCCGTCCTGCGTACCCGCAGATGAAGGGGGGGGATGTTTGGCTTCGAGTCACCACGCTTTGGGACAGAAGGGCCCGTTCCCAGGTGCTTCCAGTCACAGTCCGTGAGCGGCTGGTCCACGCGGCCCTTGCTGACCCTGAGGGGCCGTCCCGAGGTCAAGCCGGCTTCTGTGTCCGGCCCGCAGGAAGCCCCGTGCACTGGCGGAGGGCAGGAGGTCGTGGGAGGTGACCCGAAGTTACACCCGAAGTTACTGGCTAACTCCTGCTAATCTTCTGTTTTAGGGGAACATCTGTGGAGCCCTGGGTCCCCTGGGCCACCATGATTCCCTGCACCGAAGCTGCTCGAGCCAGCCGCCCGCACCCCTGCACACCCGAGAGCAGTGGAGTGCGTGTCCAGGTTGTGGTCCAAGCCCTTCCCAGGGGCACAGCGGCGCCCCGAGGCTCGTCCTGTTTCTCTGGGAGCTGTTCTCACTGGCTCGTTTTGTGCAGAGTCGGGGAAATGCAGGTGATTTCTGACGGAGCCCTGGGCTTGGTTCTCCGGCTGGTGGCTTCTTGTGGGGACGCTGGGGGTCCCAAGTCTCTCAGGGGGCCAACGCCTCATGGAATCCTGCTCCACCAAGATAGTCTTGTGGGTGGAGGGGGCAGGGGAAAGTGCACCAGGGAGCGGCAGGTGTGCGGGGGCACCTTCTGAGGGAGCTGTTCTTTGTCGCCCGCACAGGTGGGGGGTCCAGCCACAGGTGGAGCCGTGGTGGAGCCGCGGCCAAGCCACCAAGGTGCCTGGAGAGTGGAGCCCAGCAAACGGAGGCCCTCGGTGTCCCGTGCCCCAGACCTGTGGGCTGGCTCCTGCTTGGCAAGTGCCACGGACTCCGGGCATGGGCCGGGGTCTGGGTTTGCACATGAGGGTGACCTCGTGACCTTTGCTCACGGTGACTGCGTGTCCTTGACAGGTGCCGAGGACCTGAGCTCGGAGACGTGTTGAGCTCCTTCAGTGGGGGTACCGAGGGGCTCGTGAAACCACCAGCTGCTTCTTTATTTTGGCCTAAAACTGTGTGCGAGCCCAGAGGCTTTCCAGCAAAGCAGGAGTTGTCTTATACATCGAATAACAGACTCGGACCCAGGGGTCCCCGCAAGCCCGGCTTAGGGCGCAGCCTCGCTGTGGACTTGTTCGCTGAATGTCTGACCGCCCTGCACAGAGCAGAGGCAGCACACAGAGCCTTCTGCGTTCTTGGCCCTGCCCCTGGGCAGCCGACGTGCCACTTATGGGACAATGTGCATGCCCGGGCCACCATATAAAGTGGCACCAGGGGCTTAGAAGTCCTCAGGTTTCTTAGGGTTGTTGTAAATGACGATCATCTGCTTCCTTCTTCTCCAAGAATATGAAAAGATTGTTTTAAATCGACAAGGGACCGAGTCCGCCGTCTTCGTCATGAACCAGCCACAGCATTATTGGGTTACGGCCTCAGCTCACGTTCGAGCTGGGGAAGTGAGGCCCTCGGTGCTGCAAAGGAGCCCCCGTCCGGGAGTGCGGGGTAGAGAGGAAGTGACTGAAAATCCGGGGCGTCCTGAGAAGAGGCATCGTGGGTCAGCAGCACCTGCAGGCATTAGCCGCTGTTCAGCCGGCTTTTCTGTGCGAGGCTTCGAATCTAGGCATTGAGAGACGTGGGCTGAGCGTTCACTCTGCCCGGTCAGCGGCCGCACTTTCAGCGGGACGGGGGAGCGAACACCCAGCCACGGGGTCTCCACGCAGCACGCGGGAGCACAGAGAGGAGGAGGTGGTCCGGACTATCCCTGGCAGGCGCGTTCCGGTTGGAAGGAGGACCTGCCGGCAAGTGTCCGCAGGACAGCGGGAGGCGGCTCAGTCGGAGAGAGGAGGGAGCCGGGTGTGGAGTCCGTTTCGGCCCCTGTTGAGTGACATCTCCCGGGCGTGGAGTCAAGGGTGGGGCGCACCCTCTCTCCTGCATTGTTAGTCAGCGGCACGGTGAGCACCGCCGAAGAGAGGACGGGAGTGACCAAGGAGATGAGGCCCCACTGGGGCGTCACCACGGCGCCGGTGGCCCTCCGGCCAGGCCCGCAGAGAAGGACGCCTGCCCGGAGCGCAGGGCACGTCCCGTCCGGCTCACAGGGAGCCCGGGGCAGACAGAGGCCCGCCCGCCCTCGGGGCCAGCTCCGTGCCGGCCTTCTCCGGTGGCGCTGCGGCTGTCCTCGGGGTCCCCCGTGAGGATGGGCCCCTGCTGGGGTCCCCCTTTAGAAGGACGGCCCCGAAGGGCGCTGACAGCGCGTGCCCACGACCGATGGAAGAAGCGCTGGAAGAAACAACTCAAGTCGGGACGATTCTTCCTTCCTGACACCGGGAAGCAGCAGCAGGAAACCAACCGCGTCATCAGATTTCATCACAATCTCTCATTCCGCGTGAGAGAGCGTGACCCGGAGGGGCGCCTGGGCTTCCTGGGCTTCTGCCCAGTGTGGGGGGGCGTCTGCCGGACGGGACGGCAGCTGACTCTGTGTCCTCCTGACTCCTGCTTCCGTGGCCCTCCCCCACGCCCGGCCCGCCCGTGTCCCTGCCACGGGGCTCCTTGAGCGCAGCCCGGCCCACGAAGGGGCGAGGGAGCAGCTGCCTCACACCGTGCAGCATGGGCCGGGCTGCGGGCTCAGGGGTCCGCATGGGGCACTGGCTCCTGCGCCCCGAGAGGCCGTGTTCCTGCCCAGCTTTGCTCGGGCAGACTCATCCTGTGGGAGGGCAGCAGCCCCGGGGGTGTGTGTGGGGGTGTGGGGCGTGTGGGGCCATGGGGCAAATCCCCTGAGGACGAGTCTCGGTGCACATGCTGTCCTCTGGGCGGACGACAAAGGTCGAAGTTGAGGGTCTCCCGTAGGTCTTCCGACGACTAGAGCGACAGCACGTTTCCACCTGGGCGTGGCCGCCGGAAGTTTCTACCGTGGTCACATGTCACGAAACAGCGTTTTTCTTGGGTTGTTCCTCATCGTCTCTATGAGGCTAGAAGCCGTTCAGAGCTCAGAGGCCTGCAGAGCAGCTGGTAAGGTACGGGGGCCCACGGGCCACGGTCTGCTGGCCGTGGCCAGATAGGCAGGTGCAGGGGAGTGTGTGCAGGGCGAGCGTGCATGGGGCTGGGGGCTTCGGGCCCCTGCAGGCTGCCGCGGACTTCCACGCGGAGCTCGGTGGCGCGCTCAGCCAGTGGCTGCCCACGGTCCAGCGCGGCCTTCCGTACTCCTTGTCTGTAAATAAATCATCTTTATAAGCAAATCACTTTTTTTTTTCTGGGTTGCAAACTGTCGTAAAAAACACTAATAGCACTGAATCAAAATGGGGCAGTCCTCTGGACTGTGAAGAGCTCTGGGGGGAGAAATGGTGTTTGATCCGGCTTCGTCCCCCGCGCTGGGCCCACGTGCTTCCGGCAACAAAGAAACGCTTGGTGAACGTAGGAGTCTGTCCTTGTCACCGGAGGGCACAGTGTTTTCACGTCCATTACCTGTGACAGTCTCTGGTTTTAACGATCGTGTCATTTGAAGCTTCCCAGAGCCCTGCAAAGCCTGGGGGCCTCGTCCTCACTTTACGGAGCAGAAACCAGCGCAAAGGCATTGGCGAATGGTTTCCGTGTCGTGCTCACTCCGGCCGGGACTCCCCTGGGCTGGGGTCCACAGAGGGGCTGGGCAGGCAGCCCCGGCCAGGCAGCTTTCCAAACCAGCTGAGAGACACTGACCTCAGGACCGTTGGGGCCCAGAACAGCAGCTGGCCGCCCGTCCCAGAGGGCTTTCTGTGCTTTTTTCCAGCATTTTCCTAATGCAAGACTGAGACGTTCTGGAGGTAAACTGTCTGTTTTGCTTGATTTACAATGTTGGGCTTAAGTAAAAGGCCCGAGTCAGAGCGAAGGACTGACCAGGAAGGTCACACAAGGGTGACCCTAGGGGCTGTGCCCCCTGAGCCCGGGGCCCTCTCTTCTCTGGAACGGCCTCCGGCTGCTCCCCGGGGAGCTCACGCCGGGGGTCCTGCAGGGGCCGCTCTGATCTCAGACCCGGGGCAAGGCCTGCGGATGGGCTCGCTCTGGAACCCACGTGGTCACGGTAACCCCCTCCGGGTTGGCCTCGGCTCCGCGCGGGCCGGGCGCCCCCTGGTGGGCACGCAGGAGGCTGCGGGCGGGCGACCGCGGGGAGGGGGATGGGGAGTCCAGAAGCCCACGTCCTGGTGCCGTCAGGTGCTGTCTGTCCCGCGGGCTCCTGACCGCTCCTCTGGAGGAGGCCCCTGCCCGCCGCCCCTGCCCGCCGCCCTCTCCCGCTGCCCCTGCCCGCCGCCCTCTCCCGCTGCCCTGGCCGGCCCCGGCCTCCCTTCCCTGTCTGTGCCTCCAGCCCCCCTCCTCCCGTAGTTGGCACCCAGAGCCCGGACTCAAGCTCTGGCCCATCGAGAACATCCCCTCCGGCTCCGGACCCCTGAGTTCGATGCCTCCAGTTTCCTGCTCCCCCCGCCGGGATGCGGGCGTTAGAAGTGTCCGGCCCACGGGGATGCTGCGGCGACCCAGGGTGCTAACGCAACGCTTGGCCTGGCCCAGGGCCTGGAGAGGTCACCGGGCATTGCGCACCCTCGCCCCCATGCCCCCCTCACGGCCCACCCCTGCAGGGACCCCCGCGTGGGGGAGGGGCAGGATGGCCTGTAGACGGCAGCCGCCGAGGCCCCCGCACACCCCAGTCTTCGGGAGGTGGGCCTGCAGGGGGCTGGGGCGGCCCCTGGGAGTCCCCCCAGGGGCTCTTTCTAATGACAGTGGCCGCCTGGAGCGGCAGACGTTCTAGTCCAGTCACGACATGGCCTCCACGCCCTCCCGCGAGCCCACAGCGCACGGCCGCAGCCATGAGTGGGTTCGCTCGGGTGGAAGAACATGCAGCAGAGGGGACCGGTGACGGTCGCTCCTTCTGAACCCAGCTGCCCCGTCGTGCCTGCGGGGACCGGCCAGCTCGTGAGCGTGGCGAGGACCCGGGTGGTCGCTCCAACACTCCTTCCCTGGTTCTCGTGTCCCCTCACAGTCACCCTCACGGGTGGGCGGGCTTATGCACTCTGGGCACCTGCTCGTGCTCCTGGTTCAGGAGACGGGGGAGCCTCTCCCAAGCGTGGGCAGGACTGTGAGGGGCCTTCGCAGACTGTGGCCGGTCGCACATCCATGTCACACCGAGAGGACACGTGTGTGGGAGTCTGGACTTCACAGTGTGTGGTGTGCATGTTTGGGGGTCCGACGTCCCTGCCAGGCGGGGGTCTCTGTGGGGGGTGCGGCCGGGGAGGCAGCGGGGCGCTCGTGAGGCTTGCTAGGATGACAGCAGGAGGGGGAGGGAGGGACAGAAGTGTGGGGAGGGGTGAGGGGCCGGGGAAGAGCCGGCCCTCCATGAGGGGCAGGGGTGGCCTGTGCCACGGTGGCCGGTGAAACCCACCAACAGGGTCAGCAACACTGGAGTCGGAGCAGGTTGAAGGGAGAAGTAGCGACTGTGGCCCAGGGGTGCTGATGCCGGCTCTGCTTGGCCGTGGGGCGCGGCCCAAGGACGGGGGTGCGGATGGCGGTCTGGCTCGGCCCTGACGCAGCCGGACGAGGCCGGCCTCCAAGAGGCGCTGAGAACGACCCCCACCCACTGCATTGGCGGGGTCCCCGGGGAGGGCGGGAAGAAGAGACCAGGAGGGAGCGGGTGGTGTGTGCAGCCGGGGGAGGCCAGCAGGCCAGCGAGGAAGGCCGGGGCACGGGCTCACCACACTCAGCACCGGGGGCCCTGGTCCCCTCAGGGTGAGCCGTGCCCGTGGGGTGGGACCAGACAGCGCTGGGCAGAGGAGGAGCTGTAAAGCACACAGTGTGGGCGGGACACGGGGGAGCCGAGTGGCCCTGGACGGGGTCCTTCTCTAGCGGGGCGGGGGGGGCTCCAGCAGGTTAGTGGGCTGGGGACACACCGGGGCAGGAGAGAGCTCCACAGGGGAGAGGCTGAGGGGGCGGCAGACGAGACCCATGGCGGGTGCAGTTTCCACCGGGCGGCAGAGGACAAGGTCCGCTGCGGAGCTGAGGCGCCTGCAGAGGCAGGATCAGGGCTGGAGCTGGACCAGGGAGCTGAGGTGGACCCACGTTCCTTTCTGAACACAAAATTGTCTTTCAGAAATCGGTTCACCTTCGGTCCACACCCTCCTGAAATCTAGGTAGCGTCTTCGGTCTCAGTGGGGTTGACGACCAAGTAGGTCTGGGAACCCAGCGGGACGCGCACCTGCCCGCACCGTCTCGGCGCCTCACGCCCTCCGGGCAGCACACGCCTTCTCGCGGCCTTTCCCACGGGGCTGCCCTTGCGTCACCGGCCCTGGGCGAGGGCCCCTGAGCGCGGCTGTCTGGAGCACCCACGGGTGTCTGTGGAAGCCGGTACCGCGTGAGGAGATGCCTAGCACATGGCAGAGCTCCGACAGGCGGCTGGTGTCACCGCGCACGCTCGCGGGATGTGATGTTTGCTCAGCATCTGCTGTTCCTAAAAACCCTGCCACCGCCCCGCAAGTCAGTCCGTGTGGATGGCCGGTGGCGCAAGCCTGATGCCCAAACCTCACGCAGCAGGAGACTCCATGATTTTGTTCCGTGAGGACCGGATCTTCAGTTCGTCTGTTTGTGTCGTTTATATAATCAGGGGATCGCAGACACACCGTCTTTTCTTTTCTTTCCTTTTTTTTTTTTTTTTTTTTTAAACAATCTAGTTTTTAAGTGTTACGGCTACTCAGTTGCTTCTGTCTTCTAGACAACAGATACCGTGTTATTCATGAAAACAAATTTCTTCCTTATGATATCAGTTGTCAACTCTGCAAACGTACTTCTCGCGCAGAATGTAAAGGGGCCCCTTTGACGGAGAAGCCGGTGGAAGCGGCAGGGGGCGAGCGTGGGGCTCGTGGAGCGGAGTTCCCATCAGTGGCTGGTGAACGGACCTTCTCTGTGCATTGACGGGGGCAGGGCTGTGGGGAAAGCGCTCACCGTAAGGTCTGGGGGTGGCAGATGGCACTTCAGGGCAGACGCTACTTTTTTTTTTTTTTTTTTTATGCTCACAGGACGCCTTACAGTGGCTTCCACATGATGTCGCAGCTGCCTGAGCAAGGGCTTCTGTCCGGGTACGTGCACTGGCGCCTGCTCTCCGAGGTCCCGGGACGCCCTCCGTGTCAGAGGGCAGCTCTCAGCGCAGCCGATGTGCCCAGAGGACGTTGAAGGAGCCAGCCCGTAACAGGAAAGAGGAATTACGATTCTAACCTGCTCCCAGACGTCAGGCCTTGAGCAAAGTGAGGGGAAATGGCGTGACCGTGGAACCCGGGTCCACGTGGGGCTCGAGCACATGAAGGTCCGGGCACGAGGCAGGGGCGCGGAGAGGCGTGGCCAGCACAGACGAGAACCCGCAGACGTGCCCTTCTTTCTGCTGTTTCTGGACAAGAGCGTGACAGGCTCTCCTCTAGGACGGACGGGAGCTGCACTCCGAAGTCCTTTTGGAATAGAATGAAGTGGCTTTTTTAAAACCACACTCGTTTTTCAAATAATGACAAACTTACAGGAAAGCTGGAAGTGCCACAGAAAGAACGGTTCGTTCCTGGAAACGAAAAGGAGGGAGTTGCCAGCCTGACCCCCACCAGACGTTCGTGTGTGTTTCCCATCATCCGGGACGCGCTCCTCTGTCGCCGTGACTCCCACAGCCACCAGCCCGGGGCGGCTCCGCGATCGCCGGGACCCGGAAGGAGCCCCACCTGCTGTCTCTGTCGCGTCTTTTCCAGCAAAGGGATCCGGTGACCACGGGGGCGGGGGGGGCTTGTCGTTTATCCGAGTCTCTCCTCTGGTCTGGAGCGGTTCTGGAGTCTGTCTTTGATTTCTGGCTTTGGCACTTATGAGGGTCATGCCACGGCTGCTTCTGGTCCAGACGGGGCGAGGGCCTCGGGCCTCGGGGGAGGAGCGGTGACGCCCCATTCCTGCCGCACCCCGTCCGGGGCACGCGATTCCCCGTCTCGGCGTGGAGGCTGTTTGCTTTTATCACTTGAGGACAGCGCTGTCAGCCGGTGCTCTCTGTAAATGTCCTCCTCTCCTGTTGGCAACTGGTCAGTAACTTAGACACTAGTGAAGGAAGAAGAGAAAGAAAACAAGAACCTAGGACTTTACTTCTCTCCGCTGTGATTTATACTTGTAAACTCTTGTCTCGTGCAAAAAATATTGGTTTCTAACAAGATGAACAGGGGTACGTTTTGTCCGATCTTACGATCTACCTATGTTGGTTTCAGAATTAGAACAACAATAACCTCCAGCAATATGGCTACTGAGTGAGTTCAAACAAAATACTTGAGGATAAATACGACGGATCATGTGAAATCCTACACAAAACTATCAAATAAGAAGAAAAATCAAAGACAATCTGAGCGAATGCAGACACAGATCTTGTTCCTGGGTCAGAAGGCTCAATAGTGTTAAAATGTCAACTCTCTCCAAAGTACCTACAGCTGTAATGCAATTCCGGTCAAAACCTCTGCAGGTCTTTTTTGGGTAGAAGTGGACAAGCTGATCCTAAAATTCATTTGGAAATGCAAAGGATCTTGAACAACAAAACAAATTTGAAAGAGAACAAAACAGAGCAATGGCCACCACCTGATTTCAAGACTTGTCACGAAGCTCTGGTGACCAGGGCGCGAGCCTGCGGCCGGAGAGGTGGGCAGAGACAGGTCTGCAGTACAGAGTCAAGGGTGTGGGTGTACATCCACGTGTACAGGGACACTTGGTGTTTGAATAGTGTTTAAAGGACATTTCATGGAATAATGAGAATCTTTTCAGTTATTAGTGCTGCAAAAGTTGTATGTCCATGGCTAAAAATCAACAAACGAGGGATCTTTGATCCGTGCGATCCAGCACATCCGAAAATGAACTCCAAAGGGATCAGAGAGAAATGGAAAACGTGTGACTACCAGCTCCCAGAGGAAGACAGAAGGTCTGTGCTGTGGGTAAGCACAGCTTTTCTTTTCTTTTTAAGATTTTATTTATTGGACAGACAGAGATCACAAGTAGGCAGAGAGGCAGGCAAAGAGAGAGAGGGAAGCAGGCTCCCTGCTGAGCAGAGAGCCCGATGCGGGACTCGATCCCAGGACACTGAGATCATGACCTGAGCTGAAGGCAGAGGCTTAACCCACTGAGCCACGCAGGCACCGCAAGCACAGCTTTTCTTAGACCCTGTGCCCGAGCGTGAGCTCAGGCAGACCAGCGTGGAGCGTGGAGCACACGCACACGACGCTTGACTGACTGAACTTCTTTAAAAAACAAAACAAAACAAAACAAAAACAAACTTCTGCTCCTTGGGAAATGCGGTTGGGAGAAGGAAATATTTGCAAATCTCGTATCTGGTAACGGACTTGAATCTTGAGGGTGTTTAAGGGAATCTCGATGCTCATTAAGAAAACAAACAACCTAATGAAACACGGGGCAAAAGTTGTGAGCAGGCGGTCCTCCCCGGCCTCCCCCCCTCCCCCCCCGACCCGCACAGCAGACGGCAAAGAAGAAAGAAAAGACGCTCACCCCCATGAATGGAGACCGCAACGGGCCCCCGCGACCGACGCGTGTTAGGGAGGCTAACGTCAGGGAGAAAGACCGCACCCAGTGTCCAGGCACCCAGTGGGAGGTGTGGGGCTCACACACGCGGGTGGGGACGCAGGATGGGGCAGCCAGAGGATGTGGCTTTTCTCCAAGTGAAAGACCCTTCCTGCACGACGCAGCGATTCCGTTCCTTAGTGTTCACCGAGCAGAGGAGCAGGCCGGCGTCTCTATCTGAATACAGACACAGAGAGGGTCGCAGCTTTCTTGGTAAGGGCGAAAACCGAAGCCTCCCGAAGCCTTTTTGGGACATGCGTGGATAAAAAGCAAATCGTGGAATATGGAGAAAATGCGGTGCTATCAGCAATCCGTGAAACTATCGGTCCGAGAACTGGCACGGGCGGATCTCAGTGTAACCACGCAGAGCAAGGGGAGCCAGACCCCAACGGAGCACTGACGGCATGACCGTGTAGACGAAAAGTCCAGAACGTGTGAGCTCTGCTTGGGGGACCCACGGCAGGGCCGTCCTCATCTGGGGGACCCCGAGGGGCAGGAGGAAGTTTCGAGGGTGGCACGTGTTTGCTCTCTTGACCGTGTACATGGTTTCACGTGTGGTCCGTGCATACGACTCACCAAATTGTAGGCTTAGGACGTGGGGTCTGTCCTTGTCACTTGGACCTCAATGACGTGGTCAAGAAAACAAAGTTGCCTGGGGCAGCTCCCCACGCGGACAGCGCTCAGTTCCATGTCCTGTCGGCTTTGAGAACCGTGAGTTTTTTGTTCCATGTTACGCGTACAGATGTCTGAGCTTCTCCAGCTGGAACCGTAAGCAGGAGACAGGCCGGGGGTCCCCCTTCTGCCCGGCTCCTGCCCTGCCCCTAAAGGGAACTGTTCTTTCTCTTAAATAAAGTTTCCATTTATTTTTCCATCGAGTCTTCTTGGAACTACCAGGAGTGGGTGTGTCCACGTGCAGAGACACACACACACTCACGGTGTGCCCCTCCTCCCCTTCCGAGCGGGCAGTGGTCTGCCGGGGACGTCTTCCGGCTTCTGCGCCTCTGGTCCTGGTGCGGCGTCCAGACTGCGACGACGGAAATGGCTGGGGTTTTCCAAGGTCCTGTTGAGTCGGAGTCTCCCCGGACCCCGTGCTCAGCTTGTCTGCGTGGTTTAGGAGCGCAGAGATCGGTGCTCTGCCCCGGGCTGAACCTGTCACGCAGCGGGTTTCACTCCAGACCTCTGGGGAGTGAAGACCCCCTAGGAAACTGGGCTTGGCCTCCACTGACTGCAACACCCAGTGCCTGTCTTGGCGGCTCCCACCGCGAGATGGTTTGTGCCCCGTGTGGCCACTCCTGGAGGGCTCCCGGCCCCCAGGGACGGGTCCTGCGGTGCTGTCTCCTTCAGCAGAACCCTGTTTGCCTCCCACCCCGGCCCATGCCCCGACGTCCTCTGCGGGGCCTTGTGGCTGTCCCGTTGAGGCTCTGCGCTGCAGGCCTGTGGGGTGTGAAGACGGGAGCCTGAATCCCCTTCTCTGAAGGAAGACATCGGCCATCGCCCTGCAGGCCGCCGGCGGCACACACCAGCACGTTCCCGTCCACGAGCGTCGGGAGAGCTGCTGTTCGCCCAGAAGGGCCCACGCGTCCTGAGACTCCTTCACATTTAAGAGAACGACAGACGGTTGTCAGGGAGAAGACCCCGTGTGTCGCCCGCACGACTTTGGGCCACGTCGTGGATGTGAGAGGGCTCGGGGCATCCCCATATGCTTCCCAAGAGCGTTTTATTGCCTAAGACGCCTGCTCCGGAAGGTGTTTCTAGATGTGCATAATATGAAAAGACATTCTTTGAGGACAGTCAAGAACCACCCCACTCCGCAGGATGAAGAAAAATAAAGCTTTTTTTTTTTTTAAATTTACAAAGTTGAAGGTTGAAATTTTAGCCAATATTGGGAATGGGCTGCAGGCGTCGGTGACGGCAGGCCTGACACCTTCCTGAACACGATCCTTATTTGTAGAACAGAAACTGTGTTTTGTTTGTCAGACACACTCTGGCCTGTGAAACCGAGCTCTGCGGGAGAGGGTGGTGGGGAGAGCAGCCTCGGCCTGGACGGACAGGCGGGAGGGGTGGTTCCTGCAGGCCAGCGGGGGCGCCGGCTGGGCCAGGCGGTCTCCAGGGGCGGGGCTGAAGACCGGGGTCCAGCACCTCCCACCACGGTCGTCTTTGCTATGGGGCCGACGAGCCGGGGTGATCAGGAGACGCATTCACGGCCTCCACGGGGCAGGAACGGGAGGCAGCAGGGGCTACTGTACAAGAGGCTCCTGCGGTAGACGCTGACGGGCTCCAGAAACACCACGACGGCCCCAGCAGGGGCGAGGTCCTACCTCACTAGAACTGATTGAAGACACCCAGGAAAGAGAAAGGGCCCTTGAAGTGTGGTCCCCCCTGTGGAATAGTTATCAGAAGTGGGGGTGGTCCTGGGGAGGTTGGTCCTGGGGGGTTGGTTCTGGGGGGGTTGGTTCTGGGGGGGCGGTCCTGGGGGCGGTCCTGCACTCAGATGTTGAGTGTCCTCCCCAAATCTGGTTTGATGGTTTCTGTGGTGAAGGGATGAATGGGGTGGTTCCGGCCCCGTCTGACCGGAGGGTGGCCCGGGGAAGGCAGAGAGGAGGAGGCACAGATGTGTCTCAGCAGGAAGGTGCCCTTCACGGAAGCACCTTCCATGGCCACCTAACCCCGTGAGCGAGCTCCTACTTCTTCCTCGGGAAGCCTGGAGCCTGTGAGGTGTCGGACGGGATGCGTCCAGCAGGCGCGGGGACGACTATGTTGCGGGAGATCTGACGTGCTTCCTCTGGTGGGGGTCAGGGAGATGAGCGTCCCGTGAGGAGGGGTCTCTGTCCTGGGGAGGGACGTGGAGACAGGCCAGGCTGGAAGATGGCGCACGGCCACCCCTGGCCAGCTCTCCGTTTTTCCCAGCGAGTTACTCCTTCTGTTCCCGGGGCTTCCGTCTGCTTATCTCTGCTGGTGGGTTTCCTGCCTCGGATAAGGAGCCCTTGTCCTGCGTGGACGACGGACAGAGAGCTAGGGGCGGGCATCTGGCGTGACACCGTGACCTCAGGTCAGGTTGGGGTCCGCTGTCCCTTTGAGGATTTCCTAGCGAGCTCTTAGGCGGACAGGCCGTGGGTTTGCAGTCGGACCCGGGGGAGGGCCCGCTACATGGGGGGTGCTGGCTTAGATGGTTTCTGCCTCTCGAGTCCGGGCCGGGGTCCCTCCTGAGACTCACAGGCCCCCATGGCACTCTCAGGTCTGCCTTCCTAAAAGGGGGGGGCCCAGGACGACCCCAGAGGGACTGCAGGACACTCCCTTGGGTGATGTGGGGTGGGTGTGGGAAGTAGGGGTGGCACGTGGGCCAGCGGGAGGGTCCCATGGCCTGTGTGGCTGCGGGGCTGCGAGGTGGCCTGGACAGACTCCGCTACAGGCCCGCCCCAGGGGGCATCTGGAAGCATGGGAGCCGGGCTGGCCACGGCACAGTAGAGGGAGGCTAGCAGGAGGGAGCTGGGGTAGGAGGGAATGCGTGCTGTCTCTCTGCAGGACAGACGGATGGTCAGGAGGACAGTGGGACAGCGAGCCCCAGTGCTATGGCTGAACTCGTGCCGCCCCTCGGTCCATGCGCTTCTGACCTTCCCTGACAGCTGAACACGGTGTAGCCCCAGCCGGCCGCTCCTTGTCTTTGCTCAGCGCCGCGCACGCTTGGCCCGGCAGTGCAGGCAAACCACCAGCGCGGACCCCTCCGGAGGCTCGGTGGAAGCTCTCCTTGGCCGTTGAGCCCCATGGAAGTACGCAAGTCCCGCAGTTGACAACGGGACCTTCTACCTCCCCCGACAGAAGCTGTGGGCCTGAGAGCAGTGTCTTGTGAGCGGAAGGTCCTGATGCCCTGGAGTCTGAGCTGTCCTCCCCAGAGCGCCGGAAGCCCCTCTTCGGTGAGCTCAGAGCGCACCCGTTCCATCACACTGGCGGCCACGTGCGCAGAGCCTGGGTCCCTCCCTACGTCTTCCTTCCAGGACGCCGCAGGACTTGGAACGGTAAGACGGTACGTGGACAGGGCGCGGAGGCCTGGAGGTGCCCGTGTGTGCACCGACGGTCCATGGGCCCACCACTGCCCGCACAGGCCACACCTCGCACCTCCTGAATCTGCTGTACCCCAATCAGCCTGCGAGCCCGAATGTCACAAGGGAGATTTAGAGGAGCGAGAGCAGTGGCCCTGTTGGCCACACCTGGTGGGCTGCCCCCTCCCATCTGCCCTCGTCCCGAGGACGGAGACCCTCGTCTCGGACACAAGGGGCTGGGTACAGACCTCACTACCCAGGCTTCGGGGAGTGTCCTGAGGGGAACCAAGCTGGCCGCGGAAAGAATGTATGTTAACACCTGGATTTGGGTGGGAAAGTGTCTAGTAACAGACGTGGCCGCATTGTGGGGCTATGGGAGCCCCCTTCCCTTACACTTTCTCTATTGACGAGACATGTTGCAAAACACACGTACATGGTACTCGGAGAAGACAAAGTCCCTTCAACATTTAAGACGCGTGAGAGCCCGGCTCCGTGAAGTGTGCTGCCCCAGATCTGCGGGGTGTGGGAACCGGGAGAGGCTGACACGCGAGCCCTGCTCGGGGACGCCCTCCGACCCGCCTCAGAAGGCTCCCGGGAAGGCTCCCGCACAGAAGCACGGCCCGGTTGACACACTCACCCGCGCCCAGAAGAGTCCGGGGGGCCGGGGAGTCTCTGCACACCCCGAGCCGGTGGGTGCCCGGAGGGAGCCGTGGTGCTTGGTAGCCCAGTGGTGGTGCTGATGCAGCCCCTGACCTGGGCCCCTGGGGGGCCGTGCTGGGGTAGGAGGAGGCCGGGAAGTGGGGCGCCTCAGCGGGAGACCGGAGACGGGAGCAGGGCTAAGGGGCAGGTCTGGCCCGACCCCTGTTTCGCCGTGGGACAGACGCCTCTTGGGCAGATCTTGGCACCTTTGAACGCAACGCCTCCCACGCAGGAGCACAGGGAGCCTCCACCAAGGCGGTGGGAGGAACGTGGCCTCCGAATCTGGAAAGAACTCTGCCGGGTTATGGACACCCTTCACCGGGCGTGCGCTGTGAGGGCTTCAAGAAGAACCCGACACGTGCAAATTAAAATTCTGTTCTTAGGGCATCTGGGTGGCTCAGTGGGTTAAGCCTCTGCCTTCAGCTAAGGTCATGATCTCAGGGTGCTGGGATGGAGCCCCGCATCGGGCTCCCTGCGCAGCGGGGAGTCTGCTTCCCACCTCACCCCCCGCCTGCCTCTCTGCGTACTTGTGATCTCTGTCAAATGAATAAAATCTTTAAAAAAAAGGAAAAAAAGAAAAAAAAATTCTGTTCTTTGTCTGAGCCTCGCGGTGCAAACCGGGCCTTACTGAAATCCCGCCGAAGTCAAATCCTATCCGTCCTCAAAGTAATACTATTTTCATTTTTCATCTTGAAAATTATTTGCAGACCTGTTGGCTCACAATGAATCTCCCAGTATTTTGCAATTCTGCTGGACTTATTTATTTTGGGGGGCGAGTTTCTGGGCGCTGCCACGAAAACCGAGGAAGGAGTGTGGCTTGGAGTGACCAGTGTTTTGCAAGAGAGGCCCCGGGAGCCGGACGCAGGAAACTGTGCGGTCACCCGTCGGTTGGCCGTGATCAACTCTGCTCTCGCTCCTTCCGTCTTAGAAGAAGAATTCTTTCCTCTCTCCTTTTGAGCTTCAGAGGAGAGTCGGAGAAACAGGACCCGCCCAGGGGTTTTTATTCTCTGTACTGACACCCCCTCCCCGCAAAGGCAGAGCGTTCCCGCAGGCAGGAGAATGCCGGTGGGCGGCCCGGTGTCTTCCCCAGCGGGGGTTCAGGGAATGGAAGCCACTTCTGACCCCGGCTGTCCCAGCCCCGAGGGCCATGGAAGCTGTCGGGGTTGAAGGAAAGCAAAGGCCCGTGTTCTTCTGTTCAAGCTGGCAGGGCCAAACGCCTCCTGCAGGGTCCATCAGGGGCTCTAGTCGGGGGCAGCGGTGGGAGTAGAGAGCCGCCTCCCCTGCTCTCCCCAAAAGGGCTCTGGGGGAGGCATCAGCCGTCAGACCTGGCTTCCGTGGACTGTCTCCCCTGGCCACGCAGAGAAGCCATGCCGGGTCTACCCTGAGTCCCCAGCAGCCGCGAGGTGCTGGGGACCGCCCCACTAGCGACGCTGGCTCCTCCTGGCCTGCCGGTCCCTCCGCCGCGTGGAAATGCCTTCTCCTGCTGTCCAGTCTTCTCTGCCCAGACCCCCACCCTGTCCGCGCAGGCTGTCCGCGGCTCCACTCCTGCCCCCACACTGTGCAGGAGGACAGGCCTTGCCATCGGTGCCTTCCCGTCCCCAGTGGCTGGAGCAGCCCAGCCTTCGAGGCATTTGGGGCTTCCTTAGACGAACCCGCTTGGGCTCTGTTCATGCTGCTGAGGTCTCTTCTGAGGCCTCCTCGGGGATTTACACTAGGAGACGCATTGAGTGGGGCTTCCTATTTGCAAAGCCTGGGGAACGTGTGCGCTTTTCCTCGGGGTGAGGTGGGATCTCGCTGTGGCTTTGATTTCATTTCCCCGATGATGAGGGACGTTGAGCATCTTTTCATGTCGGCCCTCTGCATGTCTTCTTTGGGAGAGTGTCTGTGCAGGTCCTCAGCCCAATGTGTCATTGGATCGTTTGTGTGTTCTGGTGTTGAGTTGTTTGTGCGAAGCTCAGTGCCCCCGTGTGCTTACTGTAGTGTGCCCAGCAGCCACGGCGCGGAAGCAGCTGCGGCGTCCGTCCGCAGACGAGCGGATGAGGGAGGTGCGGTGCACCCCACGGCGGGACCCTCCGCAGTCACAGAGGGATGAGGCGGTGCCGGTTACAGCAGCAGGGGTGGGGCTGCAGGGGACCGGCCGGGCGAAACGGGGCAGAACGAGAACACAGGTTCCACGCGTGCTCACGACTTACACGCGAAGTCTGCGAAACGGAACAAACGAATAAACCACCCAGAATCAGACCCGTAAAGACAGGGAACAGACGGACAGTTGCCAGAGGGAAGGGGAGGGGAGGCCCGGGCTGCCGGCCGTGCAGACGGCAAGGCCCCGCTCGGGGAATGTAGACGAGGATGCTGTGGCCGCGTGTGTGGGGACAGGCGGCGGCGGCACTCGGGGCGAGCGTGGAGAACGGATGAGCTTGCGGGGTCCCTGCGTCCACACCCCACACCAACGCCACGCCGCGCGCCAACGCAGCTTGGATTTGAAGCCCGCTGGGTTCACACAGAGTCGTGCAGAGCTGCGTGCTGGGACCTAACCTCCGTGAGCCCCTCTGGCGGCGGGACGATCGGGATCCGCCCGCGCGAGGTCCCCGGTGGGGCAGGCTCCCCGGGGTGGCGTGGTGCGACCCTCGCAGCTCCTGGGGCCAGTGGGGGAGGCCCCGGGTCCCCAGCGGTGGGAGGACCTGGGGCTTCTCACGGGGCCGGAGTGCGGGACAGTGGTTTTGAAGACGCCCCTCAATGAAGCCGGTTTGTGCCGCGGCTCCGAGTCCCCGGGTGGGGACCGGCCAGGCCGCCCCGACCCCCTCAGCTGGGCGAGGAGGACAGGCAGAAGCCACCCAGCCCCACGTGGGCCCCGTGTGGGAGGCAGAGCCCGGGATGCAACAGGAGAGCAGGGAGCCGGGGATCTGCGGGACGCTCGTCCGAAAGCCACACAGGGGACACCTGCCCTGGCCGCCGCGCCTAAGTCCAGATGGCAGAGTGCGTCTCTGGCTGCAGGGTCAGGCCTGAGACTGCGGGTGACCCCCAGCCTGCGTGCGGATGGACCTGCTTCTCAGAGGAGCGTGTCCAAGACTGGCTTTGGTCACTTTCCACATTGGGAAAAGCCACGTGCCCCTTATCGCCAAGGGGATGGGGCACGGATCACGGGGCTTGATGGGAAATCCCCTGCGTTAGACCTTTCTGTGTCAAGTGTTCACGCTCCCTCGGCCCCAGTTTGGTCTGAAGTAGGAAGGGGTCACGGGAGACGGTGTTTCTCGCAGCCCTGAGGATGCTACACCCCTCCCCGCCGAGTCCCGTGAAGTCTGGACCTGGACGTGGGAGCCGCACAGGACATGGCAGACCATGGACATGTCCCGGCGGATGCCCCCTGGGCTCCGCGGAGGCTGAGGAGTCCCGGACGGACCCGGTGCAGCCGCAGCCCTGCCGGGCACAGGAGGGCCGAGCCGCACTGCGAGACTCCCTCCAGGCACCTGGGAGCCCCCGCTGCTGGCCCGGCAGAGGGACGGTCCCCTGCGGGCAGTGTGGTGGCCTGGAGTGGGCAGGCCTGTCGCCAACCACAAGTGCCAAGACGCACCCTCCGAATTTCTTCAGGTTGCCGCTTCTGACTGGCAAAGAAGGCACCATTGGTTCCTGAACCCATGTGGGGCCAGGGTCGCAGGGCTGCCCGAGACAGAACGAGAAACACGGCGTCCCCATCGAGCGTGATCCGGGCTGACTCACGGTGTCCGGCTCAGCACGGGTTTCGCGTCCGTTCCGCCGTCGGAGACACTGTATGAGCGTCTCCGTCCGGACGACCGCGCCCCGCGCCCGCTCTCCTCGGCTTGGTCCCAGCCCCACGCGGGGCTGCTGTGGGCCAGAAGCCGCTCCTTCTGTGAGAGGATGGAGAGAGCCGAGGAGCCGTCCTGCCCCCGCCTCTGCCTTCCAAGGCCACGAACCGCTCACGGCGAGACGCAGACCCGGACGTTCTAGAGACTTTGGGCGCTCGCTGCCGGAGCTGGGCTGCTCCCAGCCGCGGGGGTCACGCTCGGGGTGCCGTGCCAGGGGCGCGGCCTCGGTCCTCGTGCACACCCTGTGCCCCGGCGGCGAGCTGTGAGCAGTGGCGCTCCGCACGCGGTCCACCGGTCCCCGGCCGTGTTCCGGGGTCACGCCCTCGCGCAGCCCGGGCCTCCACCTCCCTCCTCCACACACACGGCTCCCACCCGCGCCTCCTCTTCCCGAGGGCAAGCGTCCCGCACAGGAGCGCGGTCTCCCTCTCTGGAGGTCGGGGACCCCGCACTCGGGCGGCCGGCCAAGCTCCTTCAGGGGCTCCGGATGTGTCTGTCTCCGCCTTTCCTGGGGAACAGGGTCCCTGGCTTAGGTCTGCCTCCTCTGCGACGGCCAGGTCCTCACTTGGTGGCATCTGCACAAAGAGTCACATTATTGCTCACCGGTAAAGGCCTGGGCCTCGGTCCCTCTCGCTGGGGACACCGTTCTCCCCGGAAAGCGAGGGGGCTCTGTCGACGTGGGAGGCTGGTGTGTGTCCCTCCCCCACCCCAGGGGCAACACTCAGACTAGGTTTCTGGGTTTTAGGGTCAGAATCCGGCAGGGGAGGCCCCACTGGTGGGGGGGGGGAGTGGCCACCAGAGGGCACTGTTGTCCAGCGTTGTGTGGCTGGTGTGCGCCCCATCCCGCGCCCTCTCTTGGGGAAGGTCCCAGCGAGGCTGCTCGGCCCCCCTCCCGCCCCCTCAGCGTCCTGCCGCTGGCCTGTAGCTGCGAGACCCACCTCCCCTCTGTCGGCCTGCAGGGGCCGGGGGATGCCAGAGGGTCGTGCCGCCAGCAGCTCACTGAGCAAGTCGGCCGGCTGGGGTGCAGGAGGACGTCCTCTCCCTGGGGCAGCCTGGCTCAGAGCCGCCGGGACGGGGCCGCTGAGGACGGCCGGCTCTGAAGACACGGCGGCCGAGGGGTCCGAAGACACACGGGTGCCACGGAGGGACGACTGCATGCACACACACGCGTGGGCACACACACGCGCCCATCGGAGGGGACCCCAGCCAGGGGCACACTACCGTGCGGCCCATCCTTGCTCTTGGCGCACTGCAGTGAGGACCGTCCCTGGGACCGTGGGACCTGGAGGCAGGAGGAGGCCTGAGGTCAGGTTGCGTCTGGGTCTTGCGTCCGTGTTCTGGAACTCTCCGGCCCCTCCCGCAGGTGTGCGTGAGCCCTTCTCAGAGCCGCTGGCTGGAAGCCCCAGCCCAGGCCACTGGACAGGTGACAAAGCCGCATTCAGCCCCGGGTGCTCTCTTTGATGGCCCGTGTTGGGCTTCCGGGAGGACGCAGCCGCTTTGATGTGAATGTTTGCTCCCGGGAGCCGACGCTGTTGATCTGGAGCAACGGTCCCGGCAGGCTGAGCTCCGAGCGGATGGGAGCGTCTCCCCCGGGCTTTTATTGCTTACAGGTGCTGCCGGGGCGGAGGGGGCCCCCGGGCCGTTATTGATAAGGACCCCGTCCCGCCCGAGTGCCAGCCGCTTCCCCCAGCAGGTGCGGGGCCCAGGTGGGAGCTGCGGGCCGGGAGGGAAATCAGCCCCCGCCTGCCTCCCGCGGGGACGACGCACCTGTGTTGACTTGCTCCCCGCCGGGCCTTCGTGGTTCCAGCAACGAGGTGTTCTGTTTACCCAGGAAGGCGGGTTTCTGCAGCTCCCCCTTCTCCCCTGTCGTCAGAAAACTGACAGCATCCAAAGGAGAGAACTCTTTTTTCTTTCCCTTTTAGTTTAGAAACTTGGAGGAAGGAGCCTTTCCAGGGAAACAGCTTGGGTTGTGGCTTCTTTCAGCCATCGTGGCTCAGACAGAGACGGGGCCCTGGGGGGCCCGAGCCCTGGGGCAGGGGTGGGGCGCAGCTCCTGGTCCCCGGGGTGCTGCTATAGGGAGACCCCCCACACTTCGGGCTCGGCTGACTTTGTCCCCATGACGCCAGGTCTGTGCAGAGCCCCGGGCCTCTCAGCAAGCCCTTCTCCTGCTTCTGCCAAGAGTTGCCCCCAGTGAATCGTGCCCACGCTCAGGACGAACAGCAGAAGCTCGAGGTCCCGAAGCCGTCTCTGACAGTAGATTGGGGAGTGTTTCCGTAGAAGCCGTGTGAGCTGCTCTGCCTCGCACGCTTGTTTGAGTCCCAGATGACGGGGCTTTCCGTGGAGATGTGTGGTGGGCTTCCGAGGGGCAGGGACCCCGCCACCTGTGCCTGAGTCACTAGCACTGGCTGCTGTGGAAGGCGGGGGACAGAGCCACAGAGGTCCACCTGCGCTGGGCCCGTGTCCCCACCAGGCCTGCCTTGGCAGGCGCCGGACGTGGGCAGTGTGGACCGGTGACACGGAGGGTGATGGCTCTCGGCTCGTGCTGTGATCGCTCCCTCCGGTGCCTCCATCGCCGGGACACGGTCGGCACCGCCTCTTCCCCAGAAGCTGCTCAGCCCAAACAGAAGGGACAAAGGAGCCACTGGCTAGAGGCCACGCCCGAGGTGGAACCAAACCAAACACAGGCCTTGGGAGTGGGGTGCGCTCCGGGTGAGCGGGAGTCGAGGGAAACTCGGCTCCTTCCCATGGGCAGCCCCCTCCTTCCAGCTGCACGCGCAGCCCTACATCCCACTTCCTGTGGCCTCGGGGATGGGGCTCAGGTCCAGCACAGGTGGCAGACACGTGATGACCAGGGTGCAGCCTGCTGGGCAGGGGACAGAGCTGCCGAGGGGGTGTCCCCGTCCGGGAATGCCCACAGGGAGCGGACATCTTCACCCTCCTCTTCCAGAGGCTGCAGTGGAAGGATTTGGGGAGGGGGTCCCTCTTGAGCCTGCTGCCGCCGAAGGTCCCGTGTCCCCACTCCTGCGTGACCGAGGTGGGACTGGATTCCTGCCGCAGAGCTTCCTTTACTCCTGCTCGGGGGGCATGGGGCACGTCTCTCCTCAGGCCAGGTGTGGGCACAGAAATCTGGTCACATCCCTTTTCTGTGCCGATCTGTGCCACACGCCAAATCCACACCCTCACAGCAGCGGCCACTCCGGAGGCCACGGCTGCGGTTGGGGCCCCAGGGTGGCGGTTTTCCAGCGACGTCCCTCTGGACTCCTGAACATCCCCCAGTGTCTCAGGCTGGGGCCCTCGGGAGAGGTCTGGCCGCGCCCCCAACCAGACCACCGCGCCCAGATGAGACCTCTCTGCCTTGCCTATTTCATTTTGGGGATTTCAAAGAACATGGTTTGCCCAGAAGGCTCTGGTGTCAGGACCCCATGAGCCACGGCTGGAAGGGGTCTTACATCACTGGGAGGCCTGTTCCTCATCCACAGAACCCTGAGCTAGGAAGGGACCCTAGGCAGACCCTTTGGGCAGCTGAGCAAAGCCACCTGCTTCCCCGGGGGAGCGGGCATGGCCTGAGGCCCTCCCCGAGCCCAAGCTACGGGTCTCCAGGCTAGGCGGGCGCTCGGACGGCGCTCAGGCACGGGTCAGAGCAGGTGGGTTTCAGTCTCGGAGCCGCCGCTCTGCTCGCTTTGGGAACTTAGACAATACCTGACCTCTGGAGGGTTCAGTTTTCTTATCTGCAGACTGAACGTCACAGCAGGTCCTTCACAGAATTGTGCCAATTAGAGAGACTGCATTTCCCTGAACACTTCGCAGGCGCTGGGCGGGGGAGGCACGGGTCATACATGCCAGCTGTCCGCTGCCCCAGAGGCCCCGCTCAGGAAGCCTGGAGCCTGCGGCCCTGTTCAGTCTCCTGAAGCAACCACCCCCAGCCACAGCCCAGGAGGTGCCCCGCGGGACGCCCTGGCCCCTGCTCCCGTGACTCTTCCCTCCGTCCCGGACTCGGGGCACCTGTGTTTATGCCAAGGCTGGCGGGCACAGGCCGGTCGGGACGACAGGACTGCCTGCCTAGCTGGCCCGCGGGCGTGACTGGTCCTCCCCAGCACGAGGGATCACTCCAACACAGCGACGCGTTGCAAATGATTGGGAGCTGCATGGAAGGTCCGACGCCACGTCCTGCCTCAAGAGTCAAGTCAGGGTCATCGAGCAGCTGAAACCAGCAGTTTTCCCTTCTGTTGAGAATCTGCAGGATTCTGTTGAGAATCCCGCCCTGCACGTGTCTGTTTGTAAACGTCTTGCGCTTACGCAGGAACTGCGTCCACGCGCTGGTGACATCGGTCACCTATGCTGACCTGTCTTCTTCCTGGGGCCTCATCAAATCCGATCCTAATCGCTCTGTACTCACAACTGCAGCATGGGAGGCTGGTGCCTCCAAGGTAGCCGTGGTCTGTGTGCAGACCGTTCAGTGCGTGCTGGTGAGGGAAAGCTGTCTCTTGGGGCTGCTGTTGTTGGTTTGTTTCATACCACTAGATGCTAAGTAATCGGTTGGATTTAGTAAAGTATCCATTTAACCCCCAAAGAAAACTCTCAAAGGGCCCACATAAAAAGCAGCGTGGGCATGGGACTGAATTAGGAACGAAGATCCCCCAGGCCCTCCGCCCTTCCCTCGGGAGTGGGGACAGTGGCAAGCCCCCAGTGCTCCGTGTGCAGGACGCAGCCTCAGGGCTCCTGGCTCCTGGAGGGCCCGGAAGGTCCGTGCTCCAGGAGGGATGGATGCAGACGAGCTATGGCCCCTGGGAACACACACGGTTACTCGACTGTTTGTCCTGAGCGTTTCCTGTTTTTTCATCACACTCTGGTTGCTGCACGAAGAGAAAGAAATCAGTGGGTTCTTACATACGGCTTCTGTGTGTCACTTAACAATGGTTCGTTTGCCCCGGAATTCCACCACCGAGACTCGGGGCGCCTGCCTGGGGCCGGTGCTGGCGAGGCGGTCTCTCCAACAGCTCCCACTGTCGCGACGTGGGCCGCCCCGGGCCGAACACCACACGGCCTCCTGTGCGTGCTCTGTTCATCCAGCGGAAGCTGAGTGTGCACGGCTGTCCCCCCGAGCACGCCTCCCCAGGCCACGCGGCTGGAAAACGTCCTATGGGTGGAGAGGGTCCCTGAAGCACATGGACCCTGTATCCTCCGGCCAGGCTGGGGCTTGCATTTCGGGGATGGGGCGGCGAGCCTTCTCTGCTCAGCCGTCCAGTCTGATGGGCTCATCTTTAAGACATCCTCTTGTTCTCAGAATACGCTGACCCATGCTGGTTAGCCAGCGCTGTGGAGCCCTGCCAGGACTTGGGGAGCTGAGGCCCCGCCCGCGAGGGCATTCTGTTCCATCCGTGACCCTTGGTCATCCGTGGACCCCGGGTGCCTCTGTTTCCCCGAGGGTGAGGACGCGGATGCATGCTGCCTCAGAACCATGAGAACCTGTCATGTCCTCTTCGACGAGTCCACTTCCCCCACCTGGCAGGCCAGCAGTGGAACCAGAACCAAGCACCAAGGGGAGGAACCGTGTTCTGCGAAAGGTCAGCAGGCCACCTGCTGCACACCCATCCTGACGCCTTGGTCCCAACAGGGTTTGCTCAGCCCGCCCTGGGACACACGTGTCTCCCAGAGGAAGCCAATCCAGCTCCAGACTCGCAGGAGACAACATGACCTTGAGCTTGGGAAGTACTCCTTGCCGGGCTTGGGCCATGGCTGGTTCAGGAGCAGCCTGGCCCATCTACCCACTAGTGCTGGGACCATCCCTCTCCGGGTCTTCAGACCCTGGAGTGCTCCTGGGGGCTATCGGACCCCCGGCTAAGAGCCTAGTCCAAGCCAATCAGGATGAGACCTTTCTGAATGTGCCTGTGACCCATGCCAGGCAATGACACATATAGGAAGTTTGGTAGGAAGTTTCTGAGAAAGGTTTTTTGCTCTTAGAAAAAAGATCCAGGGATATTTTTCCTCTAGACCCTGAGTGTTGTCAGGGTCTCAGCTGGCCTGAGACATGGGAGTGGGGTGAAGCCGGGTAAACCAAGGCAAGTGCTTTCTGAGCAGTGTGGGCGCCCTCCGGCCTGGGCCCGTCCTGCTGTGTAGGGCCTACAACTCTCAGCTTCTGCTGGAACGGAACGGCACAGATGTATCCCTCACAGTCTTGGAGGTCAGTTGTCTGCGAACTGCCTCCTGGGCTATAGGGGGTGCGTGGGGGACAGCTCCTTCTGGAGGACCCAGAGCAGTATCTGTGCCCGTCCCACCTCTGGACATGTGCTGCCCTTCTTCCCTCCACCAAGCCGATCTCCCTGGGGGTGACCACATCTCCCTCGGCCTCTCTCTCGTGAGGACCCTCAGTCACAGTTAGGGCCGCTGAGCAGTCCAGGATGATGTCCCTGCTCCAGGATCTGTAACCCAGTCTTGACTGTGAAGCCCATCCTGCCACGTAGGATAATAAGTTAGTGGGTTTCCGGGATCGGGGTGCGGACGCCTTGGTCGGTCACGATTCCGTCTGTCCCCTGGAGTAAGCTGCTGTCTTCAGGGTTTATGTTGATGTCCTGCTCAGCTGAAAATGTGCCATCACACCTTCTGTGTTGATGTCCCGGCACACAGAAATTCCATCAATCTCACAGCCGTTGTCACGGGGTCGGGGGTTGCAGACTAACCAAGCCTGGTTTTTGTACTCTGATGTCTCCAGCCAAGCTTGAGCACTGGTATTTATTTTCAATTTTGCTTTTTATTTGAGTGTAGCTGACACACAATGTTGGATTAGTTGCAGGGGTTTGTACGGTTTTGATCCAGCAAGTCTGGGCGTGTCCTGTGCTCATCACGAGTGCGACTCCCTCGCCCTGGGCCTTTCGGCCCTGTGACCTACTCACTCCTTCACTGGAAGCCTGTGCCTCCCACTCCCCTCTCCCCCAGCCCCTCTGGAAACCATCCGTTTGTTCTCTGTATTTATGGGTCTGCTTCTGCTGCCTGTTTGTCCATTTGTTTTATCACAGCGTTATCTACAAGAGCCAAAACATGGAGGCAGCCAAGTGTCCAGGACAGGCCACGGGTGAAAGAAGATGTGACAGACGCGCGCACATTCACCTGCAGAAAATGTTGAGGTCCAGCCACCTGTGACAGCATGTGTCGAACCAGAGGGTATCTGTAAGGGAAATGAGCCAGATTGAGGATCCTGAGTTAGAAAGTTACCCACCTCCAAGGTTTGGACTGGAGGCACTTAGCATGACATCATCACGTCACGGAAGTGATACCATTGGGAGGAAATTAAAGAATCACATAATGGAGCCACGAGTCACTTGCTGTGGTCACACGGGCACCAGACATCCTTCTGTAAGCCGGCGGGCTACTGAGCAGGAAGTGAGCTCATATAGAACGCCGCTAGAAAGTGCCCCGACTGTTTCCTTCTGGAATCTTCATGGGCACACGGCCTCCTGACGCTGCAGACACTGCACGGAGTGGTGATGGCCCTAATGTTTTGTTGGTATTTTAAGTTTGGAGCTGGACCAAAAAGAGGTCTGGTGCAAGCGTGAGTGGAGGTCCCACTGCGAAGCGGGTGAATTCGGAGTGTTCCCCGGTCTTCTCTGCGCATCTGGGTCTCATCGTTCTGGACTGCACACACTTGCTCTGTGATGTTACTAATTTCCAACACTTTGTTAGGTAGCATCTCTGAGGATTATTGTGGCCGTTTAAAAGTACTCTTTGGAGCTCTTACTCTAACCTGGGGGCCTGGGCCAGGACCTGGCTGTGCCAGGCCTCCGAGATCCCCAAGAAGAGTTTGTTGCCCGGTCATTTTTGATGGTGGTGTTCTCTGCTCCCAGAACTGTGGCCAGTTCTGTCCGTCCTCTGAGAAGCCTCTGCTCTCACGGACTCTCGCGCACTCCTCCCTGTCGGCAGGAAGGCTCCTGCAGCAGGACTCCACCGGTCAGGGGTCGACCAGCGCTCCAGTCCTCGGGGTGGTTCCCAGTGCTGCTGCAGGCACCACACCTCCCCCTTCGTCCGGACGGTGTCTGACCACGCCTCAGGCTCAGAGGGAAGTGTCCCCTCCTTCTGTGCACTTCTCCGAGCCCACGAATACCCCTCATCACGAACCTCCAGAGATGCTGTGCTCCGAGAGCATGGTGCCTTTCCCCCTTTGCAGCCCAGGGCCGGCGCCTGGCTCCCAGGAAGCGTTCAGTGAAGGCAGATTGAGTAAACGGGTGTGTGAGAGGAGACAGCCCACCCACAATCCCTCTATGGGATTTTTTCTCCTGTCCTTGTCCTGCACTCCCCGCCCCACTGTGTCCACTCCCTCCCGTAAGATTTCAGAACACTCGCCTTGTCCCTCCCCCTCCACTGGCCGGCAGCGTGTTTCAGGACATGTTTCCTCGTGCACCTTAGCCCCACCGGAAGCTCCCTGACGGAGAAGTGTGTCTTAGTTCTCTCATAACCGCTGGGCCCAGAGCATTCTTGGCCACAGTGGACACTGGGCGGTTCTGGAACAGAGCGGCAAGGAATGAATGCAAGACTGAGCGGTAGCTTGTTCAGAGGCTAGTGAGGTCTGACGTCCAGCCCGTGTTCTCCAAGTGCGTGTGCGCGTGGGCACGTAAGTGCGTACACACCTAGGGACGCTGCTAGCTCTTGGAGCAAAATTCATGTTAACACACTAAATATGATGGAAGAGAGATCTGGCGTTATGGTGGAATGACACAACTTTCTGTCCTAGGTTCTCAGCTCATGGGGACATGTGGATGGGGAATGGGCTTACAGGGCTCCCCACCCACGCAGTGGGTTCCCTGCTTCTCTGCCTCCAAGAATGAATCTGCAAAACTGTCTCAGGATTTGTTTTCAAAGTTGTGAGTAAAGGTCAAAGTCTGCCGAGTGGGTGTGCAACAGTAAAACAGGGGAAAACTTCCAGAAGGGAGGTCACCTGAGGTCTGTGGACTCCGCGTGTGGGAACTGCCTCTATCACGTGGGCCGTGATGTCTCCCAGGTTGTGTGCTGCTGGCCGGCAGCCGCAGAGACCCCTCTGCAGGAGCGGCAGGTCCAGACCAGCCTGACCGCTCCTCGGATGTGCCCTGGGGGTCTCCGTCTGGCTGGGTGTGCAGAAACAGGGCACTGAGCCCTGGTAAAAGGGAGGCTTTAGGAGACAGGGGCCACCATCCACATGGAGTGAGCACCATTGGACACCAGGAACCCTGCCGTCTACCCGGAGTTCAGTATCCTGCTGGATTTGATCATTTAGAGATGTGAATGGGTCTCACGGACCCTGTTTTACAAACAAGGAGGGACACTTCATAGCGTGTCCGGCCCTTGTTGGATACCACAAACCCGTGAGTCCTGTGGCAGGGTTCAAGGCCGGGTGAGCCCCAGCCCCAGCCTCGCTCTTGCTCAGCACGCGGTGTGGTGGCCGTGACTCACGTCCATCTGAGTGGGCCTGGCTCCTCAGAAAACCTCACATCGGCCTTCCCTACCCTGAATTTTTCAGCATCCTGCTCCTACCCCTCTGCGGCCAGCCTGTGCTGACGGCCGTCACCTGGCACTCAAGGAGGGTGGACTTCCAGGGGGACGGTCAGTGTATCAGAAGACAGAAGGTCCCAGCCCCTAACATCTGAGTGGAGCTCTTCGAGAAAGGCAGCCGGTGGGTTTCTCCAGGACTGAACCGACTGCCCCTAAGGATAAGAGCCACGGGTGCAGTTTGGCTGCTGGAGTGGCGGCCACTGTGGGGCACCGAGGGGACTCTGCGCTGACATGACCGCACAGGACAGCGTGACATCCGCCGGTGACCGTGGCAACCATGGCAGACCGTTTCCCGCGATAGGCACCTGTGCAGATAACAGCGACAGATGGTTCTCCTGGGGCCCTGGCGGGGGGGTCATGCTTGGTGGGGGTCCGGGAAGAAGGCCGTCAGGACGAGACCCTGTGCATGTGGCGTGGGGGCCCCTCTCGGGGAGCGGCGGGAACCCCTTGTCAGGAACTCTGGGCACGTGGCCCCTTGGAAGACCTGGATGCGGACTGAGCCCCTTCGCCGCCTGGGGATTTCCTGGCCCCGAGCCTCACCTTGAAGGAGAGTTAACGGCAGGGGACAAGGGGACCCCCATGGCCACACGGTGGCTGCAGCCGGGGCCTGAAGGGACAGACACATGGCTCCTGCTGCTCAAGCCACACCCGCCGCGGCTGGGGGGGAGGCGGGCGGCTAACCCTAGTGTTTCCAGGGGAAGTTCGCCACCTTCCTCCTGGCAAGCAGGTGTTTCCTCAGCAGACGCCCCCACGCGGAGGTGGAGGGCACAGGGGGCGTCGGGGGCGCGGGGTGCTGGGACGCACCCCTCTCCGGAGGCTTCTGTCAGACCTGAGCTTTCCGTCCGTAGGGGTGGAGGAAACACGCTTTTCCAAGTCGAAACCACTCGAAAATCATGGGTTCTGAGTTACAACAACAACAATTCAGCCCCATTCGGATTTGGGAGCCGTGTTGGCCCAGCGGTCCTCCTGCTTCTCTGGGTGGTCAGCGCGCTCCCGGGCAGGACGGCTGCCCCAGCGTCCCCCCAGCGTCCCGGGCACCCGCAGGAGCCCCCACCCGCCGGTGGCCAGTGCGGATGAACCATGAGTGAATCAGAAATGCAAGGCTTATGTTTCCCTTAAAATAAATATATGCTAAAAATTAGAGGGAAGTGCGGTCGGCCAAATGCATCTGGGGTTTTAATCAAACCGAAGTTATGTGAAAAATAGGAGAAATCCTCGAGGGGCAGAGGCCACGGAGGGGCTGTGGCCGGTCTGCCTCCGCGTGGGTGCCCGAGGGCGCAGGGGTGGGGGACCCGGCCTCGCTGCCCCTCCCTGGGGTCTCCCCTGACCCCCAAGTGGCCGAGAGAAGTTTATAATTCTAAATCAGAAATAAACATACCCATAATAAAAGTCACCCTCCCCCCCGCCCCACCAGTCTCCCTCTCCAGACTCCCCAAACCATCCTTCTGCACACGCGGCAGACGGAGCCCATCGCCCGGGCCCTGGGCAAGACCATGCACCCCGGCCCGCGGGTGGAAGAGCACTTGAGTGGCCACGGAAAGGCGGCCCCCAGGAATGGACACCTCGGAGAGCATGTCTGGTCTCACTCCGAATTTGTCTTTGGACACACAGCAGAGCTATGGGGATGTCCAAGGCCATGGCCCTCCCTCGAGCTGTGCAAAGGGGCTGGGGGACCCCACAGCCAGGCAGTCCTTGTGAGCAAAGCCCACAGCAGACTCTGTGTGCGTCTCCTGCAGTCACTGCGGGGGCCCGGGAAAGCCAGACAAGTCTCTAGCTTCATGGCGGGAGAGGTACGAGCCCTTCTTCTGGAAGAGAATTTAAACCCACCCGCTCGGCCAGCAGGAAACAGCTCTGACTGTAGCTTCAGGCTGACAGGTGGACGGGGGTGGACGCGCCCCCTCCTCCCCCAGACCTGCCCCACGGTGAGGTGGGCGTGCCAGGCCAGGTGTGCAAGCTCCCGGCCCCGCCCCCGCCCCCGGGCTCGTCCCCCAGCACAAACCCAGGCCAGGGAGCTGCGAGCCAGGAGCAGGGGCAAGGGCTCTGCGGGAGGCGCCATGTCCGCACACGTGCGGGAGAGTGCAAGCCGGGACACACATGTCCTCTCAGAAGCCGGTGGAGTTCTTAGTTTCAGGTTATAAAAGACCCTGAACTTGGCTGCAGCTCGTGGGGCCGCCTGCCAGCAGTTGGCCCGCGTTTGCTGGCAGAGGCCTTCCCTCTGCTCCGGCGTCCTGGGAGGCGGCCCTGCCAGGAGGGCAGGCGGCCCGGGCGCACACCTGGGCTGGTTTATGTCCCGGACCGGGAGCCACACTGGAGCCACAGGTTTCCTCCCTGTTGTAGGAAAGCGAGGCCACGGGAAAAGATGGGTTTTGTTTAAAACCAGGTGAACTTTCTTCATCTCTTTGATTCCCAGAATCCAAAGGCAGTTCTACGGATACACACACATGGTTAAGCCAAAGCAGGAGAAAAGGGGGTGCAGGAAAGATCCCGAGCCCTTGGCCCGGCCGAGAACGGCTCCACTGTGTCTAGCGGAGCACTGCACAGCGCGTCTGCGGGCCTCCCAGAGCCGCTCAGCCGCGGGCCCTCTCTGTCTAGTTTTCACTGGTCACGTGCACTTTGCAAACGGCAGGACGACCGGCGCGTGCGGACCACCTGCCGCAGCGTCCAGACCCAGGGCCGGCTGGGGGCCGGCCGAGGCCTCCGCTGTGTCTCCCGCCAGTGCCCCAGCCCCACACACGCCCTTCGGCTGCGGCCTCTGCGTGTCCTGGAAGGTCCCGGGCACCGCTGTGTGGCTCTAAGTGTGGTTTTAAACGTGTGTTACATAACAGGGGCTGGTACGGAGGTGGGCCGCGTCCGAGCATGTCTTCCCTAACCCACAAGTCCGTTGGTGAGTGCCCACGGCACGGCGGGTGTCCTGCTGCCAGGTGTTGGCAGAAGAATGGGAATGACACCTCCCCGCCCTCCCAGCGCTGCAGGGCACAGAAAGGGGCGCGGGCGAATGTGCAGCACCTTCCCTTTCCTGTTCTCCGTGGCTCCCAGGCAGTGGGCGGCGGCGGCAGCCAGCGGGCGGATGGCCACAGAGGACAGGACGCCTGGGAGGAGGCAGTCCTGGCCAGTGAGAACGGCCCTGTGGCTGCCCAGCTGAGTCTCCCAGGGCCTGTGGCTGCACCCCCACGGCCTCTCCAAGCCCCGGACGTCCCCGGGGAGAGCGTCTGGGAGCCGGGCCTCCTGTGGCACCTCAAGGGACGGTCCTACTTGCTGCGCTCTGTGTGTTTACATTTCTGGGTGAGATTTCTTTTGAAGAAAGGAATCTGAATCTGAGGCTAAAAAAACGTCTGGAAACCCCTACTTTAGCTTCAGATGTCCGCTGTGTACTTATCGTGCTAAAATAGACACTGTTTCCCTGCGGAGTCCAGCGGCTCGTCGGTGACCGATCCGCTGGCCGACAGCTGCGGGCCTCCTGGGAGCTGATATTCCCGCAGCAGCTGCCAGGCCCGGCCACCCCGGGGCCTGCGGGACGGCTCCGTGTGGCCGCGGGGACGCTGCCCAGGAAGTGATTTTCGACCTGAGAACCCCACGCGGGAAGGCCAGCCTAGATCCGTAGTGTAGACGGAACGTGCTCGAACCACGTCCAGGGATAAACAAAGCCTGCCGCTGCCCACGGACCTACTTTTTAGAAAACACGCAGGTCAAAACCAGATTCGGTCCCTGCCCCTGAAATGAGGGAGATTAAAGTAGGGTTCTGGGCTTCCAAGTAGTTTAATCTGCGATCCCGGGAACACGGGAAAAGTAAGTTTTTGCCTGGCAGTTAACCCTTTGGGGAGAGGCCTCTCCTGGCTTTGAGCACTTGCTTCCGGGCTGTCCCGCAGCGGCCGTGGGGGCGGGCACCGTCCCGGGAGCCGCTCGCCCAGCCGGGTCGCAGGTCTGCGGATCCCCGCCCTGCAGCCTGCGTGGGTAGCTCGCGGGCACCTTCCACCAGACGCCCCGGCACACCTCCCTGCCCGCTGCCGCCTGTGCTCACCCCACACCCCCGCGACGGTTCCTCGGGACCAGTTCCCAAGTTCACCTCTAGCCCCTAAATGCCAGTTTCCGGGTCTGCTTGTGGCGAACTCAACTGAGGCACGCAGGCTTCCCTTGTGTGCACAGGAGAACCGAGGTGCGGACAAAGCCAGGCTCTGCTGGAGGCGGTGGCCCAGCCGCCCAGTGCAGCGGCCGCCTCCGGGCCCCGTTCACGGGGCTGAAGATGCCGTGTCCTACTTCAGAGTGGGCCCTGGGCAGCGCGGAGTCCCGGGATGTCTCTGGCTGGACTGTGGAGGGCTGTGCGCTCCTGGGGCTCTTGCTCGGACGCTTCTCAGCGGGACAGAGGGCCGGCCGCCGGCCGCAGCGCCGGCATGTCGGGATGTGCCGCAGCCCCTCGCCGGACCCGGGGAGCTCGTGCTCCTGGCATCTCCCGGGGCCGGCGAGGGAGCCCTGCTGTCTGTGCTGTCACGCCCGAGGGCTCTCCAGGACAAGGTCTGAGCGAGTGGTCCTGGACGCTGGGACCACAGGCCCACGCCCTCCGGCCTAACCAGGCCCCTGCCTGCGGGGCCAGCAGTTCAAGAGTGCGTCGGCCTCGTCGGCCTGGTGGGCCTCGCTCCGCAGCTGACCCGGCGTCTGCGACATCGGCGACCTGGGTTTCCGCGGGGAGAAGAGACGCTGACACCCGTCGGGAATGAGAGAAAGAAGGACATGAGGACAGAGGAAGGCAGGGAAGGGGGAGGCGGGACGGGGGGGCGGGGAGGGGGGAGGCAGGGGGGCGGGGAGCAGGGAGGCATTTTGGTGATTCTAACTCCAGAGACTTGGAGTTCACTCCATTTGCTACTAGCCACGCACACCCATGCACGCACACACACACACATGCACACCCACACGCACACACACACGCACACCCGCGTGTGCATACGCACAAACACAGGGGCACGAGCACACACAGTCGCACGCAGCCACGCACAGACACGCACACTCACGCGAGGACACATGCACACTAACAGGAGGGCACACACACAAGCAGAGATGCACACACACTCGCGCACACACACACACGCACATCCCTCTCGGGGTCAAGGAGGCTGGACTGAAGGCTTGGAGTCAAGGGTGCTTCATGGCTCCATGACTCGCTCGGAAGACAGGGGAGAGTGAGAAGCCCCGGGCTTGTGAGATCGGAGTGTCGGGTGCAGGCAGGGTTGCACGGGCTCCGCGCACCCGGAGGTGTGTGTGCTCACACGCAGGGCTGCTGTGCAAACACGCCTGACACAGCAGCGCGGAGGCCGCGTGTCCCATCGCTGTGGTGGCAGTTTCCCCGCCCTGCACGTGGGGGCTCCGTGATCGACCCCATTTGAGGGCATCTTCTCTCCTAAGCGAAGCTCTGGGCATCTCTGAGCATCGTCCTGGCGGACCCCTGTGCATTCCCCGGTGATTTCCCCAGGCTCACTCACAGCCTCGCCGCGTGGACATGTGTGTAGCCGTGTGTGTGGCCGTGTGCCCCGCGGCCCCGGCAGGCGATTTCCGAGGCGTGGGGTGAGGGACTCTTTGGGAGGCGGCAGTGTCCCCGCTGCTCTGGGGAGGACGTGCCCACGTCACACCTTCTCCACGCTGTGCTGTCCCTCCGCCAGCCTTCCCCCACCCCCAGGGCCCGGCAGGTGCGGAGCAGGGCGCGGGGGCTTGTGAATCCCCGAGGGCAACGGGAAGCTCCGGACGAGCGGAGTGACGCCACCAGGCGGCTTCACCGAGCGGAGCTTCGGGACGGGCGCGCAGGGAGCAAACGGCGGAGCCGCCATCGGGCTCTGACGCCGGGTTTAGTGCGTTCTTCGGTGTGCGGAAGCGTGTGTGAGCGTGCACTGGCATGTGCACATGTGTGCACCTGTGTGAGCGTGTATGTGTGTTGTGTGTGAGCTCATGGGCCTACATGTGCACAACTGTGCATGTGTGTGCCGTGAGTGTGTGTGTGGGCACGTGCACGGGAATGTGCAGGCACCTGTGTGCACATGTGTGCCTGTACACGCGTGCCCTTGTGAGTGTGTGTACACGAATGTGTGTGTGCACGTACCTGTGTGAACACGTGTGCTCGCGAGAACATGTGCACACCCGTGTGAGCGCGTGAGTGTGCGTGACCGTGTGTGTGCGTGTGAGCGTGTCACGGTGAGCCCCACCCACGGGGACAGCCTGGTGGTTCCTGGCCGGTGAGCGGCCACGGCTGTGCGCATCCTGCACCCCACGGGCGTGGGTGGGAGGTCGGAACTGGGCGTGCACCGGCCGCACTTACGATCTCCCTTGATCATTGCAGACTTTTGGTTTAGGGCCAAACTAGAACTTTTTGATGTTCTGTGTTTGTTCATACCAGGCAAATCACAGGCTTCTGCTTTTACGACAGGAGTATTAAAAGGCTGTTAAGTAGCCTCATTGACCTTAAAGAGCTTTAATATTTTGAGGAGGAAATGCACATAAATCAGAATCAGATGCGAGGCTTCGACCAGATCTGCCATTTCCAACGTTGAAGGGCTGAGAGCCCGGCACGATGACTGCAGAGTGGGGTCTGCCGGCGGGGTGGGGGTCAGAATTCATGCTGCTCCCGCCCGAAGAGAGACACAGGGCGGCTGCCCTCACGAGGTGCCTGTTCTCTGCGGGTCACACAGCATCTCCCACGTGCGGCTCTGGGGCCCCGGCCCGCCAGCCTCTGCGGAGACCACGGCCGCCCTCCGCCGCCCTGAGTGGCCGCACGCACACTGGCCCCTGCCCCATCCCCTGACCCCCTGCAAGGCCGTCACCCTCTCTTCAGGGAAATGAGATGTCAGGTTTGGAGCAGATGGAACACGTTTTCTCTGAGTGTCCCGAGTTTGTGAGACTACGATTCAGAAGTTAGTTTGTAAAACATCATGAATTTTAGGCAGAAAGAAGCGGATCTCGGAGGGTAAGGCAGCCAGCTGTTGGGTCCCGGGTCCCCGATCTTGGAGTTCCTTGTTGCGGCTCCTGAGAGAGGGCCCCCCACCGGCCTCCGTCCTGCCTGGGGCTTCGTCAGAGGGGCCTCTCGACCCCCTGCCCACTCGCCACCCCCTCGCAGAGCTGGGGTCCCAGACAGGCCATCTTAAATGGGTTTCCTGGGTGGCAGACCCAACCAAGTTTAAGAGTTGCTGCCCTAAAAGGCCCTTGTTTTAGGGGTCGCTCTGTGCCTGAGGAGGCAAGAGAGTGGGGGGCTCCCAAATGTCTTTGAGTCCTTGAGGACTCGAGCTGCTCTGAGGAGGTCAGGCCTAACTGGGACACGTTTCCTTTTATCCGATTGACCCGAGAGCCCAGCGATGGCTTCGTCCAAACCCTCCACCGTCCCCCTCGCCAGAAACGGCTGGGCAGCTGGGGAAGGACGCACCTTGCAGGAACCATGGGCAGCCCCTCCTTAGGCAGCAGATACACCCGACAGGTTTGAGGTCCTTTTTATATCCAAGACCCTATACTTACAGGAACCCAACCTAAAAAGGCTCTGATGCTCTTTGATCCCTTTCCTTCCCCCACCTCATCTTCTGCAGGACCAGAGCCTTGGGCCATACGACGACTCACCCTGTGGCCTTCCTCGGCACCACCCCCCACCCTGGCCAATCCAGTCATGTGACTCAGTCCCGGTGACTCAGATGTGGGCATGGTATTGTTGGACTGTCAGCATGCTGCCCTTTGCCAGCTTCCTCTTGCTTCAAACCTGAAACACAGATGTGATGGCTGGAGATTCAGCAGCCATCCTGAACCATGAGACAACTTGAGGATGGACAGAATTCCTGAAGGAGGAGACGACATGGGTTACCTGCCTTCATGTGTGTGTGAGAGAGAGAGGGAGAGAGAGAGAAAGAGAGAGAGAAATACACTTGGGTCTTATCTCTTTTTCTCTGGAGGAGAGTAAGGCCTTCTCATTCTATGCAGCCAAACAAAATCCTAGGTGACTCTTTGATACATTTTTCTTTTATCTAGAGGCATCATAGAAATAAAATCTTAACCTAAAAAATAAACTTAGACTTCAAAATTTTACTAGGTTGGAGAGGCCAAAATTTGGAGACGTGGAGACATCTCCTCCCCTTCCAGTCACAGCCTTAACCAGCCTGGGAGGGAGAGGCCGGGTGCTGTGGACGGAGGTTGGCGGGAAGTCTCCTCTCCGCTGCCGTCCTCTCTTCCGCGTCTTGCTTGGAGAACCTTAACCGCCCGCCTGCCCTCTCGCCCGTCCCATGAGGGGCGGCGTCTGTTTCCAAAGCTCCGGCTCGTGCCTAGACTCCCTCCCCATGCTCTCCGCCGGTCAGCACCGTGCGGCCCCAAGGCCTCGTCTGCCGACGTACGAAGTCTCACCCAGATTCTCCGGGCGGGTCTCTCTCCTCTTCCTCCCTCCCTCCCTGTCACCTCACTCATGAGCCGAAGCCCAATTTCGTAAGGACGAAGGGGCTTCTCTTCCCCTCAGTTCCTTACCCCTGACGCCCTGTCGTAGTGCCCAGCAAGCACGTTCCGGCCACGGAAGGTAAAGGGGACGTGGCTCTGCTCTCGAGACCTGCAGTGTGGGGGCGGGGCAACACCCACACACTCCAACCCAGGAGGTGCAGGGAACAGAGGCAGGTGCAGGGAACAGACCCCCAGACCCTGTGCGCAGCCCCAGAGAGCAGCCCCCCCGACGCCATCAGCTCGATGGCCCACTCTGCTGCCGCCTTGGAGACCAGGTAGACGCGTCCGCGCATGTGGGGGTGAGCCCCAGAGCCAGCGTGAGGCCGGGGGTGTCCAGACTGCCAGCGGGAAGGCCCAGTACGGGCCGAGACGGGGTTCTGCAGGGACCAGCAGCTCCTGCCGTGGGAGGGGGACTCCCTCAGAGCAGCACGGGCAGCCGTGCCACAGGAGGCCTGGCTGGAAGCACGTGGGGGATGCCAGCCGCCGACGGCGTCGTCCCGGAAGGTGGTCAGGCGGAGAGTGCACTCCAGCTGTCCCTGCCTCTCGGCAGCGTGGGCCTGAGGCGAGTGACCTCTTGGACGGGTCTCCTTGGACAAATGTCACGACACAGGCGGAGTGAATGACGGCCATGCCACCCCTAACAGGAGTCTGCAGCCGGGTGCGGGCAGGGCCGGGCTCCCTGCGGGCTCAGGGAGGGACGTGCGCGGCCTCAGTCCCTCCTCTCCACGGGGTGCGCCCCCCTTGTGTTGGTGCGAGCACAGCAGTCCTGTCAGGGCCTGCGATGGCCTCGGGGCCACCCGGCCGCCTTATGAAAGGCCTCTCTCCGAATAAGGTCACATTCGGGGGGCTATGAGAGAGTCAAGACGCAGTGTGTCTAATGGGGGGGACACAGTACAGCCCACAATACCCTCGAATCCACCGTGTCCTCCCCTGAAAGAGCAGGGGACAGTCTCCAACTCACAAAATTGCTACAACCATTTAAGTAGATAATGGACGCAAAATGCCTAATTCTGCTCTGACAGCGGCACCTTTGCTGGTTTCTTTGGCACACGCTGGGCTAAGGCTTGTGCTCTCTGGCACGGAACAGCGGAGGCCTCGTGCCTGGTTTTCTACCACGAAGACCCAAGTCTCAGGCCCGAAGCCTGATTAAGCTGCGAACGGAAATGACCTCAGAGAATCTCCTTGAATGTGATGTCCACAGACTGGCCTCTCCGTGTCCTCCTGGGGGGATTTCTGTGCAGGAGAGTCTTGACATTGGGATTATCCCCAGACGGTACAGCCATGGACAGAGGAATTTAATCACGGGCTGCGACTCGTGCGTAAGGACGAACAGATCGGGGGACACGCGCGTGGGCATCCTGATCGATGAGGTGTGCGGCGGGCCAGGGGTGGCCAGCAGACGTTCTCCTGCAAATAGCACATTTACAGGTCTTCAGGGAGAGTCTGCAGAGCGTCGGCAAGTGGTTTTTCATCCGGTCCTGTTGAGGTCAGGCTCTGCACATTTCTTGTCGAACACAAACCCTGAGATAGGCAAGGGATTTAGAGCAAATACAAGAGGTTTTAGGAGCTGATAACGAATTCTCCGAAGGCTGCGAGTCTGACGAGATGGGATCTCGGACGGAGGAAGGCCCACCACTGCCCGCAGGGCTCCATGCTCGGGGCCGCGCCAGAGAAGCCAGGAGAAGCCCCGTGGACGACCCTGTCCCTCGAGCTCTCCTGGCACTTTTAGGGCCTTTGCCTGATTCTGGTAGCCTGGGCAGCGGCCCATGGATTGGCACAAAAGAATTCTGATGACGCCCGCCAGGAAATGCGACCATTTTGCGAGTCGCAAACAAGTGTATTCGAGCTACGCCGACGCAGAGTCGTCTCCAAACTGCTAGGAACCCCGCAGGCTTTTGCAGCCACACAAACGGGTAAATTAATCAATCTTTATTCTCTCAACTTATGTCTCTTTCGATCAGTGAAGTGCGTTTTCCAGGTGACTGACTGGGGTCAGGGGTGTCAGCCGGGGGACCGAGGGAGCCCGCCCATTCTCCCACGATGCATTCTAGATGTTGCAGGAAATGAGTAACTGCAGAGTCGCCCACTCAGAACAACAATTACTCAGTTTTCTCCTTGCACGAGGGACAGACTGACGTGCTCTCTGTGGGGTGCTGTGACGCGCATTTCCAGAGAGAAGGCAACTTGCTCGCGTCTCCAGCCTTTGACCGCCTTCCCGTAGACCGGACCAGGCTGTGGCATTTCTAGTTCGTCCACTCTGGGCCCTTCTCAAGTCATGTTTTGGCCGACTGACCGCTCAAGCTGTTGGGGTCCTTTCTACTCCCGGAGCCGCAGCGCGAACTTGCGCTGCTCCGTGAGTTCCCAGGCATGAATCTGACCTCGTCCAACCTCGCGTTCTTTCCGCCCCATCCCGTGTGTTTCCTGGGTGTCCGTCGTGTAATTAGAGAACTCAAGGAGGGAGGAAGGCGGGTGGGATGGAGAGACGCAGGGAGACAGAGACAGAGGCGGACCCGGGAGAGCCGATGTATCGGTTTGGGTCTGAAGGCGGGGAAGATTGCTGCTCACTGTCCCAGCCACCATCACGCGCGGGGGCTCCATCATCCATGGACAGCTCCATCGTCCATGGGAGGCTCTCTCTTCCGTGGACAGATCCGTGGTCCTTGGGCAGTTCCATTGTCCACAGAGAGTTTCATCATCCACGGGCAGCTCCGTCATCCACGGGCAACTCCATTGTCCATGGACAGATCCCTGACCCTTGGCATCTCTGTTGTCCATGGGCAGCTTCACCATCCACGGGCAGCTCCAATGTCCATGGGCAGCTCCACCATCCACGGGCAGCTCCAATGTCCATGGGCAGCTCCACCATCCATGGGCAGCTCCATCTTCCACGGGCAGCTCTACCGTCGGTGAAAGGCTCCATCACCAGAGCACAGCTCCGTTGTCAGTGGCCACACCACCCAGTGGATGGCTCAATCCCTCCAGTTCTTTAGGTAAAAAACCTGTTATCCATGATTCCTTATTTTGTCTTATATTTCACATTCCATCAGTTAGGATGTGCTCTTGGCTCTGCCCTTAAAATGTAACCAGGCTCCAATCAATCTTCACAGCCTTAGTACCCGTGGACTGGAACCAGCCCTGATCTGTTTGGAACACGGTGGCTCCCCTGCTTCCTCCCTCACCCGAGGTCCATGTCCGGGCGGCCTGCCTGCCACTAGCCTGCTTTGTTATCTACACAGGAAACAGAACGATCTTTTAAAAACCGAAGTCCTGTGAGGTCAGTCCCCTGCTCAAAGCACGTCAGGGATTCTCAGCACTATAAGGATACACCTAAAAGCCTTAGCATGACCTATGCAAGCCGGGGGGGTCTGCCTACAAGCCGGGGGGGGTCTGCCTCCCGGCCACGGCTTACCGCATCTCCTCTCACGGCCCCTCGGCCATGCCCATTCCAGCCACCATGGCCACCTGCCCTCTGTTCGTGGGAAGGAAGGCTCCTCCTCAGCCCCTTTGCCATCTCAGACCCAGGGGCTGGAAAACCTCTGCCCTGGGGTCCAAAGGGCCCTTTCCTTCACCATTGCCTTTAAGTCTCTGCACAGATGCCACCTTCCAGGGAGACCTTCTTGGCTGCCGGCTTCCCAAGCGACGCTCGTGCCTCTGGCACTTTCCTCCCTCCTTCTGCATTTCCCTCCACCCGATGGTATGTGTGGCCCGTATGTCCTGAATGAAATGCAGGCTCCAAGGGGTGTTGGACCTGTTGCTTCCGCACACCCAGCTCTGGCTCACACTCAAATAACACTCCTTGAGTGAGCTGGCAAGAGCCTAAAGCAAGTGACGCCTCACCGTGACTTTGTGCAGGAGTCAGCGTCTGACGAAGGGACGCCCGTTCAGCCTTGATGGCAGAAGCACTTCCCTGTAAACGACCTCATTGTTGGGGTGATGCTGCTGGATTCTGCAGTGAATAAGTTGTGTAAAGTGATGAAATACGGAAGACTGCTGTTTTCAATGTTTAGAGTCATCAGAGCATAGAAAAGGACCCACGATTACGAGCTGGTCGCACGGAGGAAGGGTCTCCGTGGCACGTGCGGGGACGTGGGAAGGGGGTGGTCCAGATCAGCCTGTTCCCTCAGACTGGAAGGCGGGGGCTCGATCAATCGCGTCTACATTTGTGGCATCAGACATAGAAATTACTGAAAACTGGTAGATGAGGACTGAGAGTAAATGTGTCAGTACATGTCGGTAAGCAGATGGCTTCATTCCCTTCAGTGGGTCTTTAGAGCCCCGTCCAGCAAAGCCACGGGTGCGTGTCCATAGGCTCCATGCGATAAAACCCTCCCTGTGGAAGGTACCCCGTGTCCATCTCATGCTGCCATGTGCCCACAGCATCTGCAGGAACCTGGACCCCTGTAGCCTGGGGCTGCCCCATAAAGCCAGTTCAGCCCGGCAGCGGCACGCTGCAGGATGGTCCTGCCGGGGACGCTGTTTCCCGGCATCGTCAGGGAAAGCCTTGTAAGGCCGATGGTTCGGTAAAAAACTAAGGTTGTCCACAGTGTACATGCTACAGCATTTTTCACACAAAAAAGCCTGGAAATAGGAATCCACATGTGCATTTGTCTATTTGTACACAAAGAAACTCTGGAAAGACACACAGGAGACCCGGAGCCACGCTTACCTGCCGGGTGGGAGCCGGCGATGGGTTCACGACAGGAGGGAAGTGCCCCCAGGCTGTGTCCGAACAATCCGCCTTTAAAATGTGTTGACGTCTCACCCGTGAAGGAAATGAGACAAAAATCATGGCGTCTGCATATTCGTGACATCCCCGAGTCATTTGCCGTCGCGGAGGTAGGACGAGGGCCGTTGGCGGAAGGGTGCGGGGCGCGCCGCTCACCTCCCCTGGGCGTCGTCTGGTTGGCTGTCGGGATCCACGCTCGCTGGCGCTTTTGTGAGTGTTTTTGTACCTTACAAAATCAGGGCTTCAACAGAACGAGGCTGATGCTACCTTTGTCTCCCGTGTCCTGGAACCTATGGCTGTGACCCAAGAAGCCCCCCCAGAGCCCTACTGGGTCCCGAAGCTCTGGTCCTGCAGCTGCTCTCAGGGAGCACCCAGGAAGGTAAGGGGACGACCGGAAGGTCAAGGGTGGCCAGGGAGAGGTGAGCCAGCTGGGGCCTAGCCTCGGGGTTCAGAGCCTCCTCCGGGGCCTCGGGAAGGGGCCACGGTCCAGGATGACGGATGCCGCGCTCCCCGAGCCTCGCTGGGCCCTCCGCAGAGAGCACATGCCCTTGCTTCAGTCCCTGAGAGGCGAGGCCCTTGGGGGAGGCGGATTCGCCCGTGACACAGACTAGAAGCCAGTGGTGGGTTTGGGTTGAGGACAATATACCAATTGCGTCTTGTTTCCTTCCAAGAAAGCAAGTTTGTGGCTGGCTACGAGCAGAGCCTGCCCCGTGTGGCCCCGGAGCCAGGCCGTGTCTACTCCTGGGCAGGGGTAGCCCTACCGGCTGCCCCCCCCAGGCGGTCCCTCATGTGTTTCTGCGGACGTGGGGCGCCACACCCCTTCGGGGCCGGTGTCTGCAGCACCGGATGGGCCCGCGGATGCTCTGGTGAAGAGAGGGCTGCTTCGGGCACTCGGCAGACAGCCCGTCGCGTCCTGGTAGGAGCCGGACAGCCACAGCCGGGTCGCCAGTTCCTCACCAAAGTGGCCCCTCCTGCACTCTGCCGCAGTGGGGACTCCCGTGTCCCTCCCGCATGCGCCCCAGACTGCCTCGCAAAATTGCGCCGGCCGCCGAGGTGGGGTCTTCGGGTAACACGGGCGGAGCGTCGCTTCCACTCCTTCAGGGGCCTTCCTCCCGCGGGGGACACCGAGGCCGTGCCTGTGCTCCGGAGTGGGTCCCTCTCAAGACTGGTGTGCCCTGCGTCGGCTGGGCCCTTGGAGCCGCTGCGCCTCAGAAACGGGGTCACTGGGGAACCAACTCTGAAACTGTAGGAACGCACGCCATCTCCCCACTTCCTCTTCAGTTTTAGAAGTGAAGACGCGACCCAGTGCACTGCAGAAGGACAACAGAGGCACCTGGAGGACTGCAGGGGAGGCCGCCGTGTGTGACGCAGAACAGGGGGGCAGCTGAGGGGCCACGGCGTCCGCAGGCACCGGGCAGGGTGGCCAGGTGAGTCGCCTGTCCGCCCAGGGTGAGGACGGTGACTTCAGGAGCCGGGTCTCCGTGTCGTCACGATGACATGTGCTCTTTCAGATCCTGGAACTATTAAACTCGACCGGTCATAGGATCATACTGAACCATAATTATGGGACAAATGATATGCCACTGAATGAAGATTTAACGCAAGTGTTTATAAGAAAACCCACCACACGCTGGTTGCTGCCGCATGTCCGTTCGTTGGCCCAGAGAAGTGTCCCTGTGGCAGCAACTGACAGGCCTGGGCGTCCCCCGGGGCGGGAGGCCCCCAGACCCCCGGGCTCCGCAGTGCTGACCCTCACCTGGCAGAGCTGAGGACTGGCTCCCGGCTGCCGCTGGCGCGCGTGCCAGGGGGAGGTGCCTGCCGTGGCACGGACAGCATGTCCCTGTCTTCCCGTGTTCTTGTCTTAGCACCTGTCACCGGGGACTCTCTCTCTCCCCGGAAAAGGTCTGTCTTAAGGAGCTTCCTGAGAGGCGTTTGCTGGAAGAGGAGTTTCTGTCGCGTCCTGGGTTTTGACAGGAGGGCGCCCTCCCAGACCAGGAGCCCCGACGCAGTCTCTCTTCTCTAGAACTGGACATCTATGACTGCAGGGGCTCTGGGTGAGAATGCACGATGTGGGGGCTGAGTCCCACGGGTGGGGGCCAGCGCGGACCCCGCGGTCTTGTGCACCGGTGACCCCAGGCAAGGGGGTGCTCCCTCAGCTCCGGGTTTCGCTGTGGCTTCTGGCCACGGCACGCAGCTGAAGTCTTGCTAGAACGTTCGCAGTCAGGGCGTTTTGGAACCTGGAAAATGCATCTTCTGGACGTGACCCTGCACCAGGGGCTGGACAATTCGGCAGAAGCGCAGTCAGAGCCAGGTGAGCTCGTCTGTGGTTCCTGCATGTCCGCGGGCCCCCGGTCGCGCTCCACACGCCGCAGGCCGTGGCCGCAGCAGTGGGACTCGTGCTCTCTGGGGTCTGGAGGCTGGTGGCTGTCCCCCACCCCCCGCCCCTGCCCCGGCCACCTGCAGCCGTCCACGGGGCCTCAGTGCGGTGCATGTGAGGGGAGGGCTCTGCTGTCCCCTGCTGGAAAGGACACCCGTCCCCTGTAGCACAGCAGGGCCCACCCTCCTGACCTCCCCTAACCCCACGGCCTCCGTGAAGGCCCATCTCTGGGGTCGGGGCTTCACCGTGGGACTTCTGGGAGGTAATTTGGTCGGGACAAGGACGTCATCATCTGATGCCACCATCATTTGCCAGGTGGGGTAGCAGGTGGTCCGGCCCCAGCTCAGGAGACCCTGTGGGACACGTACTGTGCGGGTCCTGCCCCCAGGAGGCCCCGCCTCGGCCCCCCTCCCCGCCCCTCCCCTCCCCTCCCCTGAGCCCTGTCTCCCCTTCCCGAGGGGCTCCCTAGTCCCGGTGGAGGGTCGCCTGGGAAATCACTCAAGACGGTAACTGTCTGGGGACCTTGTACTCCGGATAGCTGACGGCCGGTGCCCACCCTGTCTGGACAGGGGCCGGGTGGGAGCTCCTTCTCCACCAGATGTTGAAGCCATGTTCCCATCTGCAAGAGGAACGCACCCTCTCTCCCAGCTTCAGGCGTGCATTCCGACCCCGTAGTGAAGTATGTGCACGTGGCCACCCCACACGCCCCTTCCCAGACAGGCACAGGCTGGGAGAGATTGTCGGCAGCAGCCGTCTTCTCGGGTCCTAAACCCTCATCCTGCAGTGCGGAGCCCAGACTTCGGTCCTGCCCCCCGGCCCAAGCCGGCCCCTCTTCTGTGTCCTGGCCCACGGGGGTCGCGCTTCCACTCTCCTCCTCTGCACCCCCCGACGTTGCCATTAGGCGCATGAGGAACTCTTCCCATGGTGACTCTCCTCTGCCTCCTACCCCTGTTTGCTGGGGACGCCAGGGACGCCAGACTCAGGACTGGCCTGTGGGCACCTGCAGGCAGGCCCTGGGGCACGCACGCCGCTGCCGGGGCAGCACCCTCCGGGAAAGGATCCAGAGTGAGAACTCCGACGTCCCTCTCCGCTACCACGGGCAGCTGCACTTTCCGAACCCCAAAAGCTGTTGCGCCCGCAGACCCCCTTCCGTGTCTGGGCTTGCAGCCGTCTGCGGGACGTGAGGAGGGCCGTGCCCGAGGACACGGGGCCGCGGCAGGAGCAGTGCCGACAGTCCTCAGGAGCACGCGGAACCGACACCGTTCGGCTCCACTGCCTGGAAATCACGCTGCAGAGCAAAGACTTTTTAAATCACTCTCTCATGACTCAAAAATAAAACACAATTTTGTTCCGTCTTAAACATTCACACAAAATCACCTCTTTGGGGAAGGAAAAAACAAGACTCCACAGTCCCAGCCAAGAAGTGTGCCGAGAGCTGTGAGTCACTGAGCGTCGGCGTCTAGCGAGGGTCCGGGAGCGACCGTGGGAGAGCACAGTCGTCGGCTTTGTGCACGGGAGCCGCGCGAGCAGGGGCCGGCGGTCGCGGGAGCCCACTGGGCAGGGGCGCTGTTGGTCTTGGCGCGCCCTGCCTTCCCCTCTGGGCCTTGCCAACCGGCGTCTGCTGCCCGAAGACCCAGCTCCGCACCCGGCTCCTCCCCGGTCTTCCCAGGTCAGCCGGCCTCTCCCGCACCCCTCCGGCCCTGCACCCCGGGCGCCACGTTGGGGTCTCACAGCCAACAGCACACTGTCGTGAGAACGTCCATGACGTAGACTTCTCTCTGGTGCCTTCGGTCCCTCTCCCCAGTGCCAGGGACACGGCCCCTCGGGGTAGGCACGCGGGCCGCCCGGTTGTCTAACGGACTGGGCCCGCTGGGGGATGGGGTGTGCCGTGGGCCCAGCGCATCGGTATCTCACAGCCAGGCCTGCCGGCAGGAGGAACTCATCTGCAAGGAATACCCACGGAGAGCCCGTTCTCGTGACAGCCGTGGTGTCTGCAGCCAGAGAGGAGGAACACGCGTCCCCAGGATGTCCTCCGGGGAGCCGAGGTGGACCACGTGAAGGACCGAGCCTGACCCCCCTGGGCGGCAGGGAGAACCCGGGTGGGGTCGAGCGCTCTGCGGGTGAGGCCCTGAGAGGGGACCCATGCGCCGGGGTGGGAGCCCCCAGTAGAGATCAGGACCTCCTGCTTCTGTGTGTGGGTTGGCCACACACACACGGCGAGCGGTGCCCACACACGGGGAGTCCGCTGACGCCTCCTGCCTTGGCCACACTGTCCTTTCCCTGGGGGCTTGGCCCGTCCGTGCAGGCAGGTCAGCCTTGCGACTGGCTCTCCGAGCGGCGGCCCCCAGCTCTTCCGTGAGAGCGCAGCTTACAGGGGCGGCAGAGAGGAGGGTGGCCAGTGAGGGCCGGACGCCACCTCCCCGAAGGCAAGGGGCCCAGGGCTGGCGGAGGCAGGCTCATTGGGGAAACAGGGACTTCCTGAGCAGCGACAATGCGCCCGAGACCCCCGGGATCCCACGTCACCCTCATCAGGGCCCTCCAGGTAGCTGCGGGCACCCTAACGCTACGAGGAGAAATCAAGTCTCGGCTCGGTCACATGTGAGCCACGAACCTGTGTCCAAACGCTGCCCGAGCTGCCGGCCCTGCACGGGGATGCCCGTCCTCACTCACCACCCCAGCCCGACCCTCTGTGGCTGAGGCTGGCTCTCCCCCTGGTCCGCCCCGGGGGGAGGCGGAGGCCAGCGGGGACAGCCACGGGGCTGCGGGTCTCCACGCACACGCTGCCGGCCTCCGTGGCAGCGAGCCCTCGGGCCTCCTCTCCTCTCCTGCCCCTTGCCTTCCTCCCCGTGCTGGCCGAGCGTCTGCTCTTGGCGCCTGCCGGGCGTGGAGCGGGTCCCGGCCCAGAGCCACCTCTGGCTCCTAGAGGCTGCCCCGGGCAGAGGCTGCGCTTGGCAACGAGCTCCGAGCACCCAGCGAAGCAGAGACGCGTGTTTGTAGTGAAAATTCGGATGTTTCTCTGCGCACGAAGACCTTGTTAGAGAGTCATCAGATATGTAGAGGTTGGCGTGAAGCATGATTTCCCACAAAGCTTCCTCACCACCGATGAAGGGAGGGACTTCGAGGGCAGTCGGGGGGTCTGGCCGCGGTAGCCTCTGGGGCCAGCCGACGCCCGCACGCGGTCTCCCTGGAGGAGGAGCAGAGCCTGGGGCTCCGCGGGGGCTGCTGTGCGGCCACAGGCGTCCGTGGACCCGCCTCATGTGGTCCGCTGTGTCTGGACCCACCCCTGCCCGATGATGCGGGCGCAGCACCTGTCCCCACGCATGTGTGGGGCCGTGGCCAGCCCAGGGTCCCACGGCCGGTAATTCCGCAAAAGGAACAGCGACGTGCCGATGCAGAGCCCACGCGCTCAGCACTGTTCTGCCTGGGGAGCGGATCATCCCGCTCTGCCCCTTTCCCTCCGTCTCTCGCTCACACTCTGAGCTTATCTCCCGATCTCTGGGGAAAGGGCTGTTACCCAATGATGGGGATAATCCAACATTTCTCCTGAAGCGCGCTATGAAAACCAGGAGACTGGGGGTTGCCCAAGACGCCGAGCAGGGTTCCTTGAGGCCGCCGGGGGCACCGTGGCTAAGCTTCGCACCATGCAGAATCAAAGGCTTGCGTTGGAGCCTTGTAGAACACTAGTGCCCACGTAGAGGCTGCTGCGGAGGAGACAACAGGCCCGGCGAGGCTCTGGCGTCTGAGCTCAGCCACGTGGACAGACCCGGAGCTCTCGTGAACCCCCTTTCTCCTCCTAAATCCCCAGCAGCGCCGCAAAGCAAACTTTCTTTAAGGCATGTCAAAAGCTGTACACATCCCAGGTGGGCCAAGAAGAGGCAGAGTTGGTGTAAAAGGAGCCAAGAATCTCCGTTTGTTGATGAAATGTAAAATTACCCGCCCGGCGCTCTCTGCGTGGCGGATCCAGCAAGGACCTGGGCTTCTGGGCCCTCCTCGGAGCACACCGGCTCTGCGGGGCTTGGCAGAAACGAATTCGCTCCGGCCTGGCAGACTTGTTCCACTTTCCCCGGACATGCTCCGAGCCCAGGGTGAAGGTGCAGGTCCCCCCGGGCCGGCTCCGACCTGGCGAGATGGCTAATACTTCAGGAGGGAGTAAATACCTTCCGAAGCCTTTTGTCGTCAGCGGCCGACAAGTGTGCTTGTGTGTCCTGCTTGAAAGCCTGACAATAGGCGATGGAGGCCCCGCGGGGCAGCAAGCCACGGGGGAGGGGGAGGCGCAGGAGGCCAGTGGCCGGGGAAGCACGATGTCTCCTCCAGAAGAGGAGGAGTCCCCTCCTGTTCCCAGGGAAGGGGCCTGTGGGTCCTAGAGTCACCTCCCGGAGTTCCGGGAGCTCTGCGGTGGCCCGTGTTAGAGGTGCCAGTTCCTCAGGCCTTGGGGGCTGCCGGAAGCTTTCTTGTCTTATGTTTGACAAGCAGCTCCAGAAAATTCCTGAAAAGGTCGCTCTCAGCCCCACAAACTAGGCAGCTTCCACGGGCCTCTCTCCAAGACGAGAATGAGGACAAGTGGGAGGTGGTAAGTCGGCATCTAAGCCCCGGGGAGGAACCTGGGTGTTTGCTCTGCTGCGGGCGCGGGACGGGCTTGATTAAGGAGCAGCCTGGTGGCGGATTGGACACTAGTGGGTTTGCTGGCATGTCTCCCCTTCCCAACAAGCTCCTGGCGTTGGGGACAGCACAGGAGTGGGAAATGAGCCACCAGGAGCGCCAGACACAGGGCGGGAAACAGCCGTGGTCTGCTTGGCCTTGTCAGGCCGCTTGGCGGGAGGAAGGGGGTGGCTGCGAACCTGGAAACACCTCGCACCAGGCGGCTTGAAGAGCAGACGGGCTTTCCCACAGTCCTGGGGCCGCACGGTGCGTGTCTGGTGAGAACCCGCTTCTCTGTCCACAGACAGCGTCTTCTCCTGCACCCTCCCCGGGGGACGGAGCCCAGGGGCACCGTGGGGTCCCTTACGGGTGCCGATCCCATGCGTGGGACCCCACCCAGATCTCATCACCTCCCAAGGATGTCAGGAGTGATTCTGGGCACACGGGTCCTTAACAGGGTTCAGTGTGAGAGGAAAAGCAGCACACATTCCTCTGCGAAAGGGAAGGACTTGACTTCATAGGTCACGGTAAACCTGCCATCGGACAGGGAACACTGTCACCCCACGGGCAGCCCTCAGCCCACGCCGTGGGTCCCTGTGACAGGGCCCCACGTGATCCCCAGACCTCCCAAATACAGCCGCGGGCGGGACTGGGGCTTGGCTGTCGCTTGGGCGGGTGGGGCCCTAAACGTGCTGGGCTGAGGGCAGCCGGGGGCAGGTGGGCCAGTCAGAGGGCAAGGAAGCCTACGAGGCAGCCCAGCCGGGTCAGAGAGTCTCTAGTCCTCCGGAAGCCTGCGAACGGGAAAATCACCAACTCCTCCATCCCCACCAGATGAGAAATGAGCTTGTGTTGATTTTAGGACAGACAATGACATGCCCAGAGCGAGGACGAAAGAGGTTCTTCCCGCAGTGGGACTGACGTCATGTGCTTAGTGGGGCCGCTGGGCTCTCTCCTTGGCCCTGGGCACCTGGGGGCACCAGCTCTGGGGTCCCGGTGGGTGGGAGGTGGTGGGGCTCGGAGAAGGGAGCACCAGGCAGCGGGCGCAGCGTGGACACTGGTGCAGACAGAGTCACCGACGTAGGACACGATTTCGGGCGGAACGGGTGACCCCGTGCAGCCAATGGGGGACGAGCTGTGCGCCCGAAGAGGACAAGTCAGAGGGAACAGGAGCGCAGGGGGAGCTCGGGTGTATTCTGGTTATACGCCCTTTCCTTTGTCAGGTACATGATCTCTAGGTATTTCTGGGGTTAATTTTATTTTTTTTATTATATAAAATATAAAATTTTTATAATTATATTTTAATTTATTTTCTGGGACTTAATTTTATTATGCTCCGTGATGAATCGCCACCTCACGCTCCAAAACAAAAGCAGAACTTCAGCTGGGGAATGGGACCGAGTGACCGAGAGTCTTCAGGACTGTCTTCCAGACAACGCGACTCTGAAACGGGCCCCCTGGCAGCGCTTGGAGGGAAAAGCCTCCTCCAGCCGTGCACCGTTCTCAGCCCTCTGGCTCAATGCACCAGAGGCTTTCGGACCAGGCCCAGGTTTACTGGGATCCGGACCCAAAGCCTGGGGGACCTCAGCGGGAGGCAGGGCTTTCTCCCGAGCATTGAGCACGCACACAAGCAGTTTCTGGACGAGGAGACACCGAGGCCCAGCCCCGAGAGCCGCCTCCTGTCCTGCTCCTTCTCTCCCCTGGGCGCCAGAATGGCTCTAATGTTGATGGTCAGCCCTGCCTTGTTTCTCTCTGCGTGTGTCCTGTGACCCAGTGCGGCTTCATGGCCTTGAGCTTCATGCCCTTAAACCCACGTTTGCTAATACTTAGAGTCACTGCTCTTTGCTACAATGGCCACACTTACCTGCGTGTTACGCAGGGACACAGGCCGGCTGGCGAGCAGGTGCTGATGTCAGTAATAGCCTCATTTAAGTTCTGTCTTGCTCATCCCATCAGGCCCATCGCGGGACCCCCTGAGAGGACCTGCCATGGTGCCGCCTGCCTGAAGTCTGTTACTCTCCGTCCGCTGTCCTCCACGCTCCCAGGGAGCAGGGAACATCAGGAGAGGACAAAGCAAAGACCCGAACGATTTACCGAGTGAGCTGCCCTCTCCCGCTGTCCTGACTCGTCTCCTCCCTCAGAAGGCAGCTCCCCAGCCCAGCCAGCACCTAGGGTGGCACCTCCCTGTGGGGGCCACCCCACTGTGCCTCTGCTCTGACGTGCCGCGGGGACCTCACTTGCATCTCGGTAGCGCACGGTGACTGGGCTGCTTGAGGGTACGCGTCCACCCGGCCGGGCCACGTACCTGGGTGTTTGCCCAAACAGCCTTCCAGATGTGGCCGTGAAGCTCTTTCTAGATGCGACTGGCATTTAAATCAATCAGCTCTGAGAAAGGCTGATGACATTCCATAATGTGGTGGGCCCCGTCCAATCGCTTGAAGTCCTGAGGAGAAAAGTCTGAGCTTCCCCAGGAGAAGGGGTTCTTGCGCTCATGGAATTACTCGAGCCGCAGCATCTCTCTCCTTGGGGCTGAGGCCTTGGTCGGCCCCGCAGATCTCAGGTGTGCCAAGTCCCTACAATCAAACACCCTCCTTTTTTTGAAAAAAAAAAAAAAATTTTTTTTTTAAAGATTTTATTTATATTGGCAAGAGAGAGAATGAGCGAGCCAGAACACCAGTTGAGGGGAAGGGAACAGAGGGAGAAGCAGACTCCCGGTGAGCGGAGCCCGACCGTGGGACTCCATCGCAGGCCCCGGCACCGTGACCCAAGCTGAAGGCAGACGCTTCACCAACGGACCCCCAGGTGCCCACAACGCCTCTCTCTCTACAATCGATCCATCAGTCTCTTTCTCTGGAGAACGCGAACACGGCATTTTCTCAGCAGTAGGAGGCTCCGCGTGGTGGGGTCTGACTCGGCACAGAACCGTGCCCGCCACTCCCTCTGCACAAGCACACCCACTCCGCCCGTCCGCACCCTCTCACGGGGCCGCGGTCAGGTGCTGTCCCCAGGAGCCACCTTCCCGCAGAGGGAAAGCCTCGGGTCCCTTTTCTGATGGGAATCCTGTCCCCCGAGAGTCTGCTGAGGCCCGACATCCTCTGAGATCACGTCCGACTCCAGCCCCACGGACGTCTACGTCCCAGTGCCCTAGTCTGGACTCCGTGGCCATTCCCAGAGAGCACGCATCCCAGAGAACATGCCCCGGCACCCAGGAGTCCCCGGGATCCAGCGTCCGCCGCGGGATGTCACAGCACAGCAAGACCTTGTCGTGACTAAGTGTGACCCCCAGCAGGTGAGAGGAGATGAAAAGACACATCGCCCCCAGGGGGGGGGGGGTTCCGTCCCCACCAGGAGTTTCATGGGACCCGCTCAGGGAACCAGCATAGCAGACATGTTAGTCAGAGGCATCCAGGGAGCCAAATTCTGGGGAAACACAGCCAGGTCTTGAGTTCGACGAGCGCCCAGACAACTCAACAACAAACAGTGTGGTCTTTGGCCTGGGGGGCAAAGGCCCCTTTCCCCAGAGCTGGCGTCGGCTGCGGAGTGGAGGTGAGCCAGCGGGAGAACACAGGACTCCGGCAAGAAGACCCAGCCCTTTGAATCGGGTGCGGACAAGAACTCGAGGGCCAGAAGCCTGAGCCCTGGAGGGGAGCTGAAGCTCTAGACGTGTGCCAAACTGCCAGGGAGATCTCACTCACAGGGGGAGGGCTTATCTCAGCCAGAGATCGCTCGCCCTGCCTCTCCCTCTCGCCCGCCGGCTGCTGCGCCCTGCCCCCGCCGAGGCCAGGGGCCGAGCCCCGGCAAGCAGGCGGCCTGGAGCGGGACCAGGACACCCCACCGCGGTGGGGGGCTTCCCAGGACAAACGTCTGGGGTGCAGACGGCGCCCTGCTCTTGCTCGTGACCCTCCAGGGGGGCGAGGAACTCCGTTCACAGACGCGAGCAAACCTTCTTTCCAGTTTTTAAATTCTGTCGTGCCCGTCACCATACGGGGCATCCCTGGTGCTTGAGGAGCGCAGCTGCTCCTGAGGACGAGAGCCGTGTCCCGCGGCTGCAGGAAGGAGCCTGGTTTTGGGAAAGAAGGGGTGTGCCCTGGGCAGCCTGGGGCTTAGGGAAGAAAGCCCGCATGGCCGCTTCCCTGCAGCTGGGCTCGGGCGGACGCGCAGCCCAACGTTACGTGTCCGTCCCGCTGGGACCCCCGTGGTCCTCTCCGCCCCTCTCCGGAGCGGAGGACCGACCGACCGGTGATCTCATCCAGGGCCGAGCCTCAGCCCGACTCTGCTTTGAGCCAGCTGCTCTCCACTGTGCCCGTAATTCTGTGAATTATTTAAAACTTTGTTCTTTTCCTAAAACGTGACCAGCAAGATGGAACCCTCTTCTGTTTGTTTTCCTGGCTCTGGGGCAGGTGGTGTCTCCGCCAGGGGACCCGTTGGGGGCGAGGGACCCTGGCCAGAGGCAGAGGGACAGCCACGCTGAGGGGAAGCCGGCACACGGGCTACGGGGCTTCCTCTGACTTTTCTCTGAGGAATTTGAGGGCCTGCATGTGCTTGCACGCATGTATGCGTGTGCACAGATGTGTGTGTGTGCGTGCGGGCGTGTGTGCACACATGCATGTGGTGGTGTGCGTGTACACAGACGTGGGCGTGTGTGTGCCTGTGTGCACACATGTGTGCACATGCATATCACGTGTTGTGTGCACTGTCTGCAGCTCACAGGCGCATGTGTGTGCCTGCACGTGTGCACATGTGTGTGTGCACACATGCTTGTGTGCACATGTACACATGTGAAAGTGTGTGCGCATGTGATGCGTGTCTGTGTTCACATCTGCGCACACATGTGTGCACATGCACGTGTCTGTGTGCAAACATACAGGTGCGTCAGTGTTTGTGTGCAGGTGTGTGTACACACGTGTGTTTAAGGCACATGCGTGTTTGTGTGTTTGTGTGCACACGTGTGCAGGTGTGTCTATGTGCACGCAAGTCTCTCTGTGTGCACACACGTGAACGTGGCTGTGTGCGTGTGTGCAGACACATGTGTGTCATGTGTGTGCGCGTGTGAAGTCCCCCGTCCTCCTCTCTCCTGCGCGGGGAGGGCTGGAGCCACTCTCACTCCTGCTCCTGGGGATGTGTGTCTCCTCTCCCTGGGGCTGGTGGACACCGTCTCGCGGGCCCGTCCTGCCGGCTCCTGAGGGCGTGCCGCACGGGAGCCTCATTCAATCTTGAAACGTGCTGTCCCGGTTTGGGAATGTTCTGGAGTTGTTTTGCTGGGGGTTTCCTCTGTGCTAGGTAGGTGGCCTCCAGGAGAGCCTGTGATGCCCATGCTTCAGGGTCTTGGCTGGGAGGCCCTCCCGACCAGGCGGCTGGACTTAGACACGGTTCTGGATGGGTGGAGTGCCCAGAAAGGGCAGGTTTCCCTTTGAGATGAGGCTGGGCAGTGGCCGTGCTTGCCCGAGGGGGTCGTGAGGGGCCCTCGTGGCTTCCGGCTGTGCGTGCTGGGGAGAGCTGAAGTCTCCAGTGTGCTGTCCCTGGGGTTTGGGCCCAGTGGCCGCAGGTGGAGGCGCTCAGCAGGAAGTCAGTGGAGTGTACCATCAGCAGGGAGGGGCCTCGTTCGTGATGCCAGAAAGTGCCCACTGTGCGTGCCGTCCAGAGAGCATTTCTTCCCTCGATCCTCTGTGTCCCGGGAACGGGGTGTTCGGTCCAAGTGGGGATCAGACGTGGGTGTGCGGCTTTCTGGCTTATGGGTTTAAATCCGCTTCTATTTGCTTGGAAGCCCAGGGCAGAGCACTGCTTCCCTGAGCCCCGCTGCTGTAGGGCCTGTCAAGGAGAGAGCCCAGCCCCTCCGTCTTCCGGCGCCCCGCTCGGGTCGGGTGGCAGTGGGGCTGGCAGAGGCGGACAGAGGCGCACGACCCGTCTGGTTAATTCTTAACCGTGTGTTTGACGGTGATGACCCACTTGCCCCCAACCCTGTCAGGGCCTGAATTTTACATCTATAAATGCAGCAGCAAGCCAGCCGGACGGGGTGTGTGACTCACTGAAGTTTCAGTACCAGTATATCCCCAAGGGACCAGTATATCCCCAGGATATACTGGGGTGTCACGCGACAGGTGAGCGTGCTCGGAGAAGCTCTGGGTGAGCCCTCTCTGGAGGCTGGGGGCCCCCCCATTCTATCCCTCTGTGCCTGGGTTTGGGGGTTGGGGACACAGGAATCGCCTTTCAGCTCCTGCCCTCGGGGCTCCTGTCTTCCCCGGATCTCGGTGGCAGGTGGTCCTGGGAAGCCTCCTTCCCAGAGCTGGCCTGGCCCTGATTGCTGTCCCTCGGGACGGCTGGGGCAGAAGACACGCTTGCTCTCCCCCGTGGCCGCACGGGCTCCCCTCCTGGTGGCAGACAAGGAAACAGGCTTCCTAGCGTCTGGCCTACCTGTTGGAGCTTGAGATCAAGGACCAGTGTCCGTCTGAGATCCAGTCAGGGAGCCTGGGCTGGATGACGGCTCCTGTCACCGGGGCTCTGCCCTGGGCTGTTCTTGCCGCTGTTTCTTTGGGCCACATTCCCCCAGGCCAGGCCAGGCTTCTGCACGGGCAGGGGTGGGGACAAGGGGTGGGGGGTCCTCCCAGCCCTGCTAGGTCTCCCCTTCCCAAGGCCCATGCCTGGGGGAGGCTGTGCTCTCCCCACGTGGGGCTCTGACCTCCCCTGGCTTTCCCTCCCGGTTGTCAGGTCGGTGGGATCAGGCCGTTTTCTGCACCTTCTCCTTCGGCCGCCGCTCTGTCTCCCCATCTCTGCTGGGTGAAGAGGGTTTTTATTTACCTCTTCCTCTTTGCAGTTGCTTTGGAAGGAGCCGAGGGCAGCCCGTTCTTGCGTGCTGGGTGTGTGGACCCTCAGACGCGTGCGTCAGGAAACCCCCCGGGACCCTGCTGGCCTCTGCGCGGCAGGTGGCGGCTTCGGGCTCGGCTTCTCCGAGGAGAGGCTCCCCCGCCGCGCCGGACTTCCTGCTGTCCGCTCAGACCACGGATGGGACATTAGTCATAGTCTGGTGGTTCTGAATGCGCGTGGCCGGCCAGCTGCCTGTCTCCCCGGGGAACATTCCTCCAGACCCTTCCCGGAGGGTACAGGCCAGCGTGCAGTACTCCCGGGAGCAAGTGGGGGAGAAGCCGAGCCCCTCCAGCATCTGTCATTCGGACCTGCCTGTCCCCTATATGCACATCCTTGGGCCCTGCCCTGGATGGTCACAGGTGCCCAGCAGCCCCGGGGCCAGCACTCGCGGCTCTCTCTGCTCGGTGGGAGCGGGACAGAGGCTGTTCCGGGGCTGCACCTCCCTGAGAGTCTGACTTGGGGCTGAGGGTTCCATGACAGGGTCAGCCTGCCTTCCTGTCCACCTGTCCCTCTGCTTTCCAGTTTCTGCGATTTTTCTGAACGTGGGCACCTCTTCTTTTCTCTTTCTCCTTATGGATTTATGGCTTTAAAAACTCTACTACCTTCTCTTTGGAAGTATTTCTGGAGAAAGCAGGAGAAAATATGTGCATCCCAACCACGGTCACTAATTGGAGAACCCTAGGTATCCTTTGAATTCTTCTTTTCTTTCTCTTTCTTTTGCTCTGAGGGAAATGTATGTATCTTACTTTGAACAAAAATAGTAGACCGAAGTACGGACCGTGCGCACTGTTAGCCAGCCCCATCGTTCCTTCAGCAGAGAGCAGACGTCCTGAGTTTACACATCAACACATGCTCTTTGCCCCACACTGGGGCATCCCCGAGGGGCACAGACCCTATGCAACCTGTTAGAGGGTGTCGTGACTTTCTCAGCAGAGTTGCTTCCTTTCATAGTGGCAGATAAAATAGTGGCATGCAATAAACTGACAAGTTCTCAAAGGGACAAAATATCCTAAAAAAGCCTTTCATGATCATGATCCCGGTCACTTAATAATAAAAAATAATGAAATTTGAGGGTTTTTTGTTTGTTTGTTTGTTTTCATTTTTGTTTCTTTGATTTCTCTTTCTTTCTTTCGGCTAAAAGCTTCAACCACTCATGCTGAACAGGGTTCCAAATTACTATATATTGATCTTGTATCCTGCAACTGCACTGAATTCATTTATCAGTTCTAACAGTTTTTTGGTGGAGTCTTTAGGGTTTCCTATAGGTAATACCATGTAGTCTGCAAATAGTGACAGATTTATTTCTGCCTTTCCAATTTGAATGCCTCTTATTTCTTTTTCTTGCCTAATTGCTTGGGCTAGGACTTCTTTTTTTTTTTTTTAATTTTAAAAAAGAATTTATTCATTTGATACAGAGAGAGAGATCCCAAGCAGGCAGAGAGGCAGGCGGGGGGTGGGGGTTGCAGGCTCCCCGCTGAGCAGAGAGCCCGATGCAGGGCTCGATCCCAGGACCCAGAGAGGGTGGCCTGAGCCGAAGGCAGAGGCTCTAAACCACCGAGCCCCCCAGGCGCCCCTGGCTGGGACTTCTGAAACTGTGTTGAATGAACACAGTGATGACGTGGCGAGAGTGGGCATCCTTGTCTTGCTCCTGATCTTAGAGGAAGAGCCCTCAGCTCTTGATCATTGAGGATGATGAGTCTGTGGCCATGTCATGCGTGGCCTTTACTGTGTGGAGGTACATTCCCTCTCTACCCACTTTGTTGAGAGTTCTCATTGTAAATGGATAGCAGATTTTGTCAGATGCTTTTTCTGCATCTGTTGAGTTGCTCGTGTGGTCTTGATCCTTTACTTGGGTAATGCGGTGGAGCTCACTGGCCGATGTGTGGATGCTGAACCACCCTTGTTTGCATCCCGGAGTAAACCCTCCTTGATCTTGGCAGGTGATCCCTTTCATGTCATGTTGAACTCCGCTTGCTGGTATTTTGTTGAAGATTTTTGCGACTCTGTTCATCAGTGATACTGGCCGGTAATTCTCTTTTCTTGTGCCCTTGTCTGGTTTTGGTATCAGGGTGATGCCGGTCTCGTAAAATTAGTTTGAGAGAGGTCCCTCCTCTTCTCGTTCTTGGAGAGTTTGAGCAGGATGGGTGTTCATTCTTCGAGCATTTGGTGGAATCCTTCAGGAAAGCCATCTGGTCCTGGACTTTGGTTTGTTGGGTGGTTTTCGATGAACGATTCGATCCCCTCACTAGTACTCCGTCTGTTCAGATTCTCTATCTCATCACGGTTCAGTCTTGGTGGTTTGTGTGTTTCTAGGGCTTCATCCATTTTTCCTAGGTTGTCCGGTTTGTTGGCATAAGATTGTTAATAACAATCTCTTCCGATCCTTTGTATTTCTGTGGCAGAGACATAATGTCTCCTCTTTCTTGATGTTATTTATTTGAGCCCTCTCTCTCTCTCTCTTTTTTTTTTTTCTTGGTGAGTCTTGCTAAAGTTCTGCCCATTTTGTTTATCTTTTTAAAGAACCAGCATCATTTCAGCGATCGTTTCTGTTGTCTTTTCAATATCTATTTCATTTATTTCTGCTCCATCATTGTTATGTCCTTCCTTCTACTAAGTCTGGGGAGATGCCTTTAAATGTTCGGCTTAGACCTGGGGCAGCACACTGGTGTGGTGGGATACCATACGCATGTGTGTGCTGGGCTAGGAAGGGGCAGGGGTCGGAAGATAACTGAAGGTCTTTCTTGGGTTGTCCGCTTACACTGCTTCCTGCGGCCTAACTCACACCGTGTGCTCACACGCTGCACAGTGTTCCTGGCAAGCCGTACTTCTGCTGCCATTTTAAACACTCTTCCCCCCTAAAGGCAGTTCTCATGTGGAGAGGGGAAGGCGCTCGTAGCGTGTGCTTAATAAGGAGGAGGACCCCAGAGGCAGCTCGGCCCCTGGACCACGGACCGGCTCGAGGCCTCTCCACACTCACACGTCACACCTTCGTTACTCTTGAGAGCGAAGCGCTTTTCAAATGATCGTGATTTTAGCTCTGGAGCCGACATATTCTCTAAGTTTCGTGTACGAACACATGCAGTTTCGTGAACGACAAAAACAGCTTCTGGATATTACAGAAACAGATGGATTTCAAGAAGCATGTGCTGAGTCTGCCCGCGGGAGCGGCATGTTGGGACCTGACGGTAGATCGGTTGTGTAGATTGACTTGATCTCTGGCAGCAGGAATCTGTCCTTTTAGAACAGCTCAGGCATCTCCTGTCAGCTTTAGAGGGAACGTTCTCACTGTAGAAATAGCAATTTTGCATTTGGCTTTGTAGTGAATTTTTATTTCTTCGGAAACATTAAATCTTACTTTTGGAAAACACTCTAGTGGGGTTGAAGGATCACGGACAAACCAAGAACAATCTAATGAGATTTTTCACTTGTTCGGTGGTGGGTCTTGATCAATGGGCAAAACAGTGGGGGCCGCCGGCGGGCACCTGAGTACTCAGGCCTGCCGCAGTGTGGGCTGACGGGGAAGAAGGACCCCAGCCCTGGGAGGGAAGGCTGACTTCTGCTCCTACCGCTTCCTAGTCGTGCAAACCCGGGCAGGCCCTGTAGTCTCCCTGGGCTTTATTATTACCACCTGGAAATAATGACTTTTCAGAGTTTCTGCAAGAATTAATTAGATAATGTGTATAAGACACCCAGCATATTTCAATTTACTTAAAATTTCCATAAAGTACCTGAAAAGTGTTATCACAAAACTTGTTACAAGCATCTTGAGAAGGAAGGGTAAACTTGTTCATGTGATTTTATTGACGACAAAGACCAATTCAAATGATCTGTTCCTTAAATGTATAAAATAGGGGAAGAACCTCTGAGTTAGGCAACGGGCTCCCACACGCACTGTGGCCCTGAGCGCAGCCCACGTGGTTTTGCCGTCATGGTGAAGGCCAGCTTGCCAGTCCTGTCCATCCGCCTGACTGGTCAGCTCGGTCTCTTGTCAACCCTTTTTTGACACGCAGGTTTCTGGAGTTGGGGCTCGGATGAAAAGCCCAGGACTGAGGGGAGGGACTGTCAGGCGAGTCTGTCCCTAAGGGGAATGGAGCGGCCTGGACGATTCCTCTTGCCAGGGCTCAGCAGAAGCTGGGACAGGGGCTAATAGAGGAAGTGAGCGGAGGCGGCCGTGACACGGGTCTGTGCTCTGACGGGGGACAGGCAGCATGGCGATGCGGAGGTAAGCTTTGGAAGACAGGATCAGCGGACCTTTCCTTAAATGGCCCACAGCTGCCTATGAAGGTAGAAAAGGGAGCTGACAGAAAGTGTTCTAGCCAAACACAAGTTACCCAGAAATAATAATCACATTATATCGTAAAATAAGGTCCTTCTGTCGTGTTACTGTAGTCCAAGAAACAAAGTAAGGTGGTGTGCCCAATAAAGGGTTTTGCCAACGGCGTCAGTGCATTCTAGATCTAAGCCGCGGGTGAATACTGGCTGTTTAATTTCTCTGATTCCAAGTTCTGGATCCAGAAGGCATGTTTTAGAATGACCTCTAACCATTTGTTACTTTCAAAAATCCCGCCTCTCCGAGAGAAGGGAACTTCTCCGCACTTGTCTGTCCTATAGGAACTGCTTGGAAAACACCGAGTCGATTATTTCCCGTCTAAATTTTGAAATGCATTTGTTCTTACTAGTGGGGGCGACTGTCTGGTATTCCTGCCAGTTGTGACTTTCTGGAGACTTCAGAGCAGCAGACAGAACTATGACCCAGTGTTTTACATAAACGTATTATTTTTCGCCATAAAATGGAACCTGGCTACGTCTGCAGACTCCACCACGAGCATCTCTGAGAACGTGACACTTGGCGGGTAGCGCCCGTGGGCTCTTCTCGTTGTTAGGGTCTTGGAAGGACCTCATCCTGCCTCATTTGTCAGAGACACAGACGTACCCAACACATTTATCTTTCTGGAATTCCCGGAGGATCTGCAGGTGTGACAGACAAGTTGACACATCTTCCTTGGCTAAGAGGCTCTGAGAGCCAAGTTGTCTCTGCCCCCGTGGGCCCCCACGCCTCCCGAGGAAGAGGAGGAGGCCTGCCGGCACCACAGGCTTTCGCAGCCCAATCTGGTCCTGATCTTGTTGGCTGTGAGATCTGGCGAAGGTGTGTGACCTCTTTGCTTTTATTTCTCATCTGTAAACTGAGGATCATGAAGTCTTGCTGTCGCCATCCTTGAAGTCCGTGAGGGTCGAGGAGCAGACCTGTGTCCGCGCCTCCCGAGGGCTACAGGAAACTGCACAGTATCAAATCAGCATTTCAGCTGTCAGCAGGCCTCTAACCAAAGAAGAAAGTAAACACAAAATTTTTTAGTAGGAAGTGCTTTTTAAAGGATTCAGGTCAGCTCTGAATGTATGTTTTCTTCTTTGGACGGTCTTACAATTTGTGGTATGCAGTATTTACCTCTCTATTGTTACCTTAATTTTTATTAACATTTCCTAATGGCATTCCTTATTTACGTAATCGCTTGCAGCTGCTTTGCTCACCTGTTTCTCAGGCCCCAGGAGTTTATTATAATTTCCTTCTGAGCCCTCGAGCCAGGAGGAATGTGTTTAAGTACTCAGCAGACTCTCCGGGCTCTGGAATCGGAAGGAGACTCGGTCGTGGCTTTCGGCAAGACGTTTCTTCCCCATCTTGCCTGACCCTGTGTCCATCACTTTCCTGCTGGACGTGGGGACACCTCTCCCTCCAAAGTGTGGGACCCTGTGGTTGGAATAGCACAGCTTTTGTCCCGTAACCAGTCATGGGATTTGCTGACACGGCCCCAACATTCCTTCCCACTGCCCCCGGCCCCCCCACCCCGCCCTTTCCAGCCAAAGCTTCAGATTAAACATTCGATTAAAAATCAGATCTGGAATTTTTGTTTTGTTCTTTTTTCCCAGTGCCCTTGACAAGTCAATCGAGGCATTGTTCTTGAAAATCCTCACTCTTGGGTTTTCTGTGGGAGCCAGAATTAGTCTTTTTTTTTTTTTTCCCTGTAAAGTTGTAAGCCAAGGCTGAACTATTTCAGCAATGTCGTTTGCAGTGGGCACTGTCCAGAGACTGGGTGTGCAAAAGTCTCTAGGTTTCTAACCAGTCCCCACGGTGAAGTCTGGACCTGTACACTGGTGTGCTCCCAACACACCTGAGCGGCCTTGACAGAGCCGCTCTAGAAATGGCCACATTCTTGCCAAACTTGCCTGGTGCCCTGTCAGACCCTGGATCTGTAGTCCAAAATTCGTCCCCAAGTGCATTAATCTGCTGAAAAATGCCAAAGGCCAGCGGCCCTCGGTGAATTATCTGGACCATGTGGTGCTGATGGTGTCTTCCGCTGGAAAGCCATCTGATCCACCAGCGAACGCGAGGGGACACATTCTCGGGAGGTCTAGGAGGAGCCTGCGGCCTGGGGCTGGACCCAGACTCCAGGGGCTGGGTTAACCTCAGGGTCTGTTCTGCGCCAGCGGGTCATGCCCCGGACATTAGAAGGGCTCAACGCATCTTGGGCTCGTGCCTGGGACTCTCCCAGGGTGTGCGCGGGTGTGCGTGTGTGCGCGCGAGTGCGTGTGCGCGCGTGTCTGTGTGCGCGCGTGTGCGTGTGCGTGTGCGCGCGGGAAGCCGGCAAGCCGGCCGCTCCCCCGGACGCGCAGCCCCGCGAGGCCCGCTCCGCCGCTGGCTCCCGCACCCCGCACCCCGCACCCCGCGCTCTGGGCGCCCGGGCCGAGCGCGCGGCCGACGGAGGAGCGGGCGCGGCGGGGGTGGGGCCGGAGGCGGCGAGGGAGGGAGCGAGCGGCCGGAGGAGGATCCGGGAAGTTCTGGGTTGTTTGACAGCAGCCGGCGGAGCGGAGCCGCACGGGACGCGGAGCCGCACGGGACGCGGAGGGCCGCGCGTGGAGTCGGCGCCCAGCGCGGGTGAGGACCGCTGCGCCCGCTGCCGCCGCCCTGCCCCGCTGCCGCCGCCCTGCCCCGCTGCCGCCGCCGGCCGCGCGTCACCATGCTGCTCCCGCAGCTCTGCTGGCTGCCCCTGCTGGCCGGGCTGCTGCCGCCGGCGCCCGCGCAGAAGTTCTCGGCGCTCACGGTGAGTCGCCCCGCGCCGACCCGGCGGCCCGTCCCGACTCGGTCCGCGCCTCCTCCTGCCCCTGCGCCCGGGCGCGGGCAGCAGGTGACCCTGGGGAACGTGGCGCCGCCTCCCGCCTCGGGGTCCGGGCAGGTGAGGCCCGGGCCGGTCCGCAGGCGGCTGCGTGGGCTTCTGGGGTCGCTCGGCCGCGTGGGGGTGCTCTGGGCTCCTGCGCGTCCAGCTGGCTGGGGGGCAGGGCCCGGCGCGGACCCAGGGCTGAGGACGCCGGCGCCGCCCCGCGGACTGTCCGAGGGCCGCCCGCCGGGGACACGCTCGCCCACTCACTGCTGCCCCTCCGGCCTGGGGCGGGCTCGGCCTTGCGTCCCTCTGTCACTTGGGCCCTGCCGGGGCACAGCGCAGACCCGCGGCCGCTTGCTGGGAAAGGAGCTGCTTGTCATGGCGCTCCTCCTGAGCCCCCTTTGGCTCGCCTGCGTGTCCAGACACCCTCCCCAAGGGAATCTCGGAGGAAGCAGATGACATTAAAATAAATAGTATTTTCCCTCGTGTCAGCCGGCAGAACTTGGGGGACAAGGCGTCTCCATGTCCCACAGTCCCCTTTCCCTGGTCCTCTTTTGGTCCGGGGGCTGCGCGCAGGCAGGCACGCTCCGGAGCGCGTGGGTCACCGCGGTTGACCGCTGTGTGTTTTTCTTTCTTAGCTGAAACTTCTCTGCAGCGGCAGCGCAGGGCCAAGCCTGGAGCTCGGTGCAGGGCGTGAGCCAAGCCACCCGCCGCTGGCCCGGGCCGGGTGTTTGCAGCCCCCAGCTCGGGCAGACCTCGTGGGCTTGCTGCGTTTGCAAACCCATAATTAATGCAATCTGCAGAAACGAAAACATTCCACTTAAATGTGTTTTTGAACAAGTGCTTGAGAGAACACCTCGGACGGAGAGATGACTGACCTCGGGCGGAGAGATGACTGAAGTAGTGGGGCTTGTCCTGAAGGGGTTATTGTATCGAAAACACCTAAGGTTTTTGAAAGGAGCTGCGGTCCGGCTGGCTCTGCTTTCAGCAAGTCTGAAGCAGCGCTGTGAGCCTTTTTCTTTCTTTCTCTCTTTCTTTCTTCCTTTTCAAGCACTGTGAGGGGGAAAGATGTTAGTGAGTTCACTGTTCATACTTAAAATTCTTCTGGAGCAGCCCTTGGGTCCCTGCCTTGTGTCTTGCAAATGACTTGTAGATTAGAAACTGCTCCCTGGAAGCTCCCAGGCAGTCTCCCCTGGCTCAGCTTTCCTGCAGGACTGCTATCACCGGAGAGGCTGTCAAACTCGACTTCCTGTGGGTGCCCCCCACCCCGTGTGTCCACAGCCACAGTACGTAGACACAGGCACACACACAAGTACCAACAGACCCCTCCCGCTCAGAGCACACCGAGGCCGCGGAGGAATGGAGCAGTTCCCCAAAGACGACACTGGCCTTGTCTCCCAGAGCTGGGAGAACCAGCTTTCCTACCCTTGCCGTGAATTTTCTGAATGTGTAAAAGGTAGACTCCCAGGTGCCCGCTTTCTGGGAGCTCCTGGGTCTGTTGGCACCTCCCTGGGAAAGCAGAAGCAAGACGGTTTGTTATTAAATCTCTAGGTTCCCTTCCCTCCCGGCCACTCTTGTGTGTAACTTACTTGGGACGTCTTGTCCTTTGCTTCTTGGGATGCTCCGTGTCTTTCTCGGCTGCATGGGCCCTGGCTGCCTGCCTGGGGAGTCCAGTGTGGACCAAGGCTCCTTACTACACTCTCCCAGAAGACCTTTGCCTTAAATCTGCACTTGCAAATATGATGCATGACGCTTTCATGACCAGAGGAAAAATTTAAAGCCCTAAAAGATTTTGGCATATCCCAGCCCCCATCCGGTCCCACAGTCCAGGAATTCAGCAAGTCGGCTGAGGCGTCCCGAGGGAGTGTTGGACGTGCTGGATCTTCGGCGGTGATCACCTCTTTCCAGATCACCTTCTAGTATTTGGGCATCTTCTGTTTCCTCGACAAGATTTACACCTGATCTTTAATCATTCAGAGAGACAGCCCCGGCCCCGGGCAGCTGGGGCGTCTTCTGGGTGTGTGACCGACTCTGGAGCTGTGCCTTAACTTTCTTCATCTCCAGATTCCCTGTCGGTGACCTGGGGATAGAGTAATGTCTGTTGAACATGCTGTGAGGTTAAGGATGAAGCCTTTGACACGCCCGGCATATGTTAGCTCTGCGTTAGCATTATTTCTGATGACACCCACGCCATTGCCTGCGTGACGCAGTTTCGACTGCTATGATTGCCAGCTCGGTGCTGTGTCCTTCTGGTGTGAGGGCCCTGGCTACACGGTGCTCTCACCCGTCACAGAGGCTTCGAGCACGCCGCTTTGGTCTTGGCCTGTTTGTGTGCCTCGTTCAGGCGTGCAGGGGTCAACGGGCAGAGGAGAGAACGCGGCTTCCTCTGCGCCTCCTTCTGTTCTGTCCTCACCTAGAAGCAGGGATCGTCCCCTACCTCTGTGGGTTGGGGGCTTGTCCCCACCGGCTTCCCAGAGCTGCGCACCGGCCCTCTGCCCTCCTCACACCCACACTCTTTGTCCGGGGGCAGTGCTGTCAGGGGCAGGGGCGCGGCTACTACTCCGTTCGAGAGCGAGAGAAGGCACGTTGCCAAGTCATTCTTTAGAAATGGTGCCACAAGGACCTTTGTGTTTCTCTTATGACTCTTGTTGGCTTTTCCTGGTCTCCTGGTTATCGATCAGACTTCATTGTTCTTGGCAGTCCACAGATGGTGTTCCGTGTGTTTGATCTGCCCTCATGGGGTCTACAGCTGTTCTTTCTTTAAGAAGTAGGTACATTCTAAGGCGAGATCATGTCCATTTCTCATGGGGATGCCTAGCTTTTTTTTCTTTATAAAAAAACTGAAAAGATTTAATCAATTTATTTGAGAGAGCAGGGTGAGGCGTAGGGGGAGGGAATGGGAGGGGAAAAGAATCCTAAGCAGCCACCCAGGCGCCCACCCCTCGTACTTCTGAGAAGGCTGAGACTGCCGGCTACTTTGCGGTCAAGGTCACCTGGGCGCACGCAGCACGCGCCCGTGGTCATGCCTTCAAGTTTGTCACGGGGGTCGTTGCACGGGTGCTAGCGGTCGGACGGCACACCCGCTCCCGAACGCTTTCTGCACGGGCGCTGAGGTTCCTGGACCCCTTCCCACAGGATCTGAGAAGGAGCCAGTGGGTTCCTTTGAGAGCCAACCGAATGGTGGTGTGCCACACGCCAGAGGCAGACGCCTCGCCCTTCCCTGGGCCCAGCGGCCGCTGCCCGTGTCCTGGGCTCGCCTGTGGGACACGGCCGTAAGCATCTGCGCTCGGCATTCTGCCAGGGGCTTTGTGCTGCTCACGCGACACCTGCCACCGTCCACCCACAAACGTCCTGTGGCACCCAGTTCAGGACACGGGGGAGCTGCCCCTGGCCCGGAGCTGACAGAGCCGTTTCCAAATTCAACCTGCATTTGTTTCTCTTCCTTTGGGGGATGGGTGTTCCCGGAGCTAATTTCCGTGTCCCCTTCAGGGACCCAGGATTGCTCCGCGTTGCATTCCTCCCACCTTCCTGCTCGGGACTCACCGCCAGGGCCCTGGAAGGACAGAGTCCAAGCGGCCGCTTGCACCCCGCAGGCGTTTCTTCGCTTTGGAAGAGGGGAAGGAAACGCAAAGCCGGCATTTGCTCATCTGTAAATTCTAAAATATTTCATCATTTGCACGCCCGCAGGGGAACCTGATATTGATGTCACGGGAGCATCGGCTCCAAAGTGTCCCCCATTTCCGGGCCACGAGGGTGAGATGTGCCTGCGGAGTCTCAGCGGTCGGGTCCGGTACCTCCGGCGACGACTGTGGGTGTTTGTTCTCCTGCTGCTGTGCTGCAGGTGCCCTGAGCACGTTGGTGCCTTGGGAGGGCTGGGCTCAGCGTCAGCCCGAGACCGACCACCGACAGCTGAGGTGGACAGAGATGGGGAACGCAACTGGCGGTTTCCAACTAGAAGCCCCCTTGCCTGTGACTGAGCCCCAGCATCTGGAGGGCCACTTGAATTCTGGTTTGGTATCAAGACCATAAATGAAGCCATAAGTAACTTCAGGTCCTGAGAGGGTTGCGTAATAAGCAGGCACTGACGTGACAGCGGCTCAGGACAGCAGATTTCTAGGTGACTCTGCATCAAAATGGCTTCAGGAGCCTCCCGGATCTAGGGGGGCTGTAGTTAGGGTTAGCGGAGCACTGGGAGAGAGGGCAAGGTGACATTTACACATTTTGAATTAAAATTATACCGTTCTCCACATGACAGACAGAGGCCAAAAATGATTGATGGATTTCTAGTGGGATTTTGAAATTGAAGAAGAAGAATTGAGAAATAACATTCTGAGCTCATTTACAGAAAAGTAGAACCGATCGGTGGTGTTGGCGGTAGGGCAGGATCCCGCTATTAACATTCGTAGGTGCTTCGAGTTTGAAAAGTGCTTGATGCATTAGCTATTTAACTGAAACCTGCAAGAGGAAAGAATTCAGAAAATAAAATCCTAATTTCATATGGGCCAGGAAGAAATTATTCTGGAAGCATTAATAACAGACGGTCTTATGTGGTTTTGTAGCCCCAGGCTGGAAATCAAAGAGCAAAGATTCGTAATAACACACACACAAAACCTGGAGCCCAGGGAAATGTTAACGCATTTGTACTGTCAGAATTTTAAAAAGACATTGTAAGTGGCAGCTTGCGCGCTGTGATATCTGCTCAGTTTAATCGGAGGTTTGGACGCGAGGGCAGTCTCAGAGTGACGACTAGAACCGCGGTCACGTTTCGATTTTGTGATTTTGTTGTGGATGAGCTAATGCGGTGTGTGGCCCACGACGCTGGCCCCGGAGACGAGCTGGAATGTCCACACAGGAAGCGACCTCTCCTTTCCTCGGCCACGCGTCTTCCTTTGTTTTGCCTTCTTTTCCCGCCGTGGTCTTTCTCCTTCTGCCCGAGTCACCGTGAATCGCCGCGGCTGCCATCACGGAGATCCTGCTCCTAGTGCGGTCCCGGTTAGCAGTTTCCATGCTGGCGCTCGCCCGGGAGCATGGGGCGGGCGTCCCCTTGGCTCTGCCCGGGCGGTCGTTGTGCCGCGGGGGCGCTGCTGTCCCGGGACCCCAGCCGCTAGCTGACCCACCCACCAGCAAGCCTGGCTCCCGGGCGGTGTTTCTCCGTGGGGGCGGGGGGTGCGCCGACACTTACGGTTTGAGGTTGCTGGCAACGTCTCTCCCGTTAATGATGAAGTCTCGGAAAGCAGGACAAGTTTAGGTAAACACAATAATCCGCGGTGCGTTTGATCACGGGCTCAGAGTGCGGCCCCGGCTGTGAGGCCGCGTTCCATCTCGGATGTTCTCAAATTTGTTAGATTTCAGTCACTTCTTCAAGAACAAAGTTGCCGGGTTGTTGACAAAACCACGCTGAGGTTCACGGGCCGAGGGGGGCTGTGTTGTGTGTCTGTCTTCCCCTCTGGCCAGTAACAAAGCCCCAGAAACAAAGGAACCCACGCTATGGGCGCGATGCCTGAGCCAGAGGCAGGCGACTCCCTTCCTGGGATCGGGCTTGGGCCGTCCCAGCCCAGCCCGCGAGGGCAGACAGGACAGTCCTCTGGACCAGGCCAGGGCGCTCCAGGGCCCGTGCCCAGGCTGGGTGCCGGGAAGGAGGCCCTCTTGGGCCCTCTTGGGCCTCCCACGAAGGCTGCTTTGGGAAGTGGTCCGGGTGGGCGTCCCTCTGCCCCGACTCCTTTCCGGGTGGCAGGGGAGGGCACCGGGCCCCGTGGAGCCCGAGGAGGAGGAGGCCCCTGTGTCCGGCCCAGGCAGTGCGGACCCTCCGACGGCCAGTAGCGAACCTCCTTCTCTGGAGGGGCCCGTGAGACTGGGCCTCAGTGGACAGTGTCTGAGGGTGGTTGGCGCACACTTGGAGCGGTGACGGGAAGCGCGTCGCCGAGGCCAGCAGCGGAGGGTTCTCATTTCTGAGGGAACCTCCTCAGCTTCCATGCTGTGCCGTTGCTGACGAGCTCACGTACCCGTGGGCGCGGGCAGGTGCCTTCCCTGACAGCCTTGCTGCTGAGCCAGAGCCATGAGGAGCTGCGGGTCTCTGTGGCCCCCGTGGCCTGGATCTCACCCAGGCCTCATCCACAGACACCCAGCGGCCTCTTTCTCCCTCTCCCGCTCCTTTCTCTCACCACTGCGTACGGCCCGTCATGAGAGGAACCAGAGGGAGACTTGCCTTTCTCCGCGGGTCCGGCCGCCGTCTCTGGTTAGCCTCTCCTGGTGCACCTGTCACAGGCGTGCTCTCTCCTGCCCTGCCCCAGCTGTCCCCTAACACCGGCAACAGGCAGAAGGAACAGGATCACCCCAGAGACCCCTCGCAGCTCTGTGGCTGCACGTCAGGCATCCGTCGGAGCAAAGCCTTCACGGCCCGTGGAGAGGCGCCGGCCGCTCTGAGACACGATACGGGAATTACGGAATACGATGATGATAAGCTCCATGAACGCCCGTCAGTGAAGCAGCGACTTGTGAGATGTGAACGAAGGTTTCAGAGCAGAATTTAGCGCGTTGTTTGTCTTCCGTGTGTACGGATTCTTTCCACAGAGGACCTGGGCCTGTGCAATCCCAAAATTGCTTCAAGTTTATTTAAAATTAACATAAAAAGTAGATCTTTGGAAACCAGAAGTTAGTGTCCTGCTGTCCTGTGTGGCTGGCAGGGTTGAGACGGTCCCATGAATGATGGGGTTCCCAGGCCACTGGGGTAGAGGTCCAGATGGCGCGTCACCTGCGGGCACAGAGATGTCTCTGGCACCGTGGCTCTGGGGAAAGGGTGAGACGCAGCTCGTGATCTCCCTTCCTTCCTTCTGCTGAGAGATGTCACGTGCCCCAAGAATCTCTTCGCTGTGACACAGCTGAGCCGACACAGGCCCATAGCTCGCCGGCCAGCCTGAGCTGCGTGCAGGGCTGGGCTGACTCCCCACGCCTCCCCCCGGGCAGGGCAGCCGCCGCAGGCCAGGCCGGCTGGAGGAGGGTGGCGGAGAGAAGAGGAAGGGACAGAGGGCGCCCCGGGCTCCCGTGGAGCCCACCGAGGGCCAGGACAGCTTGGCCGGCAAGTCCCTCATCTTCGGGAAACAGACACACCAAGTTCTAGACACGGAAAAGAGAGAGAGCACAGACCTTCCGGTGCCTTGGTCCGAGGCCATTCCTTAGGGAACACAAGTTGTCATCAGGAAGGCTCTCTTGGACCCGCAGCAACTTCAGAAGGAGTTTGGTTTTATTTCATTCATTTACTTATTTTACAGATCTTGTATAGTATTCTGCTTTCCATTGTGTTTAGGGAAGATGGTGAGGTCTTCTGGAGGCCAGGTGCCTTTCCTCCTGTCCCCCAAGTCCTTGCCTCTCCTGCCGGCTCTCTGCCCAGCCTTTGCAGGACACTGAAGATAACAGGAGGAGTTCATGTGCCCCAGGCGGCCACTAAGCATTGCTCTGTGTCTGCTATCATCTGTTCTGTGGGGTCCTGAGGGCCCAAGGCTCCCAGTTTCTTTTCTGAGGCCCCATTTCGAGCTCTGGTGGACGAGTACCCTTCCAGGAATGTGGCGGTCAGTCTAGATACAAGATCGCAGAAGGTGGCAAAGCAGAGCCTTGTTAAGAGGCACGAGTGTGTGCTTGGCTCACTTGTCCATGTAGCTTTCTAAACTTGAGGTTCTGTTAAGCCAGTGTCCCCAGTAGTTGCCCCCCCTAATTCGTCAGTGGCATCTTCTTTGTTAGTCCTGTTAAAATGAGATTTGCTTTCTCATTCCCCTTAGGCCAGTTGGGACCGTCCCTGGCTCGGGCAGGTGTGTGGGGTACCCCTCTGTCCTCCTGGAAGGGGGCTGTTGGCCTTGATACACCCGAAGGACAGGCCAGGACTCACTCCAGAAGAGAAGGGGTGCATGTCCGCCCGTTGCCCTGAGCACTGCTCCGGGAGGCGCCCGGGAGGTCTGGGTCCGTCTTCCCCTCCTTCACCTCACTTCAGCATCAATGACTGGACAATCAAAACACCCCCTCAGACTTCCAAGTACAGGTTCCTGCGAACTCCCTCTAAAAGGCTTGCGCTAAGCCGGTGAGTGACATTTGAATCGAATAATGTCCTGCAGCGAGCGCCCAGCAGTCCCGACGTGCCACACCCCGTTCCGGCACCGCGCCCCCAGCTGTCTCCGGGGAACGGGCCGCATCTCCCGGCATCGGGGCGACGCCTCCAGGACTGCGGATTAGGGCTTCCGTGTGATACATTGCTTCGACCCTGCGAGCCTCTCTCTCTGGAGCCGCAGCGAGCCAGCTTCCCGCGCCCTCACAATAGCATCTCGTTCGTCCTTGTGACATCCTTGCCAAGACGCTGGATACACTTCCTGGGTGTATGTATTTTAGATTGTGCGAACGCCTCAGGGTGGGAAAGTGAGTAACAGCTCTGACCTGAACATACACGTTCGCTAAGTTGTAGCTTCGCAGAACCTGCCGATCGGTGCTCCTGATAACCCGGTCTTCATCCTTAAAAGACTGAACTTTTGGAGGGACTTGCCGCAGATGCATCATTGCCTCCGTTCAGAAGTAGAATCCAGGTGGAGTCTCGGATCTCCGTCCGGCACCCCAGGCCTGTGCACACCCAGCCGGAAGCACAGGTGCTGCGCCCCCCGCCCCGCCCCCGCGTGCAGGCCGCCGGTTCGACGCTCCCGGCACCCGCCACAGGAGGGAGCCCAAGAGCAGCCTGGCTCCTGGTGCTGGGGGGCTCCTGGGTAGGCTTTGGGGTTTGACCACCAGCAGAGCCTCTGCCACCTTGACAAGGAAAAGACCTCAGAGGCTGCTGCCACTTAGTGTGGGTTCCGACACCACGTCCGGCTTTCCAGTTTTAGAGACTGGAGCCACGGTGCAGAGATGCTCAATCAGGGAAGGAAGCAACAGGACAATTTGCATCTGGTGTTTCCGGCAGCTGTAGTTCGAGTCTGGGGTTCGCTCGGTAAATGCACGGCTGCTCCCGGCCGCCCGCAGGAGTGCTGCGTTGAGGCCGTCGGGCTGTCTGCCCCCCGGCTGCCGCGGCTGCAGGGACTGCCGGCTCAGGGAGTCCGATGACACTTCCCTGCAGAATCCGTACGATATCCCCGTGCTCCGGGGACGGAAGTTCTCCAGCCTGCCCCTTGTGATGGGTCCTAACCTCAACAGAGGCCCTCCCGGGTGTCCAGGGACACCCTCTTCCCTCCAGACTCCCGCCGACCCCTCACCGCACCAGGCTCAGAAACCACTCCCGTCTCGCTGTACCCGAGACTCCGCAGGAAGTTCGGAGAAGTCGCGATCGGCCCACCCTTGTCCCCGCTCTTTCCCCTTCCTTCGTCCTGGGCGCGTCTCTCTGTTTCCTTCTGCTGCGGCTGCCGTCGCCCCCGGACTCTCTTTCCGGAGGCCATCAGGAGGAGGGCCACGCCTGCCATCCTGGGGTGGCCCTTCCCCAGCCTGGTTCTCATCAGAGCTGGGGCTCATTTCCAGGTTGTCCTCGCGGAGCCTGGGTTGCTCTGCTGCTTGGTGCTGGGTTGGAGGGGCTGCCCCTGGGCTCTGGGGATCCTGGGCCATGGCCCAGGCCATGAGGGGCTCTGGCGTCTCGTCTCCCGCCAGACTGGAAATGTTCGTAAGGAGGCTCCAAATGGGCTCAGGAACGACCAGTCCTCACAGGCTCACATCACCCTTCCGTCTCGAGGCTGTGTCCTTGGGGGCAGCTTCTGGGGGTGAAAGGCGGGCAGGAAGGGGTGAGCGGCCTCCCAGAGCCCAGGTCCAGCCCAGGTCCAGCCGCAGGTTAACCGGCGGTCATGGTCCCCCACGACCTTCCCCAGCAGGTGCACCTCTGCCCGTGTGCGCTGACACCGGCCTCAGGGAGGGCAGCGGGGCAGGAGGCTGCGCCCAGAGAGCAGCTCAGGCGCCGTGCCACCGCTGCATCCCTCCTCTGGGGGCCGCCTGGCCCGTCTCCTGAAACCTCGCCCCTTCTCTTCTTACCTGAGCCCCAAATGCAGCAAAAAGGACAATTTAATTGGCAAAGCAAGGGAGCGTTGGAGGTAGTCTCTTTCTGTCTCTGCGTCTCCCTCAGTCTCTCTCTTTAAAGCTTTTGGTCTTTCGGTCTCCGTCTCTTTCTCTTTCTGTCTCTATCTCTGTCTGTGTTTGTCTCTCTCTGCCCTGGGTTTCCTGAAGTCTGCCCAGCACGCAGAGTCGCGCCTGGCCGTCTCGTCCTCCCTGCGGCCCGGGTACCGGCTGTGGCCCCGGAGCCAGGCCTCCAGCCTTGTGCAGGTCAGGTCACCTGTTCCCCGTGGGGAGGGTAGAGAAGCCTGTATGCCCCCGGGCTCTGTGAACTGAAATGTCCGAGAAGAATGCGTGTGCTAACCCAGAATCTGACTCAGCCAAATTCTAACCAGGCTTTGTTTTTTTTAAAAAAATCACTCTTTTTTTTAACCTTTTCTTCTTTACTTTCTGGGTTTCCGTAAGTCTCTGGCTGTGAGATCGAGGCTCTCAGGGCTGACATCCCTGCTGTCTGGGCGTTCCCAAGGGCGGGTGTGGCAGAGTTGGTCCAGCCTCGGCTCTGCGGGCAGGCAGGCAGGGGCCCGGCGCGGCACGAGGGCAGGCAGTGCGCGTGAGAGGTGCCCTGCAGCCCAGGCCCCGTCCCCATGCTGGGGGGCTTCTCTGCATGCGAGTCCCATGGGCCGGAGGGCTCTCTGGAGGAGGGACAGCCCAGGGACACACGGGATGAAGTCGTGACGCGGCACGCGCAGCGTCTGGGTGGGCTCGAGGGACCAGGTGTGTGACAGACGTGGAGTCTCTCCAGGGCCGTTGCCGGCTCCAGACAATGGGACAAACAGGTTACTCACTGTCCAGCCATGACACCGGGCAGCGTCCAGCAGAGAAGACGGTTGTGCGTCACGTAACCTGTGCCCCTGCTGGAGCTGTGGACAGTGGGCTGGGGCTATGGGAAGGGATCATCGCTCTCCAAAATGCTGCCTAGGAGGGGGCTGTCCCCCTAAATTCTGAGGTCTGGGTCTCGGTGGGGAGTGTGCTAGGCACAGAGATGCCGGGCCGTGTACAGAGGCCTCATGAGGGTCTCTTGCGGGGCATAGGGGCTGGGCGCAGGGCACGAGGTGCTCTGAGAGGGTAGGCTGGGCAGCCATGGGGGCCCTCCCAGGCTGTCAGAGCAGGGGTGCAGGCAGAGGGTGCAGGCTGGTGCTGGAGCCCATGATGCTGGGGGCGGGGGGTGCAGCCACAGTGCTGGGGGCACTGGCAGACGGGGTGCACCCTGTGATCCGGGGTTCCTGTTTCTGGCTCTTCAGCTGTCTGTCCGTTAGGGCAAGAGCGCACTCTGCCGCTTCACCCCGACCCTCGACAGGGCCATGGGAGGGCAGCTGACTTCCGCCTGACTCCGGAGGCTGAGCTTTCCGCGAGAGCTGCAGAGTTCGTGCCGGCCCGGCCATCTCCACGCTGCCTTCTATCTTCGAGCGGAGTCGGAAGTGAGACCTTCAAGGGGGGACGGGCGGGTTGCGCGCGGTGACACGGTGCCCAGGCTGGCCTGAGGGGCCTGGCACGGGGGCTGCGCTGGGTTTCGCCATGGTGAGAGGCGGCTTCTGTCCTCATTGCTGTACCTGGAAACGCTCATGCTCAGCCTCTCTCCTTCTCTCCTTTAAATGGACTTTCTGAAGACTGAGACTCACTCACCTTACGGAGGTTACATAACACAATCAGGTAAAAAATGCCAAACAAAGGACACAAATGTCATCATTACTCCTGGGGCCTGTCTCAGAGTCGCTGGTGTCAGATGTCCCCGCGGCCGTGGGTTAGCGGTCGAGCTGTGGGGACCACGACACCACAGTGAAGGGAGACTCAGAAAACCCCCAAGGCCATCCTGACGTCACACAGGCGGGCAGCTCTGGGAGTGCAAGTCCCCAACGACGCACCTGGTGGCCTGCAGGGCGCACGACATGGGCTCTGTGCCCCCTCCTGCCAGGTGTCCACAGAAGCCCCACGAGGCTTTCCAAACCGCCAGTGGCTGTCAGTGCCCCGGCCCGGCCCCCGAGGGTGACAATCCCTGAGCTGCAGGACCCTGGAGGGCCGTGGGCTGGGACCTGAATGTGGGCATGTGTGCCACACTGGGAAGGACTTGGTTTCCTGTTGGGCTGTCGGCGGGTGGGGGCTGGTTTCTGAGCACAGCTGCGCCACCGTGCTGACAGCCGGCCCCGCACATCACCCTCGAGTGACCCAGCAGCCTCAACGTGGTTGCGCTTGTGACCAGGGTGACGGGTGTGTGGGCCCTGGGGGGCAGGGTGTGGGGGATGGGGTGGGGGTGTGGGGTGGGGCCTTATGTAGGTAGAGGCGGGAGAGGTGGGGTGGGGGGAGGCAGGCATGGGAGGCGGGCGTGGGGGGTGTGGCCACCCGTAGGGGTCCTGGTCCCCGGGATGGTCCTTCCCTGGTGGTCTGACCTGGCTGGGTTCCCGTTAAAGCCAGGCAGGGTGGTGGGTCCTGGAGGCGTGGCACACGGGGGGTAACCACATGCGTGCGCTGCAGACGGGGACCTGAGCGCAGCCGCGCGGGCCGAGGGGACCTGCTTGGCCGGCCTCCTCTGTGAGCGGCCCAAGGCCCGCCTGGCGCTGGCTGCTGGCTGGGGTGAGGACTTACCCCAGCGGGACAGAGGACAGTACGCCCACCCGAGGGAAAGCTCTGGATTTCCCACCAGTTTTCTCCTCTCTTTCCTTCCGTCGAGAAACAGTCTGAGGAGTCTGGTAGGGAACCTTCTGCTCCATGTCCTCCCGGTCATCAGTCATTCTGTGGCTAACTCACCTCTCGTCTGCCGTCTTTTCTCTGGTGACATTCCGGGTACAACCTAGAGCCGATCGCAGTCACCGGCCACGGAAGTGGACACTGGGCCCCGTCATGAGACACACTCTGGTGTGGACTGTAGCACCACACAGGCCTCCTGGACTCGTGCTAGAGGGACGCTGTGAGGACGAAGTTCTGCAGGAGGCGCCTCCCTGGGCCGCCACGGACTGGCCAACAGAGGGCCCGTGGGGAGTGGGCAGGAGGACTCAGTCTGGCCGTGCGCCCTGGGCTTGCTGCTGCTGGGGGTGGGGCCAGCTCCTGAGCTCGGTCCTCGGGGCTGCAAGGCGGGAGCGTGGCCCTCTTCTGTCACCGTGCCCTGTGCTGGCGGTCGCTGTCAACACGCAGCTCTGCTGCGCTCGTACAGGGTCCAGCTCTCAGCGGGGATATGACCCTCCTGGGCGAGGCCCTCCCCTTCCAGGTGCCCACCTCCCCGGTTTGGCATGCTGGCTTGCGCACGCCAAGGACTCGCTCTGCCTCAGCCCCACTGCCGGGCCTGCTGGACGCCCTGGGTTTTGCCGTATGCTGGCTCCGGCTCCTCCCTCTCTGCAGACAGCCGCCCTTCCTCCAGGAAGCCTTCCTGACTCTCGGTCGGTCTATGGCCAGCTCCACGTGGGAGTTGCAGGAAAGCTGGGGGTGCTCCGTTGGCGTATTGTTATTTTAGCTCTCATCCTGTAATAGTTAAAAGCTAATTTATTAATTATGTCTTGGAAACCAGCATAATCTTGCAGTTTCATTTAGCAGAAGTTGCAAAGTGTGCCCCTTGCTGTGACTGACGCGCTAGAAATAATGAGTTAACGGGATGCTGAGGGGACTTGGGCACGGCTCCCTCCCCTGCTCCGCGTGGTGGGCGTGCGGACTGTGCCACGCCGCGGTGAGGAACCCGGCACAGAAGGACCGAGTGCAGTGCCCTGGTCACACGGCTGGTCGTCGCGGGTGAGGGTGAGTCCCTGGAGCACTGGAGGCTCTGGGGAGCAGGTTTGCAGACGAGGGTCTTGGAGCTGAGGAGTGTTCCATGGACTCACTGCTGTCGAGGCCAAAGTCCTCCTTTGAGGAGGATGGCTGGGCAGGCCGTGCACTGCAGCGTCTGGGCTGAAGTCCCCACACACGCTGGAGGAAGACTCCCCATGGCGCCTGGCAGGGTCGGGGTGGGGCTCTGGGTGTGCAGGGCATCGTATGGGGAGAGCCGCAGCCGTCTGGGAGCCCGTTTATTGTGATGGGGACATCCCAAGTCCCTGTGCGGCTTCTCCCCGGCTGTCCCCGTCTCGCTTCCTCATGCTGTCCCCCAGGGGGTGGTGTGGACTTCGAGGGGCTTCATGGTGCGTGTGGCTCTTGCTGCGACTTTGAGCCCTATGGACCCCCAGACACCTTCTGAGGTGGGCTAGCCGTGGTGGAATTCAGCAGGGCTCGTCTGGACGGACGGATGTGCCGAAAGATTTGGCAGGGGCACGTCGTTCAGCTCACGTGAGCAGTGAGCACAGTCCTGTGAGTCCTTCCCTTGGAAGTCGGGGGGTGTCCTGCTTCAGAGATGAAATGAAATTCTAGAAGCAACGTAATCTTGAGAACTAACACCACCCAGCCGCATGGGACCTCCTGACATGCCTGAGCTGTGTGGCCGCTTCTAGACTTGCCCATGTGACTTTGAAAACCATGGTTAGGATGAGAATTGTGAACATCTGTACTTGGTAGCGTTGAGGGCTGGGGTAGGCGAGGGGGAGGGCCGGTCACAGCAGCAGCCTGGGAGCTGCGAGGGTGGAGGCGCGCTCGCCGCCACCATTGCGCTAGGAACAGCCCAAGTCGGGCACCTGGCAGAACCGGGGCTGCGGCTTCTCCGACTTTCCGCCACCCTTCTTGGCAGGCTTCACGTTTAAGGGGAAACCTCGTGCCAAAGTTTAGTAAAAACGATTCAGCGCCCAAACCTTCGTGGCACATCGCAGTCATTTTTAAGAAGGACTTATTTTAGTGCAAATGTGTACATAGACCAACTACCTTTAAAATTAAGGGTACAGCGTGGTGTGAGCGCCATTGTGGGTCTCCTGTGCTGGGAATGGTTGTAGCCTGAGGGCGAGGAATGGCCGGTGCACGGGTGAGCCCGGAAGGGCCGCGGTGCACCGTGGGGCCCTGACACGTGTGTGTAAGACGCCCACAGTTCTGTGCTGTTTGGTAGAACGAATAAGGAAATCCCCTCATTGCCCTGTGCTGTGGGCGTACTCTGAATTTCAAGTGAGTCACTTGTAAACCTTTTGGGGTCTTTCTTGGAGACTGTGAAAAGGGAGAGGCACAGGGCGAGGCCCAGGACGCGCTTCCAGGGCCCCCCTCCCTGCCCTGCTGAGGCTGAGCGAGCTTCCGTCTTCTAGCGACTTTTCAGTCCACTCTCGTGTCGGGTTTCCTTTGCATACTTATTGGGAAGCTGGTGTGGAATTCTGGTGCTGTTTAAAGCATTTGGATGTAAACTGAAGTCCCTCGTAGCACGTTGACGAGGAGGAGCCCGTGCAGACCTTCAGTTCTTCCCATCGAGCCTGGTGCCCCGGCGGCGGAGGTGCACCTGGCGGGAGAGCGCAGCTCGCTGGCGCGGACTCTCCGTGAGCCGTGGACACTCCGGTTGCCTTTGGGCACGGAGACTTTAAACGAGGAGTTCTAGGTCAGGGCTGCGATGCGGATGTGCGGAGTCCTCGGCGGGAGACGGCTCGTGGGCTTCTCAGGAGTGTCGTCACTTACGGAGTCTCCGCGATGGTGGCTCTTGTCTAGATCAGCCAAGTGGCCGGGGCTGTGCCCTCCTCCCGTCCAGAAGCCCTTCCCTCTGCTCCCTTAACTTCTGCCGCCTTTGGCTCCCTGAGTGGCTGGGGTCAGCCGACCTTGTCTCTCGAGCCCGCTTTGTGGGTGACTTCGGGATTCCAGTTCCGTCGAGTACCATGAAGGCAGTTCCCATACTCTGGAGTCCGTGCCGAGCTCCGACGGATGGGCTCTGGGGAGATGTCGTGTTTTCAGTGACGTGGAGATGCAGCTGGTGTCTGCGGACGGCGTGGTTCTTTCCGGGCGGAGGATTCCAGGCTCCCCTGAGCTCTCTGCTGGCTGGGGTCACCTGCCCTCCTCCCTGGTTTTGGAGGCCCAGCCTCTTGTGGTGTTGGACACATGTGAGGCCGTCATCTCGTGTTTCACAAAGGTAGGTTCTGGTGACTGACGTGGAATGACACCGTTAGGACATCTGGTGGTGCAGACTGCGTTGATGCAGAAATGTTTAGGGAGGGAATGGAGGTGAGTTTAGTGGTCACAGGGAGGGAAAATGCACAGGAGACAGGGTACATCAGCTTGGGAAATGACCTGACGTCAGGGCGCCCAACGTTGTGCACTCTGCCCTGCTCTGTGTGCGGGGACCCGGCAGTGAGACTGAAAGGGGTGTGTCCCCGGCAAGAGGGCTAAGTGGGTGAGAGGAACTGCTCATCCTACCGTTTCCAAGATCCGCATAAGCCTCAGCCACGCTGGCAGTGATCTCGCACACACGAAGCAGGTGTTTCATTGGAGGCCCCCACGTTCGTCTGAGGACCCTGTTGGGGTCCGGCGCTGCCAGGCAGTAGGTGTGACTCTCGGGGGCTCCAAGTCCCCTCCCTCACCACCCAGCTCTCGGGGGCTCTGTTCCTCAAACATGCTTCTGACCCAAACTCGAGAAACAGAAAGTCATAAAGGTAGGATGAGAATTACCCGCTAGAAGAGCCTTTGCTCTCAGGGGCCCTTGATCTCCGCTCAGCACTTCTGCAAGCCCCTCGGCTGGGCTGCGCTGGGTCGGGAGGGTGGCGGGGCTGACTGTGGCCGGGGCCCAGGGCCGCCAGGCTGCCGGTGCAGTCCGTAGGCGGGGAAGGAACTTCCGCTGGAGGCCGTTCCCAGAAGCCTCCGGAAGAAAGCCTTCTTCTCATAGTATTTGTCCCAGAGGACAGATTCCAGAAGCCCTGCTGGGTCAGGGCGCACCTGCGACCAGGCACTTGTGTCCCTGCCAGCCAGGGCGGGGTGTGGGAAGGAGGTGGGAGGCAGTGTCTTCCTCCTGGCCTGGGCTCCCCCCAGGGGCTGGGGTGGTGCGGGGCAGAGGTGAGCGGTGAGGCTGGCCTGGGGCCTGGGCTGCTCTCTGCCACCGTCTTAGGAAGGGGGCCTCTGGCCGGGGACTGTCCCAGCCCATTGCCGGAGGCCCCCGCACAACGGGGTGGTCCCTGAACACTGGGGCCCACAGCTCCAGCTACCCCTTGGGGGCCATGGGGCCTGAGCTCAGTCAGCCCCGAACCCACGCGCTTGGGCTGAAATGCAAACCGTCTCCTGTGCACGTGAACTTGATCGCACATGGCTCACACCTCAGCAAAGCTGTGGAATTGCTTTGGCCTTTGAGTGTCCTACTGGGTTTATTCCGATGCCGTCCCGATGGGTCACAGATATCCTTTTGACAGCCTTGCCCTGGATGACGGCTTTTCAGACTTTTCTTAAATTTTGGGCAGTGCCAAATGTGGAGAGATCTTCCGTAGAGGCAACGAGACTCTGGCAACCTGCTGCAGACCCGTCCTGTTTTCTGCTTCAACGACGGATGCATTTCGTTAACCCCTGCCCCCTAAACGTAACCCCGGGAAGCTGTCGCGTGCACCTCCCTGTGCCTCGGCTCCGCAGGCACATGCTCAGTCCGTCGGTAACAACACTGAACAAAACCAGAGGCCGGAGACAACACGCCGGGGTGTTGGCCCAGGGCCGTGTCCAGGCCCGGGAGTGGACGGTGGCAGGCTTCTCCGTCCCCACAGTGACTGGAGCCGGTGAGGTGTGCGTGAGGTGAGGGGGGCTGCTGGCTCTCCCTGCTGCGAGTGTGTGGGGTGTTCAGGTGGTTTTCAAGGCCGTCCTCTCAACGTGTGTAGATGCCCCGTGGAGACCTGGAGCCATCGCCCCTTTCCCGCGTCCTCATGGGCCGAGCTCACTTTTGCAGCACACGGTATGTGTTTGGGAAGTGCTGCCTCGGTAGCTGGCCGGGCTCGTGCGCACCCCTGCTCTCCTGGGGTCTCACAGGAAGCTGGAGTCCTGGGTAACAACCGGAACAATCAGGTCCCGTAAGCTGGCATCGGGATGTCCACATGGCGCAGGTCTGGCCACGCTTCACTGACGGGTCCCGTCCCGTGTTCCTCAGGGACCGAGGCCAGGACAGTGCAGCCCTCTGTGGGCAGCCACGGCCCCAGCTGTGGGCAGGGTCTTCCGTGGCCCCTGACTGGTAAGCAGGTCTCTATCCCACGTGAGGCCCCGCCTTCCAGGGTGCGGTCTCCGGCCCTTGTGGGGCATCAGGGGAAGGGAGCTCCGCCTTCTGAAATCTCCACTTCTCTGGGAGTTCCTGTGTGTGCGGGGCCGTCCCGGCTCAGGAAGAGTGTGGCAAACCTCCGGGGTCGGGGTGGGGCTTCACTGGGGGCCCAGGGCGCGTTCTATAAACAGATGCACACGGGTTTGTGTAAACACGAAGGCTGGGCTGCTGGAGCACAGGGGAGCCTGGAACTCCAAGGGTCAGGGTTTGGAGACGGAAACGATCTTCTAAATCTTTCTGTTTGCAAACAGTGTCCTGACATCAATAAGCATTAGCGGTTCAGAGCAGCGCGCAGACTCGGGCCGGCACCCAGACCCCAGTCACATGCTTTTGTAGTAAAAATAACAGAGCGTTTGGCTCCCTCCCGACGGAGCTGGTCCGGGAGATGCCGTTTAGGAGGACGGCTAGCTTCGGCCACACCGCAAGTTGCCAAGATTCCTGGCCTGCAGGCCCGTTGCAAACGCTTTCTCATCCCTTGAAGAAAACTGAATGGAAATTTCCAGGCCATTCAAGGGAATCTGGCATGTGTCTTCTCTCCGGTCCCTGGGCGGCAGGGCTGACTTAGACAATAGTGTCCTCTCACTCGCTGTGCTCACAGAAAAGACACACAGAATCGTATGTGTGTTCCTGTCCTCAGAACTGGCCCGTGTGGCCGTGTGTGGGTCTCAGGCAGACCCCTCATGGTGTGGGCAAGGACCGACGTCCACCAGCACCGCCCGCCACTTGCAGAGTGTGCCTGTCGGCCTCCAATCTGGTCCCCTCAGCGGGACCTGCCGGCTGTGGCTGAACGCTCTCTTTTCAGTGGAATCTCGGACCCCATGACCCGCTGCTGGTCCTGCAGAGTGTCCTTAAGAATGAAGGCCCTCATCTTCCCGTCGTAGGGCAGCTGTTCCTTCCGAGAAGGACCTGTCCGCTTTGCCACAAAGATGGCTTCTCATTTCAGAAAATTCTGAATTTTAAACGTGATCACCTGCGCCATTCGTGTGCTCTGTGTCGAACATGTATAATCGAAGTTTCGAAAAACGCTTCCATTTTCAGGGCCCCACAAAGTCTGTTTCAGTGACGTCATGTTCAGTGCATCTAAGGCCGCACATCCCAAGACGCTGAAGATGGGGAACTGCTCTGGCTTCTCTGGACAGCCTTTCGAGGCACTTCCAGAGTGATTTTCACCAAAACATAAAAAGGGAAGAAATAGCAAATGCGAGATGCTGAGAGCTTCTCCTCTACGTGCCCACCGTACCTGACCGTGTCGCTGCTCGGATTTCTGTCTATGCACATCGGTTGTGAAACGCTCCTCTTAGAAACCGGAGGACGTGGCTGTGGGGGGGGTGCAGCCCGAGGGGCCTCCTTGAGCTCCAGGAGCAGCTGCTGGAGGTCACCCCGGCTCAGGTGCATTTCCACGGAACTTTCCATGCTGCTGTTCTCTGCGGTGTCTTGATTTCTCAGGAAACGCAAGACTGAGACTCCTGCCCAGTGAGGTGTCCGATGTCACCCTTCGCGCAGACAGAAGGAAGTGCAGGCTCTTGCCCTCCACGGCCCAGGGGCGGAAGGAGCTCGGTTTCTCGGGAACAGAGCCCTCTTCTGTGTGTCACTTTGTAGCCAGCCCTAGAGGGAGGGTGGGGACCTCGCGCATCTCCCGGGGGTGCGTGCGGCGTGGCGGGCAGCCCTCGTCCCTCCCCTGCTGCTGGCCGCACCCTGTCCTCGCGGTTCTCCAGGGTCACCCGTGCAAATGGCGTCCCCTGGGGTAGGTTACGGCTCGTGCACCAGGCACACGTTACCGGTCCCCTGGCTATGCTCTGGGGCTACAGGTCCTCTGTCCCCTGCGGCATCAGGTGTCCAGTCTGGTCCTGGGCCGCACACCTCAGTACGACGGAGGCTCGGCGGCGACCTCCGTTCTGAGGGGAAGGGCTGGGCAGAGACTGAGGCCACCACAGCCTGCCTGGGAGGGTGCAGGCGGGGAGGCGGCCACACCGGGCCGGGCCTCCCCCCACACCTGGCTGCGGTGCTGCCGGAAAGTACGAGATGGCGCGTTTGACTGTCAAGGCGCTCCAGGTGCGGCAGGACGGGTGGTCCCCGGGGCCCCTTCTTGTCGACGCCGCGGGGCCTCGTCTCCTGGGTCCGCGGCCCTTGTCCCCGCGGCGGCTCCTCAGCGAGTCCGGAGCCATGCTGCCTCCCTCCTCCCGCGGGTGTGCGAGTGCGAGCGCGTGTGAGTGTGTGTGGGTGTGTGTGTGAGCATGTCTGCTGTGCGTGTGGGCGTGAGCGTGAGTGTAAGTGTGTGTCTGCCCGAGTCCCTCCACAGCGTCGCTCTGACGCAACCACACAAGCACACGCCCAGTGAGACGGGGTGCGGGGTCGCGGCACAGGGTCTCCTGCTGTCTGCTCTCTCGTTCCTCCAGCGCGTGAGCCCCTCCCAGCGCGGGGGAGGCTGGTGAAGCAGAAGGGTGGCCGGGCTCACCTTCCTGCAGGACTAGGAGGACAGCCGCCGGCTGAGCTGGTTTGGGCCCAAGGGGCGGGCGACATTAACTGCCCTCCGGGACCCTGTGTCCGGGGGTAAGGCTGGGGCTTTGGGGTAAGATGAATGAGCTTGCCGCTTCCTTGTTCTGAAATTCCCGTGGGCCTGCCATCAATGCCCGCTCCTGGGTTGTCCCAGGGCTGATGGGTCCTCCTGTCCAGGCCCCCTGTCCTGCACTGAGCCCTCTCTGTCCTCTGTCTGGTGCTTGGTCCTGGCCCCCTGCCCTCTGGGCACCCCATGTATTGGTAATGCCATGATGTCCGGGTCTTTAAACACCACCTGCAGTCTATGATTTGCAATTTTATCCAGCCGGCCAAACCCCAGATGCACCTGCAGCTGCCTCTGCAAGAGCTCCGTAGCTCAGACACGGAGCACAGAGGCCCAGGCTACACACTGCACAACTCCGGGGGTTCCGCCACATGCACAATAAAGCACTGTCACCAGCCCAGGCTAAGCTGCTGCTGTTTGACTTAGAAAACATGGAACAAATGACCGAGTTCTCAGCTAAGCCTCTCCCAGGCTTCTGAGCATTTAACATTTTCCAGCATTTGGGTATGTGGGCTGGTTCCGAGGCGAGACCATGTTTTCCTAGTTATTGGGATGTGTGACCGGTTCACTTCACTTTTGAATGATACCACCCTGCTGACTACACAGAAAACTAGTTTCCAGTCCTGGGACGAAGGATTCAGACACACTTCTGAATCAATTGTTTAAAAAGAGCAGTGAAGGGTGCCAGGTCGACGCGGCTGACTGCAGGTTAGACCACTCTATGGAGCGGGTGCTCACGTGCCGACTGACGCCAGACAGTTCTTACGGCGGCAACCCCCGGAGGTGGGAGACGTGGGGCCCGAGAGACGGCCCCACGCGGGCTCGAGCCCTGAGTTAACTTCCTAACTTCCTGGTCTCCTCCCGTGACGTCACATGCCCCTCTCAGGTTTTGGAGACGACGCCTACAAAGGGTGCGGCCTCGTGTGTAACCATCACTGCTTTGTGCTTCCTCGTCCCGTGGAAGCAGGTCGGGTTCACTCGTTTCCTTATTTCTGAGACCCCTGAGGAATGGCTGCGGCCTGCCAGGCACAGGCCGGACTGCCCAGGGGACAAGGCGCTGATCAGCCCCTCCTGTCACCTGCTCTGCTCCACGGGCACAAGGAGAGCGAGTCGCGGGTGCAGGCAGAGGTCAGTTCTGTGAAAGCCTGTGGAAGCCTTGGGGAGAAGAGCGGGAGGTGAGGTCCAGCCTGCGAAACGGGGGTGTGTCCTGAGGGCGACGGACGGGAGGCTGAGGTTAGCCCCGGGTGGACGGACCAGCGCCCCGGCTGGCCGGATGTCTGCAGCCCGGTGGGCGTTCACTGCAGGGACACTTGTCTGGTAGGAGAAGATGAAGTCCCGGGCGGAGGGGAGGGCGGGCTGGGGATGCAGGTGGCAGGTGGCAGGAGCCAGGCTCCCTCCAAGCCCTGGGATGGCACAGCAGGGTGGGGCTGGCGCCCTGGGCCCAGTAGGACAGGTGGGACCAGGGTGTGGTGGGGACCGGGTGACTTTGGCAGTCTTGGGTGTGATGACTTGTGGTGTGACGCAGGGTGCCAGGCTCTTCGCGTGTCCCGTGTCCCTGGGCTGCCTGCAGAGCCACAGGGAGGGTCTGTCGCTTACAGACTCAGAGGAGCTCGCAGGTGCGGTGGGACCAAAATAGAGCTTGAACCTGGGCACCTCGGTTTTGTTCTCAGTTATTGTAAACTGTGGCGGGCGGCTGGGGCCCCGAAGAGCGTGCCTGTGTTTCTGGGGAGTCCGTCTGGATCCGGCGGTGACGGGGGTGACAGGAATGTGTGCCTGATCGGCGACGTTCACCGTATACATCGGGTCCCTCATTAGATGACAAGGGGGCGCAGGCCCGGGATCCGTGCCCGCTGTGTGTTGATGGATGCTTGGGGTTTAGTTTTGCTGTCACTTCTAGTAACTCACGCTTCGTCTTCCTTTGCTGTCTGTACCGTCCCCTGGGTGATGGGCGCGCCGTCACGTATTTTCCCTACGGTGGAAGTATTTTATAGGTTAAAAATAACACGTATTAAAATGATTTTTTAAAAAAGAACAGTTGCCAAGGTCCACTGGGGGAATCTGGAAACAGAAGAGTCTCTCTCCCGTGTCATCTCGCCCCAGGGGCTACACACGGTGACGCCGCGGGGCGGACGGTTTGTGGTCCTTGTGTGATGCGTGCGCGTCCGTGTGCTGGGTGTGTGTGCGCGTGCGTGCGCGTCCATGTGCTGGGTGTGTGTGCGCGTGTGTGTGTGTTCGTGGGTAGGTACGTAACCTTGGGATCCGTTCTACACTTCAAAAAATTTTGTTTTAAAACTTTAAATATTTTTGTTGGAAAATGGTTTCTATACCTTTTACATGATTTTAGTGGACTGTTCCATTTCTGATGCGTGGATTTGTAGAAATTTATTTATCCCAGCCTCTGTGGTTGTATTTGATTCTTTCAGACTTACTTTGCTGTTAGAGATTAGACGCAACGAGCAGGGCGGTGCATGATGTGATTTTTTCTTCCCGTGTATTTGGGGAACGGAGTCACACATCTGCATTCTAAAGGCTTCTGATGATGTCTGGAAGCTGTCGTGGTTTCGGGGCCCGCGGAACTCGTGGAGTTGTTGGAGCGGCTCGGAGCACGTCACGGCTCACAGCTCAGAACCAGCTCATCTGCAGTTGCTGGTTTTCGATCTAAGACTCCGTATGTCTGTTACAGGCTTTCTCGTGTGGCGCCGCTGAGGACGTCCCTCCTTTAACCGCGGTTGGTCTGAATTAGGGTAGTTCTGTCTCAGTTAACTTCAGAAGCTCGGTCCCTGCCGTTTCTTTTCCTGCGGCTCCGCACGTCTCAAATCCTGATGTCATGGGGGGGCAGCAGGGTATTGGCCCCACAGGAACAGCCATTCCCGTGGACGCTCCAGCCAGCCCACGGACGAACCCGGGGGTTCTCAGACTGGCGTGCGGTGCTTAAGCGGAGGGGAGGCCCTGCAGGAGAGCGGCCGACCAGCAGCCCGCACCGGCATGGCCTCCCGCCTCGGGCTCCCATCGCTGCCGCTCAGCGGCTCGGTGTGCAGAGCGTGGAGTGTTCTCACTCACGCGGCGCGCGGCTCGACGCAGTCCAGTCACTGGTCTCTCGCTGAGGAGTGTTTCGGTCACCTCTTTTCTTCGAGGACCTTTGGAACGTAACTGAGCCCTTTCTTTCTCCTGTGTCCGCGTCGGGGCCGGGCATGAGAGGACAGGAGGGAATGAGAAGCGCGTGCTGAAGACACAGCGGCCCAGCGGGGTCCCGGCCGCGGGGCAGCGGCTCACGGGGAGAGCATGTGCACACGCGGGTGTGCGTGTCTGTGCGTGTGCACATGTGCATGTGTGTCTGTGCGTGTGCACACGTGCGTGTGAGGGGGCGGCTCACTGGGAGAGAGCATGTGTGTGTGTGTGTGTGTGTGTGTGTTTGTGCACAGACACACATGTGAACGCAAGTGGGGCAGCAGCTCGCTGGGAGAGAGCGTAGGCACGGATTGCGCCCACCGCTGGACGCCGGATCGAAGCACGGTCATCAACCACCGCTCTGGGCCTTGGAGTCTTTCCCTCCTGTTGGGAGCAAAGGCATAAGCCCTGCCGGAGCAAGAGCCGTGTGAGTCTGGACCTGCTCCATGTCCCGAGGAGGCTGAGATGCCGGCGGTGGAAGCCTTCCCGGTGAACGAAGGGTGACCATGGCTGGGTCGGTAGAGGGGAGCTAGAGGGTTACCTGAGTCCCCGGACACGGGACTCCTCCCCGGAGAGGGGGTCGGGTGGGCGGGCCAGGCGGAGAAGGAGGGCAGGAGAGTGTTTCTAGGGAGCCGGATGGAGGTGGCCCCCTGGAACAGAGTGTACCTGTGCCCGGCATGCTGACGGGTCGACAGGAACGGGGCTCGTCTGAGGCAGTCGGCTTCCCGCTCAGCCCTCCGGCTGTGCGGGACAGAGAGCCGTGGTGCAGGGCGTCCGAACTCTGGGAGAGCAGCGGCGTGTCTAGTCCCGTGGGACGTCTGGTTTTGAAGTGCTCAGGTTTACAGAGAAGGATTCCGCCGTCCATCAGTGACTAAAGACCTAGAACGGACTGACGTTCGTGCGTGCTGCCGAGACCATCACGCGTAGCCGGTCGTTTCTAAATACGTTGGGATGTGTTAATAGACTACGTTTACCAGGAGTTCTGCTCCGCAGAGCAAAGGGAATCAGGAAATGGGAAATGCTGGTAGGTTCTGTGTGTTAATAAGAAAAGTGAGGAGTTTCCCTATGGGTTCCAATGGCTCTTCATCAAATTTGAAAGTATTTAATGTAAGAGGTTAATTCTGTAATATCGGAGTAACTCCGAGCATCTATGAAGAGACCGTAGAATGTCTGGGGGTGAAGACAAGACTTAGGACGGGGCTCGCCACTTCTGCTCCCCGGCCTGCGTCTTCTCCGCACCTCGCTGTGGGCACCCCTGGTCCATTCCGGGTCCAGCCCAAGAGGGCTACGCCCGAGAAAGCTTCCGAGTCCGGAGTCGCCGAGATCTGAGGGCACAGTGGGGAGGCCAGGTCCTGGCTGCGGACTCTGAAGGCGGCTGTTTGTCTTTGCCCACGGACAGCTCCGGCCCGGGACCCTCATGTCCCCCTCTGTTCCAGCACTGCTGTGTCCCTTGAGGGAGCCCCGCGGCTGTGCTGGGGGTTGGGGAGGGGACCGCCGGGCTGGGGAAGGAGGTGTCCCCTGCCTCTGTGTCACGGACATAGGGGTGACCAGTGCCACCGAGGCTGGTGTCTGCGTGGCTTCCATTGGAAAGAACTGCTCCCAAGGCTTCTTTCCTCAGAGCCGCAGGGGCACCCAAACCCGTCGCGGGGCACCCGTGAGTCCGTGGCAGGGCGCTCGGAGGCCGTCTGGAAACGTGACTCCTGGGCACCTCTGCTCGGGTTCTCTTGGGTGCCCAGCGTCTCACCAAACAGAAACTCCTGATTCCAGCTCTCTGCTGTCCAAGTCCACGTCTGCCACTTCTCATTGTGGAGCCAGAGTCCCGGGCGAGCCCTCAGCCTGCATGGCGGCCTTTCCTGCACGAGTCACGGACGCCAGCGTCCACGGGATCAGCCTGCAGGCCGCGGTGCGGGCAGGGACCCGTTCCAGTGCACACGGGGCCTCTGTAAACGTCTGCAGAAGCCGTACCCAGGCTGGCCAGGGTGGACTTGCTTGGTGGTTGTGTTTCGGCGAATTCACTCATTTCTGTGCCACATGTGAGTGGACAGAAGGCAGCCGACGTGTGTGGAGGCAGGGAGGGCGCGCCTTCTGGCAAGGAGACCCGGCGTGTCCTCAGACCCTGCAGAGACCGCCGTGTCTGTTGGTGGGCGGGGTCCAGCTGGGACAGCAAGTACGTGCCGTGGCCTCCGCCGTCCCCCGCCCACGGGGACCACGTCCCCCGCGCCCAGCCCCATCCCCCCTCCACACCGTGCTCACCTTCTCTCGGCACATGGAGCAGACCTGCGCCCTTTGCCTGGCTTTCTCCTCTTACCCCGATGGGCTGTCGAGGCGCCTGTCCTCTGAGCCCCATGCCCCCTGGGGGACAGGCAAGGTTGGCCCTCCATCCTCCCCTCCTCTCCGTGTGCGCACCCCTGGAGCGTGGCCACCCAGCTCCTGGCGCCAGTCGCCCTGCCAGACCCCCTCTCCTCGGCACTCGGCTCTCGCTGGGCTTCGGGTGCTGTGTCGAGAGCGGCTGGCCAACGTGCATGGCCCGTCTCTGGCTTATAAACCATTCAGCCCTCTCCTCGGGCCTGCAAACATCTGTGGTTTGGGAAACGGAAGACGCAGAAAAGATGTGGGGGGCTCGGCTCTGCGCAGGGAGGCTCGGTAGCGCTCGTGGGCTCTGCGGACGCCTGGCCCGTCCGGTCTACAGAAGGGGCAGCTACTGTGAGAATGTGGAAACCCGCAATCAGAGAAGACAGATGTGGCGCTAAACCTACATACAGATGTGGCTCGCTCTCCCCTTTTGAGTAGTTTTTTAAAGATTTTATCTATTTATTTGACAGAGAGAGAGAGACAGAGCCAGCACGAGCCCATGTGCATGTCTGTGTCCAGATTCCTCTGTCCTCTAGGACGACGGTCCTGGCGGAATAAAGGCTCTTCTTCCCCAAACGCGATTCAGTTTAACTGAACTACTCACCTCAGCGGCAGCTCTTTCCCAGCAAGGCTGCGTTCTGGGTCTGGGAGTTAGAACTTCACATATGGATTTTGGGGGACAGAATTCGACCCAGAACACTGGCGATCGGATGCAGGGGCCTCAGGGGGTCACGTCAGCAGATGCTGTTTCCAGATACGGTCACAGTCGCAGGTACCGGGGTGAGACAGGACGTTTCTGAGGGAAACATCAGCCCACAACGTCTACACGCCCGATCCTGTCTGTCGCCTTCTGACCCGCAGCCTTGCTTTCGTGGGTCTGGGGCAAGTCCATGTGTGAAAGGCAGTGAGGGGGCGGCCTGACCTCTGAGCACTTTGGGAGGGGAAGGCACGGGGACCCCGGTCCCCAGCCGGCAGCTCCAGGCACTTCGGCCCAAGGATCCATCTCTAGGAGGGAAGAGGGACGTGTCCTCGGAAGGACCTGCCCAGTAGTATGAACTGCTGTGCCAGAGGAGGTGGCGTCGGAAGGGGTGACAGCCCCACACAGGGTTGGTTGACCCCTAACAAGCATAGAGAGCATGGCTTCCGTCCACAGGCCCCTGGCCCACCTACGCTGGAGAGCACCGTGGGACTCTGAGGCAAGCAGTTGGCGGAAAGAGTTTCGTGGTTTTAAAACCTGATGGACCTGAGAAATGCCCTCGTGCCCCGGTTTTACTTTTATTTACTGTTGAGAGAGAGAGCACGTGCCCAGGCAGGCAGGGAGAGGCAGAGGGACAGCAGACCCCCAAGCAGGCTGAACGTCCAGCTCGAGCTGATGCAGGGCTCCATCTCCCGACTCAGAGATTGCGATCTGAGCTGAGGTCAAGAATCCGGCACTTCACTGACTGAGCCGCCCTGGCACCCCTGGCACCCTGGTCTTATAAGTGGTGAAGTCGGCCTCACATTGGGATGGAGCTGTCCCCGGGCAGCCTGGGCCCCGGCTTGGGAAGCCTTGGGACGGCAGGTGGGCAAACACGGCGGCCATGCCGTGGGCGTGTTGTGGCCCAGCCGGGAAGCCACAAGCTTCTTATGTGGTCGGTCTCCCCTTCAGTTGGCCACAAGCCCATGGCCGCCGGGGCCGATAGGGTCTGGGGTCTGCCCTTCCCGCTCCCACTGGGGCAGGACGTGGAGGGGAGAGCCCTGGGTCTGTGTCACTTACATAGGGTGGGGACGTGCCTCCCTCAGGAAGGACGACCGTGCACAGCCCTGGGTGTCACTCCTGACAGCGGGAAGTATTTCTGATCATCTGGTAGAATTCGCACTGGGTCCGCCCAGGTCGTGGCCAGTGTTTCCCCTGTCGGGCCCTCCCTGCCTGTCTGTGTGCAGGGCCGTGCTTGGTCGGGGTCGCGCTGGGGCTGGGGAGCCGGAAGGACGAAGCCGGACAATGGTGTGGAGCAGAGGACTGACCTCATTTCAGCAAAGTCACAGCTTTGCACCTGTGGCGTTATTGATGCTGTTTCCCGAGTGCACGAGAACCGGCCGGGGAGTGAAGGGCAAGAAGAGAGTCTCTGAGAACCGGCGTGCAGGGCTGGGGGCCCAGGCGCCTCCTGGGCAGTGCTGCTGGGGTCCGGCCGAGCGCGCGTGCGGAGAGCAAACTGCGCACATGAGCCGTAGGGATGTTCTGATCCTACCAGACACCGACGTGGAGAAGCCGTCTGAGTTCCCGTGATTGTGAGCTTGGCTACTCTCAAGGAGTGACACCGCGGTCGGCCGGGTTAGCAAGACTGAAACCAGGTGGGCCCGGCCACGGGAGGTGACGAGCCCGGGAGAGGGAGCTGCGCTGTGGCGTCGTCCGTCTTTTCTGGAGCGAGTCTCGATGCTGCTGGGCACAGGGCGGTGCCGGTGCGGCCGACGGAGGACCCGGTGTGCGTCCCCCAGCCCCTGTCCTTCAGGGACCACCAGCCTCGAACTTATTAAATTCATTTAGTTAATTGATCTCTGCGTTTTAGTTCACTTTAGGATTAAATTTGCTGCTGGAGTTACAGTTGGATTTATTTAAACAGGACAATGTCTCCTCCGTCTTCGACCAGCGTGCGAAGCATCCCAGCTTGTATTTGAAGAACTCCTTGTCTCGAGTGGAAATGCACACTCTGCGCACACTCAGCTTGTATTTGAAGAACTCCTTGTGGAGGCGGAGAAGGTTCTGTCTCGAGTGGAAATGCCTCTGTGTTCAGAGCAGCCCGTCGCGGGGGCGTCCTCGTGGCCTCTTTCTGTGCACTCTGTGCACACTCTGCGCACACGCATGCACACTCTGTGCACACCCTGCGCACACGCACGCACACTCTGCGCACACTGTGCACACGCGCGCACACTCTGCGCACACGCGCGCGCACTCTGCGCACACTCTACGCACACTCTGCACACACGCAAGCACACTGTGCACACTCTGCGCACACGCAAGCACACTCTGTGCACTCTGTGCACACCCTGCGCACACACACGCACACTGCGCACACTCTGTGCACACTCTGCGCACACTGTGCACACGCAAGCACATTCTGCGCACACGCAAGCACACTCTGCGCACACGCACACACACTCTGTGCACACTGCGCACACTGCGCACACGCACGCACACGCTGCGCACACGCTGCGCACACTCTACGCACACTCTGCGCACACACAAGCACACTGTGCACACTCTCCGCACACGCACGCACATTCTGTGCACAGTCTGTGCACACCCTGTGCACACGCACGCACACTGCGCACACTCTGAGCACACGCAAGCACAGTCTGCGCACACGCACGCACACTCTGTGCACTCTGTGCACACCCTGCGCACACACTGCACACACTGTGCACACACAAGCACACTCTGCGCACACGCACGCACACTCTGCACTCACGCACGCACACTCTGCGCACACTCTACGCACACTCTGCGCACACGCAAGCACACTCTGCGCACACGCACGCACACTCTGTGCACACTCTGCGCACACGCAAGCACACTGTGCACACTCTGCGCACACGCAAGCACACTCTGCGCACACGTGTGCACATGCACGCACGAAGTTGCTCCAAGACGCTCTCCCTTTCCTATACCTATCTCCCGTCCAGGCCACTTAGGTTTTAGTTGGGCTCTCCTGGGGGCCTGAGGAAGGGCCGCCGTGCCTGCCCATGCCTGCCCGTGCCCACCCACACCTGCGCAGACGCCCGGTTCTCTCAGCCGCCGCCGCTCCCTGGTTCATCGGAAGCCGGCCGGGTCCCCCTTCAGAGACCGCCCGGGGCCGGAGGGAGACTGGGAGGCTGCAGGGGCCGTGGGAGCCCCCGGGGCATCACGGTGACGGGGACATTATTACAGAGCAAGGTTGGGGAGCTGGACAGGCTTCTCCCTAGGTTCTGGGACGACAGTGGTGGCGGGTCAGCCACACTGGGGGAGCCCACACACAGACAGGGGCAGGAGGTGGGTCACGGGGCGACAGCTCGCCCCCAAGAAAGGGCGCCGGCACCGCGACCGGCCCGCGCTCCCTGGCCAGCGCTGCCATCCACACGGCGAGGGGCGTTTCTCCCATTGCCCACGCCGCGCCCGCTGGCAGCTTGAACCCGGGGCTATGGGAGGAAATTCGTGTCCCTGGGGATGTTTTCTTGAGTCTTTCATAAATTGCTAGGCAGGTAGTTTCCAAGAAGACTTGAATAAAGACGACACGGATGAACGCATAGATGCTCAGAGGTGGTCTGTGAAGGGCACTGGCTGGAAAGCTGGTCCTCACCAGTGGACAGTTGGGACAACCTGGTTCCCGTCACTTTGACAAGGTGCCACGTAGCCGTGGTGTGTGGGGAGGCTGGTGTTGCAGGAACGGGATGCGACTCTCACGTGCGGGACGGAGCCAAAGAAAGGCTTCAGGAAACGACCTTCAAAGTATGAAGATGTCTTCAGAATGGACCTCAGTGTGATAAGATTGGGCCCTGTGACGGTTTCCTTGCCTGAAATTGTGTTAGTTTGATATATAGTAACATCAAAATTTTAAGTATGTGACATGCTAGGTGGTTAAAATCATTTCAGATGAGCATGTTGGTAACGCAGAGACGCACACATGTGTTTCAAAAATTGCATAAACTCTGCCCCCCCCCCCGCCCCCAGTTAAATGGCAGCAGAGAAAACCTCCTTCATCGCCATGCACTCCAGAGTTAAATGCCTCTGTCCTCACGGGGTCCTCACTGGTTTTTGCCATCCAGGGTTATTTGACATGAGCTCCTAATGGAGTCACCCTCTGGAAAACGTCACAGGTTTCCATGCAGCAGCCACTTCTGTGAGCTTTGCACGTCACTGGCCGTGGAATCCGAGTGTTAGGAGTGTGGGACTGTCCCGATGCTATTGGAACAATCCTAAACTCAAGTGTGTCTCTGTTTCCATTACAAACCTCACTGTTTTCTTGGTTTGATGGGATTCCCAGCATATCGGTCCACATCTTGTTGAGCTTCTTAAATAGTCGTGGCGTATGCTGGTCAGAGTTGCGTCCCCTCGCAGACGGTCCCCGTGGCTTCACTCGCAGTGCGATGGCAGAGTGGGGCGTCTGGGGCCGGGAGGCTGGACGTGGGGACAGGCACCGTGGCAGTCCTGTCTGTCTCCCCAGTTAGGGGCTTCCAGGGATGTCAGAGTCTTCCCTCTTCCCTCTCCCCTTTTCCTGGATTTCACACTTAGCATTTTTCTGGACTTCTACTGAAATGCAGAGAAAGAGCCCAGCAAAATCTTTTTGGGTAAGTGAAGCTTCACTGGAAATCTTTCCTGGACACATCTCCCTGCCAAGAAGATGGGAAAAATGTGATAAAGGTGTTGGAACTGAGCCGTGCTCAACTTGGGATGTGATTGATGTTCCGGGGCAGGGAGCCCTGGCGCTCAGAGCGGACATCATCTGAGGGCGTCTTTCTCCTAATGTTGCTGTCCTGGCCTTCTGTCCCCCGATGCCCGCACAGCCCAGTCCCCGAGCTGCGCCGCCAAAGGTGCAACTATTGGTTTGCCCTGACTCCTAGGGTTCCCAGTTCTCTGGCCACAGGACGTGTCTGTTGGCCCTGCTAGATCAGGGCACTGGTTCCTGACCCCCAAGTTCTGAGGCTGATTGGCCAGGCCGTGTCCATGCTCTGAGTCATGGAATTCGGGCTCTGCCCATCCCGGGAACTGCCAGCGTGCTCCTCCCCCGACTGGAGGCTGGGGGCTCTGGGACCCCCACGAGGGCAAGCTGGATTCTTTCATGAGCGTCTCTGGCGCTGCTGGACATTCACCCAGGGCCGTCAGCGCCGAGTGCAGGCAAGGCTGCGGGGTTTGCTTCCAGAGTTTGGACACTTTCCTCGGAAAAACCCCAAGTTCTCTTTGTGTCTCTGTGGGACACTTGTTTCCCTGTAAGTGTGGGTGACGTGCACGCGATGCTCGGTTCCAGGCGCCTGGTTGGCAGGGGCCCCGGGAGCACAGAGTGAAGCTGTTGTTTGGGGCAGCCTCGTGGGCTTCGGGTGTGTGGCCCAGCGTCCCACGTGTCCCCGTGCTCACTCCGACCACGGGGAGCCCCACTGCCCGTGTCGCAGCATCTTCTCACTCCGCTGCTTCCCTGGCTTGCCGTCCCCGCACGGGCTCTGCCTCCCTCCTGCTCTTTCCCCGCAGCCCTGCAGTGGCCCACGGTGGCCTCGGAAACCTCTCGATCCCCTCGGCCGAAATCACCCACTTCCTCCTCCGTGGAAGAAGGCATTTCTCTTTCCTTCCTAACTAACATTGTGAATCTCAGCATCACTTTTTCAAAACAAGGTTCTTCTGTCAGCATTTTGCCGTGGAATTGATTTTTAGTTGTCCTTTTGCAATCGTTCTAAAACCGTAGGCTCTGGGAGGCCAGACGAGGGACTGACAGCCTTCAGGCCTTGCTTCCTGGCGGCAGTGCCCGGGAGAGCCGTCCTCGGCGAGGGAGACACCGTCGTCCGCGGTCGGCTCTGGGCTCTCAGAGCAACCGTGTGGCGAAAAACCGGAACTCCTTCATTCTGTTTTTTAGTTCACTTAAATGGAATTCATTAAGCTGCGGTGCGTTGTCAGCTTCAGAGGTGGGGTTCAGTGTCCCAGTGCTTGGGACGCCACGGGTCTTCCTTCCTGCTCGTCACCCGGCTGCCCAGCCCCCACCCCAAGTCTCTTACGGTCTTATCATCTCTTATGGTTTGTCTCCCTTTCTGATTTTGTCTTGTTTCTCTTCCCCCCGTTCCCCTGGGAGGAGCACCCGAATTTTAAGTCTCATCTAATTTGATTAATTTCAGTACACATGGCGGCATGCAGCTAACGGTGTCCCCACACCGGATGTACGGCTCGAGGTGACAGCAAGCTGCGTGTTCTAAAGGCTTCGGAGGGACGCCTGCCGTGCAGCCGTCATGCTCCCCTGAAACACCTTTGCTTGGAGGAGGCTTGTGGGTTAGAGCAGCGAGTGGGTTCTCCCCACACAGGCACCTGGCGGAGGGTGACCCGGGCGCCGTAGTGACAGGCGTCAGGTGACGGACTCCAGCAGCGCCAGCTCTAGTGAACGTGGGGCTTCCAGACGGTCCCACCCACCTCAGGGTTGCACTTACGCGTTGCAATGATGATGACAATTTGGGGTGCCGGAGTGACTGCCGTTCAGATGCTGCATGTCCAAGAACCGTGAAGAGAATTCCCGTGGAAGGATCCCATGCCTTGGCTATCTCGTGACATGCACCAAGACTGTAAAAAATGTGAAGAATTTGTTCTAATGTGCAAACCAAGGTGAGAGGGAGAATAAGCCCTTTTGTCTTCTGAGGACACCAGACATGACCGGCACCGCATGCCTTCGAGGCGGGAGCTGATGAGAGCGGAGAGCGGGACGGAAGGCAGCCCCCCTGCCACACGTCCCCCGAAGCTTCCTTTAGAGGCTGGTCCTGTGTTTCGGGGGAATTATTGCAGCCTTGGGCTTGAGGCCTGGGAGAGATGACCCAGCGCTGGCGCCTTTGGGCCGAGGACCCAGGCAGGCGTACTTGCAGGAGGCTAATCGCCTGGTTCCCGAGTCCTTGCTGTGGTTCCTGTGGTGTCACGGACTCGCTGGGTGACCGGCCCTGGGACCCTCTGTCGCTTCTTCAGTTGAAGGGGCACCTGCACCTGGCGTCCCCTGAGGGCCCGTGTCTCTGCGCCTCTGTTCCCGAGAGCCCCCTCCTAGCCTCCAGCCCCGACAGCATCATTCCGTCTGCACTGCCCCCAGCCCGTGAGCACAAGGGATCGGTTCTCTCCATAACAAGAAAGGGACTCGGACCTCCACATCTGTTTCTTTCCCCTCGGGGCATGGTGGTTGTGCTGGTTGGTGGCGATGAGTATGGGGGAGAGGAGGGTCTTCTCCTGCCCCTGCTGAATGCGTCTCCCTTGGGATCCTGGCTGCTCTGCACACTGGGGATGTCCCAGCAACAATCCGTCGTCCGGCTTTTTCGCACGGCACATCCTTGTTAGAACCTGCCTTGTGCTCGGACTTGTCGGGGAAACCTGCAGGAAGCGGACCTGTGGCGATCGTGAGCCCTGCGGCCCTCATTGGCAGGGGGAGCCTCTACTTTCAGAATCCAGGTTGGGCCCATGTCTTGTCTGAGGAAGCGCAAGATGATGGACACGGGGAGGAAGATGGGGATTCGATGCAGCGGGGGTGGAGACGAGGTTCTGGAGGTCTTGCTGGCTGTGGATGCAGACCCAGACCTGGTGCCGCTTGGAGAGCAGCATCCCCGGCCCTGACGTGAGGTACTCCTTCCCCCCAAGTGCCAGCCCAGTCGGAAGCATCCGGTGCGCTTCCTGGTACCCCCTGTCCTCATGCCCGCTTCCGGGCGCTGTGGCAATCTCCCCGTGGCCGCGTGAGCAGGTTGCTTCCAGCCAGGGCTCGTGTCCTGGTTCCTGACTCCTGCCTCGTGCGTGTCCTGGTTCCTGACTCCTGCCTCGTGACGCCCACAGTGGGAGTGGTTTCCCTGCAGCACGTGGTCCCCACGGAGGTCCGGCCAGGGAACAAGTGATCTGCTGTGTCAGCCTCCGGAAGACTTCCCTGGCTTCGCAGGTTGCCCTCTAACAGGCATTTTAGTGTACTGTGGTCTAAATGCTTCGAAATGAGCAGGAGCTCCAAGAAGACACTCCGGCCTTTGAAACTGTCATGTCATCAAGGAAATGCATCCGGTCATCGAGGAAAGCAGGACACAAAGAGAAACAGCGGCCGTGTGCTGCTCCTTCCGCCACCTCCGGAAGTGTGGAGTGCTTGGGGGAGTCACAGATCCTGCGGAGCCCCTCTCGGAACACGGGTGCCAGCTGTGCCCATGTCCCACGGCCCACAGCCCACGGCCCGTGGCGGGCACCTCCAGCCACGCAGCTCCACGACACAGGTCGGGCCGCTAGTGGTCGCGCGACCTCCTTGGGATGTCTGGTTTCACCCTGGTCTGCAAATCAGGGTCCCTGCGGGGAAGACCGGGGGTGCACGCGGTGAGCCAGTCCCTGGCGGTGCCGTCAACACAGAGCCGTGGTGATCCCGGTGTGCGGATGGGGTTGTTGGGGACGCGGAGTCTGGCAGGGGTTTAATCCCTTTCATGTTCACTTTTAGACACTTCTTGCGTAAACTTCCCCGTCACTGGGAATGGTTCTCCAGGTGGAATGTTCATTTTTGGCACCGCTGACGGGCAGAGTGGATATCTGAGCTTCTGTGTGCCTCAGTCCACCGATGCTGGGATGCCTGCCAAGTAAGGCATGTGCCGCAGAGGCCGGTGGACGGACAGACGGATGGAGCATCCAGTCAGGCAGCACTGCTCGTTCGAACAGTCACTGCGGGGCGTGCTGGCCGGGGCTTCCTCCTGGGGCGCACGTGTCCGTCCATGGCCTCGGCTCGCCCTCGCCCCTGCACTCCTGCCTCCGGGCACCCCACCCCCTCCCTTTCCTCCGCCGTGTGCCCTGGCCACTCCGGAGTGAGTGCCGCAGGGTCACACCAGACAGGCCTGCATCGAGCCCCGGCTGCACACCAGACACCTTGTGGGGTGGCCAAGGCCACATGGGGGAACGTACGTCCCCACTAGCCTGTGGGGTGACGTTCCCGTGGGCCCCCGGGGGTGCTTGAGTGTCCGCTCTAGCGTCTCCCCGTGCCAGCCTCGTGCCGATTCATGATGCTGCGGCCGAGAGGGACACGTAGATCGTGACACATTTGACATTTGGTGTATCCCTTGATTCTTCCTGGGATTCTGGGTTAGCAAGTGGCACTGGGTTGTCCCTGGAATCAATGGGGATCGTGGCCCAGATCGAGTGAGCCCTCTGTAAGCACCATAACGTGATGGGAAGTTTGGTGGGACCCTCGGGTGGGGGTGTGACAGCTGGGGCTGGAAATCCTGTTCCGTGCCGTCTTCTACAGGGAAGTAGAGTCGAAATCCGCCGTGTGCAGACAAGTCACGTCTGATGCCGAGAGCAAGGACGAATGTTGACTAATGTGATTGATTGATTGATTGATGTATGTTTTGCCAAAATCCTTCTTGTCTTAAGGCAATACCATCCACATCGTTTTTTGTTAAGGATTTTATGATAACCAGGTTCTCACTGAATCTCAAATTAACATGAACCTGGAACAATGAATAACCCAAGAGATTTCTTGACTTACCTCCAAGAAGCGCTAACAAGACGCAGAAATGCAAGGACGTTGACGTTGGTGTTGATGCGGGAGCAGGTGCGGGAAGCAACCGCAAAGGGAGAGTTTGGGGCAAGGAGAAGAGAGCAGAGCAGGAGGCCCAGCACCCGCCCGTCCCCCGCGTGGGCTGGAGCCGAAACCTGCCGGCGGAAGGAGGTGTCCCCAGAAGAGCCAGCAGAGTCCCGGGACACAGCGGGTCAGGGACCAGCGGCCAGCCAGTGGTCTACAGAAACACTCGCAGGGAGTCTCGCGTGCATGCCGGTGTGAAGACGGCACGGCCAATAAAGAGGAGAATGACGGTTTCTAGGCTCCTGCTTTCACCTCTGTGAGCCGGCACTCTTTCCATGTCCTCACTGACCAGAGAGGCATCCGGAAACTGCGTCCCGGAACGTCTCATCCAGGCTGTTGGGACTGTGTTTCCCCTGGACGCTTTCAAGCCCTGAGAGGTCTTTCTTGGTTCCCCACTGAAAGTGGACACTCCTCCTGGGGTTGGCACTCAGAGGCACTGCTCTGGCCCCCATGTTACCCCTTCCCTCACCTGTCAGCCCCTCTGGTGGGTCCTCCTGTCACAGGCAGCCCCTCAGCATTGACCCGGAGAGAAGGGATGGACCTTAATTTGTTTCCCTCACGTTCGTTGAAAAACCTGCTACGTTCTCTTGACCCGGTGATCATGGGGTGTCCCGGGAACCTGGTGATCACCTGTGGTTCCAGGTTTGCTGCCCCCTTAATCTCAGCAGGCAGGCCCTCCTCTGAATCCCGCTGCCCTGGAGATGAGAACGGTGGAGAGCAGTCCCTCAGTAATTATCCACTAAGTTCCGCTGAAGCTGGTCTGACTCGGCTCGTACTGCTTCCAGCGCGTGAGGGGTGATCGCAAAGGCAGTCTTGCTGGGAGAAGCGCCCTGGGGCAAGTGTCCTACTGGCTCCACTTTACCCTTTGGGGCGGGTTGTAGACAGGACAGGTTCTCCCTTGGCCCCGCCGATCCTGGTTCTCTGGCTTACTGTGAAGGCAGGAACTCCTTCCCGGGCTCGTGCTCGTGACCGCTCGTGCTCATGCCCGTCCTTCGGTTGCTTTCAAGATCCTTCCCTCCTGTGCCCGGCGGGTGTGTGCCCTCCCCCGATGCCCTCACCGTGAGTCTGTTCCCCGGCCCCCAGGGTGAGTCTCCTCTGCAGATTCCGCAAATGCACTTCGAAGCCGTACTTACTTTCCAGTGGGCTCTGATTTAGAAAGTTCTCGCCGCGGAACTACGTATTTCTTGGTGTTATCCCGTAGCATAAACAGTGAAAAAAAAAAGTCTTAAATCAGTGTCATGGAGGGAAAATCCAGCCACATGGATACATAGTTTAACCCGTTTCTTCAGTGTTTGGGTTTGGTTCTAACTTTCCTCCGGCTGACACCCTCGCGTTGTACTAAGTGAAGTATAGACCATGTTTCTGATGCATTAGCCCCGGACCTACTACCTCTGCCCCGTGCAGGGTCGCGCGGGCGCCCTCCGTGACTTCCTCCCGCCTCTCCTTGTACGTGGGCACAGCGCCACATTGTCAAGACACAGACACGGGGACCCCCGGCACTCTGAGGTCTCGCTTCGTGTCCGTCGGTGTCTGATTTCTTTCTAAATTTGGCAAATTACCTTTTATCTTAACTAGTTTGAAGACCCTCTACCAAGTTCTTTTAATAAACAGTGAATTCTTTAAAAGAGGGCTGTTTTATTTTCCTCTAACGGGGTTTGTGTGTCAAAGAACAAACAGCCCAGGTAAGAGCTCACTGTCCTCCGCACACCATCTCGGAAGTGACTGTGGTCAGCGGTGGGAAGGGGAGCGACGTGTGTCGAGTGTGTTCTCTTCTTTCTGACGAAGGAAAGCGCCCCTGTTCGTTCCGCACCATTAAATTATCAGGGATTATGGTCCAATTCCCAACGCCAGAACCCTGAGCCCTTTTTCCTCTATTGTGCGATGTAGACACCATCTCTCTCCTTAGGGGAAAGGATGACTTCAGTGTCTTACCGCAAGGGATCTGGGGTTTCGGGAGACGTGAATAGACCCCCTTCCAGGCCGGACTTAGGGACCGGTGTGGCCTTCGGGCAGGGCCGGTCCGGTGGGCGCTCGGTTCACCTGTGCTCTGTCTCCCGGCTCCGTCTGTCTCTGTTAGTCTCTGTCTATCCGTTTGTGTTTCTGTCTTTCTCTGTTTCTTTCTCGATTTTTCTCTCTCTGTCTCTGCTCTCTCTGTCTGTCTTTGTCTCTGAATGTCTCTCTGTCTCCCATTTCTGTCTCTCTGTACCCCTGTCTGTCCCCTGTCTGTCTCTGTGTCTCTCGTTTGCATGACGCTGCCCTGCAGGGCCTGGCTGTGCGTGTGAGAGGAGCTTTGCGGGAGCAGCGAGGCGCGCGGAGAAGCTCCGGGGAACTGGAGGCCGCGTTTCCGTGGATGCACTCCCCTAGTTTCCCTGCTGTGGGGTGTCAGCACGTCCCGGGAACTCGGCAGCCCCGGGGTACACCTCCGAGCTGGAAAGTTCGAGCACATTTGGGCAAAGAGAAAAAAACTGGGCCGTAAAACTCCATGGAGACAGAATTCTGTCAAAAGATCGCGTGGGCTTGCCTTGCCCATTTTTGAATAAAAGAACAACGTTCCACACAATGTGAGAAAGCAGCGATCTGTCTCCACACGTCTCTCGGCTGAGTGAGCCCGAGCAAGTTACAACAGCGCGTCCCCGCCGTGGCCCCAGGCCCCCCGGGAAGACCCCGCTGCCTCCTGCCCCCGGCACCTGTCCCCGGCTGGAGCCTTCATCCGGACAGCGAGAACAGGACCACCTTCCCCAGCCCCCGCTGCTGCTCTGGGACGTCTGAGCAGCACCTTCCTGGCCCTGGTGCGCTCGGCCCTTCCCTCCCAGGACCCGACCGGGGGCGCCAGGCCCTGCCCGGACTCCCTGTGGGGTCCGCCCCTGCTCGGGTCCTCCCTCCCTCCACGTCTGTCTCCGAGTCAGCTCTGGGTCACTCTGGAGCAGAGCCGGCGAGGACCCCAGAGCCTCCCGGGAAAGCACGGCACCTTTCAAAGAACGAGGTATTGAGGGGCGTGGACCGCACGGGGCACCAGGCGTGGCGCGTAGACAAGGAATCTTGGAGCACTGAGAACATGAAATAAAAAAAAACAAACAAAAAATCAGAAAAATGAAACAAAAACAAAAAAAGAAGAAAGAGCAATGAAGTATCTAAAATTTGAGAATTTCCTTTTTTTCTCGTCCTGAAGAGGGAACAAGTGGACGAGACCCTCTACCTCCATAAATCCCGCTGGGACAAACGAGGCCAAATAAACCCGTTCAGTGCACACAGTACTCAGGGGCCAGCCGCCCCCACGCAGCACGCGGTCATAGCCACAGCTCTGGGCACCGGGGGGCTCTGTCGGTGAAGCCTCTGCCTTTGGTTCAGGTCGCGAACATGGGATCCTGGGGGCGAGCCCCACATTGGGCCACTGCTCAGAAGGGAGTCTGCTTCTTCCTCTGACCCTGCTACTCCCATGGCTTTGCTTTCTCTGTCTCAAATAAATAAGTAAAATTAAAAAAAAAAAAATAGCCACATCTCTCAGTTTCCTATTTTCTCCTTCCTTGTTTTCGCTTAGCAAACTGCTAGTGCTCCAGAAGTCAGAGAAAACCCTGTGGGGCAGGGGGTACACCAGGGTGCAAAAGGCAGGTGGAGATTCTGTTTATTCCATGTACAGAGCCTTCCCGAGTGCCGCCCTCCTGCTCGCTGCTCTGCCCGAGAGATGGGGGACAGACAGGTCGGACTGGAAATGTCCTCTGAGGGCGGGGGAGGGGCAGATGGGCCCCGGGAGACACGGCTGGCCCTGCAGGGTCATGTCAGGGTACCAGAGCACCAGGGCAAGCACAGGGACCCTGGAGCGGGCGACAGGAGCACGGTGGCTGCAGAGGGGCTGTGGACGGTCCTGGGGGCTCCCTCACGCGGTCCTGCGCTCGCGGATGCCTGCAGTCCTGGGTGAGGGCAGGCCTCGCCATCGGCCACGTAAGGCTGGGGGGTGTGCGTACGTGTGTGGGGCTGCCGGCAGTGTCATGGCCATCCGCGGCCTCCCTGGCCTGGTGTTTATGTAGAGACAGCCAGCTAGCTCCAGCAAGACCCGAGAAGGGGTTACCTGCGGCCCGGGCCCCTCTTGACTCACAGGAGCAACCTCCAGGGGGGCGGCAAGATGCGGCGCGTGTGGGAGGGTTCTCTCCAGCGAAGTCACGACCGAGAGCACGAGCGTTGAGGATCAAGCAGAATTCCTGCACGTCCGAGCTGTGTGCACCCTTTAGCGCGGCTGGCTTGAGGGTTCGGCAGCCCAGGGCTCGGGGCTTCAGGGACCACCGCTACGCTTTGGGCCTCACTCCGCCGCCGTGTGTGGCCTGGGCAGACTTCTGCTTTCTGCGACTCTGCGGGACGCCTCTTTACGTTTGTCTGGCTTCTTGTTTTTTCCCTCCCCCAAGTTCCTGCGAGTCGATCAAGATAAAGACAAGGACTGCGCCCTGGACTGCGGGGGCTCCTTGCAGAAGCCCCTGTGCGCGTCGGACGGCAGGACCTTCCTGTCCCGCTGCGAGTTCCAGCGCGCCAAGTGCAGAGACCCTCAGCTGGAGATCGCGCACCGAGGAAGCTGCAGAGGTAAGCGGGGCGGCCGGTAGCACGGACGGCCACGCACGTTGTTTTCACCTCTTGCTAATTTTTATAAGCAAACGCTGAAAGGTTTTCAGTTTGTGGGACTTTCTCGTGGTGTATAGGAAGAGGAATTTCTGTGAGTCCCGGGAGCAGAGGCATTTTTGAAGCTGTTTAATGCTCTTTCCTTGGGGTACTTGACCAGGACACCGGCTGCTCTGACCGTCCCCGGGGACCGTCCTCGGTTCACCGCACCTCGTTTCTCCTGCCAGCTCGCGGGACCCACACAGCCTGCGCCCGCTGTCCGTGAGTTCCCTTCCCACGGACGTTTCACGTGTAATTTCTGATTGTCCTGATTCAAGAATCAGATTTCAGTGTAACCAGCACAAACACCGAAATCCTTCCTATGTTAATGAAGGGTTTGACTCGGCAACATACGCTGACATTTCCGGCACAAACGGTTGCGTTCAGAAAGGGATTTACCTTCCTTTTCCTGTTAGCTAAGAGAAAAGACCAGAGTAGAGCCGCCTCTGAGATGAGGTTCTGCTCCGTGTCCGCGTGGGCCCAGCAGGCCCTCAGCGAGGTGGAACTTCCTCGGCCACCACGGGCCGGGTCTCGGCTCCTGGCTCCAAGCCTGGCCCCGTTCTGAATCACCTGCTCGTCCTTCCTTCCCGAGACAATCGCGGTATCCGAGGGGAACACGTCCCGGCCATTTCTGCACCTGACTAAGTCGGCACCCTGCCTGCTCCCGCAGGTGCGTCTCCTTTTCATGCAGGAAGCCAGGCCCCCAGGGGAGGCTGAGTAGAGACACGAGGACGGGGGACACGAGAGGGCACCACCCTAAGGAGCGCTGGAGTAGTGCGGGGTGGGGGTGGGGGGCTCTGCTCTTACTTAGCGGGAAGTGGGGAGCCCCAGGGAGTTGAGGCAGAAAAGGGACGTACGCTGACTTGTGCAGAGACGCGCCGCTCGCCGCACCACACCCCCGGCCTCCCTCCCGTCTGCGCTGGTCCTTGGCCTGGGCACACAGGCTCTGGGCATCCGCCAGGTTGGCCCCAGTGAGTCTCCCCCGGACCTGCCCCCGGAGGGATACGTGAGGTGAAGGGAGCAGCCGCTGCGGCAGGAAACGTGGCTTCAGCTCCGTTTCAGTAAGTTGCTGCGTTTATGAAAATGCGATGAACAAAGTATTTGATTTTACTTGAAAGGAAGGCTCTGCGGTGGGGGGGGTCACACCGGGGGGAGGTCGCACCCGGGTCCGAAGACACTGGGGGTCTGACGCCACTGCCCACCCACGGGGTGCACAGGATGGCTCTTCTTCCAGCGCCGGCCCCGCGGACAGCAGCGCGTTCTCAGGAGAGACCTGTAGTTTTTGTGAACAAAGCCCATACGATTTATAATTTAAGTTTTACTTTATTAGGGAAATATAATTTAAAAATGTTAAAGCACAGATAGGAAATATCTTTCATAGAAGAATGCCATGAAAGGTGAGATAATCCAAGTCAGTGGCATTAGAAATGATGTCACGGAGTCACATATACACGCGCACGTGCCTCCCACAGTGAAAACTACCTCCAAAGGGCGCGTGGAGGCAGACGCGGGGTTCTGGGGGCCGCCACGCCTCGCTTGGCCTCTCGTTGTGGGATGGAAGAAAGCAACGCATAACTTTACAAAAAGAGTTTTGTAAATGAAAGATGATTCTTTCTCCTTAAATATCCTTCCCCAGTTGTAGAAAACAGAACATGATTCATCAAATCCCACCCATCTGGGTTTCCAGGGTTCAGCACGGTCCTCAGACCTGTTTTCTCAGCGGCCGTTAGGTTTCAGCAAACTGTGCTGTTTCTGATTCCTTTGGAGAAAAGAGACATGAAGGACGTCAGATGGTCTGGACGAAGACCCGGACACACGCGGAACCTTTGTTCCTCAAGCGAATGATCGATATTCCTGAAGCAGCTTCCATGTCTGGCTCTGAAATCACTGCTCAGCACCCGCCGAGCCGTCCCAGGATTCTGGTCACTCGGTGCAGGTACGCCGCAGAGATGCGCCATCTGGGCTCCCCAACAAAATGAGGCCGATCAATGCTCTGGTTTCCCAGTGTGTGCGTGAGTTCTGTCTACACTACCCTGCAGTCTACAAGCATCGCATCTAAAAAAACAACACACATATCTCGCTTACAGAAGACGTCCGTGCTGAAGGGTGGCAGCCCTCATCTGAGTTTTCGGGAACGCACGTGACCACAGACCGCCCCACGTCATCACCATGAAAAGGACTGAAATCAAAATATGGCTCAGAGACAGGAAGTGAACACGTGTTGCTGGAAACATGGTGCTGGCGGACCTCTCGGTGCTGGAGACGTGGTGCTGGCGGACCTCTCGGTGCTGGTTTGCCACGACCTTCGGCGGCAGCGAGTCTGGGAGGCGTGGTGAGGGGAAGTGAGGCAGGTCGACGCCGGGACACTTGGGAAACCAGCGTTCCTTGTTATGAGTGGCTCCCTGAAGAGGCACCGGGATGAGAATGAGTGGGTGGGCTTCGCCTGTAAGGTGACCTCCTGGCCCTCGCCCTGCGCTGGATTGACTTCTGGTTCCATGGCACCCAGGGCCTCTGTAAGAACTTGCGGGTCATGACGGCATCGTCTAGACTGAGGACGGCCTCCTCTCTGCTCTATGATGGCCCGTGTGAGACTGTCCAGAACCCCAGAAGCTCCCGTCCCCGGCTCTCCTCTGACGATCTCTCACGTGGGTTTCAGAGACCTGTAGTGACTGGACAGCTCATCCCTCACGAGGCAAAGTGACACAAGGGTCTCCTGGCCCCGAGGGCAGCTCATCCCTCACGGGGACCATGAAAACAGAACGCCCAAAGCCTCCCAAACTGAACCCCCAACACTAGAAATATGTTCCTGTGCCTTCGACAAAGACTGAGTTAGCCCAGATATTTGAAGATGAAACAGTCTTTGAAGAAGCAATGTTTAGACCCCAGGACTCCTACGCATCAGGATCCACCATTCCTGCGTTGTTCAACGTCACTTTTCAACACAAATTGCCCGTGGCGTTCTCACGCACTTTACTGGGAAGGACAGGCGCCCCGACGGGTGTCCAGGGACTAAAATGATTTGCATTTTCCTGGATCTGTCTCCTGGGGGGAGGGAAGCAGAAGCTACAATGAGCGATTGGGATTTCCTCAAAATAAAAAGCTTCTGCGCCGTGAAGGAAACAGTCAATAAAACTAAAGGCAACTTGCAGAATGGGAGACGACATTCGCAAATGACGTGTCCAATAAGGGGTTAGTTCCCAAATGTACAAAGAACTTGTACAACTTACACCCAAACCCCCAAATAATCCAGTTGAAAATGGGCAGAAGACAAGAACAGACATTTCTCGAAAAAAGACAAGCGGCCGACACACGAGCAGGTGCTCCACATTGTTGATCATCAGGGAAATGAAATGAAATCAAACCACGGAGAGCTCCCCCCTCGCACTGTCAGAGCCGCTAAAATCACCCAGACAGGAAACAGCAGGTGTTGGCGAGCACGCGGAGAACGGGGAGCCCTTGCGCACTGCCGGTGGGAACGGAGGCTGGTGCGGCCACTCTGGGGAGCAGCACGGAGGGTCCTCAGGAAGTTAAGCAGAGCTGCCCTACGGCCCAGCAATCGCACTCCTGGGTGTTCACCCCCCAAAATACAGAAGCACTAATTTGACGGGATATGTGCACCTGATGTTCGTAGTAACAATGTCCATGATAGCCAGACTCTGGGAGCTGCCCAAGTGTCCACAGACGTGTGTGTGTGTGTGTGTGTGTGTGTCTGGGCGCGTGCACGGCAGAACAGTACTCTGACACAAATGGAATCTTGCCGTTTGCAGCGACATGGATGCAGCTCGAGGGGATTCCGCGGAGTGAAATCCGTCGGTCAGAGAAAGACAAATACTGTGCGATCTCACTCATGTGGGGAAGCCGGACACAAGATAAATGAGCAAAGGAAAGAGAGAAACCCAGAAGCAGACTCGAAACCACACAGAGCGCATGGATGGGGACCAGAGCCAGGGCCGGGTTCCGGGGGCGGGGAGCAGGGGTGGGGACGCGGGTGCGCGGACACCGATGGGCGGACTTGCTGGTCTCATCTGCACGCCGCAGCTGCCGCAGCTGTCCTGGAGCTTAGAGATGCGACTGGCCGTGCGCCACGGAAGCAGCAGGTCCACGGCTGCCAGGTGGCTTCCACGGAGAAGCTGGCATGTAGGCCCTCCCCCTCCTTCCTCGTCCTAGTTCGTGTGTCCCGGTTCTAGACACATCGATCTGAGAAAAATCCGGATGCCTTGATTGTAGTTTTGCCCCTGCGTCACCTGTGCTGACACAGGAGGAATGATCTAAGAAGAAGTTCAAGTATCAGACGCCCTGGTCTTCAGAGAAGGATCTAGGAGCGATCAGCTGTGCTGGCACCGCTGTGGTAGCGTGCCGCAGAGGTGGCGGTTACCACCCGAGTTAACGGTCCTGCGTCTGCCATGTTCCCTTAGACGACGGCCATCAGCTGCTGTCTGGGAAGGCCGCGAGGAAGCTTCCGGGGGAAGCCTCTGGATTAACGCTCGTGCTGTGGACACCCGTGCGGGGTCAGAGCCGGGCCAGAGGAGCCCGTGCTCTCCTGGTGGAAACCTGACTCAGCTTGGCTGTGCCCGCCGTGGGGCCTCGCCAGAGCGCCTCTGGATAAGCTCCTCGCTGGCTTCGGTGTGTCCGGACCCAGCCTCCTGGCTCCGGCTAACTCTCCTGGATGGGTTCTCACTCAGCTCCAATGCCATCCCGTAAACTTGTGGCACAGAACGTGTGCGACGGGAAGCGGGTAGAAGTAAAACTCACCTCACGAAAGCTGGTTCCATTTCATCCAAAGTGAGAATAAAAAGAACGTGCAGGTGCCTGTAGATTTCAAAGTCCCGTTCACTTGGCGCTTCCGCTGACACGGGTACAGATATTAGAGTCACTTTAGAACGACGTTGTTCGCTGCAGGGTTATTGTAAGACAACTGAGTGAGGCGCCCCGGGGCTCCGTCGGTGGAGCGTCCGACTCCTGAGTCAGCCAGGCCTGGGTCTCAGGGTCCTAGATCCATGGGGTTTTGATTTTCAAAACTTAGCGAACACATTAATACTTTTCTTTTGATCTGAGGCAATTGGAGATTTCTTTTCATCCAAATTGCTGGCATTGAATAAAAAAGTCAAAGAAGAAAAAAAAGGAAGAAGAACCATAAAATGCCGGGAGGCATGGGAACTGCTGTGAGATTTCTGGAATCAAAGTGATCACGGATCTGTGACAGAACAGCCGCCCCTGGGATTGCCAGGACCCAGGAAAGCATCGTCATCACAGAAGGCTCCGGATGCCGCCAGACAAGCCTCCACCTCAGGGTGTGTTTCGGTCACTGTACGTCAGTGGTCAGGCTGCTGCTACTTTCCTAAACGGAACAGGTATTTCCACTGAAGAAGTCTATGTAGGATACACGTGTGTGTGTGTGTGTGTGTGTGCGCGCGTGAGTATCTCTGTGTGCATCTGTGCATGTATACATGTGTGCATGTGTGCACTGGTGTGTTCGTGTACACATGTGTGCACATGTGTGTGTCTGCACATGTGTCCCTCCTGTGTGCGCATGTGTGCCTGGTCACCTCACACACACATCTCCACAAACATGTGTGCACACGTACATGTGGCTGTGCATGTGTGCATATCTGTGTGCATGTGTGCATGGTCACATCACACAATATATTTTTGCCTACATGTATTCACACGTGCACGTGGCTGTATGCATGTGTGTATCAGTGTGCGCGTGTGCATTTAGGTGCATGCACACATGGGTTTCTGTGTAGGTGTGTCTTACACACACGTGCACCATGCATGTACACAATGCACGTGTCTGTGTCTGTGTGCACATGTGTCAGCGTGTGCCCACATGTAGCTGGGTGCACATGTATGTGTCTGCGTGTGCCCATGGCCGTGTGTCTGTGTGTGCATGTCTGTGTGTATGTGACTCTCTTTTGTCCCGTCTACAGGCTGGGTCCTGGCCGGTGCCACCCGCCCTGTGTAAGCCGCACTTCTTTTTCACTGTGTCTGTGCTCGTCTCACAGAAACCTACACAAATCACGTTTTTACTCCCTTCCAGTGTTCTAGTAGGTCTGATGTTAGAAATGTCCTTCCTCATGGACTAAAGTCGACGGGACGACAGGTAGCGTCATCGCCTTCCCATTCAAGCCGTGGTCAGAAACGCACCAGCGCTTTCTGGAACGTCGCGTGAACCGTGTCTTCCCCGTGCTTCAGCAACGCCTGCATTCTCCGCGTGCTCGTGCGCCCGCAGCACTGGGGGCCTGTCGGCACCGCCTCGCGCCGTGTGTCCTGGGACGCTGCACTCAGACCCGATGGAGGGGCTTGGTGACAGTTTGCGGGGGTCCGTTTCGATGCCTGGACGCTCGTGGTTATGTCCCCGCACCGATGGTTGTGGTTGGTTGTTTCCTGCATGGATGTTGCGAGAGTTCGCAGGGTGTCTAATGGGCCGCCCCGGTTATGGACTGAAGCTTTCCCTGTTACGATTTGTTCCTGTCTCTCTGCACTTAAACTGATCATAGTCATTTAGAAGGGAAACTCGGTTCCTTTCCTCAGGCGCTCGGCCTTGCTGTCCTTGTGGCCTGGCGGCGGAGGGTGGAGGGGCCCCCCGCCCGTTCCTCTGGCTTTTATCACAGCACAACCCCCTGTATTAGGGAGGGAGAAATTTAGAGAAATTTAGGCAAAGAGCTTTGCAGCACAGAGTCCTTGCTTTTTCTCAGAGTCTGGCGTTCAAAATTACGGGTGGATAAAATATTACAACCTTTGAAACCGTGTCCGCCTTCGCTGGGTGCCAGGACAAATAAAAGCACGTCACTCACAGGACCAGCGCTTCTGCGGCCACCGCCCCGGGACAGCCTCCTTTGTCTGGCAGCCGCTCGCGGCTCGTCTGGCCCCCCACTCTGAGGCCAGCCCTGTCTGCGCTGGGCCCGCGCTGGGCCGCGAGCACGCAGCGGTGGGGCCCGTCTGCACCCCGGCACACGGCACCGACTCCGAGTCAGGACCCTGTGGTGGCCGCTCCCGCCCGAGTCACCACCCAGGAAAACACCCCGTCTCGCCTCTCACCTCGCTGTGCTTGGTACGAGGATTTCAGTAACGAGGGACATCTGCCTTAGCCGAGCGGGCACACGTCAGCCGTGTAAGGGTTTAAAGTGATGTTGAGGACACGGGGGAGGGTCCACGCCCAGGATCACTAAGCGGCACAGCACCTAGGGCGAGCTCTTGCCAAAAGGGTCGATCTGGCGTGGAGTGTTCTGACCGCAATGTACCAATCACGAACTAAGGAGAAGGGAAGGGAGATGTTCTCATTCCGGTACCATCCCTGTTGTTCTCGTGAATTCCAGTGGAATTGCTCTGGTGGCCGCTGACCCCTCTCCGGGGTAAAGACCCTGATTCAGAATATCCAGAGTCAGGGGCACAAGCAGGTGGTGTGGGCAAACGGAGCCTGCATTTCCGAAGGACAGCTGACACAGGCCCCACAGTTCTGTGCCGCAGGATGCCTCCGGCGACCTCCTAGCCAGCGGCATGCTGGACCAACACGGGGAATTCAATCTCCCGTGAGAGGTGCGAGTCGCCCGCCCCGGTCTGAGCCGATCCGCAGTTAAGTGCAGAGTCTTCTAGGGAAGGCGTCCAAGCCAGGAACAAGGTCTGTGAGTTGCCTGGAAAATGTATGCTCTTTTCCCATGTCCCACAATAGCCCAAATATTAGACATGATTTGTAATTCTGTCTGTGCCCTGGTGAGAGCTTGCAAGCTGGAAGTCATATCGCTTTTCGTTTTAGACAGTCAAACCACAGGTTATACTTAAAAAACGAGGACAGCCGTCCAGCAAAGCAATGATTTGTCCTCAGCTAAAACACAGACTGCACTAAAACCACATGTTGCTGAGCCCGGGCTGGCCAGGCCGGACTGTAGATGGACGTGAGCGCGGAGCCTGGATGAAAGGCTGTTTTCTGCAGCGTGTGTGCCCGTAACTCACGGTACAGCCTGCAGCCCACGTCCCCCTGAAGACCAGGACGGGTGTGTGGAGTGGCAGAGTCTATATTCAGCCCCTGGACGCCGCGGGAGCTGTGGCTACAACCGGAGCCCTGCAGCGGCTGCCCAGAGGGCAGGCACGCTGTCCGAGCCAGCAGTCTCCGGTACCAGGCAATCAAAAGTCACCATCTAAAGATCTTGGCCAGTGGACACGTTTGAAGAAGTAGATCTTGGAGTCCAGACGGCCTTTAAGATCTAGACAACTTGTTATTTAAATCTGGAAACACTTGAGAAAAATGGGGAAAGCCATTCTTCTTGAGTCTGAAAACTCAGACGAGCGTCATCATACGGCGGCCTGAGGAGCAGCAACGTGAGCTGGCGCGGGTGTCCTGGTGCGGGTGTCCTGGGGCTCGTGGACGACACACGGGGGTGTGCTGCTGCCCCTGCCCTACTGGGGGCTCTGGGGGTCCACGCCTCTGCACCCGTCACAGACGTCCGGCACGAGCAGCGGGAGCTCCGGTCCCTCCTGGTCCCGGAGGTCATGTGCGGGCCGTGGCAGGCTGTGGGGACAGCGGGGGGACTCACTCCCGAGCCAGCGTGCCCTTGCAATGCACGCATCTCCGTGTTTGGTTTGAGGGTCTGTCTCCAAACTCCTGGTGTCCGCACAGAGATGATACACGCCAGTGTGTTCAGACTCTTCCTTTTTTGTGAGCTTCTTGGGTCCCGGAAGGTGGTTCCCTGAGGAGCTGGAGGAACGTAGAAACTTTCATTGAAATATGTTATGGTCATGTTAGTACAAATGCCTGAAAATATGGGACGCAGTGGAGGGAGTCACTAAAGATGTGTGACTTTTTATCTGACTTATTGTCAGACTTTCCATGCGTCGTTGGGGGTGGGGAAGGGCCTCAGTATGGCTTGGAGACCTTGGGACAGCATGACGGACACAAGGACCGCTGTGGTTTCCTGGCCAAGGTGGTCTCCAGACCTCGCGGTGGAGGGCCAGGGCCTTGGGTCTGATCTTAGAGGGGCTTCTGGACCTGGCCGTGGAGTGTGTCCTGGAGCTGGTGAGCTCACAGCCCCGCTGGGACCCACAGACGGCCGTCTGCCGCTGGCCCCACGGGGGGACGTCTTCACCTTCGAGGAAGCAAACTCCTTGCAGCCGGAGAAGCAGAGGGGCCGTCTCTGAGCCTCAGGTCTGCTCGCTGAGTGCGGAGAGCACCCCACTTCCCACCACACAGGCCTGGGTCCTTCCATGGGGGACCCTCCGCCCGCCTCCACCCACGGCGGGAGACTCCGCGCCTGCCCCTCCGGGGTGTGTAAGGGACGCCTGTGCTCTGCTCCTTCCGCAGACGTGTCCAGGTGCGTGGCCGAGAGGAAGTACACCCAGGAGCAGGCCCGCAAGGAGCTGCAGCAGGTGTTCATCCCGGAGTGTGACGAGGACGGCGCCTACAGCCAGGTGACCTGCTCTCCGCAGCGTCTGCAGCCGGCGGGCGGCGGGCCGTGAGAGGAGGGCGGGGGCTCCCGTGGCAGAGGTCGCTGCCCCGGTCGGGAGTGAGTGAAGGACAGGGCTGACTTCCACGGCCAGTTGTGCGAGTGAAGTCACTCACGCCTTTCCAGGGGGCAGGGGTCTCTGTTGGGGCCTTGCTGTCCATCTGGGTCACTCTGTCCTGCCCCCCAGCCCCCTTGAGGGGCATCGGCGCCTGGGCACCAAGCTCTTCGCTGAGGATCTAGTCCCAGAAGGATCCTGAGTTCTGAGAGTAGAGAGTAGACCCCCCCCCCGGAAGGATGCTGGGGAGACCTCGGGGGGCAGGGCCGGGGAGACCCCAGGGTGGGAGAGAGGCAGGGGTGACAGGGAGACCCTGGGGTGGGCAAGAGGGAGGCTGAGGAGATGGGGGAGGGGTAGTGCGCGGGATGCCCCGGAGACCCTGGGGAGCCAGGGGGACGCTGGCGAGACCTGGGGTCAGAGAGTGGGGGCAGGAGAGATGCTCGGGAGACCCCGGGGTGGGGGCAGAGCAGGAGCGGTGCCACGGACCGAGGTGGGGAGGGCGCTGTCCCTTCCCCTGGCGTCCACCGCGGTGCCGCGGGGAGAGGCTGAGCGTGTCCCTGGACACCCCGGGGCCCAGCTCCCCGTGGAGACAGGAGCGGCGGCTGCAGCTCAGGCGGGCAGGCGTCCTGGACGTGGCCGCGCCGCTGCGGGGTTGCGGGATGCGGTTCTGCCCTGCCCTTCGCCGGGTGTGCGGACGTGGTGACAGGAGATGCGCGCGGCCAGAGCTGACCGCTGTCCCGTCCGCCCGCAGGTGCAGTGTCACAGCTACACCGGATACTGCTGGTGCGTCACGCCCAACGGGAGGCCTGTCAGCGGCACGGCCGTGGCCCACAAGACGCCCAGGTGCCCGGGTAGGTCTGCGAGCGCACCCCGCGCCGGCCACTGACCACCGCCGAGTTCTTTGGGTGTGGCCAGATCTGCGCGTGGTTCCCAGGGGACCCCGTGGGGTGGTTGTGGGAGTCACGGGTCAGCGACGAAGCCGCCAACAGGGAGAGCTGTTCAAGACGGCTCTGCCGCGGGCGTCTGCTCTGGCTCCGGTAGGTTCTTTGATTCAGGATGCGGGGTTCTTCAGGAACGGCCACAGGGACTGTAGTCAGCAGTGGAAACTGCCACATGTTTCTTTTGGGGAAAAAAGAAAAATGTTCTGGTTTTATATGTAGATGTTTGCAAAGAAAAAGGGGCTCATTCTTTATTAAGTCAAAGGCTTAATACGGCCAGGAGTGTAACCTACGAGATAATCCATTTTTCTTTAGTATTTTACCAAAAATGGTATAAATGGGCCTGGTCGTTTTCACTGGAGAGAGTGTGACAGCGTGAGTTGTGATTGATCGGCCTGGGGGAGCGATCTGACCGTCTCTGAAGGGACTCGTGATCTCTGCATCCGGTTCCCAGATCGGACTTGAGTCCACGGTCGAAGCAGCCGTAGTGAAAACGAAGCACTACGCGTGTTCCCGAGTTTTCACATAAAACATCGAAGTGTTTGCCTTTAGGATGTACTTTTAGACTCACTTTTTTTTTTAAAGATTTTATTTATTTATTTGACAGACAGAGATCACAAGTAGGCAGAGAGGCAGAGAGAGAGGAGGAAGCAGGCTCCCCGCGGAGCAGAGAGCCCGATGCGGGACTCAATCCCAGGACCCTGAGATCATGACCTGAGCTGAAGGCAGCAGCTTAACCCACTGAGCCACCCAGGTGCCCTAGACTCACTTTTTAAAAGTGAGACATCTTATAATGAGGAATTCTGTTCATGATTCAGATGTTTACACGGGGAGCCAGGGCGCAGGCCAGAACTCACGACGGCTGCAGGATGACGACGTCTGTAGTTAACAGGAACATGAACCTCGTATTTCCAGTCACTGGTCAGCACTTAAAAGCCACGGGTGTGCATCATGTGGAATTAAAAAAGATTTATTTTTTAAAACTCCCTGGTTGTCCAAGAGCTAAAAATTGCTGACAAATATTCTTCGTGAGCTAACGCTTGCCCCTAATAATCCCTCTACGACCTCACGGAGCAAAGGAAAGGAAGCGCGACACGACCGCCACCGCGTGCCACCCTCCGCGCCTCTCCTTCTGGGCGACGCCGTCGCACAGGTTTCTTTCCAGGCGTGCGACTCCATGAGGCACCGAGCTTATTTTGTGAAGGAGAAAACTGGGGGGATGTCCAATTCTGTGACTTTGGTGATACTGTTAGAAATTAGCTTGTGTCTGAAAGGTCTGTATTGGGAAGCCATGTGTACAAACTCGGCCGAACCTCTCACATTCGGTTCTGGAATCAAGCCGCTACAGGACCCGCTAACACATCCTTTTCCCGACCAGGTACCAGCAGTCATGATCAGACTATATAGAGATGCTGTGTTTTCGTGGTGGCTGTGTGGATTTTTTTGGCCCATGTGTTGGGTTTGGGGAAACAGTGTGCTCGAGAGTCCGGCGTTTCTCGCGTGGGGCCTGCGCCCGGCTCGGTGGGTCGGTCGGGCTAGCGGCGACGGCGGGGCGCGCGGCTCTCAGACTCCCTGTCTCCGCGTGAGCGTCTATTCTCACTGCTGGGCCGGGGCGGGGCTTGCGTGGGCTGCGTCCCCTCACACCCGCGGACCCTGCGGCGCCCTCTGTAACTTCCGAGGCGCCCTGGGAGACGTCTGCCGACCCCACGCTGTGTCGTGCTTTTGTTCTGCAGGAGTGCGGGTGTGGGAAAGCAGGTGTCCGTGCTTGGAAACTGCAGGGTTTGGGGAATTGCGGTGAGAGTCTGAGGCCAGGTAGGGGTTCGGGACGGTCGTGCTCACACCCACACACGTGACGTGTGCGGAGACTCACAATGTTCGGTCACACGCGCACACGCGGTGCCACACACACGACACAGACACGTGTATGATCTCCTTGTGACAGACGTGGGCATAAGGCACTGTGACTTCTCCCCAGATGCTGACAGAGCCTCACGGGTAATGCAGCAAAGCGGGGGGTAGGACGTCCCTGCTGGGGTCCTTGTGTGGGCACCACTGCAGGGGAGCGCAGTTTCCATCTGCGACCAGCCAGGGACCCGTTCTCCGGGGACATCGTCCTCTCCTTCCTGGTAGACGGGCGCGCGCCTCTACTGCTGGTGCCCAGGATCCACTCGCTGTGAACCGTGGCCATGGTTTCACCCAGTTTATTAAAATCGCGTCAGGCTCCCTGTTCAACAGCTGTCTTTCGTCCTGGAGTTCACACCAGCTTTACCCGATAAACACCCGCCATGAAATTGTGACAAGAGAGTTAAACTGTAGCCATCAACGGAAGCCGTCATTCAGGACGGGCACCTGTGTCTATGGCGAACCTGTGCCAGTGCACGGTGAGGAAGGCTTGGGGAGGGAGCAGACGTGCTCATGTTACTGAGGTGTCAGAACAGGGAGAGGACCTCCTGCCCCCAAGTCCTCCACCAGCTCGCTTCTCCCAGAAGACCCTTTAAAAAGGGGAACAGTCCTTCATTCCATAATTATATAATCTTAAGCCATTAATGCAAAAGACCAAAATTCCTATTAATTGATAAGGAGAATGAGATGAGACACTTGAGCAGAAAAATGGTCAAAAGTCCTGAAGAGACACAGCGTTTTATAAAGGAGGAAACCCTGATGACCCGCGAACATAGGAGGAAGTGTGTAGGCTCACTAGTACCAGAGAAATGCCAATTAACATTGCCATGAGAGTCCCCTCCACACCCCTGCCCCCTCCCAATTAACAGCAAAGAAAAAGGGATCTGTGATGTGTTGATAGGGACATGGGTGCACCGACCCTCCCCCACTGCACCAGCAGAACCCGCTGGCCTCCAACATGGGGTAATGGGGTGTGGTGTGGCTCCAGGGACGCTCACTCTGGTTTGCAGCCAGAGACACGCGCAGAGCATCCAGACCCCCGTTTGTGGCAACAACCAGATCTGGGGAACAGATGGACGGCCACAGTGTCCAACTGGATGGACCATGTGTTTGGGTCAGCTTGCTCGGTCCCACGGTGCCAATGTGGTCCTAAGTGGAAGTGCCACAGAACACATGAGTCCACTTAAAATTCAAAACACAAATCAAACTCAACTCCTGCACTTAGAGAAACATCCCCAGGCAGAAAGCCACAAAGGCATGAGGAAGGGCTTGTGGTAGGATCAGATGGCCGTTCCAGGGGCAGAGGATTTTGACCGGAGAGGGGGGACGTGTTGACTCTGCGTGCCCGGGAAGTGCTTCTCTGGATCTTCGACGACAGATTGTCAGGCTGTGCAGGCATGTCGGTGGCAGGAGGGCAGAAGTCCACAGCTTTAAAGAGAAAAAGTGAAAACTGCAGAGGTCATTGGAAGAAATAGCACAGGGACTTGAACCCTCAACCTCAGGGTTTGGGTGGGTGGGGGGGGAACTGAGGCCACACCGGGGCTGGAGGGAGGGATGAGTGAGAGACGCAGAAGGGACGGGTTGCGGATGCCCGGCTGCCGTCCTCGACGGTCTGCAGAAGCGGAGGCGGCGGCTCGGTGGCCGTGTCCGTGCAGCGGCTGCTGCTGGTGTCTGAGGGGACCCACCAGGCGTCGGGCATCACGGCTGCCCGGACGGAAGTGGTATTACCTTCTAGTTCCTTCTAGTTTACAGGTGGGGACTCCACCCAAGGCCTCTTTGCTTGGGACAGAGCTACGACTTAAAACTCTTAGCTTTTGTCTCCATAGCCCACATTTTCAGCCAAATCCAAAAATGCAAATTCACGAGCCATGAACTTACTTGGAAAATGCGTAACTCCAGGCGTGAGACCTGGAGACGAGTAGGTGGAGGTTTTGTCCAGGCCCCGGCAAGGCACTTGGAGGACAGGTGCTGCGCCTGCCCCCACTCTGCCCATCGGCTCCCCACTGCTTCTGGAAACCCGCCACGGGCTTTATCCGCATGAACCCAGGACGGGCCCCCAGGGTCAGCGCTCTGCTCCGATTTCCATAGCTAGTGAGTCTCGCGCCGTGTCCTTCCAGCCGCGGCCACGGACTCAGTGGTGCTCAAGTGAGGAGAGGCAGAGGCTTCGGTGGAGCGGCGGGTTTGGGGTGGCAGATCCTGGCCCACGACACCCCGTGGACACGCGCTTCCTGACGACTGAACCACTGAGCGTGGCGACCCCCTAACGAGTCCTAAGATGCTGCGTTAGTCGACCAGAGTGTACGTGACACGTTCGCCTGGAAAGTCACGGAGGGCATCCAACGTGACCCGCCCCCCCTAAGGAATCCACTCGTCGTGCGCTGCTGATTCGTTTGTGGCTGAGCCCCTGCCAGGCAAGGCGTGCACGGTCTGTTCAGGGCACTGCAGACACGTGTGTCCCGGGGGGCGAGGTCGGCTTGCTGCGTGAGGGTGGACAGGCGACCACCGTTCTGGGGGGGACGCGCTGCCGCACGGGGCACGGGGGTCTGGTACTTGTTCTCAGCCGGGGCTCCTCGCTTCCCCGCTGCCTGCGGGTCCTGAGGCCGGTGCAGAAGGTGAGCGCGAGGCTGGTGGGAGCTCCCAGCCTTCCAGGGGAGAGCGTGCGGGGGTCAGGCCGCACATCGCCTTGAGAAGCATTCAGGTCCGAAATGCTGCTGTTTGAGCCGCCGCCAGCTGCGTCCCAGACTTTGCCCTGCCGCGTTTCTTGCTCATGGTTTGGAGATTTCTTTGCTTATCAAGCCCTGTGGATTTAATCCCTGGGTCAGGAGATGGCTTTACGCTCAGGGTCTTCTGCATGGGGGATGCTCAGGGGATGAAGGAAATGACAGGAACGCCCCGAGCCATTCCCGCACCCCCTGTGCTGCTGGGGACCCCGAGCCGGTCCCGCACCCCCTGTGCTGCTGGGGCCTGAGCCATTCCCGCACCCCCTGTGCTGCTGGGGCCTGAGCCGGTCCCGCACCCCCTGTGCTGCTGGGGGGCCGGGTCGACATGCCTCCATCTGGACGTCGCTGATTCATATTTATTCTGCAAGAACTTTTTCTTCTTTTCTTCTTCTGAAGACTTGAAGACTGACGTTACCGGAGGCAGAGTAGAACTCAGAAACAAAGGACTCTTCTCCAAGGGAGGGTTTTTGTAGCTTGTGCCTCCGCTATTACTTGGGAATCGCTCCAGGCTCTCCCCTCCCTTCTGCAACTGTGCACCGTGGCCAAGAGCTTATTCCTGGCACAGGTACAAAGCAGCGTGAGACACGTGAGCTGAACCTGCCCGCAAGAACTCTCCGTGTCACGACATCCCCGGAACCTTTGTGTGTGGCTCAGCTGGGAGTTTGTGTCCGACGTCCGCTGTAGGTCTGGGGCCACAGAGCAGGAGAGGGGAGACATCCGCATCCGTGGCTGAGGCCTGCCTGGGAGCGCCCATCCCCCCCCCCAAACCAGAGTCGGCGGTGGGGAGAGTTGTCCCGAGCAGGCTGGGGGTCCTGTCCAACCCGACATCCCCACTCCCCGAGTCCCCGTGCCTTCGTGGGGCAGGACAGAAAGCCGGCTCTCGGCCCCACGCATTTCCCGGCCCGTTCTATCATGCCCGGTGTCATCTCTCGTTGGGGTCAGTTATTGGAGGCATCGCTTGTCTGCCGAGAGGGATGAGCACATCAGTGGCCCTTTCCTGATCACTCATCTGAGTGATTTCCCTGCTGGGTTTGGGAAGGTCCAGGCATGCAGGAGAGCGGCCTTGGGGTTAGGTCGGAGGCCTCTCAGTACACTGCCCGTATGTGTCCTGCACCTCCCCAGTGCCTGTAGCTTTGGCCTCCCCCTGACGGGGGCACTTCACATTTCTATGAAAATCCTAATCATTTCTGAAAATGTTCCCTTGGAAAAGAGAAGCTAACTTTTTTTTTCATTTTTCACTCATGAATTTCCCTGGTGCTCAGTGACCAACCTGCACAGCTGAGGAATCTGAAAGAAACTTCTGGAACAACTGGATTTCCAAATCCTGACGTCAACAGCACAGCCGCATCTGGCTTCTCGAGTCTCTGGAGTATTTCTTTGTACAAATGCTTGAAATGCAAATTCAGGGTTGCTTTGTGTGAAGCAGAAAGGTTACTGATCAGAAGGAGCCCCCCTTTTCTCTCAAAATGGCTTTTTTTTCACCTTAATAATTCTCTTCCTGAAAAGTGAGAGTAAAGGAAGGCATTCCGGCGCATACAGGCAAGGGAGCAAGAACAGGAAGCTTTAGGTCTGAGGACAGAGCCTGTGGGTCGTTGGGGCGAGACCCAGAGTGGGGTTCCTGTGGCTGCCGGGAGGCAGTGCAGACGTCACTCACTGCGATGGGCTCTGGAGAGAAATGCAAGTCACCCGGCACCGCTGTGACCGTCAGCGAGGTATCCGGGAAACTCATTTCACAACCCTGATGAGACGAAACAGTGATCTGATCGAGCCAATACAGCGCTTGTTAAACTTCTGATACACTTTCCAGACTGTGGAACTGTTTTTAGAGGGAGACAGAGAGAGGCCGCGCGTGCACACACACACACACACACACACACACGCATACGCATACGCACACACGAGTGCGCACACACGCACACACGCACACGAGAGTCGGCGGGGCAGAAAGGCAGAGGGAGATGCCCAGAGCAGGGCCTGACACAGGGCTCCATTTCACAGCCCTGAGATCATGACCTGAGCTGAATCAAGAGTCAGACACTCCACCAGCGGAGCCCTCTAGGCGCCCCTCCCAGCGATTCCTGTAAAGCCAGGATTTGTCAGACACTCAAGAGAAATCTGTGGCCGTTAAGGTCATGACTGCTCAGCTAGTGTGAGGTGTTACTTGCTGCTGTCAGCGTCTGTGTGTGATGGGTGTATGATATGTAGCCTTATGTACAGGGAAGATTGGGGGTTCGCCAGAGCTGCTCCTGCACCATCTACTGATACCCTGGAAGCATCACAGTCCTGGAAGCAAGACCAGTCCTCTGGTCTTGAACCAGAGGAGCCACTTCCCTGAGGGCCAGCTGCTGTGTCACCCTAGGGAAACCAATGGGGCCAGCTGGACACGGGCACGAGTCTCAGGGAGTGAAAGAATAGAGCCACATCATTCCTGGTTCGGATCCCGTGGGGGAGGGCAGGGGCCCACCATGTTGGACACAGTCATGGAATGATTCACGGAAGGTCATGATGTTCTCTGGACTGGGCGTTTCTAAGCTTTGACACTGGTATTCACGGGGTTGGGTGTCGTGAGGCCCCCAGGAGGTCACCAGGCAGGAGCTGGGCTGTAGTGATTGGTTAAAAATTGGATGCAGGTGGGCACCTGGGTGGCTCAGTGGGGTAAAGCCTCTGCCTTCGGCTCACGTCATGATCTCAGGGTCCTGGGATCGAGCCCCACATCAGGCTCTCTGCTCGGTGGGGAGCCTGCTTCCTTCCTCTCTCTCTGTCTGCCTCTCTGCCTACTTGTGATCTCTGTCTGTCAAATAAATAATAAATAAAATCTTTAAAAAAAAATCAGGTGCCGGCAATGCCATTGTGCACATTGGCTCAAGCACGTGACTGTGTCCGGAGCCCTTTGTAGGGCTGGCCCTGGACCAAAGAGCGTTATGGGGTTGGCTGGTTTCCAAGCGCTTGGACGTCGGCTTTGGTTTCCATCCCGGGCTTGACACCCACGCGTCTCATTCTCTGTCTCTCTGCCCTGGCTCTCTACCGCTGGGCCTGTTGGCTGCCGAGGGGTCAGCAGGCCTGAGATCAGGGGCCTGTTGGAGCTGGCTGAGGTGCTGTCCACCTCCACGGGTCACTCTCAGGCTCCCTGACTCTGAGGCAGGGTCTGCCCCACACCAGACTCTGCAGGGGCCAGGCTGCTCAGACAGTCCCCACATGGGGAGCTGTGTCCTCGCAAGCAGAGGTTTGCACACAACAAGGGGACAAGCGGGTGCCCAGCACGCACGCGTGCCCCAGGGTGCTGCTGGCCTTGCTCCCGACTCACACTGCTCTCCCCCAGGGGTGTCTGTTGGCCCCTCCATCCGCCTCTGGGGCCTGCCTGTCTGCTCAGCTCCCCAAGGGCAAACAGTGCAGACAGGGATCCTGGCCCTGCCACTTACTGGCTAAGTGACCTGGGCCAGTTAGGCACCTGCCCAGATCTCAGTCTTCCCGTCCGTGTAGTGGCCATAATGCTGGTACCTACTTCATGGGGTTGTTGTCGGCGTTAAATGACATGATGGATGGGGAGGACTGAGGACAGCGACCGGCACCGTCGGAACCGCGCAGAGTATGCAGGACGGTGGCCTGCACCGTCGGAACCGCGCAGAGTGTGCTCACAGCTGCCGGGCCCGTTGCTTCAGTGAGTTCCAGCTCAAGCTCATCTCCCCAAAGCACATGAAACTCTTCAGCGCTGTCTCTCTTGCATCATGTGTTGGCCACACGCAGTGAGCATGTGTTGAAGGAACCCACGAGCGTGATCACGGAGAGATGCCGACGTCCCCCAGGCTCGTAGGTGCCCTGCCTGCCTGCTTGCTCTGAGTGCGGACGGTGTTGCTGTCTGTCGGGTGTGGACCTTGTCACCACCTCTGCCTGTGAAACACTCCTACGTGCAGACAGAGGCCATGGCGGACTGTGCCACAGACCTCGGGGCACCTGATTGTTTCAGCTGAACGATCATGGTGAGCCTCGCGTCACCGGGCTCTCTGCCGTCCTCCTCATCAGCCTGCAGATGCTCCTGACACGGCCCATTTTGCAGATGAGGGAAGGGAGTTTGGAGCAGGTGCAGCTGCCTGCTGAGGGTCACAGAGCTGTGGGTGGTGAGTTCATGCTCTGGTCCTGGTTCTGCGACCCCCTGCACCGTGTGGCCATGAGCTGTTTGCGGGATCGTTCACGGCACCACAGGCTGTTCTGAGCACAGAATGAGGGGCAGACATCACCAGCCAGTGCCTGAGGAAAGCCCGCTGGTTTGTCCTATGGTGGGAGGAGGGGCCTGGAAGGGACAGGGAGATGGCTTTCAGAGAACACAAGGCCCACTGGGTTACTCAGAGCCACGGCAAAGAGACGCGTGTCCAGAAAATTCAGGAGGAATGGAGCCCACCCACTCTTCTTTCTGTTCCTTTTTTCTCCAACCCCCGATCCTGTCTCTTTTTTTCTGAAACAAAGCCATGTGATGCTGTAAGTCTCTACTTGAACGTGCGATTTCCAGAAAGACATAAATCATGGTGGCTTGTTGAACTGGGCCCTGATGGAGCTGGCCATTTGGCCTGCTGGATCTGTGCTCCCCGGCCTGGGCCTCATGAACCCTCTCCCTTCTGCCGCGGCTGCGCACACTGGAGACTGTCCTCCATCGTGGTGTCTGAGGCTGGGGAAGGAGCTTGCTGAGACCACGGACTCGCAGCGGAACCTGGCACCCTCCGTTGGATGCCCTTCTGGCAACATAGTGGGATTCCAGACTGTAGCTGGATCTGAACCAGGTGCTCAGAACCACAACTCACATGATCTCCCCCTTAAATCATAGGTGTTCTTCTCTCCACGTTGTATTTTTGTGGTTTCCTCCACTGGTCACGCATACCATAATTGCTAAAAAAGTCATGTCCTTTAAAGTAGCATTTACATGGGATGAGAGTTCACCCGTGGAGGGACTTCAGCTGTGCCCTTTGAGAGATGAATCCGAGGGGCAGTGTTTATGTCTGTGAGCAGGGATCAGGTCTCTAAGGTGCAGCTGGCCAGCCCGCAGCTTACGAAGGTGTTCACTGTCCCTCAGGCCCCCCGTTTTGAAGCCTTTTTCTGCACCTGAGTCCTGCAATCTCACCCATTTCTCTCCCAATTCTCATTCCAATTGCTGAGAATTCTTCAGCACACCTTTATCGCCAGAAAACCGTAAGGAAAGAGTGAGAGCTGATTTCTGGTTGGGGTTCATGGATTCTAGGCAGCATGCAGTTTTGCTGCTGGAGGGGAACGTGCAGCTTTCTTCCACATCCTTGGGGACACCGTTGCTGGGAAGGATGTGAGGTTTGGGGGAGGCTTTTTGTCCAGAGGCAGTTGGAAGACAAAGTAAACAGCACCCCGGGATCTTCTCCAAATTCTGTTGCAAAATACCTGACTCCGGGAGCAGGTTACCAAGGACGCTTGACTCTGCTTTAAAATCACTTCGTACTTTAAGAACAAGATGGAATCATTTGTGTGGCCTGGTTTGAGTAAATACCAAGTCAACTTCGGGGGCTGGTGAGCAAGCTCAGGGGTGGTTGGTCTGGGAGAAAGTGTGCCCGAGGGGGCAGGGAGCCCTTTCCAAGGTCCCCTGGGGCTCAGCCTCTTCACCCCGAATCTGCAGCTTCTGGTCCTCAGCCCCTAGATTACACAATGCTGCCTTAATCCAGTGGAGAGGTTCTTTTGTGAAGAGCATCGGATGACTACATAGGGTATTTACAGTTAGCTCAGAATGCTAAAACCAGAGTAGTCATGTTCAGAAATATTGCTGAAATATTATCATTTCCAGTCCAAAATAGAACACACTCATTGCAGAAACACATGATAACAGTAGAGCTGATGACTAAAGATGGTTAAGCTCTTTAAGAAATCTGGATTTGTGTTGAGGAGATTGGACAGCTATATCTAGAAGAATGAAACTCGACCATTTTCTTACACTGTACACAAAGATAAACTCGAAATGGATAAAAGACCTCAGTGTTAGGCAGGAATGTATCAAAATCCTAGAGGAGAACATAGTAACCTGTTTGACATCGGCCACAGCAACTTCTTTCAAGATATGTCTCCAAAGGCAAAGGAAACAAAAGTGAAAATGAAGTTTTGGGACTTCATCAAAATCAAAAGCTTCTGCACAGCAAAGGAAACAGTCAAGAAAACAAAGAGGCAACCCACGGAATGGGAGAAGATATTTGCAAATGACAGTACAGACAAAGGGCTGATATCCAGGATCTATAAAGAACTCCTCAAACTCAACACTCACAAAACAGACAATCCTATCAAAAAATGGGCAGAAGATATGGACAGACACTTCTCCAATGAAGACATACAAATGGCTATCAGACACATGAAAAAATGTTCATCATCACTAGCCATCAGGGAGATTCAAATTAAAACCACATTGAGATACCACCTTACACCAGTCAGAATGGCCACAATCAACAAGACAGGAAACAACATGTGTTGGAGAGGATGTGGAGAAAGGGGAACCCTCTTACACTGTTGGTGGGAATGCAAGTTGGTGCAGCCTCTTTGGAGAACAGCGTGGAGATTCCTCAAGAAATTAAAAATAGAACTTCCCTATGACCCTGCCATTGCACTCCGGGGTATTTACCCCAAAGATACAGATGTCGTGAACAGAAGGGCCATCTGTACCCCAATGTTCATAGCAGCAATGGCCACGGTCGCCAAACTGTGGAAACAATCAAGATGCCCTTCAACGGACGAATGGATCAGGAAGATGTGGTCCATATACACTATGGAGTATGATGCCTCCATCAGAAAGGACGAATACCCAACTTTTGTAGCAACATGGCGGGACTGGAGGAGATGATGCTGAGTGAAATAAGTCAAGCAGAGAAAGTCAGTTATCACATGGTTTCACTTACTGTGGAGCATAAGGAATAACACGGAGAGGAGGAAGTGAGTTGGGGGAAATCGGAGGGGGAGACAAACCATGAGAGATTATGGACTCTGAGAAACAAACTGAGGGTTTTGGAGGGGCGGGGGTGGGGTGTCGGGTGAGTCTGGTGGTGGCTACCAGGGAGGGCACGAGTTGTCTTGGAGCACTGGGTGTGGAACAATAAGCAATGACTCTTGGAACACTGTAAAAATAAAATAAAAGTAAAAAACAAAAAAAACAATCTGGATTTGTGGAGAGAGGCTCAAAGGAAGAAGTGAGCAGAGCAGGGCCCCAAAAGGTTTAAGAGAAGGCCGCACGCTGGGGCCCCCTTTCTATCCCAGAGAGTTCTTAGCAGAGGTAGAGCCGTGTGTTTTGAAGCCTGGAGGCTGTGGACTGTTCTCCGGGGGCAGGAGCTGCAGCCGGGAGGTGAGCCCCTTGGCTGCCGCCCGAGGGCTGGGCACACCACCGTGCTCGCGTCTGCTGGAGGATGGAACCTTGCAGATGTGCGGCATTTGGCTGCTCTTAGACCTGCCGCAGCAGGAGGAGTAGGTATGTCTCCTTCTGAGCTGGGAGCCGACCCCACAAGAGTGTGGCCAGAGCGGACGTGCTGCTGGAGAAAGGTCTATTGTGTGTGCGTTTTGTTCTTGAGGTAAACCCGCTGACCTTTTGGGAGAGGGTGTGAGAACCCACCGCCTTCGAGTGATTTCCGCCTGTGTTGGAGAGAATGAATGGTTTCCGCAGGGGTGTGTTAACTTCTCTGGGCGGTGAGACTTTCCCCTAGATGAACTGCTGGTACCTTCCCTCCTATATTACTGTTACAACCCAAGACACAGGGTAAGCCTTCTTAAATGTCACCAAGTTACATCTTCAGCATAAATGTTGGTTTGTATCTCAACATCATTTTCAAATTATAAGACAAGTCAGTGGGTTTCATGTTCTGTGTGGTGAGGTGTTTTCGCTAAGGCGTGCACCCCAGCAGGAGACGGTGGTGATTCTTAATGAACCCTGCATGGACGGTTCTGAGCGTAATGAGCAGGTAAACTCCAAATTCATTCAGAACAGAATTTTCTTTTTTCAGTCCTTCGAGCAGTGCAGTAATGGCGGGGGAGCCAGTGCTGGTTGCCGTTTTGAGCTCCTGGGGAAGAGAGAGCCGCACCTCACGGGTGTAGGGCAGACCTCTTGGGTGACAGAAGTGTAGACATGCTCTCGTGAATTACTCCACAGCCTTGGCATTTCCCAGCACTCTTCCGCAAAAAGTTCCTCAGTATTCTTTCGTATAGAATGAAATCCAGCTGGAAGCAGGGTTTTCTTGATCTTTGGTTGCACAACTTTTTTTTAAAAAAAGATTTTATTTATTTATTTGACAGACAAAGATCACAAGTAGTCAGGGAGACAGAGAGAGAGGAAGGGAAGCAGGCTCCCCGCTGGGCAGAGAGCCTGATGCGGGGCTCGATCCCAGAACCCGGAGATCATGACCTGAGCCGAAGGCAGAGGCTGAACCCACGGAGCCACCCAGGTCCCCTGGTTGCATAACTTTTTATTTAAAAAAAAATGTTTCCTTTTTAAATCTAATGTGCTTTGCTGTGTCAACACGGCCAAATGCATGTTAAGGGGATTAGGGCTTTCCCAGTGAGGGAACGGTGATCTGTTTATTGCATACGGGAGCCCATGTCCTCATGTGCGTGGCCAACTAAGGAGTCAGCAGCAGACGTCGGAACTCGTCTTTGGTTTGCTAGTCGAGGGCCTGTGACTGCAGACGACGCTGTCACCTGAGCATACATGATGGCGTGTGTTGTTTGACGAGGAAGCGACAAGCACTGTGAACTGCTCAAAGTGGGACCCAATATTTGCGTAACAACTGTCGATGACCACTTGGGAGCCAAAAATAATTTATTCCTTGTTGTCCCCTTTTAGGTTCCATAAATGAAAAAGTGCCCCAACGGGAAGGCACAGGAAAGACAGGTAACTATCTTAGAATAAATTTCTATGATGATAATATGCAGCAGCTGATTCATTCAGCGCCTTGTTGAGATTGTAATGTGGGCTGTGTGATAAGGAGAGCTGAGCACTTGATTACTTCCTCATTCAACACCCGTGTGTGGGTCCATTTAGAGGGACAGGGACCTGCGGGGCTGGCGTATAACCCACGCTGCCCACGTGAGGGCCTCCTAGGCGTGGCTTTGCTGGGACCCCGGTGCGGGCAGGTGCCACAGGGGTCTGTCCCTGTGGGAGGGCTCTAGTTTGGTGTTGGGTTCCACATGTGGTTGTGGAGTTCGGGCGGTCACTGTGGCCCATCAGAAAGAGGGGTATGCTTTCCACCTGTGACAGTCATGCCCTCGGGGACTGGGGACAACAAGAACTGGGCAGAGCAGCGGGCCGTGTGCTTTTGGAACCCCTCCAGGGCTCCTGGTTCATCTCAACACAGGCCATGGCGCATCCGCCATGACCATCCACGAATCCCAAATATTCTCTGTGCCCTTCACACAGCCGTCGTCCTGTAGACCCAGGGATGTGTTTTTCCTCCTTTATATCAACTTTTAAAGTCAGAAGTTGTTTTCAAGAGAAAATAAAAATGTTTTAGAGCCAAAATTTTAGGCATTTTTTTTTTTTTTTTTTCTGATGTAGGTTATAGTGTATGACCCAGTAATAGAGGAAAGTGGTGTAAAGCCAAGTAGACCTGGGTTTCATTCAAGTCCATTCCCAGAAGCCGGCACTGAGGCTGTGGCGGGCATTGTCCCTGCCCTGGGAAGATGGTGGCGTCCCTAAAGTCCTAAAGATAAGCACAGGGGACAGGCACATCAGCCGTGAGGACGGTGTGCAAGGGGCTCCGTGGGGATGTGCGCGGAGCAGCCCCGTGGAAGGGGGTGGTGGGTGGGCGTGGAGTGTGTGGACGGGGTATGGCATGACGTAGGACAGAACAACCGTATAATTGGGGAAAGTAGCCCATTTTCTAGGGGAAAGACAGCGGCAGCAGAGTTAGAATGCTGCTGGAGCAAGGGTTTACGTCCAGAAAAGAATGTTCAGTGACCAGCATGGACTCGGTTCTGTGCAGCCCCAGGGCGGGCCTGTCGGTATTTTGTAGAGGAAGGAAGGGGCGACATTCATGATTGTCACCTCAGTCCGAGGCTGGGGGCCGCGGGGACGGAAGGAAACTCCTTCCGACGCGGCGGGCCTTGCCGTGCACTGCGGAACCGCTCCAGAGGTCACGCGAACATCCCTAGGGAACGGGTATGTGGGCACAGAAATTAATTTAAGGCCAGAACACATTCCTTCTACTGAAGGCTCTTGATATACAGACATGAACACAAGAGAGAAAATGCCTGACATTAAGCCACGCAGCTGGGTTATGGGTAAAAATGAGGCCTTTGCTAACTCTAGTGGGGAAAACAGAACGCACACGGCTCTCCCAGTTCTGTTTCATTTTCTTGGGTCCGAGTTCAGTAGGTGCTGTTATGTTCGTTATGCTGGGACAGAACTCCACACGGGCCTGAGCGTAGACGGGGGTGGAGGGCGGTCGTGCTGATGGGGGGGGGTAGGGCCTGGACCAGGAGACGCGGGGGCCCCTGGTGCCGGACATGGGGGGTGACGGGGCTTCATCCTGCCCGCTGTGCCCTGAGCCTCGCCGCCATGAGTGAGCTGGGCCGACTTTCTAGGCTGGCTTGGACCCAGTGACTTTGGGAGCAGACTCGTGGCCCCAGAGTGGTGACGCGGCTGGGCCTCAGGAAAAATGTACGGCACTAATAATGTGCCGACTGACGTCGCTTCAAAGGACGTCTGAACATGTTTGGTGCACTGCACATACGTCCCCGGCTAGCTTTAGCTTCAGGGAGGAGATGACGAAATAGTCGATGGGCTTACAGGTCCAACAGTGTTAGAGCTTGAGTTTCTCGAATAGGCAGCATTACATTTTTTCAGTGTTCCGACAGAAGGAAAACTTTTTTCCCCCCAAAAGACCGTTGTGTGTTAAAGTTTTTTAAAAAAGCTTTTTGGTTTCCCCCCAAGAAGAGTTTATGAGAAACTTCGTTTTTACTCTTCAGACATCTGGGAAAGTCACGAATCACAGATAAGCCTTGTGGCTGGTGCTCATCTCTCTCACTATTTAGCGTATTTTAATCCTGAAATTATTTTATAACCGGATTGCATGGGCAAGCTTGAGGGAAAGGCACAGGCTGGCTCTTGGGAGCCCTGCAAGGTGCCCTGTGACCACCCCCAGGGCAGGGGCCCGCTCACCCAGAGCAGACTTCAGCAGCTCCTTCTCCACATCTCCCTGCTAGATCTCAGAACTTTCTAGAACCTTAGGCTCTACCAGGGAACCCACAGTCCATTGTTCTACTGATTAAGGAAAGATTATCCACAGGACCTATGCCTCCAAAGAGATCGCAGAGCACTGCTGTGACCCCCAGCCCCCGTTCTGTGACGTCGACTCTGGTCCCTCCATGCGTCCCTTGCCCTAGCTCCTGCAGGGGTGAGGGAGGGGCTGATGGTGCAGGGGTGCCCAGAGCAGGAAGTCAGACTCGATTCTTCGATCCCGACCTTGTGCTCAGGAAGATGGGGCGGGGCCAGAGCAAGGGCATCCGGGGTCCCCCAGCCCACGCCCCTGACTTGGTCACCCCCGCTCGCTGACTCTGCCGACACGAGTCCCCGCCCCGCTGCTGTGCTCCCTGCCTTACGTTATTCTGTCCCTTGCTCGCCCGTCCCAAGCTGCTCTGGCTCCCTGGGACACTCAGCACCTCCCTCAGGGCCGGTTTTCAGCCGGCACGTGCCTTACGTGGCAGTGCACCAGGGCCCCTGTGAGGTTTATGGGGAGCCCTGCCCGGCTCCGCTCACCCGTGCACCTGGGGTGGTGGTTTTGGCTGATGTGTGGGGTGTATGCAAGCCCCCCGCTTCCATCCTGTATGTGCACTTACTGAACTTACTCTCATAATTGTAGTCTCCTTGCAAATCTTTTCCGTTCTGAATTCAGATGATGCCACAGCTCCAGCGCTGGAGACTCAACCCCAAGGAGATGAGGAAGGTGAGCCCAGGGGAAAGCAGGGTCTGGCTGGGGGAGGACAGCGGGGTGCATGGGGAGGACACGGAAACACTGGGACAGTCGTGGGCAAGGACAGCGGACATGAGCCCGGGAGACACAGGGTCTGGCCGGGGGAGGAGGCGGGTGTGCACGGGGCCATCATGGGCCTGGGCAGTGCAGGCAAGTCACGCTGCTGGGAGTCCCCTCCAAGTGGACTGGACTTGGCCACTTGCAGCTCTCTGAGGGCTCCTGCCGTCCTTCCTGGAGGGTCTGGAGACGGCTTGTGAACGGGGCCATGTGCTTTCATACAGCACGACACAAAGGTCTTTTCTAAATCAAAATTTATGAGTTGAGATTGTATAATTGGGAGGGCATAAAATATTTATTTCAAAGGGTGTAGACACGTACGTCCTGTTCCTTGCTCATGCGTCGTGTCTGACATCATGTCTCCACTGCAACGCGATGCGTGAGATGGAATTTGTGAGGTCACGTGTGTGCGGGTGTTTCCAAGGGTTTTGAACGTTGTAGTTACGGCAAAGGTGGATTTCCCATTCCTGGCCTTTCCGATGTCACCTTCGGTACTTGCCAAAGGCTCCCAGGTTCTCGGGCCCAACGGGACGAGGGTTTGAAGGTGATAAATAAGTCAGAGACTGAAAGGTAGAGCGACGAGGCGCTCCGTAGAGAGCGGGAGCAGGAGGGGCTCACGTCCGCAGGCCCCGAGCCGACACAGTGTCGTGCGCTCCCGGAGTCCGTGGACGCCGCAGGTCCGAGGTCACAGGCTGTGAGCGCGGAGGGTGGCTCTGCCGTGGGGTCTCAGTCCTGCCGTGTAACTGGCGCCCGGCAAGCGCTCAGGGGTTTGCCGGACGGTACTGCGGAAAGGGACCGTTCCTGAAATGTCTTCCACAAAATCGTATCTTCCGTGTTGTGGTTTGTGCTGAGTCTTCCCTGAGCAGAACCGCGTGTGCCGCACAAACGTCCGCTCTTGGCGGCACGAGGGCGGGTTTCTGTCGGGGTTTCTCCCTGGAACCCGCTTCTCTGAAGGGAGGCCAATCGGAAGACGTGTAATTCTGTTACACTCGGGAGGCGGGAGCGCGGAGGGAAGGCACAGGCTCCGTGTCTGACTCTTGCCCTTTGTTTCACGCGCATAATCATTTTAACGGTTTCTTTAAAAATGTGCACAATGTATGTACTGAGCGCAGCGCCTGTGGCTTTTAGGCTGCCTACCGAGCTCTGTCATCGGGAGACTGTGTTTTCAAGATATATTGGAAATAATCGTCACTTTGTTTTGGTTTCTTAGATATCGCATCACGTTACCCCACGCTTTGGACTGAGCAAGTTAAAAGTCGGCAGAACAAAACCAATAAGAATGCAGGTAAAAGGGGGCCCGACGCCACTTTGTGAGGAGGGTTTTGGTCGACGCAGGGAGTGGCTTTGTTTTCTGGAAGTTAAGCACGTAGTCCATTTTTTTTCTCAATTTTTGATGACTCACGCAAATGATTCTTGTGACCTGACCACCAAAATGTAGCTCAGATACTGGTGTTTTTATTAAGTTTTCTAAGTTCCTTAAAAGCGTTCTCTGAAAATGTCAAGCAAATGAGAGCTTCAGTGTAAAAATAGAAATATTTGATACTAAGTATTTGTTTTTGACCTCATTTCAGAGATGTCCAAACACTTGTTAATTTAATTCAAAATCCTCAGAACTATGTGGATTGCATTTGCTGCGAAGGAGTGTTTGACAGAGTTTTACATTTTTTAAAAAAGATTTCATTTATTTGAGAGAGAGAGAGCGCCCGTGCGTGAGGGGGGAGGGCCGGGGAGGAGCCGACCCGCCGCTGGGAAGGGACCCGGACTTGGGACTCGATCCAGGAACTCCGGGAGCCCGTCCTGAGCGGAAGGCAGTCACGGGACCAACTGAGCCGCTGGGCGCCGGAGAGTTCTGTGTGTTACGGCGACTTCTGAAGAGGGGACAGTGGCTCCATGGACAGGTTTTGCTGCCGCGGACGCGTCCTGTGCGCTCCGAGCTTAGCGGGTTGCGCGCTTGCCTGGCTGCCCCAGCGGTGCTCCCGTGTGAGGACTTAGTGAAAGACAGTGACCCGTCCAGGGCTGGGTGTTCCGCGGCCAGGACCGCAGAGTGATCACGGGGCGGTGCGTGACGGCCCCAGGCGCGGGCGGCGAGTGTCCGCAGAAAAACAGCCTCCGAGTCCCAGCTCGGCCGCAGGTGGTTGCGTGCTCTCCTTCCCGTGTTTCCATGCCACCTGACAATTAACAGAAAGAAATCGGAAGTTTCCCCGCGTTCAGGATACGGAGGATCGTTTGTCTTCCCCTCCGTGTCCCCGACGCGCATGCTGAGAGGGACTCCTGATGGGAAACCCCGGGTCTGGGTGTCTCGAGGCCCCTGCAGGGCCCAGGACAGAGGCTCTGCGGTGCGGACGGTCACTGACCCAGCACCCCCGAGGCAACACGGAGAACGAGCTGCGGAGGCGCCTTGGGAGGGCTGGGCTGGGGCGGGCCTGCCGTGTCCTTCTGGAGCGACTTCCGCCCCGAGGTCCCCCGTCCCCTCCTCCAGCCCCGCAGCACGACGCTCCACTCCCTTGTCGCTGCCGAGGACGCCCCCTGCACGCGTCGTCCGGGGTTGTAGCCCCGCCGGGCTGAGATGAGGAAGGGAAAATCCACGGGTCTGACTCTCAGATGCGCGCGAACGGCAGGGAAACCGTGATCATGTTCTAGAATCTGCGTTTTTTTCTCTGGAGTGATCGGGAGAAGTTGTCCTGTCGTATAAAGGATCAACACGCATCCTACTCTCACGAACTTTAGTGCCAGGGAGATTTCCTCGGTCTTGTCACTCTGGTGCCCGAAGCGATCTCGTTAGATTTGCCGTGTAGTGTGTGACGCGCGCGGAGAAATGAAGAAAATGTCGTCTGTTTTCCGTGGGCCTTGGAGGCGTCTCCTGGGAGAAGCAGGGTGGCCCTCCCCAGCTTTACCTGAGGAGTGCGTAGCGTAGGAAAGGATTCTGAACGATGTCCCTGGAAACGCGCATTCTCCATAGAAGCAATTTGACGTGTCAGAGGACATGATTTCAGGTTTTGACAGAGTAAGCTGCCTGTGGACACATGCGTCTCTGTCACTCGTCACGGGCTCTTACCAGAGTCCCAGGCCGACGGCAGCATGCCAGGCGCTCGCCGTGTAGGGGCTGAAAATGATGTTTCGGGAAATGCCCGTGTCCCTAAGTCACCGTCTGCTACGATCTGGTTTCAGTCAGCCTGCGTGAGCAGACTTACAGAAGGTGACACTCGCTGCTACCTGGACACAGGGCAAGGAATTCCTGGGTTCTCCGTTGTCTAGATGCACGGTCTTTCCCAGGGTCTGAAGAAGGTCCCGACAAACTGGTATTTTACAAAATGAAAATAGTCTTGGATGGGCACCGTGGAACAGTGAAACCATTGTTGAGGTTTCAAATGCAAAACGAGCTTCAATTTTAATTTTTTCATTTAATTTTTAATTTTTTAATTTCAAGGCGGGGGAGGGACAGAAGAAGAGAGAGACTGTCAAGCAGGCTCCATGCCCCGCGCAGAGCCTGACGCAGGGCTCGCTCGCAGGACCCGGAGACCCTGACCCCAGCCGAAGGAAAGAGTCGGAGCTTAAAGGACTGAGCCACCCAGGCGCCTCTAATTTCTATTTTTATTTATGCTTATTATTTTAATTTATTTATTCAACAGAGAGTGAGAGATCACAAGTAGGCAGAGAAACAGGCAGAGAGGGAAGAGAAAGCAGCTCCTGCCGAGCAGAGACCCCGATGCAGGATTCGATCCCAGGACCCTGAGATCATGGCCTGAGCCGAAGGCAGCGCCTTCACTCACGGAGGCACCCAGGCGCCCCACTAATTTTTATTTTTAAAAGATACTTTTCTAATGATCTTCTCTGATAGAAGCAGGCACATTTATTTAACGAAGCACAAATAAGTGGTGATTCTTTCCTCTTCTGCACGTTTTAAGGAGCTGTTTGTCCCCGCTCTTGCGTTCCCTCCCGCAGAAGAGGCCAGACCCGGAGCCCATTTCTCTTTCCCTCTGATGTTTCTCTGTGAGTTCAAAGTCCCTCCTATTAGCCCTGCGAGCTTGTGTTAACATGATGTACTATCACTCATGCTACGGAGTACGCAGAATGCGATCGCCGTGCACAGTGAGAGTGTGCCGTGGGCCCGTGGTCAGCAGGCTTTGGAACGTTCCGTGGCGTTCACTAGGAGGGACCTTTCCTGCAGAGCAAACGGGTTCTCCAGGCTATGAGAGTTTACACACAGTGGGCACTTAGTGTCTATTAAATTAGTAAAGAGTTTGACCATTATGGTTTCCACGGGCTCTCTGGTGGCGTCACTACTACTTTTCCCTAAAACAAACTCAATGAAGCAAACAACAGAAAAAAACAGATAACTAGAAAAGAGAATTAATTTCAGTTTCAGAGAATTAAGTTCAGTTTGACCTGCGCACTTTTATTAGCCGAAATCCAATAAGAACATGAATGAAATCATCTGTTGGTGATTGATTCCGCGAGAAGAGCGTCAGTCCGTTACGTGAGTCACCATCCATCGAGGAGTGAAACCTGAACTCGTGCTTCGGTCAAGAATGCATGACTCCATTTCCTTCTCACTGTAAAGTCGAGAGTGTCCACTACGGTCCTGAATCATTTCTTCTGTGGCTTGATTTCTATCCGATAAGATATAAAAGTCGGTCACAAAATTTTAGCTGCAGAGCGGTTTGGTGACACGGTCGTTGAATTCTGTGGAATTCGTGCGTAGCATGTGGACGGAGTCAGAGGTGGCTCCGGAGCAGGAAAGACCTCACTCCCGAGAACAGAAGCTCAGTGCTGCTCGCCGGACGGGCCAGACCGGGACTCCGCGGAGGGCGTGACACGGGCCCGTCTGGCCACGGCCGAGCGCGCCGCTCGCCGTGGAAGGGGCCGTGCACGCCCGTGGCCAGAACCGGGAAACGCAGCGCCGACTGTCAGAGGGGGTGGCTCGGTGCGCGGCTGAGCTTTCCTCAGTGACCGCCGTCCTTTGTGGAGAAGCCCGGCTGTCGAGCCCACAGACGACGCGCTTTAGCGCGGTTCTGAAACCGGACCGTGGAGGACGCCACAGGGACGGCCTCGCCCAGCCGGTTCATGCAACGACCGAGGAAGCGGACCTGGGGCCAGATGGGCCGCTCACTGCAGGCGGCGCGGTGGACGCGTACTTCATAAAGATGCGCTGACCCTTCGGAGAAGCCACGTTGCACGGCCATGAGCGTCTTCCCTTGGGATGTTCCAGCGACCCGCGAGGCTCACTGACACGACGAAACCCCACGAGGCGGAGAGCGCAGCTGTGTACTGGCCTCGGGGACCGGGGCTGAGGCCGTGTGGTCCGCTCAGTCAGTCCTGGCCGTGGCTGCCCCTCGGGTGTGCCCGCTGCTCCCCAGGACTCGGATCTCCCTTCACCCTGAACTCTGGTCCCCTCAGTCTGCGTCCCCCTGGGGACGCGTGGTGCTGCTGGCCCCGCTCGGCCCCGCTCGGCCCCAGCTCCCGGGCCCTCCTTACCTTCCCACGTAATGGGCATGTTCTGGCTCTTCTGTCCTGCCGAGTCACGGGTCGGGTCCTTACAGGTTTTCGTGATAATCTGGCTCTTTGCAGATGAGCAGATTCAGGAATCCGCCCTTGAGCCCCGCGACAGCCCGATGGCTGTGTGGCGTCCGGACCACTGGGACCAGGCCTTGTCACCGTCGGCCGCATCAGGGTCCGGCGCATCAGGGTCCGGCACATCAGCGTCCGGCTGCGGAGCAGCATGTGCAGGGCACACATCAGGCCAGGCTCGCTCTGGGGGTGACAGGCTGACTGGACCACATCTCTCTGTGGACTTGCACACGTGGTCTTTCTTGCGTTCGTGCCGGCCGGTGTCCACGTCGGATGCTTACCTCCGGTCTGTGACTGAAAATCTCTTCATGGACGCCCGTCCTGTCTTCGTGCCGTGAGGACGCGGCCTCGCAGGCGTCGCTGACTCAGCTCCCGAGGTGACCGCGATGGAGTCAGGAGGGAATGGCCGTGACCGTCCTCCGCTGTCGCGGCCGTGACCCTCCTTCTTCCGATGTCACAGCCGGTTCCGTGGCGTCTGGGCGGCCTCACGTGACACCAAGTGGGACGCCCGCGGCGAGGCCCTGTGGTCTGCTGATGTGTTGGGACCTGGGGGGGTCAGCGACAGCGGCTGATGCCTCCCACCAGCTCCGCACCCCCAGCAGCGGTGACGGCATCGGGGAGCTGCGGCGAGTCCGTCGTGGGCCATCCTGCCCCCTCTGCCTGCCCTGCGGAACGGGTGGGCGCTGCGGCGCGTCCTCTCTGGGGCTCGGGGGCGCGGGCCTGCGCCAGCTGACCTCTCTGGCTGCTGCCAGTAATGACCTGGACGGCGGGTGGACTGCAGAGTGCCCGCCGTGTAACCTCTCCCCGCCCGTGGGAGACTCAGCATGGTTGACCATGGCCGCGGGCATGGAGGCTGCCCGGCCCCAGGCCTGGGAGCCTCTGTGCGGGTCCCGGAGGGCTGAGCTCTCCCCTCCTGGCCCGGGTCGCAGTGCCCTGCTTGGCCCTGCTGGGGTGGCCCTGCTGGGGCTGGGAGGCGGACCCTGACCCCAGACTCCCTCCAACGCTGGGGGCCGTGGCTCGTGAGGGTGCTGCAGGCTCTTCCCCGGCTCAGAGGGAGGGTCCGTGTGGCGGGCTTCATGGCACTTGGCGTTCTGTCATGGGTCACGTCCGAAGCTGGCAGTGCAGCGTGTCTTTCTCTCTTTGCCTGTGGCTCCTCCAAAAGCTGGGCATCGGGCCGCAGACGTGGCCCTTTGGAGACCCTGGGGAGAGTGCGGCCGGGATGGGTGGGCAGCCCTGGGAAGCCTCTGGTTCCACTGGTCTTTTTAAGTTGTGTGTGTGGGCGGGAGGGAGCTTGGGGCCTGTCCGTCCTCTCTGACGTTCTCCTCCCGCTCCGGGGAAAATGCTTCTTCCTCCTCCCTGAGCTCGTAAAAACAGCTCTGTTTTCTGTCCAGGGGGACGTCCGTGACGCCCACGACGCTCCACGGTTGTATGGAACCCCTCAGTGGAAACATTCTTCTGCTTTCTTCAGAGTTGATAATTGTTGTTTTATTGCACATATTAAAATTAGGGCCAGGAGATAATTATCTTTTGATTCTGCTTTAAATCATGGTAAATTGCATTCTCTTGGGGAGAGTAATACCCATTATGTTCTCTTCTGCGTTTCCAAGTTTCCAAGTCTTCGTTCCCCACTTCCCTTTTTACTCTGTTTTTCAAATGTGGGATCAAAAAAGCATCAAGACACCGACCAGATTCGAAGTGATAAAACCTCTGTTTTTGCACAGATTTAAGTATTAAAGTAAGTCCGTAACTTCTTTTAAATGTAGACTCTAAAAGCCCATTTTTAAAAAATTAATTTATTTATTTTCAGCATAACAGTATTCATTGTTTTTGCACCACACCCAGTGCTCCATGCAATCCGTGCCCTCTCTAATACCCACCACCTGGTACCCCGACCTCCCACCCCCCGCCCCTTCAAACCCCTCAGATTGTTTCTCAGAGTCCATAGTCTCTCATGGTTCACCTCCCCTTCCAATTTCCCCCAACTCCCTTCTCCTCTCCATCTCCCCATGTCCTCCATGCTATTTGTTATGCTCCACAAATAAGTGAAACCATGTGATAACTGACTCTCTCTGCTTGACTTATTTCACTCAGCATCATCTCTTCCAGTCCCGTCCATGTTGCTACAAAAGTTGGGGATTCATCCTTTCTGATGGAGGCATCATACCCCATAGTGTATATGGACCACATCTTCCTTATCCATTCGTCCGTTGAAGGGCATCTTGGTTCTTTCCACAGTTTGGCGAGCGTGGCCATTGCTGCTGTGAACATTGGGGTACAGATGGCCCTTCTGTTCACGATATCTGTATCTTTGGGGTAAATACCCAGTAGTGCAATTGCAGGGTCATAGGGAAGCTCTATTTTTAATTTCTTGAGGAATCTCCACACTGTTCTCCAAAGTGGCTGCACCAACTTGCATTCCCACCAACAGTGTCAGAGGGTTCCCCTTTCTCCACATCCCCTCCAACACATATTGTTTCCTGTCTTGCTAATTTTGGCCATTCTAACTGGTGTAAGGTGATATCTCAATGTGGTTTTAATTTGAATCTCCCTGAGGGCTAGTGATGATGAATATTTTTTCATGTGTCTGATAGCCATTTGTATGTCTTCATTGGAGAAGTGTCTGTTCATGTCTTCTGCCCATTTTTTGATAGGATTGTCTGTTTTGTGAGTGTTGAGTTTGAGGAGTTCATTCTAGATCCTGAATATCAGCCCTTTGTCTGTACTGTCATTTGCAAATATCTTCTCCCATTCCGTGGGTTGCCTCTTTGTTTTCTTGACTGTTTCCTTTGCTGTGCAGAAGCTTTTGATTTATTTTAAAAAGTATTAATCTCCAGAGTGAAGACGCTGGCGCCCTCTTCAGCCTCACACCTGTGGCCCAACCACAGTGTGCGTCACTGAATTTATTTAATTTTCCTGATTATAAAGGAAAGCTTTAGTTTCGATCACGTGTAATTCTTAGATTTCAGTATCCAAACATGGTTAAAGAACCGGGACACAGCGTTGCAGTGTGAGGACGGGGAGTAGTGGTGAGAAGCACGTCCCGCCCACTGGGCCTGAAAGCTCGGGCCGGCGTGTGTCCGTCGCTGCTCGGGCCGGCGTGTGTCCCTCCGAACTTCGTCCTCTCACCGGGCAAAGACGTGCATCTGCTTCTCCGCTGAGGTGACGAGCTCTGGTGTTGGACAGAACACCAGAGAGAATCTGATAGAACGGACGGAAAGCTTGTCCCACACCGGCAGAGTGCCGTGTGTTTTAACAGATAATAGACTCTGGCTCATGTCTCCTAGGGAGACACTTTTCCAAAATCTCTCAGTGGCAGAGGCTTGGATTTCGCCCAGAGTTGGGGTTCCGGATTTCCTAACGCCGCGCGGCCGGTCGGACAGGCCTCTTCAGTTCCAAGCCGGTGCGCTCACCCTGGAAGGACCGCGGTCCCGTCCTCTGGATGTTGTCTGTGCGTGAGAGCAGACCGGGCTGCCCGGCCGTGGTGCACTTGCCGTGAGCTCTTGACCAGGTGCAGGCCCGGACTCGGGGGAGGGGCCGGCGTGATGGGAGTGATGGGAGCTGCCAGTGGTTGGGCCACAGGTGTGGGGCCGAGGAGGGTGTCAGCGTCTTCACTCTGGAAACTGAAAGTCAGTTATGTGTTAAGGGACACTCCAGGGGACCGGAGGTGCCTGGAAAGAGACAGGTGCACCGCATGCTGAGAAGGGGCTTTTGGGCACAGCGCACACACAGTGTGCGTGGGAACACGACACACAGAGTGGGTGACTGTCCCTTTCCTGGGTGTCTGTGAGTTAGCGGCAGCCTTTCCTCCAGCAGAAGACCAGCTGCGGCAAGACCCTCCCACGGCCTCTGGGTCAAGCTGAGGGCGGGAGGTCACTGGGGCTGGTTTGGGGTTCCCTCCGCGCGAGCCTCGTGAGCTCCTATCCCTCCGCACGACCCTCGTGAGCTCCTATCTCTCTGGGTCTCAGCATCTCAACTTCAAAGCGTAGCACGGACACCGAGCGGGCAGGAGTCCGCCCAGGCCAGTGGGGCTCTCCGTGCAGCCAGTCCCCAGGGGTAGGCTTAGTTCCCAGGGGTCTGTGTCTAGGTCAGTCCCCGGCTTGGCACATGGCAAGAGGATGCTCTTCTAGAGTCCCGTGCCTGTGTGTTCGTTGTAAAGTTGCTAGAGACCCAGGCTTCTCTTCCGGTGGTAGAAGTTGTGAGAACGGAGCAAGGAGCAGGTGCGCCGAGGAAAGGCTTGCTGGTCGCCGTGACGCTCCTGCGCTGTCTTGGCTCCTGACGCAGCCCTCCCTGCAGACAGAGAAGAAACGCCTCTCCCTGATGTTCACGCTTAGGAGTGGACGCTTGTGGAACAGACCTCCCCGTGGTCCTGTCTCTGCGGTCTTCCCACCGGTTAGGTTAAAGCCTAAGTCAGAATCAGGGCAGCTCACGAGCTAGGGAGGGTCTTCCTGGACACGACCCACAGGTAAAGGAGATTAGGTTTCCTTCCTCGTCCACCGGGAGAGCGTGGAGGGGCCGTTCTGTCCAGGGCGGCCCTCCTCCAAGAGAGTCTCGTCAGGGGCCTCTCCCTCCCTGGCTGTGCCGTTAGTTGTGCGGGGCGAGTCGCACAGAGCTGGGCCAGCCTGCGCTGCTTCTACCGGCCTGTCTTCCTTCCAGATGCGACAAAGTTGGCGTTTCCGGTATAGTCTCCGCGTTGTGCAGCTATCACAGTCGAGTTTTAGAACATTCCTTCACGCCAACTAAACCCCGAGACCCGTGTCCCCGGCAGCCGTTCCCCTTGGCCAACCCCCAGCCCCAAGGAACGCTCATCAGCTTCTGTCCCTGTTGAGGTGCCCGTTCTGTGGGTTCATGGCAGTGGTCAGGCAGCTGTGGTCTCTGGAGACCGGCTTCCCTCACCCCACGGACGCTCGTGAGGCCTGTCGGAGCTAGAGCCGGTGTCTGTGGGCCTCACCGGCTCGTGCCTGAGCGACGTTCCGTGCAATGTGACCACCTTCAGGCTTCATCCACTGATGACATTGGGTTGTTGACAGTTTTTGGCAAGTGAACCAGTGTTCTCTGAACACGCATGTGTGCGTTGGTTGTGGACAGTTTTCCCTCCCCTCGAGGGCCGAGCTGAGAGAACCGCCAGGCTCTGTGGCGACTCGAGTTGAACATTTTTGGAGCCGCCGAGCCCGTGCACTGTGGAGACCCTGGTCAGCAGCGCAGGAGGCTTCCAGCTTCTTCTCACCCCCTCCTACTCTGCTACTTCCTGTCTTCTAACACAGGGCCAGCGGTCTGATGGTGTCTGAAGTCTCGTGCTCTTCCAGGTGTGATCCCCGTTTCCATGGTGACGGATGACAGACCCCTTCACGGGCTCGCTGGCCCATGGCGTGTCTTCCCCTGAGAAATGTGTTCCCCATCCTGTGCGCATTTTAAATATTTGGTCATTCACCATTTTATCACGGACTTGTTAGATGTCTTTCCATTTTCTGGATCATTTATCGGTTTCTTATCAGATACATAATTTCCAAATATCGTATCCCGATCTGTGACTTCTTTTTGGACGGGCTCCTTTGAGTCATCAGGGCTTTTATTTTTTATGCAGTTCGTCTGCTTTTCTGTTGTTGGTCACGCGTTGGTCCTGTCACAGGACACTGTAGGAGCTGAGCCCCTTCCGGGGAAGAGACAACGCTGCAGCCTCCCCGGGGCTCCACGCGGACACCCCACACACCGACAGGAGCCCCGGGAGCCGCCAGCCTCACGCCTGTGCCGACACGGCCCTGCTGCTTCCTCTCTCCGGAGACTTACCTGAACCTTGAGTCTGATCCTACTGGGCCGTTTCCCTCCGCCACGAACAGCTTCCTCCTCCCCCTTTCCATGTCGCTCTGCTTCCTCCCCGGCCCTCCTCCTCCTCGGGCTCCCCCTCCTCCTGCTTCTTTAAAGCAAGCGAATCTGGTTAGCGGTTACGCCAGCAGGAGCTCGGAATAAGGGAGGAATAAGAGGAAATGCTATAACAGAAAAAAACATACGTTCTGCACGGTACAAACTTACCCTGATTCACATTTAACCTGTTGCCCACGTGATCTGTCCACTGCCCACAGGAAAGACATTTCCCTGGGCTCAGCCTTCGTGTAGCTCACCTTAGTGGAAAAAAGCTTCTTGGGTTTTGTGCAAAAACAGGTGTTAGCAGAGTGTGTTCCTCTGCGAGGCTGTCACAGCAAAACCTCACAGACCATCAACTTAAACAACAGAGTTTATTTCTGTCTGTCCTGGAGGCTGTGAGTCCAAGACCAGGTGCCGCGGCGTGGGCTCCCTGCGAGGCTCTGCTCCTGGGCATGTGGACAGCCACCTTCCTTCCGGGGCCTGCGTGGCTTCTCCCGTGCGGGTGCGTGCTCGTGAGGACCCCGGCCAGCCCGCGGCAGGACCCTGGCCTCATGGCCTCCTCTAGCCTCAACCAGAACCTCCTTAGGAGGGGATGATATCAGAAACCCTGTCTCTAAATACAGTCACACTGGGGAACAGTTGGGGCTTTCACATGAATTTTTGGGGTGACACAGCTCAGTCCAAAACAGATAGAATCATTGCAGTGTGACTTGCATTTGGATGGTTTGAACCCAAAGGAAACCCATCGGCATGGAGGCTCAGCCTGGAGCCTCGGTTGTCTTTAGCCTTAGCCGTTGGTATCCCCCGGCCAGCGGGCGATTCCAGCGGCTCCTCGTTATGCTTCCCTCTGTGGTCGTCGCGATGTTCTGTGAGGAAATTCCTTCACAGCAAGAATGGTTTTATGATCCGTAAAGAAGACTGAGTCTCACAATGGTGCACCTCAGTGCGACCGTCCCTGTGGAGCTGCGGTGACGTTGATCCCAGGGTCTGTCTCAACGTTGGGAGGAAGACGAAGTTGAGAATTTCCCCCAAACGTGGCTCTGGCTTTCGTCGTCACACATATTGTGTGTGTCAGTGGGATCCCGCCCCCCAGTTTTGAAAAACAGCCAAGTACAGTTCATGTGAACGAAGAAAAATTCATGTATTTTATGAAGCTGTGATAGCGTGTCAGCCACTTAAGCCAGTGGGGATTTTCCCCAAATGCTCCCGGGCCTCCAGGCCGGACCTTCACGTGTGAGCGGCTGGTGCACAACTTCTGCGCCCTCCGCAGGGACCCCTGCTGCTGGTAAAGTGCAGCGGCTGAAACTTCATCCCCGGTCCTTGCCCCAGAGAATCAGCCTTTACTTTGTCGTATGTGGATTTAGTCAGTGAAGGACGGTGGGCTTAATTCTAGTTTCAGAAACGAAACTTTTAGTTAGGCTGAAGGTGTGAAAGGAGTTGCCAGCCTTTACCGTCAGTCGTCCACACGGCCCGTGCAGAGCGAGACGCCCAGGACACGGGGCGGCACGCGTGGTCCTGCCGAAAGGCACACCCGCTGGGCGCGTGCTGGGGAGATGCGGGCAGGGGCTGGTGACGCGGCGTGGAGGAGAGGTCAGGGTCCTCACCCACGAGGGGCCTTCGGCCAAGAAGGGGATCCGGCACTCTGTCTGACCGCGTTCCTGCGGCTCACGGCGGCTCGAACTTCGCTCGGGAGGGCGGCTTCCAAGACTCGTCCTGGCAAACAGGTGTGTTTTCTCTCTTGTCTGGAAGCTTGGAACTAAGTTCGTTTCCATGTCTGCTGTTACCCTACCGCAAGAGAAAAGAGGGTATTTTCTTTATTTTAGAAGTTCATTTTTAAAACGAACAAAAACAAAAATTTCTCTAAAATGCTTGGTTGAGAAGAGAGTTTTTTATTAGCTCAAGATTTCTTTTCTTAATTTGAAGCATTTTTCAATCATGATGTGTTCTCACAATCGCCGCGGTGTTGTATGTCCAGCCGTGGCTTCAAGTTCTGAAAACCGCGTGTTCCTGTGGCACCGCGGGGGAAGGGCCACGACGGGCGCCCGCGCCGGCCGGCAGACGGCTTTGAGTAGGCGCCTTCCACGCGCTTATTTGACGTCTGGTTGTCTTCTGTGGCGGTGGGGGGTGTCTGTTCAGGGCTTTTGCCCATTTTTCAAGTTGTCCTCTTATTGTTGAGTTTTAAGCATTCTGTACACCTTTGGGAAGCCGCCTTTCCTCAGGTCTGGGCTTTGCACATGTTTTCTCTCTGTGGCTTGTCTTTTCGTGCTGTTTGCAGAGGAGACGCGGTCTGCTTTGACGCCGCGCGGGCTGCCGTCGCGTCCTTCATGGCTCACACCTCTGCCCTGCCCGAACGGTCTTCACCAAACCCAAGGTCATCAAGACCTCCTCGGTGCTCGCTCCCAGAAATGTTGTAGCTTCACATTTTACGTTTCAGTCTACGATGGAGTTTGAGTTCATTTTTGTGCAGGGTGTAAGGTCTGTGTCCAGATTCCTTTTTGGCCTGTGGGCGTGCAGCAGTCGTGGCGTCCGTGTTGAAGAGCGTCCTAACCCCTGCCCTGACTTTGCTGCTGCTTCACCCTCCCGTGAGGTGTGGCTGCGGTGTCCGCTTCCGGCCTCTCGGGCAGTGCCGGGCGTAAGTGTTGAGAAGTCGGCAGCGGGGTGCGTCGTTGGCTGGGAATAAGATCGAGGGCGAGGAAGGCTTCGGGAGCAAGGCCGGGAGGTCGCCTGCTGAACGGGACGAGGCCGTGGCCATGCAAGCTCTCTTCTGAACAAGCTGAAAAGTCCCAGCCTGGCCGTCCCGGGGGCTCCCCGGGGGCTCCCCGCTCCCCCTGACTCCCAGCTTGGCTGTGCTCGCTCCGTCGTGGTCTTGGCCAGAGGAAACCCTCCCTCCGCAGCATCTTCATGGGCTGGCGTCTGTGCCGCTGTTCCTTGGCGACGAGCCCGGGGTTGCAGGAAGAACAGGAGCGCTGAGAAACGTTCTGAGGGGCGAGGTGGGCCGGCGTCTGTAGCGGGGCCTCGGTCCCGTCAGGACAGGCAGGGCGTGTGCCACCCTGGCAGAAAGGCTCCCCGTGCTCAGAAGGAATTCGACGAGGACACCTGAGGCCAGGAGACAATTGAAGAGAACATAACTTTAGCGAGTGTTTTAGACACGCCGTCCTCGGTGGAAAACGTGGCCCTGCTGCTTCTGGTGGGAACATTTCTCACGCTTCGGTGCATTTGTTTCTGCCTTATTTACTCGTTCTGGGCAGAGTATTCTCTGGGAAATCTTCCTTCTTTTCTCTCCTCGCACCTCCGTCCTTCCCAAGAGCATCTTGCTTGCAGGGACGTTGCCCCACGTAGGTGCGTCTCTGAACTGGGCGGGCGGGGAGCGCAGGGCGCGAAGCAGATCCGCCGTAGCCCGTGTTCGGTGCGGGCCCCACGCGGGCTGCTCCTCGTTCCCCTGCACACGGGCTCTGGCCGGGAGCGTCCGGCTGGGGGCTCGCAGCCGAGACATTTCTTGCTCAGTACGAAGTTCTCAAAGTGCTGCAAGTGCCCATGATAGCGAAGAGTGACGCCCAAGGAAAATACAGCAAACGACCTGTGGATTCCTAACTGTGATAACAGGAGCAAGCGGCGCGCGCCGTGCGTGGACTTCTCGGAGGACACGGGGCGGGGGACAGGGGTGAGGGACACGGGGTGGGGGACACGGGGGGCGGGACACGGGATGTGTCCCACTGTGGGACTGCGCACGGTGCAGCCGCGGCCGTCTGGGTGAGTGGGAGACGCCGGCCTCGGGGCTGGTCTGCCGGGTCTGCGTGTATGGGAACCTGAGGCTTTATGAGGTTCCCCGCGTGACGGTTTTGCACAGTAAGACCCGGGAGATGCTTTTCCAAGCATTGTTTGTGTGGCTTTTACACCGTCAAGTGACATGACAGTTTCCTGAATCTAGTTCTTAAGAGAAGGTTCTTAGACTGATGTTACTATTTTGGTCTTATTAACGATTCTTTAAGGGACACTTTTCTTTTTTAAAAAATATTTTATTTATTTATTTGAGAGAAAGAGCGCACCAGCAGCTGGCGGGGGGGTGGGGAGGGAGAAGCAGGCTCCCTGCATTGGACTCGATTCTGGAGCCCCAGGATCATGGCCCGAGCCAATGGCAGGTGCTCACCAACGGAGCAGCCCAGGCGCCCCAGAAACATGCTTCTTCACCTGTGGTCTGCATATTTGAGATCATGTGCTCAGGAGGTACTTCCTGAGGATTCCTGAAGCTCCGGGCAAAGGACACGCGTGTTTTCCGAGCTCCGGGTGCACGTGGGCACAGCCGCTGGACCGTTCATTCCCGCACAACCCGTGCGGCCTGCTGCTCTCCAGCAGAGCCGCGTAGACCTGGTGCACACGGGGACGCCTGGAGTCAGGTCACAGTGTGCGTCCTGGTTCCCTGTGGGGGTGGGGAAGTGCCTCTCGGAGGGGCTCCCAGGGGACCGCAGTGGGCGTGGTCAGGCCGGCGGGGGCGCGGACAAGGAGGGTGAGTATTTGGGAGTTTTGGGGGCGCGTGCCTGTCGCACAGACACTGCGGACCGTTTGCTGCGTGTCCTGGTTTCCAAGTTCAAGGGGCTTCGGGGGCCACTCCAGGTTGTGGGGCCTTTCCCTCCCCGTCTCTGCCCCGGCTTCATCACCGAGGAGCCCTTCTCCACGTCTGGGCTCTGGTGGCTCCGGGGTTTTTTGAACATGCTTCCAGGAATCTGGAATGTTCTGGCTGAGGGTTCAGAGCTCAGGTTTGTCCCTGAGGGCCTCAGAGTCTGTGCCCCTCCCTCAGGGAAGAGTCCATGTGGCAGCCTAGTGACCCGGGGCAGAGGCACGCTCTCTCCACTGGGCGCAGGTCCTGGCCTCCCTGGCTGCTCTCGCCGCGGACACCAGGGGGGCTCTGCCTTCCCCGTCACACCAGCGCCCCGGGCGTCACGCGTGTGCGAGGGCGGCCAGCAGGCCGGAGGCCGCCTTCACACCCGCTGCAGCAAACGTTGCCTTATTAGGTGATTTGGTGCCAGACTCGCCGTTTCCTGTGCTCTCTGATCTGCGAAAGTTAAATATTTAGACTCTGCTCTGTTTGAACACTTCTGCCAAAGCGTGTTTTTAGGTTCTCCTCCCTTGTCAGGGCAGCGTGCGGCCCCCGGGCCCCGCAGGAGGGCGGGCGGCTAGGGAGGTGAGCTGGTTGGGCCCCGGGCCCGTGGGGTCAGTGCTCACGAGGACAGGACGGGGGGGTCCACGACTCCCTATCTCTGCGGCTCCCCATCTAACGCAGCTGTCCTGTGGCTGAGAAGGAGCGTAGCTCTGGGGTCCCCGGCTGACCTCAGATGTGGGTTTTCTCTTCCTCTTTGATGTTTATCTTTCCCTTCTTGGTTCTAAGTGTCTCCCAGTGTGTCTGTGACAGTCCCCACACACTGTGCCTTGCTGGGCTGAGCAAGCAGAGCCACCCCTGCTGGGGCGCGGGGACCCTCCTGAGAGCAGCAGGCAGAGTGCGTGGACCCACCGAGATGGGCCCTTTGCTGCCCCGACGAGGAGGATGGAGAAGCCTGTCGGAGGTTGGGTGTCTTTGCCAAGCAGCAGAGCTAAGCTGGGGGCCTGGCTTTGCTGAGGAAAGCAAAGTTCAGGCAGAAGCAAGAAGTAAACTCTGCCGGACAGTGTGTGGTCTTCCCTGCAGCCGAGGGAAACTCCCCGGGCATCAGGCGGCTCCCCGGCTGCAACCTGCTTGGGGACACGCAGCTCGGTAAGCCAGCTCCTCCCGCCGGCGTCCTCCGGAGCTGCAGCGCCCTTGTGGGCACGGCGGCTCTCCTGGGACACTGCCCCTGACTCGAGCTGGTGGTCCTGTCCAGGGACCGGTCTATGCTCTCCAGTGGCTGACACAGCCTGAGCCACGACGCCCAGGGCCATGGCCCGCCGAATGCTCGGGCAGCAGCAGGTGCCCAGCCGGTGTGCATGGCGGTCGGGGCTCTCCCACGTGGCCGCGTGTTGGTCGGGCTGGAGCACTCAGGCTGTCCCGTGGGCATCGTGGTCTCCACACACACGGCCCTGGTGAGCACCCCGATGGGCGTGTGGAGTAGCTGGGTCACATGTCACACGGATTTGCCGTCACCAGAAGAGTCCGCAGGCACACGCCCAGCCCAAGGGTCTTCTCCTCACACGATCCAAGCTGATGGCCTGACGCGCCGGGTCTCAGACTCTGGTGTGAGAAGCCTTTATACTCTTCACCGGCTGAGGGACCCAAAGAGCCTCTCTGAGCCCGGGCTGTATCCACGAGTGCAGGTGCCCCGTGTCCAAGCGGGCAAGGGTGTGCTCCCTGAGGACACGTCCTGTCTGGGTCGTCACCAGTCACTTGTGAGAACCCAAGAGCGAAGGGCACGTTGATATTTTACAGAAAGTGTTCTGTCTCCAGGGATGCCCTGGGGCTCCACTTTGAGAACCACTGCTCTGGAGTAGAGACAAGGCCTGGACATGTCGCAAGCAAGCAGAGGACCCTGTCGCTGTGAGGTCGCGGTGGCTGAGGAGCACGCGGACGAGCGCAGTGCGGGGGGAGGTCAGACAGCGCAAGTCCCTGGCCTGAGTGGAGGGTCGGGGATCCCCGGAGGGCGTGGCGGACGTGAGGGATCAGACACGTCCACCCGAGGCCCGGCGCAGACCTGCGCGTGTCGGCTTCCGTCCCTCGTGAGAGCACGTGGCTCCTTGTCCGGATCAGCCGCACGCAGGCCCCGAGCTGCTTCTCTGGAGGCACAGACATGACGTGGGGAGCAGGAAGGGCTGCGGCCGGCTTCCAGCACAAGGAAGCCCCGAAGAGGAGGTTTGAGCCCCTGCATCCTTGGACATACTTGTTCTGAAATGGCCGTTTGCCCTTCAAAATCTGTCCATGTATAAAAAATTGTTTTGAGGCCCAAGTCCAGTCGGGCGTCTCCCCAGATCTGGGCGCCCTGCTCCCATCTCCCGGGGGCTGGCTGGCGTGGACGCTCCAGGACTTTGGGATTTCCCCTCCTGCCTCCGTCGAAGAGGTGCTTCTGGCGTCAGCTGTCCCGGCTGTCTGGGGTCCAGCGATCCGAAAAGTGATGAAGAATATCAGGGCTCCTCACGGGGCCAGTCTCGGAGGACGGCACCTTAGAAATGTGGCCTGGCCCCACTGAGGTGGCTGCTCGTGGGTGGGCGGCGTGGCTGTCCCTGCCCAGGCCCTGTCTGCCTGCCGGCCGCCCCCAGTGGCCGTCAGCTGCCTTGTCGTGGGGAGGGCAGTGCTCAGGTCTGAGGGTCAAGTGCAGCTGTGCAAGGAGGCTGTGGGTGGAGGGCACAGACGTGGCGACACAGTAGTGTGTTGGGGAGTGGATCGCTGGCTGTCCCGTGAGCTGAGCCCAGCCGCGGGAGGCCGGCTTCTGCGTTCAGTCTTTTGAACCATTCTGGGCTCCTGAGGAAGTGCAAGCCCTGGGCGGTGGGGTTAATAGCTCGACCTGCCTCCTGCTTCCACCACGACTTGTCGCACAGCCTCGGGAAGCCACAGACTGTCCTTGCACCTGTGTCCACAGGGGACCCCAGGGTGGTTTCGGGGCTCCTTGTACAGGTGGTGAGGACCAAGGAAAACTACCCGGTGCTGCTGGAGGCTGCGCCCTGGGTGGGGTGGTCTGAGCCGGGCGCTGGCGCCTGCACAGGGCTGAGGGAGCAGGTTACGAGGTTCCTCCCTGGAGGGCATGGTGGGGGCAGCTTCCGAGCTGAGCATCCAGGGGCGTGTGCGCCTGTGTGGGGCCCGGGGGTACCCACGGATGAGTGTCCGTGAGGATCTGGGCGTGTCCGAGAGTACCCGTGAGTATCTCTGACCATGGACGAGTGTTCGTGAGTGCTTGAGAGTACTCTGAGTATCTGTGCGTGTCCGTGAGTGTCCGTAAGCCCACGGGCAGTGGCTGGGAGCGTGTCAGCGTGGACTGACCCCTCAGCTGTCCGCAGCTACAGCTGGTAGGAGAAGAGTGAGCCGCGCTGCAGTCTGACGAATGCTGTGGAAGTAGGACTTCTCCTGTCAATTCTGTAGAGTCCGTCAGGAGACCTCAATGACCCTAGGGCCCTTCCCGCTATAATTGTCCAAAGTTTGCTCATCTCCGAGTTATTCCCTCGCACGTAGGTCCACGCCCCGCCCCCGTTCAGCTCCCTTTGTAGGGAACAATCATCTGGGCTCAGGGCAGACGCTCCCACGGCTGTTTTCAGAAGTGGGTTTCTCTGAGAACAGAAAGGGCTCCTGTTTCCCAAGAAGGGAGAAGAATTCTACCTCAGGATCGAGTTACTTCCAGTGACACCCAGTTGCTGTCCCTACAAGAGCCGCCTTCATGTCCTGTCATCTATTAGCCTCCGCAGAAACGCTTGTTGTGGTGAACTGCCGGGAGGTGGTGGTGTTTCGGGGCATAACTCTCAGGCACTGGAGTACCATTTCTCCCTGGGTCTGAGGGGTAAAAGCCATTAAGTGGAGGCCCTGTTGACCTGCAGTACGACCAGATCCGCCGGCTCCGTTCTGCGGCCTCCTGCCCTTTGCCCAGTCACGTCGCGGGGGGCAGGAGAGCCTGGGCCTCTGGCGGCAGGATTTATGCGTCTCTTCTCGTTTCTGTCTCTCTCCGTGACGGTGCAGGAGGGGCTGGTTTTTGCACTTTGTAAATGAGGGGCAGACTTGAAAGGTCAACTTGAGAACACTCGGTGGGAGCCTTTGCCCTGTTCCTAACCCTGACACGCGTCTCGTCTGCGGGTTGTGCCGCGTGGGTAGGGCTGCGGCTCTCAAACGTCTGTCCTTTGTGTCCAAATGCTACTTTCGTTTTTTTCTCTCATCTGATTACTTAAAACCCACCATTCTTTCCTTTAACTACAGGCAAAGTAAACTAGTATAGATACATCTTTTAAAAGAGTTTATTTATCTATTTGGCAGAGAGTGAGACAGAGAGTGCACAAGCTGGGGGAGGGGCAGAGCGAGAGGAGAAGCAGCGCCCACGGAGCAGGGAGCCCGATGCGGGGCTCGATCCCAGAACCCTGAGATCATGACGTGAGCCAAAGGCAGATGCTTAACTGAGCCCCTCAGGCGCCCCTCGTTTGGAGAGATCTGGCCGACTCTGGGTGTTGGCTTGAGAGGACACAGTGTATGTTAAACTAGGAGAGCGATATCAGTTTTATTTGTAGCTGTTTTAGGTGAAACAGATAAAAGTCTTAATGCGGGACTTTTCTTGAAAATGGAAAACATCCTGATTCCTTGTGTAAGGAATCCAAATATAAAATCAGACTACTTTTCCTACCCCCCTTTAAGAAAATCAGTCTCCTAATTCTACACAATTTAAAGGAAAAGAAGTGACATTTCTGTAGCACATTTGAGGCTTTGCGTCTCACTAACTACGAAAGGGCCATGAGCAGAGAACATGGACGAGGGGGATTGTCCTGGAGCTAACAGGTGGTGCCGGGGAAGGCTTCGGGGTATGGTCAGCCACGGCCGGGCAGGTGTGCACCTGGTGAGCTGCCCGGTGAGGGTTGTCGAGGCCAGATCCCAACTCTGGCGGTGGGAGGGCTGGGGTGGCCGTCACAGCGTGGAGAGCCCTGGGATGCTGGAGAACGGGGGTGCGACCGGTGAGCACCACGGAGAGTGAGGCTCACGGTGGAGGAAAAGCAAGAAGGGGACAGCACGGAGCCACGTTAGAGTGATGCTGGCGTAGCTGTCACTTACAGAAATCCCGGTGGCGTTGTCTTCCACTCTGGAGGAGCCCCCCGGCGTGGAGGAGCCCCCCGGAGACGCCGGGCCACAGGGAAGGCAGAGGTGGGGTGGGAAGGGGGTGTGACCGAGCACCACTCAGCGTTGGGGCTCTGAGAGCCGGCCGAGGCTGCTTCTCCTAGCCAGGGGTCATGCGGCTGTGCTCTCCCCTCAGGGGCCGAGGCTGCATGTTTCTGATGGGAAACGACCTCTGGGTCCACAGTTACTGAAGTCTGGGTTTGTTGCTATGACACCCGTGGTCACTATTTTCTTTCCAAAGAAACCGGATCCATGAATTGCATCCAAATCTCTCTTTTTTTGGAAACATGAGTTTGACTGTGGATGTCCCATGTTTCTCTTTGCTGCGGGTGTTCCTAGAGAGGGCGGTGATGTGCTGGAGCCTGACTATGGACTCCTGTTCAGCTCTTCCGAGCTCTGCCATCTTGAGTAAGCCGTAACATTGTTGGAGCCTCCCTTTGTTTTGTTGGTAAAATGCACGATGGGAATATATACATCCCTCGTTCTGGTATTACTAGGATTGCAGGAGATCGTGCAGAAGCTGAGTTCCGTGCCTACGAGCCTGTAAATATTAAATTGTGACCCTGGATTAAAAGCTAATCTGAAAAACCTTCCTTTGGAATTAAATTACATGGCTGGTCTCAAACACGTGCTGCTCTTGGGAAAGCCTTCGCCTTGTGACTCCCATCTGGTATCTTCTTCGAGTGGGCCTGTGGGTCATTCCATTCCATTCATACCGCAAGTTTCAAGGTCTCCCTCCGCCCAATCTGCCATTTCAAGAAAAGCAAAGTGGAAGGGTACATTTCTTTCTATTTCTTTTTAAAATTTTTTGCCTTCTTTGATCATCTGTGTTGTATAATTAAAAAGAAAACCACGAATTCTCCATGACTGATGAAGACAATGTGACAATCAGGGATTCGATTCTAAGGAAACATGGAAGCCGCTCTGAGGACATCTGTGGCCGATGGAAGGAGGCGCCTGTTTTAGCGCATTATCTGGTGACTTGGCCGCAAAGCAAGTCACTCACCTCACCCAGACTGGCGCTCTGGGGTCCTGATGGCTTGGTCCTCGCCTCCTGTCTCTGCCACTTGTTACCTAGATTGGGAAAATGATTGATCTTCTCTGACTCAGCCACTGAACTTACACAATGGTAGCGATAATCCCACCTCGCGGAATTAACGTGCGACTGAGGAAGTGGACGGGCGCGAGGTGCGTAGTCCTACACGCCCACTCAGTGTTCTCACCTGTCAGGCTCTGGTCTCTGCCCACGTGCAAAATTCAGTTTTTGTAAGTGGGATTCTACTGAACAAATAGCTTATCACTTTATCTCTGAAATGCCTGAATCATGAAGTCCTTTTTAGACCTCAATATACTTCACAGACCTCCCTTCGTGTAGCCGTGAAACTCTTCATATCCACAAGTTAGACCGTATATATTCATACACAGCAGTCGTGTACCCAGTATTGTGCAGAGGACCCCACATTTTGTGATCCCAAGTGACACTTTCATAGCTTTTAAAACAACAGAACAAAGCTGAGAGGTCCCTCACTGGTGCAGTGCACTGACTGGACCGGTGTACATGTACATCTAAGCAGTTTGGGCAGTAAATTGGGGTATCCTTAGCCTTCCAAAGAACAGTGCTCTAGACACACCTTTAATGGGGTACTTAGTCATTTACTGCATGCGTGCTAAATCATCCATGATCTTTATCTGGGCTTCCTAGTATTTACAGTGTCAACTGCTTCACCTTCCATGTGTCTTGTAGCCTCGGATTATAAGGCCTCATTATTCCTTGTAGGTAAGGAGATGTAAGGTAGTCTTGATTTGGTTCTCTATCAAAGAGCTTGCCACCGGGGTTCTTAAAGCACACATATGGTCTTAGCAGTCTTTAAAATTCCAATAAGGCTTTTATGCTTGTGAAAATCCTTCAACTTGGCTCAGGAGCCCCCAACCCCCAGCCTGGTCTCTGCCATCCTACATGTCCACCTCCTGCCGTGGACCCTCCCACTATGGTCAAGCATCCTCGCGTGTAGCTCAGTGCCCCCTGGACTGTGCTTGCTGAACACAAGTCTGCTCAGTGAGCTTGTCATTCACTGTGTGTGCACTAGAAGCAAAGGTCAGGAACTAACAAGGGAATGGACAAGATGCTTCAAGTAAAATATTTGGTATCTTAATTAGGAATACTTTTTGAGAGAACTTTGAAAATACCATAAGGAGATACAAAAAAAAAGAGAGAGAGAGAGAGAAAAGGGAGATATTTGTTTTGGAAACTTGCCCTGGAATGACTGTTGTAGAGAGAGCTGCTGCTTCATGACATATAACCCCAGAATGTTCATGGCATCCAATGACCGGTGTTTGTTTCTCATGTACCTGCTGATCTTGGCTGGGCTCTGCTCATGTGTCTCATCCTCCTGCTTAAGCGGGAAAATGGGAATGTTCTTCATAGAGCAAGAGTGGAGACGAGGGAAAGCAGGTCCAGACGCACACACTGGCCACGCCCCAGCTTGCTTGATGCCGACAGACATCCCACAAGCTAGGTAGTTCACAGAGTGGGAAAGGCTCGCTGCCGGTGTGGAAAAGCTATAGAAACTCTGCTGATAAGAAGGGAGGAAGGATAGGTCAGCAAGATGTGAGTGTGCAATTATCCTGTGTGGGAGACCCTGGAGGGGGTGAGACATAGTCCGGGATTGGTGTGGGAATTGGCTGAAGACGCAACGCATTTCCAGCCTCCCTGGCTGTGGTTGAAGCGGTAATTGGGACTTGGCAGAGGCCATCAGAGGTAAGCAAGCTCTAGTCCGTGCATGTCAGAGCAGTGCGGCAGGCCTGCGAACTCTTGGGAGTCGGGCCAGCTAATAATAATGAGATTGCAGGCCAGAGAGGACACTGACGAAGGACACCGCGGACCGGATGGGGGAAGTGAGGGGAAGGGGAGGGCTGGGCGCAGGGGTTGTTCATGTGACACATCTGACCAGACAGGAAAACTGCTTCTGACTTGGGGACTCTTACAAAGCAGAGTCACACTGATGTTACCGGGATCCTTTGGATATGGGACCAAACAGAATTTCCACTGGTTTTATTCGCATTTGGGATGGAAACTCTCTTTAACCAATGAAGTCATACTTGGAGGCCCAAGAGTTATTATGGACAAAGCTAACACTACAGGTCTAGAGTCCCATTCAGCCTATAGATGTTCATATCCTATTCTTGAAGCCATATTTCATGCTAAGAGCTCTTTGTTTTGTAGCACATATAGATATTGGGACATCAAACCCTACTAGGAAAATGAAGGAAAAGACAAAGCATTCATTAAGCTCTACTGACTGTGGGCGTTCATGTGTATTTTGTACATCACTGATTCAAGGCACCATCCATCATAAGACACACCTAAAAAAGGAAGAACATGCTGCCAATTAAATTGTGACCAATATTTTCTCATATCTTAGAATTCCTATTTTATTCTTATTTTAAAAACTTGTAAAGACTCATTTAAGTGTTGATTTGTTTATTGAGGAAATTTACATATAGGGAGATGCACAGACCAGAGAGATGTGTTTGGTGAAATGAGCTTTGACAAGTGGGAATGCCCATGTAACTCACACTCCATCAAGACCAAGACAGTCTCCATCACATGGGCAAGCTCCCTCAGGCCTTTCTGGGTTAATGCCTTCTGGGAGATAACTCCTGTTTTGAATTCCATTATCCATTATTCTATGTTACTTTTCCAGGGACTAGAGTTTCATATAGATAGCATAATGTACTATATATCCCTTTGTTTCTTTTTTTGTGTTATATTTATTTATTTGTGAGAAACACACACACACACACACACACACACACACACACACAGGGGGAGAAAGAGGGAGAGAGAGAGAGAGGCAGAGGGAGAAGCAGGATCTATAGAGAGTAGGGAGCCCAAAGTGGGACTCAGTCCCAGGACCCTGGGATCATGACCTGAACTGAAGTCAGACACTTAACTGACTGGCCCACCCAGGAACCCAGAGCTTCCTAGGACTTGGATAGAAATTGTGTTCAAACCACAGAGCAAGTTGAGAAGAATGCACATCATAACGTCACTGAGTCTTCAGTTCCATGAACATGGTACATCTGTCTCTGTTTGTGCTGGTTTCCTTTCATTTCCTCAGCAGTGTTTTTTCAAGTTCTTGCACATCTTTTCATAAATTTATTTCATGTTTTTGAAGTTATTTAAAATGCCATTTAAATGTTTTGTCTTCTAGTTATTCATTGCTACTACATGGAGTTACAGGTCATTTTTGTATATTGACATTTTACATTGAGACTTTGCTATGTTTATCTATTAAATCTAGGAGTTTTTTTCTTTGTAGATGTTTTAGTTCCTTCTTACAAGCATAATTCTATCACATGTGATTAAAGAAAGTTCTACATTTTTTCTTTCCAATCTTTATGTGTTTCTATTTCTCACCTTTAATGCCTTGCCTGGATACCCAGTGTAATGACAAACAGAAGTGGTGAGACTCCTTCCAGTCTTAGAGTGGAAGCCTTCAGTCTTATCATTAAATCTCATGTTTGCTGGGGGTTTTTGAAGTATATGCTTTTTAACAGATAGAGAAGGTTTTCCTCTAATTTCAGTTTTCTGGGAGTTTAGCCATTTAATTAACAAAGTGGTTCACCTTAATAAAAGTGAACACCTAAATTTTCCTAAAAGTGGATAGTTTTACTATAACTGAAAACATTTTAATATAAGGCATAGTGTTATCAAAGTATCTGAAAGAGTTACTGAGTATTATTTCTAGTATTTTAAATGGTCCCTTCAGTTTTGCATGATGTCTTATCCTTCATTCTGAATGTCTCATGTAATATCCCGTTGTGCCTCTGACCATCTCATGAGGAGTTCCCTGCTATGACACCTGGCAAGTGACTCCTGTAACGTACACGACTTCCCTAAAGCCATAGGTCAGATCAGACTCTGTGTTTCTCTTTATCTTGTTTAATCTTCACTTCAGGTCTTGTAGCCTGCCATATTTTTGGAACGATTACCAGAGATTTAAGTAAAAATGCTGACTTTGAATGTTAAATTTGCTGGGTTGCTTCTTCATTTATGGAAATAAATTAGATGGGGGTAAATAGAATGTAGAATCTGTCAGTAGAAGTTAGATAAGAGGATACGAGTTAATGGAAATACAATGAGCAAGGACTATCGGTATTATCTGCAAATAGTTTCTGAGAAACTCTAAGGGTGTTGGTACTGTTAAGTGACAATTTTATGGAATTCTTTATGTCTTAGAACACAGAATGTTCCAAGAGCAGATTATTATATGGATAAAGGGACACAGGGTCCCTTATAGAAAACAACAGTACCCCCCCACCACCACCTCACCAACCAGCCAGCAGCTGGGCAGTGCTCTCCCCAGCAGCACAGACAATAGCAACCTCGTTGTGGACGATTTGGGTCCGGGAGTGCTGGTGAGGTGTGCAGACGACTAAGAATGCCGGTGCTGGACATGAGGATGGGCAAAAACAGAGTTTCAAGTATTTCAGTCTTTTAAGGAGGTTTTTGGGATTCTGTGCCTGTTGGATAATGAACAATGAAAAAGTAAATATTAATGTGAAACCCTTAGGATGTGCGCCAGCTGGAAGAACTTACATGTGCAACTTGCATATTCTGGAAATGTAGCCAAACCCGAAGTTCTCTCTCTCTCTCTTTTTTTTTTTAAACATCATACTAAAATCACGTGGCATACGGTTAATGAGATCATCATTAAGTGCTTTTTGCTCCCTTTAGGTTCATAAATGTTCTGCAGCTGTTTGTCATAATCTGCTTTGCCTTTGGTTGTCAGATTATTGGAACGCACTGTCAGACACATTTTAAGTCACCAAAATATATTGCTAGCTTGGGAAATAAAATAATATTTTAAAATTAATAATCCAACCAAATTTACAGAGGAAGTTTTCTAAAAATACAGTTGTTATATGATTGCAGAAATTAAAATTTATAGAAACAAATTGGGATTGTGCTCCTGTTTCTAGTTTGTTTTAATGGAAAACTATTGAGGCAACCTGTCCCCAGAGTGCTAATGACTTTTTGGGAGTCTGCTCTGAGTGGCGTGTGTGGCCCCGGAGGTCCGGTGTCTGGGCCACACACACAGCAGGCTCTCTGAGCCGGAGAGAGCTTGTCTCCTCAGAAGTTGGCCAGAGTGAGTGGAGTGGGCCAGGCCAGAAGTTCAGGGTGATCGCCGCAGTTGTGGGAACAGTTAGCATATCTTGCAGGAGCTCAGGGGACCAGCAGGGCAGCTGGTGAGGCCATGGTAGAGTAGAGCTGTCTGGACTATGGAAGCCCGCAGCCTGGGTGAGAACAGATCTGGTGAGCTGGGTGGCAGGCTGCCCTTCAGTGGACGATGCCGAGATCCGGCGGTGTGATGGATTGTGCCTGCCATATGGAGAGCTGAGGACGGGTCTCTGCCACCCGATGCGGCCGGTGCAGAGCACTTAGCAGACGCACCACCGGCTGCTCCAGACCCGTTGGTAACTTGAGGTTTGTTTATATGTCAGTCGTTACGTGGTGGCCGGGTCACTGGTAGGATAATGTGATATGAATGTGGACGTCGGTGGATCCACCAGTTACAGAAAAATCGCGTATTTCCCCATTCTGATGCTTGAATACGGGATTTAAATCGAAGCCCCCATGGTCCCTAAATTTTCCTCCCGGTTCCGAGTCATTCTTTATTGTCTTTGCATCTCCGTGCCTCCTGGGGGATTAGTGACACTTGAAGTTCATACAGAACCTATCACTTTGTTCCGCTGTGCTTGGCCGCAGTCATCCTGGGAGACCGGCAGGATAGGCTAAGGGAGGACATGGGATTCGGTTTCGCTGAAGTTGGTCGGATGAGAGACTGAGGGACCCAGAAAAGCTGGGAGCCTGATTCCGACTTTAGGACCTGACCTTTCCCCTGGTGACCCCCCACGGGCTCAGCGCTCCTATCCTGCCCCCCCCCCCCCATAGCTATACTGGAAGGTTTCTACTCACTTTCCAACTCTGCAGGAGCAGGTACCTTTTTATCCAAAAGGCTCCCTTCTCCACCGCTTTAATTAGGAAAATATCCCTTTGACCCCATCCTCAGTTCTAAATAACATCTCAACTTTTCGTTTTCCCGTGACATCGTTCTCAAATGGGGTCTGTCTTTGGGCAGCTTCTCCTGGGCAAATGCAGTGACTTCTGATTCATCGGACCTTCCTTGGCCCTTTCTATGAGCTCACATTATAATCCTGTTCATCTTTTTCCTTTTTCAATCTCTCTTCCTTCATACACGAACTCCTCAACGTTTCATGCAAGAGACCATCATAGCAGTAGAGCCCTGCTGGAGAGGAAATCAAATGGAAATATTTGTGTCTAACATATTAAACTAGATATTATACTTTGAATTTTGTGTGCGTTATTTTATTTTCTTGCTGAATTATTTTCCAGCATCCCAAACCTTATTTTTCTCCGTTGATGGCCATTATTTGGAATGGAGTCAATCTAACGTCTATTAATATCATTGAGCTAAGCCCAGCTTTGGTGGCCTCTGTAAGCCGCTGGGTCCAGCCGGCGGCAGACATTGGCTCTGCCCTGCCAGGCTCTGGGGCGTTGCCTGGCCGCCGTGCTCAGGGCCGGCCTCCCCTTCCGAGCTTCCTCGTTTCCGTTCTCACTCTTCCGTTCTCTCCAGAAAAGATCCTTCTTCCCTGCATCCTTTCCTAATGCTTTGTGGGGACTTATCGATATGCTTCTGGCCCTTCCTCAAGACCTGTCTCTTTGGGTCCCTTTCGAAGCCATGCTCCGGGGGGTCTCCGTGACCGAAAGCTTCCGGAGTTGTGATGAAATATGACTTATGTCGCTTTGCTCCCCATTTGCCTCCATTTGAAGTTCTTGATGACCCTCATGGAACACGGGGAGATTGTGCCACCTTCTCGTGTCCCCAGCAGGAGCCCTTGTGGAACCTGTGGTCAGGTTCCCCGGCGCTGAGGCCATCGTGGTGAGGAGGGCCACTTTCCAATGCAGAAATCATGCTTCTGTTCAGCCCCTATTCCCAGAGGCTGTCAGGAGTTTGTCTAAAGAAGATTTTCCTCTGAGATGCCCTCATGGACCGAAAACATAACTGCATTTCCCTAAGTTCCCATGTGGAACCAGATTTACCAAATAAAATTGCTCGTGTTAACATTTCTAACCAACCAAGATGTTTATGCAAACCAGCATGGAATTTCTTCTGACTCACCTCTAATGTCTTCTGTATTTTACAACATTTTTGGCAAATTATAAGAGATTGTTGACTTAATCAATCTTATTTTGCTTATAACGGATCTGCAAATATTAAATGAAATACTCAAAAGGGACATTTCAGGAATTTCCCGGAACCATTCCTATAGATACAATGTGTCGTTGGATGAAGCACGAAAAGTATTTGGTGCCCGGAGAATCACACCATAAATTCTGTTCACTAATAAAATTTCCAAAAGGGATCCAAGGGGTTGCTACAGTGAGCGGTGTGTTTTCCGGGGTGGGACGTGGGGGTGGTGGTGGTGCATGTGCTAGAAAATTCTCCCCGGAAGTCCATCTATCTTGGACTAACTACACTGTGGGTTTCTGGAAAGGAACACCTAGTTGCCACTGAGATGCGGCTCAACTCTGTTTTCCCTGATGACTTCTGGTGATCGCCAGGGATGTCCTGGGCAACACAGTAAGAAATCAAATCACTGTCACTTTCTTCTTGACAATTTCCAACTTGGAGTGAAAGCGGCTTTCCGATGACCATGTAATGCATGCTGGATTTTATTTCTGTGTCCATGTATTCGATGAGCAAAATCTAGAGTGTATAGCATAGGACAGAACTCTAAAGGAACAAATTGAAATTTTTAAAAGAATCAGGTGGTGGTGGTATCAGACACAGGGTGGCCACAAATTGTGCTTGTGTACTTAGAAGTGGCCCTCATGGGCTCTGGAATGGCGCCTGACGCAGAGAAGGTCTTCAACCAGGGGGTGTCACACGCACGGATCATTGCTGTTATTTCAGAAATCAAAACCAAATGCCAACCCGAGGTCAGACTGTTCAAGGATCAGAACTTTGTTGTTTAAGTTCTTAACTTACAGACAAAAAAAAAATCTGATCCTGGGTAACTAAGGATACAAAGATTTTATTGGAAATACTTGGAGGCCTCGCAGAGTGGAGGGCTGCTCAGACAGCAGCTCCCCGGGGGCCCGGAGCGGATCCATGGTCTGCACAGCCCAAGACCATAGACCAACGTCCTCAAAGTTCACGTATGAGGCAGATAGCACCCCAGTGGGCACGGTGGGACCCAGCGCAGGACACTGCAGGCCAGCCTTGGGTCCCACCGGCTGTTCGGTACCAGCCCGGAGACCAGCTGCTGGGACGGGTCTCCGTACCAGGCTCTCCGCACGGCCACCAGAGAGCCCGCCGTTAGCAGTGTGAGCTGCTCTGTGAGCCCAAGGGCCGATTTCTTCCTTCTCCTCGTATCCATGAAAATGATTTTGGCACCAGCTGTGACATTTGAGTGACTCGTGGGTTCCGTGATTATCGTACAAAACCTGGCTCTGGACCGATACGGTGATTAGTCGCGCTTCAGTCTGGCTCCTCTGTGGTTTCAGGAGGCCTTGTTCAGTCTAGGGAGCTGCGGAATAGCTTTTGGGTAGGAGCATGGAGAAGGATCTGAAAGGCAACATTTCTAGGTTTTTCTAGTACATATGCGGAAATGTATATGGCTTAAAAAATTTAATAGCATTTGGTTATATCAGTAAGAACGAATCACAAAATTCCACGTATGATTATCGTCCTATGGTACATGCAGGTGCCAGAGAGGCTAAAATCCAAGTCGTTTTCCAACTATTATCGTCATAACCATGGTTCATTATCTAAAAAGAAATATCCTGAGAGCCTGATATATGCCAGGTGCTCTCCTGGCCCTGGGGGAGGAGTGGCGATCACAGCCAAGTCTTCTGAAACATGGTCCGTAGAGACGCTCCGCACGTGACTCCTGCCCGTGTGCTGGGCCCGTGGCAGGTGCCGTCCCCGACAGCCATCCGGCGCGCCTCCCGCCTCTCGGCCCCCACGTGGGAACACGCTCTATCTCAGCATCCTGGTGGTCTCCAGCTGTCTGCTGTCACAGCTACAGTCACAGAATGGTAGCTAAGTGGCTCCTAAGCGGACCCAGGCATACTTCACAGAGAACACTTCAGAGGTAGAAAAGTGCTATAGAGATTTCTAATCAAAATATATTCATTCAGTGCGTTATTTTATTTTATTTTCCTTTGCAAGAAGAAACCTGAAAGCAGAAGAATGTCATTTCTAGATGCCACAGCAGCTTCTCGTGAGGACGGGTGTGCTCCTGGGGGTGTGGGCCCCGGGGTGGAGGGCCGCTCTGCCGTTAGCCACGTGCTTGACTGGGAACTCAGGGCTCAGGTCTCGGCAGCTCCTCTGGGGCTGGGAGGCCCCACCTGTCCTGCCTCGAGACACGGCGGCTCTGAGATTCGCCTTGACCTCAAGCCCCTGGACGAGTGGTCGTGCAACCGGATGCTTGTTCCAACGTCTTCCTGCTCAGGGGTCCAGAGGCCGCACCTAGAGAAGCTCATTCCACAGACAAATCTCAGACATGTCCCCACATTTTCTTTACAATGTGAGAGGGGATTTGATTTGCCGCTGTTCATTTTTACTGTCATGTATTTAGGCTGGAAGGATCCAGAAGAGGAATATTTGAAATATGCTGAATATTTCTAAATTATATTTTAAACCATGTGTGACTTGATAATGAAGGATATTCTCCATGTTTTACTTTATTTGACTCAAAGTCATTACCTTCTGAGGACGACTGAGTGGACAGGACTCACTTTGTTGGGATACTGGAGTGCGGATACGCCAAGGGATGGGCTGACTTTTAGAGCTTTCTTTTTTTCCTCCAAATTTTAATTTACATTCCAGTTAACTAGCGTACCGTGTAATATTAGACTCAGGTGTACCATATAGGGCTTCGGCACTTCCACACATCACTGGTGCTCATCACAAGGGCCTCCTTCATCCCCGTCACCTGTTTCCTCCGTCCCCCACCCCCCGACCATCACTCTCTGGGGTTAGAAGTCGGCGTCTTAGTTTCTTTCTCTCTCTTTCCCCACTATGTTCATTTGTTCTGTTTCTTAAATTCCACATATGAGTGAGCTTGTATGGTGTTTGTCTTTCTCTGACTTCTTTCATTTAACGTCATGCTTTCTAGGTCCATCCACATTATCGCAAATACAGCAAAAGGATTCCATTCTTCTTTATGGCTGAATAATATTCCGTTGTCTCTACACCATGCCTTCATCAGTCGATGGACATGAGGTCTCTCCATAGTTCGACTATTGTCGATCACGCTGCTATAAACATGGGGGCAGGTGTCCTTGAATTAGTGTTCTTTTATTCTTTGGGTAAACACCGAGAAGGGCAGTTGCTGGGCTGGGTAGTTCTGTATTTAACTTTTGAGGAGCCCCATAGAGTTTTGCAGTTGGCTTATTTAAACCAATGTGCACAGATGGCGTGAGATCCCCATCTGCCCAGAGTCCGTGGGGCACAGGCTGGCCGCGCGATCAGACCACGGGCTTCGGAGTCTGTCGGTCTGGATCTGCGCTCTGGGGTGGCCCCTTTCTAGCTGCGTGGCATTCCCTGTGTGACTTGTGCATTCCTCTGTTTTCTCATCTACCCAGTGGCTAACTTAGAAAAGCCATGATATGACCGAGGGCAGTTCAAGCAGAGGAAAACTCTAAACAGCAACTGTTTTGTTCCATGAGAGTCAGGGTTACACTGTTACACAGTGTAACTGTTACTGTTACACTGTGTCTCTCTCGTGGTTAACAGCAGGCGTTTCCACTGTCATTTCTAGGATTCATTGTTCTGCGTACACGCATTCTGCCGAGTGGCCCTGGGCTCATTGTGGGCTGAGACAGGGTTCCACTGTGCTCGCAAATAAGCCAGGCACATGGATGTTCACTCCCTTTGCTTCAGCAAATAAAAGTGGTGACAATATTGAAAGAAGTAGAACATGATTCTAGGTCCAGCACAGATTGTAAAAAAATGTTAGAAAATACTTACAAATGGCCTTGGTGCTAACATCCCAGACGTAAACCTGGCACCGGCTGATGTCCAGCTTTTCCCGCAGTCCTGTTGTGTGTCCGGAACCATCCGCCCCTAACAGGAGGGGTCCCGGGGCACGTGGGCCCGCCGTGCCGCAACTCTCTCCTGATGTGTCTGCCGCTCCGACGGACCAGCCCCAGCCCCTTCCTTCTCAGGTCTCGGCGGCTCTCCGGGCACCCTCAGGGACTCCGCGCGGGGCTGCCCCGTGCTGTACGCTCACACCCCTGTCTTTCTTCCCCTAGTGTCCTCGTGTGACCAGGAGCAGCAGTCAGCTCTGGAGGAGGCCAGGCGGCCCGAGAGCGACAATGTGGTGATCCCCGAGTGCGCCCATGGCGGCCTCTACAAGCCGGTGCAGTGCCACCCCTCAACTGGCTACTGCTGGTGTGTCCTGGTGGACACCGGACGCCCCATCCCCGGAACGTCTACCAGGTAAAGCTGTGCCCATGGGCCGAGGGAGGGAGGAGATGGGGGGGGCAAACCCCCATGGGTGCCTCCAACGTGGATGCCTGGCGGCCAGACTTCACTTGGTTGCCCGACTGTTCCCGCCATGCACTCGCTTCCCTGTCTAGGCAGCCTGCAGAAACCGATGGCTCTGGCCGTCAGAAGCCGGAGGAAACCATCTCTGGGACGGCCACCAGGAGCTGCCTGTGTGAACGGCAGCAAGTGGTTATGGAGGCTGAGCTCTTTACGCCATGTTTGCTTCTGTCGATACGGACGCAGGCTGGGACTATGGAAACCGGCTCTGGGATCTGGCGTGGTGGGCACTCAGGTAGCACTGGAAGCTTCCATGGGCTTCTGGTTTTGGCAAAGGGAGCCAAGCATTTCCCAGGCTGAAAGAACTGATCTCCCAGAAGGGCTGTCTATAGTACAAAAGCAAAGACGATGTGCTAAAGGCCAGAGCAGCACGCGCTGCGCCGGGCTCTGAGATACAGAAACGGGGCTCACTCCTGCTCCATGAGTTTGGGCAAACGGTTGCGTGACCCGAATCACACAAACGACTCACGGAATTTGTAAAAACACGAGTGAAGATGTGTTTGCCATTCTTTGTTATATGAAGTGATCTCGAATGTCCATAGATTTATATAAAAACAATTACAAATGTACAAAAATATTCTTCTCAAAAGCTATCAAATTTAGCCACTGGTTTCTTTTCTAGGACCTAGACACAGGCATGTTGACACTTCCTAAATTATTCCCCCAATTTCTCAAGTATGGCCATGAGTTACTTTGAGGAAGAAACGCTCCATCTCTTCATATTCCCATGCAGCCTTTTACGTGTCTGTCCGTCCATCCGTCCGTCCGTCCTCCCACCAGCCCTCCCCCTCCCTTCCTTCCTACCTTCCGTTCATCCATCCCAAATGCGGATGGTCCACGAGAGCCCATCACTATCCCGCGGCTGGGGAAGGAGCACTGACCCAGCGAGCAGGTCTCCTCCCGCGGGGACTTTCTCTCTGCTTGGGGAGTATCAGGGAAGGAGCAAGCAGCACTCCTGCGGCGGCACGAGGGAGACCTCACATCCCAACGGCATCCAATCTCAGCAGCTCGCACCCTCAAAGGTGAAGGGCAGTTCGGACTGTCTCAGCAGTTCAAGGGCTTTAATAAGCATCTGTTGCTGCTGTTGTTCTCTCTGCTTGGACACCTTTACGTATGGGATTGCTTTGTGATTTATCCCTGACAGAGTTTCTAGAAGCATCATCTAACAGAGTTGGGGCTTCCTTCTGATGGCAAGGAAAGCCTTCCCCATAGGTTTTCTGGGGGTCTCCCCTCACTGGATGCTCAGCTTTTCACCCCCAGACCAGGTCTACTGTTCCTGGAGGAGGGTTCCCATCATTTGGCACCAGACCTGGGACAAGCCACCTCCCAGTGCCCTCAGTGTCATGCATGCTGTTCTAGGGGTGAGGAATGTACCAGAAACAAAATGCACAAAACCCATGCTCCCACAGGGCTTCTGTTCCAATGGAAGGAGATGGACTTTAGGCAAAGCAGAGAAGTAGTTGCCCTGAGTATCAGGAAATGTGCTGGCGAATGCCCACTGCTCTGGAGGAGAATGAACCAGGAAGAGGAGAGGGTGTGTGGGGGTGGGATGGGGGGCTTCAACTTGACCTGAACGGCAGGGGATCCACCCTGGAAAGCGGATGTTGGAGTCAAGTCCTGAAGATCCTGGGGGTTGATCTGACAGATGTATGCAGGGGCGCAGTCCAGACGGAGGGAGTGAGCGCTGCCTGGCACAGTGGAGGTCCCGGAGCCGGAACCCAGTTGTTTGGATCCAAAGCCAAGGTGTATCAATTAGGACATTTTTCATGTCTAACAGTGGTAACTCTGACAAGTAGGCATAAACAAGAGGCTGCTTCACCTCAGGTAAGAATTACAGAGGTGGAGAAAGCTCCGTTTCGGTTGACTCTGTGATCCGGTGATGTCGGTGAGGACACGGTTGACGCTGTGATCTGGTGATGTCGGTGAGGACACAGTTGTCTTTGCCCTTGGACTCTTCTCATGGTGCCAAGTGGCTGCCAGGATCCGAGCATCTCATCCAGACACTGCAGCATTCAGGAGATGCACCGCCCGTCTCTGTCTTTCTTAGGAAGCCAACCCACCCTCCCTCCGAGGCCCCTAGTGAATTTAATGCATGAATTGTTGGCCAGAATTGGATCAAGCGACCATGGCTAAGCCCGTCACCAGCAGGAAAAATTAGTTTAAACTGATCTCTAGGGGGGCGTGGGTGTTGGGAAATCAGTCCAAATTACCAATATTAAGGGACATCTGGTAAGCTGCTGGCCAGCATCCGCAGCCCAGCCAGCACCGGGTTCCCTCGGTGACGGACCAGCATCATCGGGAGGTCCTCCGCGTTCCTGTGTAAATGCCCAGTCGTGTTCGGTCTCCTTTCTTTTGATTTTCTGAAATAATCCGTTCCAGGGAGAAGCTTCATGGATTTGTGTTAACGTTGGGGTAGACGATTCGGGTTTTCGCCCTCAGTTATCTTTCCCATTTGTATTGACTGATGGGGAAGAACGATTTAAAAATCCGGGATAGAAAGAAGCCATACACATAAGAAGCATTGTCGTAAGCCAGCTTCCTTTTCCTTGTGTCCCCAAGCAAGAACGCTAAAGCGCATGGGTTCTGTTGTAGGCTGTGCTGAGGACGACAAGCCCACGTGGTTTGCCTGCCAGGGCAGATGGCTGCCTCCTTCTCACAGGGCTTCTAATCTGATCGTCTAGGGGTGATCATCTGGGTGGAAGCGTGAGTTGGTCCAGGTGCAGAAGCGCTTCCCGGTCCTCCTGCCTTTTCGGTGTCAGAACTGACATTTGAGCTACACGTACAGATTGCCTGTGGGCTGGAGCCCAGGCAGCTGCCCGAGCCCACAGCATGGGCGGCAGGACAGGATCTGGGCTGCGAGGGGCAGCTTCCAGCCTGGCCACTGCCGCGGGGTGGGGAGAGCGGGCACGGGCGTCGGACGGAGCGTGGCGGGCGGGCTGCCGGCGAGCGCATCAGCTCCCAGGGCGGGCAGGCTCCCCTTCCACAGCGTCACAGCTGAGGACGGGCCCACCCATTGCCGCTGGCTCCGGGCCCTTCTTACGTCGCCCCCGTCCCAGCTTCAGGAACCGAGTCTCTCAGTGGCCGAGTGCGCGGGCCCCGGAGCGTGAAATCACGTCTCTCCCTGGCAGAAGGCCTGCTCTCTGATGGCCAAGTGGATGGGGAAGGAAGACGAGTTCATTTTTTTTTTTTTTTATACAAATAAGTTCAACACTATCGAAAAGAATGTGATGGATGTCAACCCAGAATTTGATTTTTTTTCGAGACTTCAAAGGCATTAATTCTATTTCTGGAGATTGCCAGTTCTGCAGGTCAAGGCACTTCCCAATATTCTGTAAAAGAGGCAGGATGCTTTCATTTAAATATACTTTTTTTTATATCAGCAAAATGCTAGGATTCTTAAGACACGTCCAGGACAAATTGGGAACAAAACCAGAATGACCAGGGTGGCTAGCTGCTGGGTCGCTGCAGAGTTCGAGATCAGAACGGGGGTTTGGAAACAGTGTGGTCTCTTACGGCCCTTGTGAAGACGCCGGCACTGACTTCCGGCACTCCGGAGGCTCTGCACAGAGTTCCTATTACCCGTTCAGCTTCTAACCCGACAGAGCAGCCGTGAGCGTCCCCGAGGTGCGCTCGGGTATTCCTAGGAGCAGGATGTCCCCAGGAACAGCCGGGCCCTGAGTTTCCAGCTCATCCATCAGAAGCTGGAACACTTGCTTGTCTTTTCACGGCTCCTCTTTGACGGGCCGTCAGCTGTGACGACGTCACTTCTAATGCAGGTGTCAGTTCAGCTATTCCAGCCTATTCCAGCTCCCCAGACACTGACCCACAGCCTGGAACGGGGAGTTCTCCAGATTGACGCGTGTTTGTGAAAACAGGGCGACCTCACGGGCTGGCTGCTTCTGCTCAGTTCCTCTTGGCAAATGTCCGGCTCTCATCTCCCTGCTATGGTGCCGGGAGGGACAGGAGTCCCCCGGGCTGAGACGTGGGTCCCCCTCCCCTTGCTTGCATTCTCACAGCTGTGGCTCCTCTGCCGTCTGTAAGGAACCCCACCGCATTTCCCAAGAACATGAGCTAATGGCTGTTGGTTAAAATGTGATCGCTTAACTACTCGCTGAGTGTGTCAGGGACTCTTTAATTTCAAAAACCACACTTCATAAAGACATATTACCTTCGCGGGAGTGGGTGTCACAGTCTCTATCATCAAAGAGGCCATTCGGGGTGGGAGGGACGGGAGGGGTGCCTTGGTTTCAGCCACACCCGCTCGGCCCTGCGGGACTGGCCACCAAGGGAAGGACACTTAAAATGTGTCCCTCGGGGAGACACTTCATTCTCTTTTATTTCCTCTGATGGGAAAACAAGAAGTAAGAAAAAATAAGAATCTGGAATGACCACTATGAAGTAAGTGTGAGCTCCCTTTCTAGGGGAGCGAGAGAGGAAGATGGGGCCGAATGGATGGTGAGAAGCCAGGAATCTGCTTACTTTCTGGAAGTCAGCAACCTTCAGTCTGGGACCTCCCCCCGCACCCCTGCCCACTGGCGCACACTGTCCACCCTTTAGCTCCATGAGGTATGGGGGGCAGCGGGTTCTCTCTCAGTGTCCCCAGTGGCCGGGGGTTCTCCCCCGGACCCCGGGCTCCCCCGTCTGTGGTACCCATGCCCAGACCACGGGCGTCCCTGAAGAGCGGCCCACAAGCACCCCCTGGAGACCGGGGCCAGCTGCTGCCCTGCGCCTGCGTGGGAAGCCCGCCAGCTGCATTCCTCAGCTCCGGAATCACCACGATGCGCCCTCTCGGGGGCAGGGTCAGCAGCACCCCGCCTGCTGCTCCCACGTCAGGACCCACCTGGCAGGACTTCTCGGCAGTTTCCGTTCACTCGCTGCAGGTGCCCCGTGGTGCGCTCTCTCTCTGTCTCTCTCTGTCTCTCTCTCTCTCTGTCTCTCTCTCTCTCTGTCTCTCTCTGTCTCTCTCTCTCTCTGTCTCTCTCTCTCTCTGTCTCTCTCTGTCTCTCTCTCTCTCTGTCTCTCTCTCTCTCTGTCTCTCTCTCTCTCTCTCTGTCTCTCTCTCTCTCTGTCTCTCTCTGTCTCTCTCTCTCTCTGTCTCTCTCTCTGTCTCTCTCTGTCTCTCTCTCTCTCTGTCTCTCTCTCTTTCTGTCTCTCTCTGTCTCTCTCTCTCTCTGTCTCTCTCTCTCTCTCTCCTTCTCTCTCTGTCTCTCTGTCTCTCTCGTCTCTCTCTGTCTCTGTCTCTCTCGTCTCTCTCTGTCTCTCTCCTTCTCTCTCTCCCCTCACTTTCCCTCCCCTCCCTTCCTATTAGCAGAGGGACAACCTTTTGTAGCTTCCTGAATCGGATTAAGATGTAGCTGGTCTTCCAGTCATACGTAAATGTAAACTTCTGTGGTTCTTTTTGTGACTTTTCCTTCTTTCCCGGGCCACACCCGCGGCCTCCTCTCCCCGAGCCTGTCCCCTCTGAACCATGTCCAACCCTGGAACAGGTGGAGGCGAGGAGGTAGTGGCGTTCGGCAGCCCCCGTGCGAGATTTGTTCCAGAAACCGGAGGAGGATGCAGAGCCCTGTGCTCCTTCCTACCGACGGAAAAATGAACTGATGATGGCAAATTGTCACAAAGGTCATAAGCGGTCATACATCAGGAGAGGTCGATGCCACAGATGTGCTGTGGGCGGAGGTCGGTGTCTGTGCTTGAGCACCTGAGAAACAGAAGACACCATCGTCTTCCGAGTGTCAAAGCCGTTTTCCTGCTCTCCCCCGCTCCGCAGGTACGAACAGCCAAAATGCGACAACACGGCCCGGGCTCACCCCGCCAGAACGAGGGATTTGTACAAAGGCCGCCAGCTCCAAGGTGAGTAGAGCCGTCTGCTGGCACCATGAGCTTTCTGGCAGGTTTAGAATGAGAAAGAATTTCTGCAGCTCTGTTCCCATCGGGCATGCGTGGGGGCCTCGGAGCCGTTGGCCAGGGACCCTCCTCCCCAGGGGCCCGCGGTCGGCAGATGCGCGGGACCCCAGGGAGCACGCCTCGGGCACGTGCGCGTCTGCTTCTCCTGCAGCGGGTGACGCTCAAGGGCCAGTCCCAGAGCCGGCCTTCCAGAGAAGCAAACACTGTCCCTTAAAATCAGAACTTCTGAACCAAAGGGGTCCTTTAATTGTTTTCCCAGAAGAAAGCAGTAACTCAAATGTCATCTTCGGGCATTCCTTTTGAATTGAATCAACCATTCAAGAAGCTGAAGTTTAGGTTTGAATAAAACATGAACTCCGTCTCTGCATCAAGTGAATTTAATTACAAAGAAGTATTTCAAATTAAACAGAGGCAGTGAGTTTCATCTTACAATTATTAAAAATATGTTCACAGAAGATGTTTAATGGATACTGTCTTTCATCAAAAAGCACGTACGTGTTTATGATACACCAGAAATGACGACTTCAGTACTTAAACCTAAAGCCTTTGGCGGACACTGCGTCCCTCTGGGAACGTACGCGGGGTTAAGAGTGGCAGCATGGACACGGCGACCTGGCAGGCGAGGGTCCCACAGTTCAGCTCATGGCATGAGATCAGGAGTTTACAGACACAGCTCTGACCTCGTGGCGTGAATTTGATGACGTGTAAGATGCTTCAAAGCTACTCACTATTTATGTCCTTTTGGTTCTCTTTTTTCTTTTAAATATCTCCAGATTGGGTGCGTTTAACCAAGGCCTTAGAGACCATGCAAACTGTTCTCTGTCTTAGCTCAGAGCACATGTTTGATCCCGGTCTTAGAGCAAGTCCGGATAAACTCTGCTTAGAACAGTGTGGTTCTTGCTGTATTTGCGCTTGTGTCGGTAAAGAGGGTTTTAAAATCTGAGTAAAGGTGTTTTCTTGTGTGTGAGCGCGGATAGAAACAACTAGAATAGCACGCAGGCCCGCCTCCATCTGTTCAGCCACGGTGGGAACGGGAGTAGCTAAGACGGGGCGGGGGGTGGGGGCCGCTTTCCTCCCTGAAGATGACTCTACCCGTCGCCCTTTGCGGCTGCTGCGACGTGCGTGTGCAGGGCCGTCTCCGGCGCGGGTCTCCCCAGCGACTTCCTTCTGACGCAGGCTCAAGGAGCCTGTGATTTTTTATTTTAGAGGTTTTTTGCACCGTGTTTCTCTCTGTGTGGTCGGTGCGCTCTGCGTCTGACGGGTCGGGCTCCTTCCTGCATCCTGGGACAGGGAGAGAGGAGAGAGCCGGCGGAGGAGCACCCACAGACCCGTGCAGATTCCTACTAAAGCACCTTTTGTATTCATGGTGTGTAACCCTTGGAAGGAGCTCGGGGACGGCTGAACTGCTCCCGGACGCTCTCGGCCGAGCGAGTTCCCTCCCTCCGTCGCCTGGTGTGATCTCTCGCCTCTGATGTCAGGCCTCGTCAGGGGTGCGCAGGGTTTTTCTTCCCAGGAAATGATGGCTCCGGCAGGGGCTCGGCGCACCGAGAGCCTTCAGTGGGCGCCTGCTGTTTGTAGCTGGTCTCAGTTGTGTTGCGCCTTCGGCTCCACGGGTCCACGACTCTGCGCGGTTTCCTTTTTGGGAGGACAGACATAGGACGGACCCCACCACTTCTGGCTCGGGCTGTGGGGTTCGCACGCTCGCTACGAGAGCCGGTCCGTCTCCGGGCGTCCAGTCTGGCATTGTTCGTTAGTAAAAGGCGCCGTGACCAGAGTCGGTTCTCTGTTTCCTCCTCGCCGGGGTGGGCTTGCTAGAAGCTCTTTTCACGGTGACTCGAGCCCATTAAATACCAGACAGGCCCTTGATTTAAAGATGGGACTGATCGCTTGGACTGTGGGAGCAGCTGCTCATCCCACGGAGGAGTGTGGGGGCGTTGTCGGCCGGTGGAGTCGCGAGCAGGTGGTGAGGACATGTCCCCAGGGCTGGGATGCCGCCCCCCTCAGCCCAGACAGGGTAGGGGGGATCGTTGGGCCATCGGGGCAGAGATGGCCCTCCTCGCCCGCACCCGCAGAGCAGGGGTGAGTGGGGACGGGGAAGTGGATAAAGGGGAGCGGCACAGAATTCCAGCACAAATAAGTCAGTCTCGGGGATGAAAAGCCCGGCAGAGGGAGTGTAGTCGGCAGTTCTGGGCTAGTGCTTGCGACGGACGCTGACTCTGACGCGGCGAGCGGGGAGATGTGCCGACCGGCGGCATCGTGCCCGCCCCCGAAGCGAGCACAGAGCTGTGGCGGCCGTACTCCACGAGCGGGGTGGCAGCCGGACCCCGGGCCTCGCACCTGCGCAGGGGCTGCAGGACCCCAGGAGACCCCCGGGTTCACTTCTCTCCCACAGGGACCCCACAGCGTTCAAGGCTCTTTCAAAGATAATAGGAGATGTCAACAGTTCACCCATTAAAAACATCAAATTCTATGATTTTCTGTTGGATCAAATACTGAATTCAGAGACCTGTGTCTCCCCAATTTCAGCTGAAACAGTCTGATTTTGGACAACAGCCCTCCACCCATATGTACGTGGCGAGCTTGGGGTCCCGTGTCTGTGGAGGCTCGTCTGCCCAGCTCCGTCCACGCTCAGTCGCTGCTCGGGGGGCTTTCTGCCACGCGGCTGCCGAGAGCCTGGGTCGGGACAGAGCGGGGCGCTGTGTGGGAGACAGGACCTTGTCGTTCTGTAGAGAGCTGTCTGGTGGCCTCACGGCGAGCCATCCGTGCTTGTCACCTCAGGAGCGAAGTCTGAGTTTGCATTTCTGGCTGTGCTGGAGACTGAGTCCCAACACGTGGGAGAGAGACTAGAGCTGCTGTATTTGGCTTCTGACCAGTGAGCTTGAGGGTTAAATGTGAAATGAAACTGTGGGCAAATAGGGTTATTAAATCTTTAAAAACAAATTGCATTTTGTAGGATGTATGATGAAGACATGGGCCTTAAATCCAGTGTAGGAGAGAGCGCCGTGAGTGAGAACTCAGTGAAAATCACACGTAGTTTCCATCCTAAATGCTCGGTGAGGTGGGGATCCCGGGACAAGGGTCGGGGGTCGGGGGAAGGGCCTGAGACGACGCTGCGTCCGGCTCGCAGATGTGTTCAGGGAATTACTCACAAGGTCCAGAGGACACGGGGACGTGTCCTCAGCGAGACATTTACTTAGTTCAGCTTTGTCTGTTACCTGAAAGCAGAGTGTCCCGGCGAGATCTGCTCTGAGTCTCAACGGTATAAAGAAAACATCACTATTAATTTATGTGGTTTTGAGCGTTCCCAAAGCAAAACTCACTTGTTTTAGGAGCTCCTGCTCGGCGAGTGTGGCCTGTGGCCTGTGTGGCCTGCGTGGCCTCCATGTCCGCTGGCGAGCCCGCTGCCCGCCAACGCCGGGCAGCAGGACACGTGTCTCCTTCTGCTCTTCTCGCCGTCGGCAGATCGCCTCTGGTTAGGGATGATGGCTTCACAGGCTGGTGTTTCCTGAAAGCGACACTTCCATGAAGTCTCGCAGGCGTGTGTACCGTGGGCTGCTCGGGCTGTTCCGCAGGAAATCAGACGGGATGCGGGACGTGGCGGGAGGCATGTGTGAGGCGAAGACTCTGGTCCTGACTGCGCCGCCCTTGGCAGAACTCTCAGTGAGATTTTTATTAGAACAGTTGTTTAGTTCAGTGGATATTTTCTCTCCATTTTCAAGAGCACGAGGAGAAACTGGAGGAGGCGTGGTGGAAAATTGTGGGAATTACTCATTCGCAGTACAATAAGAACACATAAAGACAAGTTAAGGAAGCAAAGGCTTTTTTTTTTTTTTTTCAGTCTTAACACGCAGAGGAAAGACTCACAAAGGTCAGCTGGAAATTTGAAGTTACTTGCAAGGAGGTGCTGGGCGCGTCCTCCGTTTATTAATACGTCCACAGCTGAGTGAGAAAATGTGAGCGTTAAGGTCCCTCCTCAGCTAAGGCACGGAAGGTGCAAAGGGGCTTCCTGGGTGCCCGGCCGCGCCCGCAGCACCTGGAGAGGTCTAGCTCGTGCAGACCTGTGCGCAAACACGCAGTCAGGCCGTGCGGGAGGTCGAGGAGGCCGTGGTCTTCCCGTCCTTCCAGGTGACATTTAGGACGCGTGGGTCAGAAGCCACGATCACTCTTGTCGCGAGCCTCACAGCTACCTGGATGTGTCCCCTTGCTTTCCACGGCATGTCCCCCACGTCTCATGCGCGGCCCTCAGCTCTCTTCCCTGGTCAGGCCTCCGAGTGGCCTCCCTGTGGGGCTCCTGTCCCTGGGTCACCCAGCTGCTGTGGGGGCACGGAGGACATGGGCCTGCCCTGCGCTGCTGCTGGGGACGGGGCCCCTTGCTACGCAGAGACGTCGAAGACGCCCGCATGTCCCAGAGGCGAGGTCCTTCCCTCTGCTCTCCACCAAGAGCCCCGTGTCTCCATCCTACCGAAGCCTCTGCTCCAGAAATGGAGGCCCATGTGTCCTGAAGCCGGCACATGACATCGAGGGGCTGCCCTCCGCTGTGTCATAGGGGCTGGCCATCCCTGGTGTCCACACTGTGGCTGTCAGGAAAATGTGGTTCCTCAGGGAGCAGGTCATCTGACATCTGTGTCTCCCATCTGAAAAGAGGGACAGTTTCCCAGCATCCCCAGTCGGGACATGAGTATGTATGCGGGAGTTTCAAGAGCAGCAAGTCCAGCCTCTTGGGCGCAGCCTGGCCGCCGTCCCCGTCTGCCCTGGTTTAAGCGCCCGCTGCCGCCAACTCACGCTCCAGCGTGGGCTTCAAAGACGGGGCCCCACATTCTCAGGTTCACGCTGGGCCCTGCCAGGGCACTGGGTGTGACCTGTGTGGATACGCCTTATCCCGCGTCAGGTCCTGAGGAGCCAGAGTCAGGAGTGACAGTGGCAGCAGTGAGTTCGGGAGACCACACTGAGGGAGTGAAGACGTGGACACAGTTCAGGGTTGTCTACCAGAAAACTTTAGAAGTTTTAAACTTCTAAAGCGCAGTGTCTGAGCTGACTCCTCGCTCCCCAGCGTGATCACACAGTAAGTGCCTTCGTTTAAGAACATCTAGGTTTGCCGCTGCAGCCGAGCCCCGAGAGCCGGCGCACCTGCCCCTGCCGCCGTGGGAACGCTCAGGGCACACCTGCTCACGCAGACGCCCGTGGCTTGGCTCCCCTGCTCCTTCCGGGAGGAATCTGAGCTTTAGCCCAGTTTAAACAAGTTCTTTAAAATGGTGGGGAGTCCCATCAATGACACTAGTACACACACTCCTGGTCCGTTCGGCTTCTGCTCCGTTGAAAGCCGGATTCTGCAGAAGGGGGAGGGAGTAGGGTTAGATGCGCACTTGTCACGGGACAGCATCCGCCGGGTTGACTCATGGCATGAGCTCTGTTTTAGAGACAGCTGGAGGGGGTGGGGAGCACACTCTGTTCTCAAACACCATTAAGTAGTTTAAATTCTACTGCTGTCCTATGATAAGCAGTTTTGTCCCAAACAACCACTTTAAATACCTTCCAAGTGTAGGGTACCCTGGAAAAAACAAATCCGTTTTAACTGGCTTACGACTCACTTTTATTAACATTGGCGTCCCTCGTAGCTCGTCGGATTTATCTGGCCTCTGCCAGGACCTGATCACAGAGCTGCTCTGACGCGCTCCTTTCAGTAATCTGCTATGGGACGTGACTCGGGCCCAAGGGGGGGTCTCAGTGCCCGTGTCTGCCGCCAGGCCATCCCCGTGACCCGTCCGCGGTAAGACCCGGCATCGGCCGCGGCTGGAGAATCCTGGTACCGCAGCTGCAGCCGGAATATTCCGTGCTCTGCATCTTGAGTCCCGTCGTCGGAACGGCCGGCCACCAGGGCTCGGCCCCACTCCCCCTTCCTGAGTGCGTCCTGATCATTCTTCCCATGAGTCTCGCTTCCTAGACGGGCTGTGGGCTCGGCGAGGCCGGGTTCAGGGGCGCCAGGCATGCGGGCCTGGAACAAAGGGGCTGCCGTGGGCTCCTGTCAGTCCCTCTTTGGCAGGGAAGCCATGCGGGCGCCGTCGACTCAGCTGTCTCCCACACGGTCCTTCGCCACGTCTTCCACGCTCTTCTCCGCATCCTCCTGGCTCTCCTGTTTTTAAACCCAGAACAGTCAGAGCCCCAAAACGATGCTGGGCCTTCTCTGTTTTATAGTGTTGTTATAACTGAGAATTCCTTTCTTTGCTAGCTTTGTGAACAATGTTTGTGGGTGGCAATCCTGTTGTGCAGATGGCCCGGGGCTGGAGTCTGGGGACACAGAGACACTTAGGCCAAAGTCTCTAAACTCTGGGAGCCAAGATCTCAGTTTTATGGTTCCCCGACCGATGCTCTTAAACAAGACAGCAACATTATACACAATTAGGAAAATTAAGGAGATAAGTTGGTGCATGATAAAATTTCCCCTTAATGCCTGAAAATGTCATGGAATCCTCCTTAAAAGCTCTGTTCCAGGTTCTGGGCCAAGGTCAGGAACACTTCGCCCTTGCCCGAGCAGTACTGCTGGAGTCAGGACTCTCGGGGGAGCGTCGTGGCGCTGACACGGAACAGGGCTGAGGGGTCAGAGTGAAAAATCGCTTCTCTCTGAGCCGTCGCGAAGGGAATGGACACAGGCAGAATCCAGTCAAAGCTGGAGATTAGCCAGCACACAGGGTGATTACTTTTAGAATTCAGGCCCAACTAATGAAAATGGCATGGCTGATGGTAGAAACGGAGCTACATTCTTCCTGATAACTTAATTCTTTAAGAATTTCAGTGGACAAACCGAGACCACAGTCCTCAGATACATAAGCCCTGTGTCAGGCTACTTGGACGCTCCCCGATGGCCAGCGAGGGTAGGAAACTTTCAAAACCTCTTTTGTAATGAATAACAGCAGGCCGTGGAAACCTCTAGAATGTTTTCCCTGACATGATGATTTAATTTTATTCTTAGCTCTCTCTTGACTTGTCAAATCAAGAACAACTTTTCAGAAAAATCAATGGTTTCTCCCTCTGACAGAAAAGGATAAATGGACTGTTCCTTGGTTGTTAGGTAACTTCTAGAAATGCCTGAGATGCTTTTTTTGAGACTGATTCCCAGCAGACTAGTTTTAAAACTGGGTTCTCATCCTGTCTTTTCTCTGCACTTTTGCTTTTTAAATTAAGGAACATCTTTGCAGCGTGTGATGCCCTGTTTCCAGCAGGGAAATGAGGCACCTCTCTCTGCTCAGAGCCGGACATCTCAGGATCCAACACAGAATGGCATTGTCATCAGAGACTCCTTAAATTCAGGAAGTCCTAGATTTCTGATTTTTTTTTTAAATCTCCAGAAAAACATGCATCTTCTGCTATAAAAGACCACTCTTGGTAGCATCCTTTGATGGGCACTCAGAAGTCCTGTTGAAGTCAATATTTGTAATAACCACTTGTTATTTATATGGGGTAAATTTGTTTATTCAAATGCAAGGGAATAACCACATTTGTAATTTCTCTAATGGAGAAATTATTTTTGAGGCAAAGGGAGGAATAAAATAGGTGTCAGACAAGTAGATTCCTGTGCATATCCCTGTTCCCAGTGACCCTCTGCTCTTTTTCTTGTCATTTATTGACATCACTCTTTATTGTGAAGTGAACCAACTCTTCTGGCACATGCTGTTTTCCCAGAATGCACCAGGCCTAGAGTCGACTTATGCCTGGCTTCTGACCACTTTACCTCAACTCGGTAGAAGGGAGCTGGTTAAACTGTCACAAGGGAGTCGAGCCAGAGTAGAGCTATGACGGCAGTCCTTGTGTTCCCACCATCAACTGCAAGTCCTTTCCGCTTTATGGTCATGTTTCTGACGTCAACACCTCTGCACGGTCTCCTTCTCGAGGAGCAGCTGACATATAAAATGTCTTATGGGGGAAGCAGATGCTGTTGCACCTGGGACATGTGGTCCATAAAGAGGGAAGTCGGATGTGGAAGGCCATTATTCCAGGGCTCATGAGAGCGCTTCCCTCCCCTCTGAGCACAGGACAAGTCCAGAAAGCAGGAACCGCTCGGGTTCTGTGCAAGAAGGAGTGTGCAGGCAGCCAGCCTTAGCAAACCCTGAAGAGCCATCTTTTTGGAAGCCCTTCTCTAGAGGCAAGGTTTTCATTTTCACAGCGTGTGCATCTGGACAGTGACTGAGCTCAATTTTTGCATAAATGAATACGGATTAAATGAGCCCCTTCATGATCTGCTGGCTCTTCCAACTGGGGCATTCCTATAGAATTCCTTAAACACACAAAGCCAGACAAGCGGGATTTGTGAAGCAAACCGAGGTCACCATGCGATACTCTAAAAGGAGAAACAGGCTGGAGGTTTGGCAAGATTCAGATCAGGTCCTATTAAGGAATTTGGACAGTATCCTGGACGAGTTTTGCAGAATTAATTTTTATTAAAAAACATCACTGACAGGGTTGTGGCTGGTGAGTCAGAGGCACCTAAGACAGAGGAGCAAGGGTACCAGGAACTGAACAGCACTCATGCTCGTGGAGGTCGGCTGAGAACTGGGAGGACGTCCGCACAGACACTGCACCCGTGTTCATTCACGCAGTCGTCACAACGGCCTGTGAGAATAGGCCACATGAGTCTGTGCTTTGTAGATGAGCACAGTGTCATGGAGTACCTGAATCTGTAGCACGAGGACCTCAGCACAGTGATCCGTGAGCACTGAGCCTCACTCGCGTGCAGCCAGTCAGAGCGACATACATACACTCACACAAACATACATATTTACAAGAATCTTACTGGAACGAGATGCTCTGTGATATGGCACTAGGATAAGGTGGGTGGCAGTGAATGCCTTCTGTGATTCATTATTAAAGAAATCAAAATAAAACTATAATAAAGTTGTTGTCCCACAGTATGGAACACATATATACTGCCATGATTTCCCCCACATCACCATCACCACCATCACCACCAACATCACCATCACCATCACCACCATCACCACCACCATCACCATTACCATCACCATCATGACCATCGTCACCACCACCATTACCATCATCACTATCAACATCGCCATAACCACCACCACCATCATCATCATCACCATCATCACCACCATCACCACCACCACAACGACCTTCACCATAACCATCACCATCACCATCATCACCATCACCATCACCACCACCGTCATCATCATCATCATAACCATCATCACCACCATCACCATCACCACCATCATCACCATAACACCTTCACCATAACTATCACCATCACCACCACCACCATCATCACCATCACCACCCATCACCACCATCACCACCATCACCACCATCACCACCATCATCACCATCATCATCATCACCATCATCACCATCACCACCATCACCATCATCATGATCATCATCATCACCATCACCACCATCATCACTACCATCACCATCACCATCACCATCATCACCACCGTCATCATTGTCATTGTCACCACCATCACCCTCATGAACACCATCATCATCACCATCACTATCACCGCCACCACAACTCCTACAAACACCAATTTTATGTCCGATGTTAATGAAGCTCAGTTTACCAAAATCAATGCAAATGATTTGAATTTTCCCCCCAGTCCTCCTGCTTTGCTTCACTGGGGCTCCTGTGTAGGGTTTGCTGCTAGAGATAGCAAGATACCTGGGACTCCCAGGCCACCCAGAACGCTAAGTGTCCTTGCATGAGCTGCGATCTAGCCTTAGCTCTGGCTTATTTGGAAGGATGGTCTTGGAGACCCACCTTTCCTCATGCCCATTCGGGTTCCACCCAGCAGAGGTTATGGGATGATAGCACAATCCAGGCTCTGCTCTGAGGGGAGGACCTTCAGATCCAGAGAGGTCAGGTGACTTGTGCAAGGTCACCCAGCCAATGTGGGGTGCCTCTTGAATCAGAGTCCTGCTCTCGTCTGTATTATAGGGATTCTGGTTTCCTTTCATCATGGCATTTGTGTTTGTGGTTATATTTTTCCTGCTCTTTCTTCTTTACCTCTTACAAGTAAATGGCACAGACTCAAGGCGTAGGAAGCAATGAGCTGGCCCTAAGTTTGCCACTTGGTTCCACGGCCCCCTCCCAGGAAGCTCCCTTTCCTTGTGAGTGTTGAGGGAGTACATCCAGCAAAGGCGGGCCAAGAGCTGAGGCCTCCGTGGCCATGGGCCCTGGGGAAGGCGATGGTGACCCGTGTGACAAGCCCCCACCCCAACGCAAGGTGCAGCGGCCCACCCCCTGCAGCTCCCTGGTCGGGGACGCCAGCTCGTGGGCACAGGGAATGCAGACACACAAGCTCTGGGTTTTCTCAGCGCATAAGGCAAGCAGCCCTCTGAGCGGGGAGTGAGTTCTGTGTTTACACATGTAACAGCCTGTCCAGGCCCTCTTGGATGCTGGAGTGAAGACATCGCTCTGGCTTTCGTAGTCTGTGGGCTTTGTTGAGACAAGAGCTCCTCACTGAGAATGGTAAAAATCAACAGTCTGCGATGTTGGTCATTGGAGAAATCACCCAACAGCTGACCAGAGACGAGATCTGAGCACAGGAGAGGAAGCCCGTCGCAGCCCAGAGTTGCACTGCTTGCACTGCTCAGGGATAGAAGCCGAGTTCTGGAGGGAGAATGTCCTCACGTGTGGATGAGACAAGCCAGGTCGGTCACTCAGGCCTGCCTTGTCTCGCTGGGGCTCGGAGGCTGGTGCCAGGCTGGCCACGACCATCCTGCCATGTGGGGCTCCATGACTGGCCCAGATCATGATGCTGGCGTCCTGAGATCAAGTCCCGCATCAGGCTCCCTGCTCAGTGGGGAGCCGGCTTCTCCCTCTGCTACTCCCCCTGCTTGTGCTCTCTCTCCCTCTCAAATAAAGAAAAAAATCTTAAAAAGAAAAAAAAAGAAAAAATATCCGAATTCTTATTTTGCCTCTGCTTTTCTATCTTCAGAAAGAATCGGCCACGTGTGGGAGATTTCCGCACGGCTCGGGTTACTCGAAGTGGCCCAGGGACGTCTGGGACACAGCTGCATTTTTATGTGCATTCTGTTAAGAACCAGAATAGACACATTTTATAGGGCTTGGCTGTAACCTTCGCACAAACGTGCCTGTGGCCACTTGGGTTTCGTCTTTGTTGGCTGCGACTTTCTACACCGGTCTACACCGTTTGGGGCCATAAAAGGCAATGGTCCCGACTTTCTAATTATTGCCCGTGAAGAAGGGCTATGGGTCAGTTGTTCTAAAACTAAACATTAGCCTTTATTGGTGTCTGGTTAGCACTCACGTAGCCGCCGACCTCGTTCTGTTACCTACACGTGTGTCTCTCGGCCGTTGTGGGCAGTTCCCTGGGGGGGCTCCAGGCCAAATCAGCATCCTCACTGGGATTTGTAGTAATGGCTGAAAGACACCTTTGGCTACACCTGCTCACAGACCCTTTTAGGCTGGAAACACAGCCCTAGAGACTCATGATCTCAATCCCCCTGTTCTGTGTGCTTGGGTGGGCCCCGGACGGCATTTGGAGAACCTTGGCTGGCCACCTCTGTGAGTGAGGGACATTCTTCTACCCAGTGTGTTATGGTTAGACTCCTAATTGATGTGATTCTCAAAGCAAACAGTTCCTCATCTACCAACTTCAGAGAAAAGATGCGTTCCAGGCCCCCACGTTGGGAGGTGAACCGTATTTATCAAATTCTGAGAAGACCTAGCAAACATGCAGGAGAGAAACAGACACCGATCTTCAGCTTTTTGCCCGGGAACTTTGGGCAAGCAGTGAGGTGAGTGTATGATCAGCTGAGTGTCCTCTAGTAGGTTCGGTAGGATTTGGGGCTGCAGGTGCAGGGGCCACGCCCTGCGGGAGCCGTGTCGTTGGTCAGGGTGTGGGCAGGGCTGCAGCCAACCTCATGGCGCGGCTCACATGTTCGCCATAGGACAGGATTCTCTTCAGGTTCGGTATCAGCAAGTGGCATTTTCTCTCCGTAGCGTCTGAGTCAGGTAGACCTTCTGGTGGACCATCCCTCTTCATGCCGGCTCTGGACTCCGATGCGTGGCTGCACCCACACCAGATGTGTCTTCTGTGTATTAACCTGACTCTCGTTCCCACCGGCCTCCCGTAGCTTTCCGTTTTCTCGGTCCTGATGTCCTCCTCCATTTGAACTTGGCTCGTCCTGCAATACGGGCCATGGACCCAGGAAGGCTGAGCGAGGCTCCCCCGGCCAGCAGTGGACGCGGGTGCTCCCAGACACCTTCGTTCCAAACCACGTCCATTGGCACGGTCTTGCCAAGAGCTCCCGCCTCCATCCGCCGACTTTCTCACATTCTAAAAGAGTAAAGATGGGCGGGTACAGAAGGAGACTGCCGAGGAGTCCTGGGGACGACAGCTTCCCTGATGCGGCCAGCTGTGTTGCCATCCGTGGGCAGAGTGTTGAGGAGGGAGACGCATGTCTTACTGCGAAGCCCGGGGCCAGCAGATGCTGGTCGTCGTTCTGTGGGGTTGGACCTGAGCAAGGAGTCGGGTTAAGGTGGATTCCCACCCAGCCGATGGGGGCGCCTGTCACCGCGAGGGTTCACGGGGGGCTCTGGCTCGAGGGCTGTGGTCTTTGTTCAAGGGGACGGCAGCGGGGGGCATCCTGGGACTACGATACACCATCCAGGAGGTGGCTGTGACCGCCTCCTCCCTCCCCGGGGCCTCCTGCGCAACCACGAGGGGAGCGTGCACGCGGCCTGTTCTACCTCTGGTGCCGTTGTATTGGGAAAACAAAGTGCCTACAAAAGTTCTTAGAAACAGAACAGTAAAATCTAGTTACCCTCGGGGGAGAAGAGTTCGCCCTTCTGTGGCTGCCTCCCAAATGAAAATATTGGATTGTAAGAAACAGTTCTGCCTTAAACTGATGCACCCTGAGCACAAATAAACACCGGGACACCGAGTGGAAGCACCCCGTTCCAGAACGAAGCTGGTCCTGCTTCTGCACGCAGCCACAGTTCGTGGCCGTCTGCAGGCCAGGGGTAGAAATCTGCGGGGACACAATATACACTTGCAGTTTCAATATTGAGAAATGACTTGATGTGTAATTCAGATAAACAGTGTTAAGTCTGAAAATGTGAAACCCGCAGCGTGGATCTGGTGTAAGTTATCCTTTCTGTAAGCCTCACCTCCTCACCATGTTTGCTTATCTGGTCGGGCTTCCAGAAGGTTCTCCGGCAGACCTGCAAGCTTCAAGCTGGACGGGCGGTGGGATCCCGTTGACTGGTGCTGTCTGTGCTCTGTAAACGCCCGCCGAGCTCTCGGTCCCTCTGTCCGCACTGTCCTGCGTGGCCTGCCCGCTGGGACGGTGCCCCTCCAGGCCACCCCAGGGCTTTCAGACCACTGGAAGGGGCAGAGCGCTAGCGTCCCAACCTGGTGCAGTGGGGGTTCTGGGGGAAGCGGGCCCATCACTGAGGGGCAGGTCGCTGGACCCAGGGAGCAGAGTCCCCGAAGGTCTCCTCCGTCAGCCTTGGTGGGGTGTGGGGGAGCGTGTCTGCACCATCTTTCCTGGGACCAGGTGGTCGGGCTGACAGGTGCTGAGTGCACAGCCTGCGACCTCACTCGTTGTCCAGACTCCGGAAGTCAGGGTGCAGAGGCACCCCTGTTCTCAGGCACCTTCTGTGCAAGGGTCTTCAGGGGTGTCAGTGCCTGATATTCCTGCCGGTTAGATCCATGTCTGTGGCCCGGGAAACTGTAACGCCGCTGGGACTACAATACTCAAGTCACTCAGCCAGTTTCTGGAAGTGGGAGCTCCTGCTGGGGCACATCACCTTTTGCCTGTAAGACTCAGGGAGCGGAAGTGATTACTCAGCCCTTCTGGTGAGTGGACACTCTGCTCCCTGGGCCACTCCTTGTGTGCGCAGGGCTGGGACAGGCAGAGGGGTGCATCAGGCAGGGGCTGCTTTCCTGCGTTCTGCCGCTTGAGGTGGTGCTTTCCAAAGCCCTCCTGAAGCACAGTGTTTCCCGCGTCCGTGATACTGACCTGCGCAGCAATGACCCTTTTTCAAAGCACAGTCATTTGCTCGAAGCCGGCAGCTGACTCGGTGGCGGTGGGCTTTGGGAAACAGGGCGTGCCGTGAGTCCGTGCCCCACCTGCCGAGTCTGCACAAAAACCTCGTTGCTCGGGGTCCTCCGACTCCGGCATCTGGACAGGCTCTGTGTCAGCAGACGGTCCTCTTCATGTCTAGCACAGCCTTTCCTCCAAGAGCCCCTCCTGGTCAGAGGTGTGTGGAGTAGAAAGTATCCTAAACCCACGTAGCTTGATTTTCCAAACTGGGCACAAAACTGTCCTTGCGAGACTGCCCTGTGCACCGGGAAGGCCAGAAGCACTTGGCGCCCAGCTCAGTCCTGGTAGGCAGACGGCTGCTGTGGACGTCGGGAGTTTAGGGCAGAGAGGTTGCGTCCGCCGTACGAGGCAGGAAGCGTTCCTGGGGAAGAGCAGCATTGAACGACTTTGTTAAAAATGGAAAGAGCTGAGCCAGGCGGTGAGTGCACCGTGTTCGGGGAGCAGCATGAGCCCCTTGGCCAGTGAGGCACACATAGAAATGGGGGTTCACGTTCTGCCTCAGACTGTCTAGGAAGAGCTTGTGTTCAGGGAATACAGAAACTGTGCAGGTTCCTTGTTTGGTTTCCATATCACATCGTACCATTAGATCTGTTCCTTCGGACGACAGGATTTCCAGCGACTGCAGCGGGGTGGGTGACGCGCAGGACGGCAGAGCCCAGGGCAGAGCTGCTCTCTGACCACGACCCACACGGCTTCGCGCCGCAGACGCAGGTAGAGATCGCTGTGAGTCGTGGCGATTGTGAATGAACTCCACCCCCTCTCGCATCTCCGGACGGATGCTTCCTAAATACGGCGTGAAATGATCGTTCCAGAACCTTCGCACATCGCCGTCAGAATCCCTGAGTGGATCGGAGGTCTCGGGGCCGCTGGTTGGTGAACGGCTGGTTGAGTTGGTCAACAGCGACTCAGGCTCGCGAGGAGTGACCTCCCGCACGAGCAGCGCGTCCCCGCAGCAGGGCTGCCTTCGCTGCATCAGCTCCTAGAAGCCGCCTCAGCCGTCTGCCCAAGACCGGATTTCCCAGCCTCGCTTTTGTGCGCTTCCACGTTCGGTGCCCGAAGCATCCGTGTCCTTCTTCATTCGTGCGATCGCGGAGGTTTTTGGAAAATGAGAAGCTGAAGGCTGGGTCCAGGGTGTCCCCCACAGACCTCACCAGACACTGACTCTATCCGCCGACTTAAGACCTTGACCCCAAGTGACGAGCCATTGACCTCCGTCACCTGAGCAGCGGTCACCTTATCGTTGTTGGAAATGAGAAAAAGTGGCCCCACGTGAAGCCTGGAGGGGCCTCTTCCTCAGTCCCAGCTGCCCCTCAGAACAGAGGCCGCCCCAAACCCCAAGGGACTCTAGCTTTGCGCACGCTGCGGAGCAAGCCGGCCGGTCCACGTCCCCCCGCCTGCTGGAGAACACACGTCAGAAGGATGTCATTTGCCGTCTTTGGAGAGTTTTCTCTTGTGCATCTGTTCTTTGTGGGAATCAGAGGGTGTAGCGAGGCGGGAAACGGGCTCCGGGACGCGTGCTGGGTTCAGATAATCACTTGGACGTTGAGGAATGCGCACATCGGAAATCTTTTGATATCTGAAAGCTTCGGAATCCGTATTGCATGGGCCCTAGAGGGTTTGATCCGTGTCTTCATTTCTGGGGACAAACCACACATCTCAGAAATGGGGGAAGACGAACCCCAGAGGCAGGTCCTTGGCTGAGCCGTCTGTGGCACCGGTGCTCTGAGGAGCCGCCTCGGGGGTCCCAACGATGTGGACTCAGGGCCCTTGTCCCGTGGGCTTGGACTCTGTTAAGGGGAAAACCAAATGTGATAGATTGAGTTATAGCTTGAGAATTAGCCCAGAAGCAGGAGGGCCCTGCCGCTGGCGTGGAAGCGAGCAGGGGCGAATCCTCTCCAGGAAGGCGGAGTGACCCTCTGCGGGAGGGGACAGAGGGTGGCCGGGCAAAGCCAGCAGCCTGGGCCGGGGGGCAGGAGTGTGTTCGGGGATCAGTGCTGCCCGCGAGTCGGGTCGGGGAGAACTTCCGTGTGGGGGGTGGGGGGGCAGCGGCTCCAGCAGGGGGTCTGCGAGCTGCGGGGGTCTGGAGCCCGGCGCCGGCCGGCCGGTGCTGCCGAAGCCTGCTGCTCCTTTGGCACCGGGAAGGAGGGTGCCGCCCCCCCATCTCGGGGCTCCGTGGGGTTCGTGGAGAGCACGTCTGTCCCTTGGCTCAGCGTGGGCTCAGGGCATGGGGCCACCGCGCCTCACAGGTGGGCAGTGACGATGCGGGCAGGTGGACGGCCACGGGGACCGGGACGTTCTCCGTGGGTGTCAGCAGAACTCCCGGCGCACCGCCTCTGCCCTCGTTCTGGAAGTGGGGGTGGCTTCCCGAGGCTGCAGGCCTGAGTGCAAGGGAGCGTCCCCCGCATGGCCTGTCAGAGCCGCACCATCTCGGGCTGTGCTCTGCCCTCCTGGAGTCCCAGGCCCACGGGCGGCCCACCTCTGGTTTCTCTCACCTCTTTAAAACATGTGCGCTGCTCTCAGTGGGTTTCCAAGCAGCACTGGAACGTGACTTTATTGTGGTTTTACAGAAGGGGCTCTGCTGTATTTGATGGGTGGGGGCTGTGGCTCTCTACTTGCGGATGTCCCTGTGGCCACACAGGCCCTTCCTTGGGGGCTGGGCGCTGAGGACCCCGCTGCCCCCAGAGCCGATACGCCCGTCCCCAGGACGACAGCCCGTGGAAGGCGGGGGCTGCCCACCCACCCCTTGGTGACAACTCCTGAGCCCCTTTATCCTCAGAGCCGTGGCCCTCCGGAGCCCAGGGGGTGGTCAGAAACCTCCTGGAATCATCCAGGCGCCATGACATGAACCCCGCGCAGAGACCTACCGTCCCAGGGAAGAGCTGTGCATGGCGAGCGTGGCACCGATGCCGAGTCCCGCGGAACAGACTCTCGTGTCCCTGCACGCCGGGATAGCAGGGCCGTGGGGCGCTCCGCGGCCGTGAGCTCCACTCCCGGGTCAGTAAGTAGCCTGGCAGCTTCAGCGCCTGGGTCTGGGTGGGATTCCAGGAACCGGGGACAGTTGCTCAGGAGCTGAAGAGCATGGGGAGGTCCCACGCAGAGAGGGGAGCAAGGTCAGTGCTCCTCACTCCGGTGGCAGGACTCGAGGGACGGAGCTCGGGCTGCCGGCAGGCTGCGTGTCTCCTGCTTGGTCCGCAGTCGGGACCCCCAACCTGCCCCTGACACGGCCGCACCCGGGAAGCCATGAGAAGGGCAGAGTCTGGGGCTGCACCTGTCCTCACCCCCACACGGCCCAGCTCGGGCATCCCGTGGCATCACAGGCTGCAGGGGTCCTCTGTCGCCGGACGTTCGTTAACTGTTCAATGACTCGGAAGCCCATCGGCACTCTGGGCACGGGCATGGGCTGTAGCGGGAGGTTCACGAGCACGTCGGACATTGGGGATTTATTTGTTATGACAGTGAAGGGGGGATGTGCCCAGGTTTGCAGCTGAAAATGGTTCGGTGGTCGTCCTGTTCCCAAGCCCTGAGTCCTTCTTAAATGACGCATAACGCTGTAGAGCGAAGTACTGGAAGGAAAAAGAAATGAGCCAGTCGTCCGAAAGAAGCCGTCTCTGTAAGGATGGAGCGCCCCTTAACTACATCTGCCAGGACAGCGGGGAGCAGGGAGCCGGTGCCTGGACGTCCGTCCCCAGAGCGCGCTTGTCCTGTCACCGAGCCTGGAGCGGGCTGCTCCCTGCTTTCCTCCAGCCCGGGACCGGGAGGATGCCGGGCGGTCAGACGGGGGACAGGGGAGGCCCCGTCCCACACCCTGGGTCACCCCGTCCTGGCCCGGTCTCTGCCTGGTTGTGGAGCCACAGAAGGACACGTCCCTCTTCACCCAGAGGGCGTTGGGTTTGATGGCGCTGGCTGGGTCACAGGGACTCTCTCTAACCATGGCTTGTGGCCCGTGAGCTCCCGCCCGCGGCTGCCGTGTCCTTACCTCCGGGTGTGCAGCGGTCGCGGCAGACCTCAGGCCCTTTCTGATTCACAGCTACGTTTATGGCGATGAGTGTGGCTTAGCTCCTAGAGGAAGGTGATGTTATCCCCAGAAATACTTCAGAAACAGCCTTAGAAATGCCAGCCAGCGAGGGCGGTCCGTCCGTGGAGGGCGTCGCAGCGAGTTGTCAGATTCAGGACCAGGAAGCGATGCTTATGCCCACGGCGGGACCGTCCCCTGGCGGGAAGACAGCGGAAGTCTGTGCTCCTTCCTCCGGCCACCAAGAGCCCCCGTGTGTGCTCGCCCACACCTGGTTTTATGCGCTCCTTGAGGCGACTCAAGCCGGCACGTGGCACCGAATAGGGTTAGCAGAGAATGACTGAGTGCACGGGGACAGGCTGCTGCCCTCCAGCAATGTAGGAAGGTTTGGGAAGCAAACACTTGTCTTTAAGATAGATATTCATAACTCACTTACCAACGGCTCCAAATTCCCAGCGCCCGTCGCAGACTCAGATGACCTAACCACGAGGGAATTAAAGTCAAAGACCAAGAATTTCTGTGACGGGGCAGGCTGGGACCCGCAGAGCCCCCACAGCCGCGCCCTCTAATGTCCAGCGCTGACTCCTGGCGTGTGTTATCGTCACCCGTCGGCGCCCAGTCGCAAGCCTGTGGACCTCTCTGTTTAGAATAGTGAAAAGATGTTGAAAGTAAGGAAATATGAAAATAAATATATAAAATGTGTAAACATAGAAAAGGTGGGAAAACGGGAGTCATGACATAAGAATTGAGAATTTGTTTTTATCTTAAGGTTGGAAAGTTTCCTGCTTTTCCTGCAGGCTCGTACGTGCCAGTGGGCCTTCCCGGTAATCTCCAGTGTGGGCTCGGGACACCGAGTCGGCGTGGGCCTCGCAAAAGGCTCACTGAGGACGTGTTCCTTGGGGGCGGGGACCCCACCCTCTGACTCCCTCACCTCGGCCCCTCACGGGTGCGCTCAGACCTGAGCTTGGACCGTCACTGCCTTCTGTGGCCGCAGGGTGGGGGCCTGCGTCCCCCCCCACCCCGGGTGGGCTTCAAGGGCGAACCCACGCCCCTGCTTGCCGAGGACGATCTCTGCGCACTTGCTGCGCTGGGGCTGGGACCCCCCAGAGGGTTGTGGTCTCCCTGATTCCCCTCGAGCTGGTCCCCGGAGGCCCCCATGGCCCCATGCCGGGGTCCGTCTCGGGAAGCCCATCCCTGGGCCGCAGGGTCAGAGATCTTAAGTCAGTCTGTGTCCTCCTACAGATCCCCAGCTTCTTCCCGGGGCTCCCGGCAGCCCACAAGTCTTAGGGGATCTGCTCTCGTCCTACTGCGCTCTGGGCCATGGCTCCTGCAGAGACCTGGGGGGCCGGCTGTGCGTGGGGACAGGCAGGGTTTGTCGTTAGCGCCGAGCCGGAATGTCAGGGCGTCTCTGCTCTTACGTCTTCTCCGTGTCTCGGGTGGTCTCACGTCAGCTGCACTGAGGCTCGGCCGCTCTAGACAGTTCCCGCTTCTCTATGCCGGACTCTGTGTTTTCAACAGCAAGAATCAAAGCAGCTTTATTTCTCGCTTTTATAAGCATCCCCTGCATGCTCTCCCGGCTCGCACCACGCAAACCTACAGCCAAGCGGCCGAAGCTTTACAGATGCTGGAAGGCAGATCGGCTGGGGTCCTACCCCCACACCCACCACCCCACGAGGCCATTTGCCCTGAAACAGAGGACCCAGTCTGTCGGCCTGGCCCCCTTCCCGTTTCTGTGGCCGGGAGCCCATGTGGTCACCTGTTAGGCAGTGACAAGCCCGTGGGTTGGTGTTGGCTGACACGGGTCCAAAAATACCGTATATGGTTGTCTCCACATACTGCTTTCCCCTGATGGACGTCTGAGGACACCGCCGTCCCCTGCCCCTCGGCGGCCATCCCAGAGCGTCAGGTAACGGGAAGGAAGGTGACTCTGGCTTTGACTCAGAGAGCGGTTTTACATGTGATCGTGGAGAAGTCCCAAAGGTGCACTGATGTCAATTTGAAGGAAAAAAGATACCGTAATTTCTAGACAAAAAGCTTCTGTTTTTAAAAATAAGGACATTTTATAGAAAGTGAGGAACACATTTATCTTGAAAAACCACCGGTCAGATGATTGTAAGGGAACACAGTCTCCACCAGGCTCCGGAGAGCCCGCGGTGTGCAGGGTGAGCTGCTCAAGCCTGTCCGCAGCCTGGGTATGTGGCCACGGTGGAGACCAGGGTCGGTGACCATGGACGCTCAAATGTCTGCACTGCAGCTCCAGACCAGGATTAGGACTCAAGTGCTTTTCCCGGATGTCTAATCGGTCACCAAGGGTGTTCCTTGGATTCTGCAGATTAATGGGATCACAGCATCTTGAGGCTAAGCTGCTGGTTTGGTTTTGCCATGGGTTTTAACTAAACTGACATAATAATTTCGCCTGCAGCTTTGGAGGCAGCGTGGTTTCTTCTGTCCCTGCACAGGTGTCTCTGGGCCCTGTGAGCGTCTGCCCGAGACAGCAGCCGGACACTCGCCGTCCCCAAGCTCCTGGGGGCCACCCACGCGTGGTGCCTCCGGTCCGAGGCTTCCGAGGGCCAGTCCGCACTGGGCTGGAGAGCACCGTGTGTGGACGGCAGACCTGCATGAACAGTGCTGCGTTCCCGCCGAGCCTGAGGCCTGTGTTTTAACAACATAAGCTGTGGGGGGCCGTGGAGCCGCCCTGGGGCAGCTGCGCAGGGAGAGGAGGAGACGAGTCGTGGCTGAGGGTCCTGACTGTTGTGAGGCGTCTGTCCTGTCGGCGCGTGGCCCCACGAGGCCCCAGGGCTCCAGGACACACGCAGATCTGCAGGCCCCCGAGAGGGCCTGTCTGCAGCCGGAGCAGCGGCCCGGGAGCGCAGAGACGGGGGATGAGGGAGAGGCGCGTGGCTGGGGGCGGCCCCTTCTGCCCCAGGCCCGTCACTGCTTCCATGCGGTTTTGAGGCTGCGCCCGCGCCTCCGTGATGTTTCCTTTCCTGTATTTCTGTCACTTCCATGTGGTAAAAACTCCCTCAAAGGGTTCTGAACTTTTTCCTTCTGATTTCTTCTAGCTTTACCTTTTCATTTGCCGTTTTGTCTCAGAAATAGCTTTGAGCTACAGGCCCTGTGCGGCAGGGACAAGCAGCACATTGTCACACAGGACTGGGCGGCAGGGGCTGAGGCCCGGCCCCGCCCCCGCTGCCTCCCCCCCCACCCCGCTGGCCAACACTGCAGCTCCCGGAAACCCTGACCCTGCGGGGACTGTGGGACTATGCCCCCCAAGCCCCACCTTCCTCCCTGATTCGACCGCGGCCCCCACACCCTGCGTCCCTGGCACGGTCCTGTGAGCAGCAGGTGCAGGAGGGGGGGCTCCTGGAGTCCAGGGTAGATCACGACCCCGCGGTCCACCCAGGTCAGGCCAGGACTCAGGATGCGCGCTCCGTCTCCTGTGGCTGCTACCGTGGGCCCAGCTCCTCGGCTGGGGTCTCAGCAAGCATCTGTGCAGCTGGCACCGTGGCGTGGTCAGAACCCCGACGAGCAGACCCCTGTGCACCACAGCCCTGCACCGGAGCCGCCGGGCCGGGAGGGGCATGTGCCTCGAGGAAGGCCTCGCGGGGGAGGCGGCTCTGTCTTCCAGACAAACTCCTAGTTGTGGTTTATTTTCTTTATGTAAAAGGAAGTTCAGTGTCTTTGCATCTAAGAAGGAGGAGTGTCTTTCCGGGACCACAGCTCCTCTGAGCGGCAGAACACCGGCCTCGCCTGCGGGACATCGGAGTGAGGCAGGCTGTTTCGTGGAGCCGTAAGAAGGATCTTCAGCAGGACTCAGCTAATAGTTCTTGGTTTAGAAGCAAATTCAGCTTTTTTGTCAACTTCTTGTGCATCGAAGGATTCTAACGTTTCCACACGCCCTGAGTCCCGTTTCCGGCCGGTCAAGGACACGCAGTCACCCTGAGCAAAGGTCACGAGGTCATTTCCGGTTAGAGACGGCGTGCTGCTTCGCTCTGTTTGCGGGATGTGGTTAAATCAGCAGCAAGCACAGAGCTGGGTGTGTCCCCGCCGAGGTCATGCCCCCCACGCAGGCGCTCACGCCGGCTCTCTTAGAGCTGCTCCCGTGAGCGACATTCAACAGCCGGGGGTTTCCCAGACCCCCAGGGTCTTCCTCAGCCCCCGCCCAGCCCTCCACGGCTGTCTCGAGGCTAACAGGCTGTGGGGTCCTGGGGACCAGGCCCTGCGGGCACCCGGGACAGGGATGGGGGCGGTCTGTCGTGCACCCCCCCGCCCATGCTCCTGGGCAGGGAGCCCGTCTGCCTGTCCTCTCCTTCCTAGAAGCCGCCAGTCCTGCTGGTCACAGAGTCGCTGCCCCAGCCCTCCAAGGAGGCCGGCGTCCTCTCCCAGCCGGAGTGCGGGCGGCGCAGGGGGTGCCCGGGTCCGGGTCAGGTGTGACTCGCCCGCAGCCTCCCAGGGGAAGAGCTACGTAGACCATGTTTTTTCTTGAAAAGTCGCGTCCTCCCAAGGGTGAGCGTTTCCCCCGGAGTAGAAGCTGCCTCTCCAGCTGTCACCCTGCTGTCCCTCCCTGGAGCGCTCACAGCTGTCCCTGGCTTGTGTACTTGATGAAGGGGGAACCAACCTAAATAGATTCCCGCCACCGGCCGCCGGCAAGTGCTTGCACAGTCACGCCAGAAAGTCAAGCGCCAGCAGGACACAGACAAAAGCAGAGTGTAGGTGACCACAGAGCTGGCCGGTGTCCGAGTGGCCATCCCCCGGAGCACAGCACCACCGTCCCGCGCAGGCCCTGTACTCCCGCGGCCCGAGAAGACAGCCTTGCTGCCCTCCCTCCTCCTCCTCCTGAAGCGGGGGAGGGGGGCACTGCCCCAGCGGGGGCCCATGTGGGGCCTGTGTGTGGGGGAGGGGCTGCCGGCACAGGGGGTCTGGCAGGTGAGGGGTGTTGGGGGGTGAGCCGCGTAAACAGGTGTTCTGAGTCGGGGCAGGTGCCTGGGCCCCGACCTCCCGCAGGGTGACCTCAGGACGCCTTTGATGCTGCCAAGCACGGGGACCTCGGCTGTGACCCGGACTGGTCACAGCGGACCCCTGGGGCGTCCCCGGGACGGGGGTGAACGCCCGCGAATGTCTTCGCCTCACGCAGGGGTGTGATGAGCGTTAGAGCCTGTCATTTACGATAATCACGATCCAGAACAGGGGCCTGGGGGCTCTGCAGGTCGAGCATCTGACCCCTGGTTCTGGCTCAAGTCATGATCTCCCAGGCGGTGGGATCACGGTCCGTCGGGCTCTGCTCTCGGCGGGGGTCTGCTGGAGGGCTCCGTCCCCCTCGCTCAGCCCCGCTGCCCCTCACATGCCTACGCTCACTCACGCGCTCTCTCAAATAAATACATAAATCTTTTAAAAATTCGCACTCCAGGTCAACACGCGTGTGGCAGTGTGCACAGTGACCTTCCACCTTCGCTCGATGGGCTGCGCCCGCACAGTTCCCAAATCTTCCCTGGTTTCTTTTATTGTTGTTGCAGAGAAAGACTTTTACTCTGTGGGTTTTGTGAAATATGGGGGAAAAACATGTCTGTACTTTCTCTTTAGGTTGTCCTGGTGCCAAAAAGAATGAGTTCCTGACGAGCATTTTGGACGCGCTGTCCACCGACATGGTCCACGCGGTCTCCGACCCCTCCTCCTCCGGCAGGTAGGGCACGCTCGGCAGTGGAGCGGGAGCTGCGAGGAAGCCCCAGGTGCCGGAAAGCCGGATGCCGGTGTGGCCGTTAGGCACCGAGGCTGGTCAGCTTCTCCGGACCCGGCAGGGCTCTGGGAAGCGAGTCCTCTCCCAACACGTCCCCCCGCTCCGTGGGTCTGGAGGTGGTTGGTCCGGCAGCTTTCCCTGGAATGCAGTTACACCGCCAAGGGCTGTGTCACCATGGGAAGAGCTGGAACCTGGGGTTCCCAGCGGTCCCCTCAGGCGGTGGCAGGCAGGACAGGAACAGAAGGCAGGGACCCTCACTCTGCTGGCGTCAAGCCTTGGAGCTGCATTTTCCAGTTATCGAGTAGATTTTAATACTTGGAATTGAAGTGTCTGATTTCAAGTTTTCAACATGCTACGTATTTATGGTAGAAAAACCCATATAACGTACAACTTACCATCCTGGGATTCACAGGCGTGGCTCAGAGGGTGACTCCTGAAACTTGGGCCGGTTCTCTCTGAAAGCGCCCAGGTGTTCTGCAGGTGTGGGTCTGGGGTTTTGAGTCGAGCTCCTATAAGGTCCCCGAAGTCTTCTGTCCTGCAGCTCCCTGCACTGGACCCCCTGAGGATTAGTGAGCCCATCCCTCTCTTCTAAAAGGCTTTTTCTGAGGAAGAATCTTCCTATTTCCTTCGCACACTGGCCTTCCTCCCCACTCCTGCCTGCAGAGCCTGGACCGTCCTGGCTCTTCTGATGATCTGAAGTGTCCTGGTCTCCTCAGCCCAAGGCTCTCTCTGCCTCTCTTCTTAAGAGTAAGACTCAAGAAGAGGGAAAAGGCCATGCTAACAGAAAATGTCACAATCAAGCAGTAAATTAAGCTTAATAAAGCAAAAAATAAAATAAAATAAAATAAAATAAAGAAATAAAAAGGCCTACCTCTCCAGCTGACACACTCTGGGAAAGCTTGCTCTAATCTGAGGAGCTGGGCTTGAGGACAGTCAGTGAGAAGCTCCTCCGAAGGCTGGAGGTACTCGGTGGCCTTCGAATGCCTGATACCTGCGCGGTTTTCACAGTCGGGGGAACACGAGCTCCTCGGGGCGGGGAGAGCCTAGACACAGATGCCAGCGGAGAGAGGGCCCGCAGGTGTCCACACGCGTTCTTCTCCATCGTCCGCTGGGTGAGGAGACACGTTTTAACATCTGGGACATTTTCCAAGATTGGACTCAAAGCAGAGCTTCTAGAAGAGATTTTAGTTATTTATATCTTAAAATACCAAACTTTTTTTCAATCCAAGGGAAAGAGTCTAGATGTATTTTTATTTGCTTCTTCCAGCCACTCTGTAGGATCGGACAGAATGCCAGTGACTCCCACTTAAAGGAGTCAGGAACCTCGGGGTCCGAGGGTTTGCGGGGGGCCGCGGCGAGGCCGGCTGACCCTCCCACTCTGAGGAGCATGGAACCCAGGGCAGGGAGGCTTCGGGCCTTAGAGACTCAGTCAACACCAAGTGTGTAATAAGCACACGGAGTTCATTGTGCCATTTATAATTTTGAAACCAACTTAAAATGTTCTTGCTAAATTCCTTTCTTTAAATTATTTTTAAAAATTGCTCCGTGGATGGCGAACCCACACAGGGTTAGGCGCCAGCACCGTAGCAGTGACGTGCGGGGCCGCCTTCTGGGAGCGTCGGAGCACGCCCTGTGCCTCCGGCGACGGTCAAGGGCAGGTGTCTGACGACCTCGCGTGCTCTTCCAGGCTTTCCGAGCCCGACCCCAGCCACACGCTGGAGGAGCGAGTGGTCCACTGGTACTTCAAGCTACTGGACAAAAACTCCAGCGGGGACATCGGCAAGAAGGAGATGAAGCCCTTCAAGAGGTTCCTTCGGAAAAAGTCAAAACCCAAAAAATGTGTGAAGAAGTTTGTCGAGTATTGCGACGTGAACAATGACAAATCCATCTCCGTGCAGGAGCTGATGGGCTGTCTGGGGGTGACGAAAGCAGAAGGTAAAGCAAACCCAGAGAGACCCCCAGAGAGACCCCAGTAAACCCAGAGAGACCCCCAGAGAGACCCTTCCTCATTGTTCTTCACCCTGCGGAGTGTCGGGTCCAGACGCCCGCTCCACCAGCTTCCTAGACAGTGTCGCTTGTCCCTTAGGTCGGGGGGTGCCGCTTCCCTGTAGGTCATTGTCCGTAGACGGAATCGTAGACCATCGGGAACCTGGCCCATGTGGCGGGTCCCCTTCTCTCTGACTTGTCCCCGTGTCCCTAGTTTCTGTCATGATGGTCACCCAGCTTCATCCACCGTGGTGGTTCCCAGCTGGATCTGTGACATGTACCTTGCCCAAGTCTCTAGAAGTTCATCTTAGACGATTCAGGCTTTATTGGGAAGAGTCGTGTGCAGGATCTCAGAGACCACTCGCACTCAATGGCGCCCTGGAAGTCGGCCAGCGGGGCTCCCCCTGCGGGGTGCGGGTGGAGAATGGAGGCTGGGCTCACGGGTCTCCCAGGTCCCAGAAAGCAGCCAGGCATACTGTGGGAGGTGACGATCCCTGCACGTGTGGCCCTGGGACCAGGGAGGCAGGGCCAGGCTCAGGCTGAGGAGCTCATTGGAGGTCTCTGAGGGACTGATGTCTGAGCACAGATGTCTCAGGATGTTGGGAGGGAGACCAGGTGGGTGTCGTGGCCAGTACTGGGGACACTGTCCTGCCTCGGGCCCCTCGGGCACCTAAGAAGCCAGCCGTTTCACTCCTCTTGGCTGGAGAAAGCTGTGGTCCACCAGACCCTGGTCGTATGATGTCCCAGAGAACAACCTGCTGTGCGTGAACCCCTACTGCCCTAAGGGTGGGGGGCTCACTGTCTGGTCCCTGCTCTGGGGTGAGGAGAGTCGGGGCTCGTGGCCCGGTGAGGAGCCCCACCGGGGGCTGTGCATGGGCTCTGGATGGACGGCTTTGCTCCGGAGTGAGTGTTTCTCTGTGTAGGGACTGGTTTGCCCTGATAGGGGCCATTCCCCGGGGTCAGCAAGGCCCCAGCTGGGGAAGCATGGGAAGTACAAGCATGACTGCCGCAGCTCCTGGATCGAACCGGCCCCGGGACCGGATTCACCGGGATCATCCCGGTCCCTTCCTGACAACCTGATTTCCTCCGTGCCCGGCCGGGCGCCGGCATGACTAGGGGACGCCCAGCTCCTGACCGTGATGGTGGCATTCGGCTCCGTCCGCGCGGCCCCGCTGAGGCGCAGAGCAGAGGCTGGGGTGGGGTCACCGCGTGGGTTCGGATCCCACAGGGAAGAGCATGTGGCTGCGGGGCAGCTGGGCCGACGGGGGAGGCCGCTGCCCATTCCCCAGGGTGACGCTGCCTCCCTGCTCAGGGGTCCCCGCAGGCAGTAGGCGGGGAACACTGGAGCCATGTCCTTCCTGATGGGGAAGCCCCTCGCTGGGGAAGTGTGGCGTCGCACAGAGGGGGGGGCACCCACTTGCAGGGAGGCAGCTGCTCCGGGCGGTGGGGCTGGTCTGCTGCTGGCCATGTCCTGAGAGTGGTCCCAGGGGTCTCTGTGCACCGGGCAGGCATGGGGGAGGGAGAGAGTGTGTCTCCTGCGCCCGGGGAAGACGGCAGGGAGTGATGGAGCTCAGTGGGTCTCCCCTGACGCTGTCCTCTTCACTAGAAACATCCGTGGCTTGCGCTCCTCAGGCCAACAAATGTACTGAGTTTTACAGTCGTATTAGGAACCAAGGAGATGGTTGATGAACCCCCTCCTTCCCCCGAAAAGCCAGCTAAAATTTGGTGAAAGTGGCAATTTGGTCAAAAATAAGCATTGGGGATTTGAATTCGTAACAAGTTGATTTTGCAACTCTTACTTTCCTGGAGGAACTTCTCTGTTTTCCTACTGTTATTTTCATTTTCAATTTTGATTCGTTCCTTCGTCCTGCCCTGTGTACTTTGAAATTGCTTTTGAAAAGCCAGAAAAACCTCAAGATTCAGGAGAGGGTTAGTCCGGGCGCTCCCAGTGTGCAAACGGTTACCAGTGTCTTTGTTTTCTTCATCTTTACTCACTACTTAGCAATGCATGTTTTACTCTAAAAAAATCAGAAACTAAATAAAAAACAGATACCATGTGACTTTTTTCTTAGACACAATCAGACCCGAGTCTGTCTTCCTCTGAACTGTCTCTGTTCCCTACACACATCCATGCTTGTGTTAAAATATTTCACTACAAGACAAAGGGTCATCACCCATGAACTTCCTAATCACACTTAATTTACAAGATGATACAAGATTTTGCATCTAAAATATTACAACTAAGATACATTATTGAAAAACTGGATCTGAATGTTTGCTATTACAAAAAAAATAAAAGCAGAAAAAAAATAATTGAAATTATTGAGAAATGATAAAACCAAGAGAGGGAGTATTTAAAAAAAAAAATCATTGAACATTACATCATTCCCGCATGAATCTCCAAAATGACCATTACACAGAAACTCAGCAATTAAGAAATACTCATTTTTGACCAAATTATCTCTTTCAACTGGACTGTCATGCTAGCTGCGTCCCTTCCGGGCATGCTGGGGACGGACGGTTGCTGCCCAGGGGCGCGGGGTCCGCGGGAGCCGTCGGTGTCCCTTGTCACCAGTAGCGCACACACTCCCGACCGTCTCTGAGCGCCAGTCCACAAAGGGGGCTGCAAAACGCTTCCTCCTTCCCTCTGGTAGTTTTGTAATCTTACTGACGTGGCCTTGCTCCGCGTGGCCCTGCGGTGATGGGGGTGGCACCCTCTGTGGGCAGGGAGGGCAGGAGGAGCCCGAGGAGATGAAGGAAGAATGTGGGGGGGAGGGTCATCCTAGCAGCCAGGGAGCAAGGCAGGTGCCGAGGAGCTGGACCCGGGGGCGCCCACAGGATGTGGGTCTGAGCCTCCCGTCTTCCCTCCGCCACAGGCCACGTGGTGAGGCCACGGGTCAAACACCACGCCTCTCCCGCCTCCCCCTCCCCCTTCCATTTCCCTCAAGGATTTGGAAAAATTATGTTGAGCCAGACATGTTAGTTTCTCATGAATTAAATAAAAAAGCCCCAGAGATGTCAGAGAACCCGCGTGGCCCCTGCCCAGGGCCTCCTGTCCCGAGGGGGAGCTCAGCGCGGTAAGACTGGCCTCTGGTGAGGTGACGGTCCTTTGCAAGTTTTGGAAAAATGAAACGTTCTTCTACAGTTGGACGAGAGCATTGGTGTCGTTGGAGAAGCGTGGACACGGCGCCTTCCGTGGCTGCCGCTGGCGGTCGTGCTGCCCCGCACGTGTATGTTCTCCTGCCCGGGAGGTCGGCAGCGGACGGCGTTTCCCTGAAGGGATGCTGGTCCTTTCCTCAGAAACTGGTTGAAACGCTCATCAGCGGAAGCCTGGCTGGTAACCGTGTTTTCTTCTGTTTCCCCGCAGCCCCTAGAGCCAACGCGGAAGGCGCCGCCAACAGACAGGTGAGTATCCCAGCGGCGCTCGGCACGGGGAGTTTGCCGGCCTAACTGTGGCGAGCCCGGCTCGGGAGCCCGCCGATGCGGAGGGCAAACTGCCTCTCAGCGAAGAGCCATCCGGCAGGCACGTCAGACCCACGTCCGCGAGGGCCAGAAAGAGCCTTGCAAAATTCCACCAGAATCAGCAACTTGAAGATTTCGTGGGTTTTTTTTTTTTTTTTTTTTTTTTACTGTTAGAAATTTTACTTATTTTGTTGTTTTTACAAAAAAGTTCAAGTCCTTTTGTTTTGTGGAAACATTTTAAAAAAAGAAAAACAATTATTCAGGGATTTAGATTTACCATTTATTTTTTATAATTTGTTATGGAGATTCCGTGGAGACCCTCTGCTCTCTGGCCATCCAGGGGAACCTTCCCTCCTGGGCATCTTGATGACACAAACCTGCTCCAGAAGGCAATTCCTGCACCCGCCCCGTGTGCTCGCAGACCAGGTTCTGGGTTCGGACCCCCGGAGCCCTGTGTGGGCAGTTATGGTAGCTGATGGGGCTCCCAGGCCGCGGCGTCCGGAGTCGGGAGTGTTGTCCGGAGGATAAACAGGAGGGCCCGCGCTTCTCCCTCCCTCGAAGCCAAGACCCTCCCACCTCAGGACCACTTGCCAGTTTGTAGTTGATCTGGTCCTTCCCGCTGCTTGACGTCGGGGCAGCAGGTGCCAGGGCGCCCGGTGTCTGTTGCAGGTGTGAGTGGAGACCTCCGCACGCACCTTGGGTGTAATTTAAAACCATTTCATTAGGAAAGTCGTGTGATAGGGTTTTCTTTGCTTAGCAAGTGTTTACAGTTTGAACTTCTTAAAACCTACCACAGATCACTTACACGTTAGGACAGGGCGGGTCGGAAAGCGCTACCCCGGCTGAGGCGCCCGCAGGTCCTTGTCATTCGCGGTGGTGACAACTGCCACATGGGCTCTCGAGCCTCCTTCTTCGGCTGTCTCCCAGAAGACGGAGTGGGAGCACCTTCTCCAGCTCTCGTTGCAGTGCCCGGTGGACGGACGGACTTCCCAGCCGCTACTGTGAACTGTCCCCCCGGACCAGGTCCCGTGCGGAAGCCGGCCGTGGCTTGCATGGGATAAAACAGTGGAAGGCCGTGGATATTTCTTTCTTCCCTTTTTTTTAATGCCCACCTCGTGGCCCTTTAGTCCACCGTGAGTGTTGACGTAGTGTTCGAGGGCTCACCTGATGCGTCTGACACGCGGTGCCCGTCACGTCACGGGCCCTCCTTTGTACGTGGATGTTTCTTTGAGGAGAAAACATAGTACCAAGCACCGAAATAGTCACTGTATGAATAACCAGACGAGAAACGTTGAAGCAGGGGGAGCCAGGAGGCCCCCGGAGCTGGTATGATTCGGAGAGCGAGCTGTCTTTCTCGAGATCTCTCCTTCCCGGCAGGACTCAGACGGGACCAGGGCAGGGCTCCACGCCAACCTGGACATGGGCTGTGGGCTAGACGTCAGCCCGTCTCCTCCAACAGTTCTTTTTTTTTTTCTTTAAATTTTTAAGATTTTATTTATTTATTTGACCCAGAGAGAGAGGAGAGAGAGTGTGAACTGGAGGGAGAGCCGCCCCCACCCCCACACCGGCCGGGGCCCCCGCGGGACCCCCTCGCAGGACCCTGGGATCACGGCCTGAGCTGAAGGCCGACGAGTGACCCACGGAGCCCCCCCCCCCCCGGCGGCCCCTCCCACACTCATCCGGAAGTGGGGCGCGGCGGCCGGCAGACCTTCACCCACGACAATCAGAGCAGACGTCCCTTCAGCTCGGTCCGGAGGGTCCGCCCCTTCTCTTCCGACTCCTCCTAGCGTCTCTCCCCGGGGAGCGGAGCCGGCCCAGAGGCCTCCTGAGTGTTCAGTTATACGAAACAATGAAGCAGAAGCAAGGGTCGGTTTCTATCAGTAGGTACTGGTACACTTGGAAAAGTAGATGTGGGAGATTGTAGATCGCTTTTCCTCGCCATTCCAAATCACTGTTAATCGGCAGTCAGGGCGCGGAGCTCCCGTACTCCGCAGCAGACCTCTGAGGTGCGCGTCTTCTGAGAGGAGGACTCGTAAATGGAACGGTCGAAAAGAAAAATTAAGAATCAATGACGCCTTTACAAACTTGAAGCATAAATTAGATTATTACGATTATTTTGTTTCCTTTTTTTTTTTTTCTTAATTTTATTTATTCATTTGAGAGAGAGAGTGTGAGAGGGAGAGGTCAGAGGGAGAAGCAGACTCCCCGCCAAGCAGGGATCCCGATGCGGGACTGGAACCCAGGACTCCGGGATGATGACCCGAGCCGACGGCAGTTGCTTAACCTACTGAGCCACCCAGGCGTCCCTATTAAGATTGTTTTGTATAACAAATCCAAAGGGACAGGAGACTGCACAGAACATTTCATGTACTGAATCTATTGAAAATATTTAAAGTAAATGCTAATTTTCTCCGCCGGTGTGTTTTCGCTGATGTCCCTGATCACTGAGAGAGGGGGAAGTGTGGGAGGTTCATGTTTGTTCACGTTTGTGTTTCTATTAATCCTGATGCCCCAAATGACTGAACCGGCGCTCTTTCTTTTTGCATCTTTTAAAAAATATTGCTTTTGCTCTGTTGACAACAGGTCGGATTATGTCGCCCCTAGAAGGCAAGCCTCGCTCTTCACAGACACGGCATGGGACCGTCCTAACGATGTCTCTGTTTCTGTCTGTCTTTCAGCCGAGGAAGCAAGGGTAGCGGCTCACCAGCCAAGGCCGTCCGGGACCTGTGGGAGACTCCCTCACCAAAAGGCAATTAAAAAACAAAACAAAAACAAAAACACATAGTATTTGCACTTTGTACTTTAACTGTAAATTCACTTTGTAGAAATGAGATATTTAAACAGACTGCTTTAATCTGTGAAACGGAAGAGCTGGCTTCAGAAAACTAATCACGTACAATGTATGTGTCCTCTCTTGACCTTGGAAATCTGTACTTGGCGGAGATGTGTTTGGAATGGCTTTCAGCTTGATTTCTTTATCCTACACATGTCGACATGGTAGAAGTCTTGGCCTCAGGCACCACGGTCCCAAACCCGTGCCTTTCTCCCCGCCGGGGCTACCCTCCCAGCGACCCCGCGGTCGCTTCCTTTGAGACCCGCAGTGCCGCAGGAAGCTTCCTTAGAAGTGTGCGACGCGCTGCTGTCCCCACGCTGCGGCCAACACGGCCATGGCCTTGTTTGTTTCTTGGGATTTTGTGTTTGTTTTCTCTTGCTGTCCGGAGATCCTATTCCCCCACGAGTCCCGCAACCACTAAGCCATCTTTTCTGGGAGGAAAGGCTTTTTCCCACCTATCTTGATGAGCTGCTTTTCCTTTCCAAGCTTCTGTTGGAGCTTTGCCTTGGGCTCGGGTTAATCACGCCCTAAAGTACTCGAGAATAACACCCCCCACCCCGCGCTGTCCAGACCAGACGCTGTGTAAACAGGCCCGCGGTCAGAGGACTGGACTGAGTCCTTGCCTGGCCGCCCTGGGCTCATCTGTCCCGCTGCCTCTCCTACACGGGACCATGACCCGTCCTACCCTGCTCCACTCTGGGGCCTCCTGCAGGGTCAGATGATCACCTGAACAAAGTCAGAGTATCTTCTGCAGGGAGGGCTCCTCCTGCAAAAGCTGGGGGCCGGACGCTGGTCTTGGCCGCCGAGGACGAGCGCCTGCGGGTCCCGGGCTCCCTTCTCTCCCGGTGGCCTCGGGAATTCCGCGAGCGCCACTTGTGAGAGCAGGGTCAGGAGCCGAAGGTCCACACCGTGACGGCGGGACTGGCCTGCAGGCACCACCAGCCGCCCCCAGCAAGCGGCCCCGGCGCGACAGAGCCATTGGGAGGACGGTCCGAGGCTGTGCGGGCCAAATTGTGATGCTATTTTAGCTCCAACTTTTGGTCGGAAAAATAACCTCCGTGGCCCCAAATTCCACAACACGCGTCATATAAAATGATCTCGGCACGAAGCTATTTTCTGAGGCTCCTTACTTATTTAAGCGGTAAAAAAGTAAAACCCGAAACTTTGGAGTCACAAAACCAGCTTAAGTGTGTGTCATCGTTGTTCAAGGAACAGTTACGACCCCAAATTTATTGGATAATCCTTTACATTTCTGAACTTTGAATTTAATCAGTTTTCTTAGATTCAAATAAAATATGCTATGAAAACTCCGTGTACTGTTTTTTCCCAGCGAAACACAGCCCGTCATTGCTTACTCTTCTGTGACAAGGACCACCGACCACAGCTGGGGCTGGGGCGGCCGAGTCCTGGCTCTGACCTCCGGGGTGTGACAGGGACAAGCTGCTCAGACTTTCTGTGCTTTCGTCTCCTGCTCCCTGACACAGGGAGGGTGGTGGCCCGTGCCTCCGGGGGAGACGCTGTGAGCGGGTTTGTGCGGTGCTAAGGGCCCAGCACAGAGGGTACAGGTCGGGCACTGTCGTAGGAGGCGGTCGCTCATTCACCGAGTACGGACTCAGAGCGGCCGAACGCACCTCTCGCTGCCAGATGTGACGGCGAGGACGGGAGAAACAGAGAAGCTTCTTGCTCAGAGCTGAGGCCACTCACTCAGCCGCATAGTCCACAGCCTGAAGGCCGTGCACTGTTCCTTTCTCTGCAGGCCCAGTGCCCCCTCCCAGGCGAGGCTCTCCCGTTTCTATTTCCTTCAGAATTCCCTCCTCCCTCCTGGAAAGTCTGTCCTCTCTCTCTGCTCAGAGAAGGGTGATCTTGTTCAAATTCAACCTCAGCAAGTCCGTTGTGCAGGAAACCCACACTGGGAACGGAGCTACGGGAACACAGCCCTCAGGAGATGCCGTGGGTGGGGTGGGGCTGGACGGGGCTGTGGAGCAGCAGGGGGAGCATACGGGGCTCTGCGAGCTGAAAGAGCTCCGATGACGGCAGGTGCGCAGGACAGTCGAGGGGGCCTGGAGGGCGGTGAGCGGAGGAGCGTGGGCTGCAGCGCGGGGTTCTCACGGCAGAGCACGAGGTTCACATCTAGAGCAGAAATCTCTTTCCTTTATGTACTGAGTGTGGCTGCTTTTAGTGATCGATGCCTCCCTCCCCAATTCTGCTCATGTTTAAAAATGGTCTCCTGCATCCTTGTCAAAAACTTCCAAGTTAGAGATTTTTCAGAAGTGCCCTGACCAACTCACAGACCGTGCCTGTGAGCGTTACACCTGGAATTTCCAAAAGATATCAAGGTGGAAGACATCGGCTTTTTTTTTTTTTTAATCAATGTGCAAAAGTGACTGCCATAATCATAAACTGCCAAGAGGACAGAGACGTCATGCAGTCACCAGAGCTGCCCCAGAAGGGAAGAATGCATGTGGCACTAAGGGAGTGATGGTGGTGATGGTGATGATGATGGTAATGGTGGTGATGGTGATGATGATGACGGTGATGGTGATGGTGGTGATGATGGTGATGGTGGTGATTATGGTGATGGTGATGATGGTGGTGATGACGGTGATGATGGTAATGGTGATGGTGATGATGATGGTGGTGATGATGGTGATGGTGATGATGGTGGTGATGACGGTGATGATGGTGATGGTGATGATGGTGATGGTAATGATGGTGGTGATGGTGATGGTGATGGTGATGATGTGGTGGTGATGGTAATGGTGGTGTTAATTGTAATGATGGTGGTTTTCTCCCTAATCACACAATACCACATAGCCCATAATTGTGAAAAGCATTTTGACTCATTAGATATTTAGCTATTTTTGTTATTTCTTCGCTCTAAAGAGTTATTTTAACCATCTTTTACTGATATGCTGTGAGCAAACCACCCTAAAGCACATAGCTTGGAACAGTGCTTGTTTAATCTCATTCACACTTCTTGTGTTGGCCAAGGTTGCTTGACCCTCCTCCACGTGTCACACCAGATGCAGACCTGCCCCTTTCCCTCACCCTCTGTGGACTTTTCGGCCACCAGGGGCATGTTCTCCCATGGCTGTGCATGAATCACAATAAGCCCAACCGCACAAAGGCGTTCAAGCCTTAGTTTATGACCTGTCTGCCCATATCTACTCGTCAGAGCCCGTCACATGCTCAAAGCGAGTCACAAGCCAGGGAGAGGTGTGCTGCCCACCAGGTACTGAGCCCTACTTGTGGTCAGGACAACCCGCTGCTTGGACCGTGGTCGAGCACACAGTGTCCTCTCTACCTCCCGTTAGAAAGGCTCCACGTCCAGCAGTGCAGCTGGACAGGTTCAGTATTAGTGCATAGCCTCTGAGAGCGAGAGCACCGACCTTGCTGGCCGACAGCACCATCTGCCTCACTGTGTGCCCGCAGTGTGCCCTGTTTGGCATAAAACAGGCATTCAATGCCTAATTTGGCATTAGGAACTCAAACTCAGGAGTCAGGACTTCATATGACACAGTTGGGACTCTTCCCCTCAGAAAAGAGTCAAGGACAAGGGAACCCTGAATCCAAAACCCCAAGCCCCACACATTGGGGTACACCTGGCAGGTCGTTCCTACAGAAGGAATCTCTCTCAGGATGGAAATACTGGAATTTTAGTGTGAGGAATTGACTTCATTGTACGAAACGAATAGAAAGCCAGGGCACAGTGGGTAGGAGCCACTTTCCTCCCATTGAGAGCAAATGGATGGACTCCCCATGGGCCGGACTGCTGCAGTCACCCCTCGGGGTGGCTCTGTCACCCTACAGTGTGGCTGGCTCCAGCGTGTGGTCCCTGGGCTCGGCGGGGGGCGAAGGGTACAGGCCAAGGCTTGTGCCCGCCGAATGTGGCACGACTGATGCCTCACAGTGTCCCTGAGCCCACCCGGTAGACTTCCCATAAGTGTCCCTCCACGGACAACTGTCCCCGCATCCCTGGTGTCAGGCGTTTGCCACCAGGGAGGACACTGTGGTTCTGTTGGAAGAGCCAAGGCAAAGGTATCCCTGGAGGGCAGCTGTACTCCCCACAGCCACCATCTGCTATTTAATGGTCCGCCCCTAATAATTTTTACTCCATTTATATATTTTATGTGAAATAAATACCTTCTCTTTGGCCTATTTTCTGTGGCTGTCTAGAGGTTAATAAGTACTGATAAAGCTGACAACTTAATTCAATTCACATGTGTTTCCTAGCAGAAAGGTTTTATGCATCTTGTTATTAATTTTTTAACTTCAGAACAAATATTTTGTTTCCTTGAATTAAAGTGGAAATTATGCTCAGTGAATATATTGGTTTTTTGTGGAAAAAGATGGAATTTTTATATTCCCTACTGGTCTGCCATTTTAATCGGCTTTTCAATTAACCGTGGCTACTGGAGTTAAGAGGAAAGGTGCCTTTTTATTGCTTCTAAGGGTCTGGTAAGTGTGCCTTGGGGTAAGGGTCTGAAGGTTATAGTTTAAAGCTCCATATTCATGATTCTCTGAGTATTATAATAGAAGAGCTCAGTTTTATTACATAAAATATGGCGAGCCTTTTACTTTCTCATTGAAGAAAATGATCTTTCTAATTTGGCTAATAACTTTATTAACTGAGGCTTGTTCTGATAAAAGAAACGTATTTCTAAAAAGTACAATAAAATAAATAATTTAAATATGTTTTAAGATGGGGTCGGGTTTGGTTGGATAGGTGATGTTTCTTTCAACGTTGGGAGAAATCGCACAGTGGGATTCAGAGCCCGTACACCGTGATGACGCTGTGGGGTGTGTAGAGTTGCTGGGTCACTGTATCGTTCGCCTAGAGGAATACGGACCTGCGTGTTATTATACTGGAATAAAAACTTTAAAAGGAAACAGGATTTCTGGCTGCTGGTCCCGCTTCGATGCAAGCAGGGGGGTGGACGCTGGAATGGCTTCGGCACCAACAGAGTGCCCCCTGCGTCCCATCAGAACAGTCTCTGCACCCAGAAGCTTCCGGACGTTCCGACTCCGTGGAGGAGGAAGGCATCCTCCTTCTCCAGCTGGAGGAAGGGGCGTAAAGTGGAAGCTGCTCGTGCCCGTTGCCATCGTCAGGGCTGCACCGGAAGGCGGCTCTTCTGGAAGCCTGGCTCTCGCACCAGCTCCTACGAACACGCCCGAGACACCGCAGCCCAGTGTGGGAGCCCTCCCGAGCTCGCCGCGGGTGTTCTGGGAGGTCGTCTGAGCAGAGCCGGTCCTCAAAGCCCCCCTCGAAGCACCCGCGGGTCCCATGAAAGAGGAATGCAGAACTGCCATGTGGGTGATGAAGACGGGCCGGGGTCCCAGAAGCTTCTTCAGTGATACGTGAGAGGCTGTCCACGCCGTCCCCAGCTGCGGCATTCACTGGGGTTATTTTTGAGTTCTCCAAGTATATTTGCCTGGAAAAGAGGTTTATGGAGTGAAACACGTAGAAATAAATTGTATCCCGTCGCTGATTACCATTATCAGGATATATTCCGGAGAAAGGAGAATGGTAGTAACAGAAGGTCGGGAGCAGGGGGACGACGCGGCTCCGCCGGCCGCTGAAGGGCCCGCCCAGCCGGAGGGGTGCGGCGGCTTCCTGCCGCGGGTCACCCCCGGCCGATCACCCCACAAGGTCCCGGTCGCGTCCCTGCGGTGCCACTCCCGCCTCGCGACGGCGCTCCACGTCTGTCACTCGCGTCCGTTCTTCTCTCGCCACATGTTGAACAACCTCACCTTTTCTCATTTCCAGAAGTTGTTGTTTCTGGTTTTTTTCTTCAGGTTGCTGGGGCTCCCCGGTCATTCACTGGAGACCCGTGCGGGCCACTGAGAATCCTTTACGTGTCCGATTGGCTGAGAACCCGCCCGCCCGTGATTTCTTCCTTTAACTCCCAGAATCTGCACGCTAAGTGTG